>NC_137897.1:103296059-103967251 GCF_963455335.1 Martes martes | reverse complement strand
TCCTGGGAACCTGGGTGGCTCAGTGGGTTAAAGCCTCTGCTTTCGGCTCAGGTCATGATCCCAGGGTCCTGGGATCGAGTCCCGCATCGGGCTCTCTGCTCAACAGGGAGCCTGCTTCCTTCTCTCTCTCTGCCTGCCTCTCTGCCTACTTGTGATCTCTGTCTGTCAAATAAATAAATAAAATCTTTAGAAAAAAAATAATAATATTATTCCTGCTAATCATTCCAGTGGGGAATAATACCACAGTAGCTTCGAGTTAAGTCAGATGAGAGGTTTGGGTGCTAGGAGGGCACTGGGACCGAGACTAGGTGACAGTGGTCCTCAGTGGTCCCAGCAGGTAAGGAGTCCAAAAACCAAGAAGGTCGTTGAAAATGGTGACAGATATTGAGAGAAACCACTTTGTTGTTTCATGTTTTATGAAGAGGCCAAGCCAGTGAAAGTTGTGTCCTGGAGCACAGTGGATGCCTTAGAAGTAAGATGCCTTCACTGCGGAAAAACAGGAAGCACAGAGACACAAAGAGAAATATACACACACACACACACACACACACACACACACACACACGTGTGTATATATATATATGACCACTCTTAATATTCTTTTTTTTTTTTGATAGATAGAGATCACAACTAGGCAGAGAGGCAGGCAGAGAAAGAGAGAAGAGGAAGCAGGCTCCCTGCTGAGCAGAGAGCCCGATTCGGGGCTCGATCCCAGGACCCTGGGATCATGATCTGAGCCAAAGGCAGAGGCTTTAACCCACTGAGCCACCCAGGCGCCCCCACTGTTAATATTCTTATGCTTATCTCTTTTTATATTTTTTCCGAAGCATGTATGTTCTTTGAACAAAACGGAACTCATGTTATAAATGCAGATTTAGTAACCTGTTTTTCTTAAATGAAAAATATACCTTGATGTTATTGCGTATTCCTCCACAATGTAGTTTCTTATAACTTGTCAGAATATTCTGATCATACAACCACAAATGGTCATGACGAGAAAGAAGAGAGAGAGAGGCAGCCCAAGAAATGAGTGCATTCCTGCACTCATATTCTGAGCACTGCACCTGTGTCAGCTGCAAATCTGATCATTTTCCCTTTGACATATTATTCCTGTCATTGACTGTGGCAGCCATGATCATGCGCATCTCAGACCTCCAGCCACAGAGAATGGAATTGGCCCAGGGCCCCGGTGGCAGTGCTCTGGGACCCTTTGTCCTCCTTCCTTCGCTCAGTGGGCTCAGGTTCACATTGCCACCTGAAGCTGCTCCCAGCTCTCCAGCTCCACTCGCCCACCCCCCACTCCCCCATTTTCTCTTACAGGTGTTTCCTCTAATGCAATCCTGGCACATTGAATCTCATCTTGGTATCTGTTTCTTGCAGGACCCACTAACAAACTGATTAACAGGGGAGCAGGGGAGGGCTGGGGTCAGAGGCCTACTTTACTTGTGAGTAATCTCCCTGAAAGTCACCACTGAGCCGTCAGACCAGGATGCTGACCCGTGCCAGTCTTGAACTACACTGGGTGCCGATTCACCTATAACTGGTCAGAGCCGTGTGGTTCAGCTAACCTTCTGGGGCTGGCAAGAACCAAGTCTACTTCTCCCATGCTGACAACTAAGGCTTTGCAGTAAAATTTGCTCTTTTAAATTGCAGGTGTCCTGGCACACTTGTGGTCCATGAAGCTAGCCAGTGCTCCTCGAAGGCCAGCCTGATGGAGGAGCCACAGACCTACTTGGATAATAACATCAGTCTATCCAGCTCTTTGGTCAAAACCATTGCTTTCCATGTCACCACTGCCCCTGCCAATAATTATAATAGAAACTAACATTTATTGATACATAATTGGTGCCAAGCACCCATGCCAGACACCAGACATGCGTTTCCTTATTTGGTTCTCATAACTCCTCTATAATAAGGTAGGTCGATTTTTTTTTTCTACCATAGAAGTTAAGTGTTTGCTGAAAGCCATATAACTCCTAAATGGGAAAACATAAGATCGGGTCAATCTCATTTCACAATCTATGCTCTTAAGTACCAGGATGACCATACCTGAAACATGTTTGGGAAAGCTCTCCCAGCCAGGGATAGTGCAGGTCAGGACCTCGGGCATGAGCTCACTCGACCTGATTGCTCTGCAGTGACCTCCCCTAGCCCCAGCTATCGTCTGGGGTGGGAAGCAGAGTGGGATGGGGTGGACTTGACTGAGGGCTTGGAAAGTTTATAGCTGAGAAGGCAGCAGGTGTAGTCTAAGCCCAACAAGCCAGCTGGTGGAGAAGCTGGGATTAGAGGAAAGCCTGTCCATTTCGCTCATTACATTTGGGGACCCCGTGCTCATGAATGATCTAATTGAGCAGTCATGGGCTATAAGCTCAAAAAAGTAAACAGAAATTACTTAGGCAGGGCTTTTTCAACCCCCCAAAAGACCAGAGTGATTTTAGCCAGAGACAGGGTCCTCATTTGTTTCGTTAATACCACCTCACGGCATCGTGGCAGACTTAATCGCTGCCATTCCTCCCGTGGCAGATGAAGTATCTGTTCTTTCCTGACCCATGGGATGCACAAAAATTAGCATAACAGCAGCGCCTCTGCCCCCAGGGTGGCAGCTCAGCCCGCACCCAGGCACACAGACCGTGGTTAGAGTCAGTTCAAAAATTACGGAGCATCTCCTCAGCAGTCCACGCTGATGCTAGGTGCCTGTGCTCCATGGCCGTGGCTGTGACTGATGGCGTGTCTGGGCACCCTCCACCCCTGCCGTTCCCTTCTTTCCCGCCGTTTTTATTCCAGCAGTGTGGTTACTTAGCTGGGCATGCCTCCGCGAGTTCCGTCCTGCTAACCCTGAAGGCAGAGTGGGCTAGCGCTGGCTCTCCACGCCAGTGTGACCAACCAGCGAGAGGGCTCAAGCCTGTAGCTTTCCTCCTCCCCCGCCTCCTCCTCCTTCCTCCTGTTTATCAAGGACCTACCAAGTGGTAGCAGCATACATAACCTGGGTGTGCAGAGCAGCCTCACGAGGGAGGCACTACCCCCGTGTTCCAGATGAGAGAACTGACTCTCAGAGCAGCGAACCATTGACCCAAGTTCACATATAACGAGTAAATGGCTAAGCAAGGGGAAACAGACAAACAAAAACCTATGCCTGTCTACAGGTACATCTTTCCCTGTTTGGGATTTAAAAGCATGTAAAGATGAAATCATTTCAGCCAATGTTATGAAAGAACATTTGGCAAATGAGCAAGCATGAGAAAACCTAGGGCTAAAATGCACATCGCCGATACCAGCCACGCTGGAGTCGGGGTTGGTCAGGGGACAGGTAAGAGCAGCAGGTGTGTCATAGAGGACTCCTGAAGAAGATGGAATTTCAGCTAAGAGTGGAAAGATGCTTAGGACCTGGACACGCAGGGAAACAGAAGGGAAGGGCTCCGTTGGGAAGAACAGCAAGGAACCCAAAGATAGCGGGTAGCTGGGAGGAGCAAGGGTGTAATACAGTGCAATGATTATCATTGTACTCTGCTTATGATTCAGTTCCATTCACCTCGACAGATTTTTAATTTGGGCTGGTGTGTGCAAGGCCCCAGACTGGGCAGGTGGGATAGTGCAATGAGCAAAGCAGATACAAATCTCTGTTTTCTTGGAGACCACATTCTATTATATTACTGTCATAGCATTTATCACTCTTTCCATCTTGTTCGTTTACTTACTTCTCTGATTCCCCACCCCTTCCAAGAATGTGTGCTCCATGATCAAGGCACTATGGAGAATGATTTCAGTGGCCTCCTTTCCTTTCCTTTCTTTCCTTCTTTCTGTTAACATATGCTGTATTATTTGTTTCAGGGGTACCGGTGTGTGATTCATCAGTCTTACACAATTCACAACACTCACCATAGCACATGCTCTCCCCAATGTCCATAATACAGTCACCCCATCCCTCCCACCTCCCTCCTCTCCAGCGACCCTCTGTTTCCTGAGTTTTAGAATCTCTTAGGGTTTCTCTCCCTCTCTGGTTTCATTTTGTTTCATTTTTCTCTCCCCTCCCCTATGATCTGTCTTATTTCTCAAATTCCTCATATCATTGAGATCATATGTTATTTGGCTTTCTTTCTTCTTTTAAATATTTTATTTATTTGACACAGAGAGAGATCACAAGTAGGCAGAGAGACAGGCAGAGAGACAGGGGGAAGCAGGCTCCCCGCTGAGCAGAGAGCCCAATGTGGCTTGATCTCAGGACCCTGAGATCATGACCTGAGCCAAAGGCAGAGGCTTAACCCACTGAGCCACCCAGGCACCCCGATATTTGTCTTTCTCTGACTGACATATTTTGCTTAGCACAATACCCTCTAGTTCCATCCATGTCATTGCAAATGGCAAGATTTGGAGTTTTTTTATGGCTGTATAATACTCCATTGTGTGTGTGTATGTGTGTGTGTGTGTGTGTGTGTGTGTGTGTGTGTATCACATCTTCTTTATCCATTCATCTGTTGATGGACATCCACACTCTTTCCATAGTTTGACTATTGTGGACATTGTTGCTATAAACATTGGGGTGCAGGTGCCCCTTCGGATTACCATATTTGTATCCTTGGGTAAATACCCAATAGTGTGATTGCTGGGTCATAGGGTAACTCTATTTTCAACTTTTTGAGGAACCTCCACACTGTTTTCAAGAGTGGCTGCACTAACTTGCATTCCCACCAACAGTATAGAAGGGTTCCCCTTTCTCCACATCCTCGCCAACACCTGTTGTTTCCTGACTTGTTAATTTTAGCCATTCTGATCGGTGTGAGGTGGTATCTCACTATGGTTTTGATTTGTATTTTCCTGTTGCTGAGTGATGTTGAGCATTTTTTCATGTGTCTGTTGGCCATCTGGATGTCTTTGCAGAAATGTCTGTTCATGTCTGTTCTGCCCATTTCTTGATTGGATTATTTGTTCTTTGGGTGTTGGGTTTGATAAGTTCTTTATAGATTTTGGATATTAACCCTTTATCTGATACGTCATTTGCAAATATCTTCTTCCATTCTGTCAGTTGTCTTGGTTTTGTTGACTATTTTCTTTGCTGTGCAAAAGCTTTTGATCTTGATGAAGTCCCAATAGTTCATTTTTGCCCTTGCTTCCCTTGCCTTTGGCAGTGTTTCTAGGAAGAAGTTGCTGTGGCTGAAGTCAAAGAGGTTGCTGCCTGTGTTCTTCTCAAGGATTTTGGTGGATTCGTGTCTCACATTGTGGTCTTTCATCCATTTTGAGTCTATTTTTGTGTGTGGTGTAAGGAAATGGTCCAGTTTCGTTCTTCTGCATGTAGCTGTCCAATTTTCCCAACACCATTTGTTGAAGAGACTGTCTATTTTCTTTTTTTTTAAGATTTTATTTATTTATTTGACAGACAGAGATCACAAGTAGGCAGAGAGGCAGGCAGAGAGAGAGGGAGGAAGCAGGCTCCCTGCTGAGCAGAGAGCCCGATGTGGGGCTCGATCCCAGGACCCTGGGATCCTGACCTGAGCCGAGAGCAGAGGCTTTAACCCACTGAGCCACCCAGGTGCCCCAAGACTGTCTATTTTCTATTGGACATTCTTTCCTGCTTTTTTGAAGATTAGTTGACCATAGAGTTGAGGGTCCATTTCTCCTTGATGGGGTCTTTGTCTGGTTTTGGGATCAAGGTAATGTTGGCCTCATAAAATGAGTTTGGAAGTTTTCCTTCCTTTTATTTATTTATTTTTTTGGAACAGTTTCAGGAGAATAGGTATTAATGCTTCTTTAAATGTTTGGTAAAATTCCCCTGGGAAGCCATCTGGCCCTGGGCTCTTATTTGCTGGGAGATTTTTGATTACTGCTTCAATTTCCTTACTGGTTATGGGTCTGCTCAGGTTTTCTATTTCTTCCTGGTTCAGCTTTGACCATTTATACCTCTCTAGGAATGCATCCATTTCTTCCAGATTGTCAAATTTGCTGGCGTATAGTTGCTCATAATATGTTCTTACAATTGTTTGTATTTCTTTGGTGTTGGTTGTGATCTCTCCTCTTACATTCGTGATTTTATTAACTTGAGTCCTTTCTCTTTTCTTTTTGATAAGCCTGGCCAAGGGTTTATCAATCTTATTAATTCTTTCAAAGAACCACCTCCTAGTTTTGTTGATCGGTTCTACTGTTCTTTTGGTTTCTATTTCATTGATTTCTGCTCTGATCTTTATTTCTCTTCTCCTGCTGGGCTTAGTCTTTATTTGCTGTCCTTTCTCCAAGTCCTTTAGGTGTAGGGTTAGGTTGTGTATTTGAGACCTTTCTTGTTTTCTTGAGAAAGGCTTGTATTGCTATATACTTTCCTCTCAGGACCACCTTTGCTGTATCCCAAAGATTTTGAACAGTTGTGTTTTCATTTTCATTTGTTTCCATGAATTTTTAAAATTCTTCTTTAATTTCCTGCTTGACCCATTCATTCTTTAGTAGGATGCTCTTTAGCCTCCATGTATTTGAGTTCTTTCCAAATTTCCGCTTGTGATTGAGTTCCGGTTTCAAACCACTGTGGTCTGAAAATCTGCCCGGAGTGATCCAAATCTTTTGGTGTGGGTTGAGACCTGATTTGTGACCCGGGATGTGATGTATTCTGGAGAATGTTCCATGTCCACTAGAGAAGAATGTGTATTCTATTGCTTTGGGGTGGAATGTTCTGAATATATCTGTGATGTCCATCTGGTCCACTGTGTCATTTAAGGCCTTTATTTCCTTGTTGATCTGTTTAGATGATCTCTCCATTGCAGTGAGGGGGGTGTTAAAGTCCCCTACTATTATTGTATTATTGTCAATGTGTTTCTTTGATTTTGTTATTAATTGGTTTATATAATTGGCTGCTCCCTTGTTAGGGGCATAGATATTTAAAATTGTTAGATCTTCTTGTTGGACAGACACTTTAAGTGTGATATAGTGTCTTTCCTCATCTCTTATTATAGTCTTTGGTTTAAAATCCAATTTGTCTGATATAAGGATTGCCACCTCAGCTTCTTTTGATGTCCATTAGCATGATGAATGGTTTTCCACCACCTCACTTTAAATCTGGAGGTGTCTTGGGGTCCAAAATGAGTCTCTTGCAGACAGTATATTGATGGGTTTTATTTTTTTTAATACATTCTGATACTCTATCTTTTGACTGGGACATTTAGCCCATTTACATTCAGGGAAATTATTGAAAGATAGGAATTTAGTGCCATTGTATTGTCTGTAAGGTGACTGTTACTGTATATTGTCTCTGTTCCTTTCTGGTCTATGTTGTTTTAGGCTCTCTCTTGCTTAGAGGATCCCTTTTAATATTTCCTGTAGGGCTGGTTTGGTGTTTGCAAATTCTTTTAGTTTTTGTTTGTCCTGGAAGGTTTTTATTTCTCCTTCTATTTTCAATGACAGCCTAGCTGGATATAGTATTCTTGGATACATATTTTTCTCATGTAGTGCTCTGAATATATCATGACAGTCCTTTCTGGCCTGCCAGGCCTCTGTGGATAGGTCTGCTGCCAATCTACTATTTCTACCATTGTAGGTTACAGACCTCTTGTCCTGAGCTGCTTTCAGGATTTTCTCTGTCTCTGAGACTTGTAAGTTTTACTATTAGATGATGGGGTGTTGACCTATTTTTATTGATTTTGAGGAGGATTCTCTGTGCCACCTGGATTTTAATGCCTGGTTCCTTCCCCAAATTAAGGAAGTTCTCTACTATAATTTGGTGCAATATACCTTCTACCCTCCCCCTTTCTTCTTCTTCTGGGATCCCAATTATTCTAATATCGTTTCATCTTATGGCATCTCTTATCTCTCGAATTTTCCTCTCATGGTCCAGTAGTAGTTTATTTCTGTTTTTCTCAGCTTCTTTATTCTCCATCATTTGGTCTTCTATGTCACTAATTCTCTCTTCTGCCTCATTTATTCTAGCATTAACAGCCTCCATTTTTTATTGTATCTCATTAATAGCTTTTTAAACTTCAACTTGGTTAGATTTTAGTTCTTTTATTTCTCCAGAAAGGGATTCTCTAGTATCATATGTGCTTTTTCAAGCCCAGCTAGTATTTTATAATTGTCATTCTGAACTCTAGTTCTGACATCTTACTAATGTCTGTATTGACTAGTTCCCTAGCTGTTGGTACTGCCTTTTGTTCTTTTTTTTAAGGCGAGTTTTTCCACTTTGTCCAGAAAAGAATAGATGAATGAGAGAACAAAATGCTGAAAGGGTAAAAATGACCCCAGAAAAATATACAGTAAACAAATCAGAAGAGACCTGAAATTGGGGGGAAAAGAAAGGAAAAAATTATATATGATCAGGCTGGTGAATAAAACACAGCCACTCACTTGATTTTGGGTATATTTTGGTATGTTAGAAGAAACTGCCTTCCAAAATTTTAAAAGAAAGAAAAACTTATGTATATACAAAAATAAGGGTAAATATGATGAAGGGATGGAATATGACTATAAAGATGAAAATTTAAAAAGATTTTTTAAAAGGTATTGGTAAGATGTTGGTTAAAATAGGAAAGAAGAAACCCCCAAAAAATAGAAAAAGAAAATTTTAAAAATTTAACTTTGAAAGACTAAAGAATCATGGTAAAAAAAAAAAAAAGCCATGAATTCTATGTGCTGTATTCCCTTAGTGCTGGAGTTTTGCAGTTCTCATTGATCGGTAATCTTGGTCTTGGCTGGATGTTCTTGCTGTTCTTCTGGGGGAGGGGCCTGCTGCAGTGATTCTCAAATGTCTTTGCCCGAGGCAGAATTGCACTGCCCTTGCCAGGGGCCAGGCTAAGTAATCTGCTCGATTTCAGTCTCAGAAACTTTTGTTCCCTAAATGCTTTCTGTACAGCTTTGGAGGATGGGAATGAAAATAGCGGCTTCCCAATGTCCAGCTCAGAGGAGTGGAGAGCTCAGTGCCCCACTCCTCAGTGCACCCTCAGAGAAAAGCAGTCAATCCCTCCCGTCTCCCTGGTCTCCGGCCGCACTCCGTGCTCACCAGCCTGTGACTGAGTGTTTCTATCTCCGGGACACGGCCCCATTTGGAGTCTCCAAACCCAGCAGATTCCTGCAGTGCACTCCTGCACTGCTCCTCCTGGTGGAGCAAAGTGGCTGGGTCTCCCCAAATATGCTACTTGTAGGGTTCCTGCTTGATGACCATTGGCCTGACTGTGCCTTGGATCCTGGTTACTGGCATCCGTGAGCTGAGAGCCCACTCCTCGGCTCTGTCTCTGCAGCTGGCTTCTCCACTCCAATACCTGGAAGCTCTGCTGCACTCAGGCACCCCAAGTCTTTCTGTGACCCTGAGGTTCCTGAGACCACACTGTCCCAGTGAGGGTTCCACCTCCCGCTTAGGCACTGGAGCGACGTCCCTCCGTGGAGCAGACTCCTAGAAGTTCCGGTTTCATGCTCTGCTCCTCCATCACTTGCTGGGATCCAGCTGACAGAGGCTCCTTCCCCCTGTGGTCCATCTTTCCATATATTGCCTTGGATTCACTTCTCCACACGTCGTAACTTCCAGAAAGTGGCCACTTTTCTGTTCAGAGAATTGCTGCTATTCTCTTTGTTCTCCTGCTGAGTTTGTAGGTGTTCAGAATGGTTTGATAATTATCTAGCTGAGTTCCTGGGACCAGACGAAGTTTGGGTCTCCTACTCCTCCACATTCTTCCTTCTTTCCTCATTGGCCTTTCTAACTTCCATTCTCCTGGCAACAAGCTTCTGATTCAGGGTTTGGGGAATAGCGCAGATATGATTTTCAGCCATGTGCCTGGACTTAAGATGTTGAACCCCATTACCTACAGCAAGCCCAGAAACATACTTTGGCCCCCCTCCTGAAGTTCTTCTGATTGTTTCAGAAATGGGAATATAACCCAGGCTTCAACTCATTCACTTATGGTAAACCTCAGGACATTTATTCTTCTGGGACAATGAAGACGTGAGGCCATTTATGGCCAGGAGGGGGACATCCGAAGATAAAATGCATACTACAAAGGATAGAACAGAGGGGCAGAAAGAACCTGGGTGACATTGTTGAATTGCTACATCAAGCCCTATTGGATACTAAATCTGTCTCTATACATTTCAGCTATGTGGCTAGTTTGAGGTGGATTTTTCTTCCATTTGCAACACAAAGGTTTCAGACAGGGATCTCGTCTTCTTTATTGTTGTATCTCCAGTGTTTTCTCTAGAACAACACCTGACACATAGTCAGAACTCCATATTTGTTCAGAGAGTCCTTGATGGATGAGTGAAAAGGGAACTTAAAGAGGAACTGACCCCTTCTTGCTGCTTTTAAAAATTAATGTATTTGTTTAGATTTAATTTTTATGAAGTATATCACACTTGCAGGATTTCATGTGAAACACGAGCATATTTTAAAGAATAATATCCTAGAGAACACCCATGCAACTTTCACCCCAGTTAAAATGGAATGATAAAATATATTAAGTCTGTCTAAAATAATGGAGAAAGAAACACAAAACAGGTATATTAAAAAAAAAAGAAAGAACTGAGACCATTGAAAAGCACAAAACAATATAGTAGATATGAAATCCAAAAAGATCATTAATTATATCAAATGTAAGTGGGCTAAAAGCTCTAGCTAATAAGAAGGATGTTCAGGTTAGATTAGCAAAACAGTCAACTAAATGTTGTTTATTAGGAGCCACATCGGAAAGATGGAGACAGAAATGTTGAAAGTAAGATATGGAAAGATACGCCATGGACATGCTAAAACAAAGAAATACGGTGTAGCCAGCTTAATATCTGTTAAAATAGACTTTGAGGCACAAAGTATTTCTAAAGATGGAGAGGGTAACCTTGTAATGACAATAAGCTTAATTCAGAAGAATGAAATGACAGTTGTAGATTTGGTTCTCCTAAGCGAACGCCAGAACAGTGCCGATGTTTCAGAAGCTCCCTCTGCTTCAGTCACATTCCTCCTTCACAGAGGGAGCCACCATGCTGACTTTGTGCTAATTATTCCCTTGCTAGTAGAACTCCTTGGGTATGCATCTCTAAAGTTTAGTGTGCCTGCTTTAAAAAAAAACTTTATGTAAATGGAATGATACAGTATGCATTTATGAATGGCATGGTTCCCTCTTTCTATTTGTGAGACTGATCCATGTTGCTGCATGTACAGGGAGCTTGTTCCCTTTCCTGGCTGTGCAACGTTCCATTTTAAAAATATTTCACAATGTCTTCATCCTCATTATTATTATCAGAAGCATCACTGTCGACATCATCACGAACAACATTTGGGCTACTTCCAGTTTTGAGCTATTACAGACCACAGTTCTAAGAACATTCCTGTGCTCATCTCCTGGAACATATGAGACCCACAGGTTCTCTAGGGTGTATACCCAGGAGTGGAATCACCGGAACCCAGACTGTGTCCAAGTAGGTGACTATTTTGTTTTTATGCTGATGTACGGATTTACATTTCCATCGGCAGTCTAGGAGAGTTCCTCTGTTCTAGGACTCACCAGCATTTGGTATTGTCAGACTACTCCCTTCTTGCCAACCTCACGCATATGTAGCAGAGTCTCATTGTGGCTTTCATTATCCTTCAGTTCAAATTAATTTCTCATTTCCATTATAACTTACTATTTCACCCACTTAACATGTTTCTTCATGTACAAAAGTATTTTCCAGTGATCTTTTGGTTATTGATTTCTAACTTGTTTTGTCATGAGATAAAGAGAATTGTAGTTTTGAAGATTGAAAATGTGTTGAAGGTATAATTTTATATAAATGTTTTATGCTTGAGAAAAATGTGTATTTTGCAGTTTGGGGGGTATTACAATCTCTATGCATCTCTTGGAATGATTTGTTATGTATATTATTTAAATCTTTTATATTCCTTTGTCTTTTGTTCTGCTTGTTCTATGTCTTACTGAGAGAGAGATGTTTAAAAATCTTACACTGTTGTGGGTTTCTTTCTATTTCTTTTTACAGGACATTTATATTTTTGAGACATGAGGAGATCCAAATCTACAACTGTTATTTCATTCTGGTAAATTAGGCTTATTGTCATTACAAAGTCACCTTCTCCATCTTTAAAAATACTTTGTCTCAAAGTCTACTTTCACAGACATTAAGCAAGCTACACCACATTTCTTTGTTTTAGTATGTTTGTGGCATAGCTTTCCATATTTCACTTTCAACTTTCCTGTCTCTATTTTTCTGATGTGGATCTTATAAACAACATTTAGTTGATCATTTTACTAATCTAACCTGAAACATCTTTCTTATTAGCTAGAGCTTTTAGCCCGCTTATATTTGATATAATTAATGATGTTTTTGGTTTTCTATTTACCACATTGTTTTGTGCTCTCTGCTGGTCTCAGATATTCTGTTTCTTTATTATACACCTGTGCTCTTTCTTTCTCCATTATTTTAGATGGATTTAATATATTTTATCATTCTGTTTCCTCTCCTACTAATTTAGAAGTGATGGGCTCTAATTGGTGCTTTTAATGGTCATTTTTGAAGTGGCTATGTGCAGGCTTAACCCACCAAAAATGTTTTGATCATTTTCTTACTCTCGTTCGTGGACTATTGCTAGACCTCCTAGCATTAACTACATTTTTTTCTTCTTCTGATATAGAGTGAGCAAGAGATATTTGCTGTATATGTATTTTTAGTTCTGTCCTGTTCTTTTCACTCTGCAAGGCGTTGTAATTGTATAAGCAGTATTAGACTCCCCACCTTGGATGGCTTAATCTTCTGTCACCCACACCTCAGGAGGCCATGAAAAGTCACATTGAGATTCTCCAAGTTCAGTAAATGTCCTTAGTTCGGAATTACAAAGGATACTCTTTCCACTCCTTCTGTGTTCCAACCTTCATTCACATTTGGGGCTGGTAACAACTAACACTTTTTCCATCTCCTTGATGTTTTTAAGATGTTTAGAATATTTAACTTAACGCTTTTAGTTTAGTACATGTACGTGTGCTTTTTAAGGCAGGAGGATCACTCAAGATAGTTATTCTGTTCTGCTAGATCACCAGAAATAAACTTGGTCTTGTCTTTACCTATGCAATTTCATTTCAGTCTCTTTCTTGAATTTTTGGGTGCATCTGCTTCAACCACCTTTTAGTTGCTTCTTTCTTTCTTAACTCTGAGTTTATCTCAGGGAACGAACTAACTAACTTACTTACTTTCTTTCTTTCTTTCTTTCTTTCTTTCATCTCCCTCTATACTCATCTCATTTGTGTGTCAAAAAGAAGAAGAAAAGACCCTCATCAGATCTAAAATGCATGAGTAATGATGGTGATGTACTTGAATCAAAGAAATTTATAAATTATGATATGAAATTATACGAAGAACCAGAGCCTCAAGCTGCTAACATCCTTGAAACTGTCCCAAGACCCTTCAGAATATCAACAGAAGCACCTGTCTACCTTTCTCATCTTCCTTTAATTAAACCTGCTTTTTCTTAAGTGCCACCAGCATTTAAGAGAAGTAAAAATGTCTCCTTTCCATTTTATTGCAACAGTGTAGTTTTATACAACTTTTTCAACTGAAAACTCATAGTGTTTGGGCTATATTTTGGTTAACTTCAGTAGGATATTTTGAAATTGTTGGAGACTCCCTCCAACCACTATGAAGAATATGTTGGTGTGCCCAACATTGACTGACAAATGAATCTCAGGTTTGTAATCTGTTTTTAAGATAAGATCCACTTATTTGGTTTTTAAAAAATTGTTAAAATAATGTAATAACCACAGTAAAGGACATTTTAAAATAAAATGTTTTCAACCTCTACCCACTAAATATAATTATTTTCATTTCCCCTCATTCCCTTTGAAACTTTATCTATATACTTCCATAATTTGTGGTGATAATCATGGTAAATCCACAATGCCATATTCTCCCTTTGAAAGCTTCTGATGTTTTATAAATATTCCTTCCTGTTGCTATACAATTTCTTGTCCATCATTTTCAATGGCTGCCTACTCTTCTACTGAGCTGATATATTATAATTTGCTTAATAATTTCCCTATTGTTGGACTTTGAAGCCATTTCAGCAGTCTTCGTATTATACTTTGATAAATGTGTTTGCACATATATCACCAAACTGGGGAGAGCTATGTTATGAAGACATGAATCATTCAGTAAGATAATGGAGGGGTAGCAGCTCGCAAATCCTTTTCTGGCAAGAAGAGTGCCGGGATGCTACTCCCTCACGCTGGCCTGCTGAATCAGTGCGGGAGCCAGCAAGCCTCTCAAGTGTTTTTTGCCTTCAATCAGCCAATCGCTTTCAGGTTTCAAGTGTGTGCTTCAGTTATCTCACCTTGCCATTTACAAACTGCACAGAAGCTCGGGAACATGGGACACCAAATTTGCAAGGACTAGCTCTAAGGCCCTTGAGCCCAAGCCTCTCATTTTCTGGATGAGGATACAGATGTCATCATTGACATCATGCTGCTATTAGCAGAAATTGGATTCAGAGGCAGGGGGTGGGGTGGGGAATCTCAGACTTCCTTACTCTCTGGTCCATTTCCATTAGATCAATGGTCTCCAACCTTTAGAACCACAAAGAGGTTGAGAATTGGTTGGAAGCACCAAGGAGCATTTGGAAAATGGGCTGAAAGCAATTTCTGGGTGCGTTCTATAGTGGTTGTTACCAGGTGAAGATGAGTCCTTTTTGTTTAGAGTATCTCAAGTGTGTATGCTCTGACAAAGGCTAGCACTAAAAGGAACATACATGTGAAGAGGCCACTTAGCATCTCTCTCCTCGCTGCAGTGAGACAGCCATTACTTTTCATTAAGTAAGTAATATTCTGAGCAATCCACTTACTCATCATTAAGGGCCATTAGTAGCTACTCTTTGTCACACATAAACCCTAATGGAGCTCTATCAAGGGTTTTACTAAAGAGTTGCTAATTTTCAAAAGGGAAGATTAGTAATGCTGGGAGCAGAATTTAGATTTTCCTCTGAAGCCCTTCTAAATAGCCTCCCCTTTAGCCTCTGCCCTGGACAACAAAAGAGCCACCCAGTAATTATGGTGAGGTTTTAGCAGGAAGACCCACGGCTCTGGGGCTCCTCCCATGTGGCTGCAGTCTTTGGTCACAGGAGAGCACACTGATCTCTCAATGAAAAGCTCGCAAAACACTTGCCAGCTCCTCTGGTCTTTCTGGACCTTGGTCTGTCTGACTTGAGGGCCAGATCATGCAGTGCACCCAGAAGGCCACCGAAGCATCCTCCCGTAAGCTCTCCTCTACCTCAGTATTCCAACTGGAGAGATTTTCTGAGGCTAATTCCAAAAAACAACTATAGAATATTTGGATTTGGGTTGGGTTGGCCGTGACTTGTTGGTTTCCTCTCCTGATGGCAAATCTACATCGTGGGGCTAGAGGGCTCCTAGTAAACAGGCAAGGCAGAGAAGTGTGGTGGCTTACCCACTACCCACATGACTTACAGGTACAATTTGTGAGAACTCCCTCCTGCCCCCTAACACTTTGTCCTCACTCCTTCTCTTCTTTCCATTCCACTGCTTTAATTAGTGTCCTCTTTCAAAATGGAAAGCCCCTAGAGTTTGCAAAGCTTGGTGTAAATTGCCTGAGTACCTCATTCTGAAAGTTCTAGCATGGACATTGGCGCTAATAATACTTGGTTAGAAATTCAGAGATAGGTAGGACCAAGTAATAAGAAACTACAGAAAATTAGGCTGAAAATCTTAAATATTATTCTCATTAATAAACCCATAGAAAAATCATGCCTGGTTTCCTTGGCCATCTGGCCATTCATTAGATTAATTTTTTGTTGACTTTGGACACATCTTGTTTCCTTTGCTGGCTTTAGGATTACAAGATGATGCTGAGAATGTCCATTGTATATTCTCAACACATGTAGACATTAAATTCGTCAGGAGGCCAGGCACTCCTTGTTCCAGAAGACAATTCCACTTGCAAAGCCTTTTTAATTAACGGGGGTTTTGTATCAGCTTTCCTAGCAACCCAGCTAGAGTTCCCATGTCTGGGCAGGTGCGTCCTGTTGTGTATTACAGAACAACAAAGGGGACTATAAGGGCACCAAATCAGGGCGTGCTTCCCTGCTGTCTGCCGCCTGCTGGTCTGTTGCTCCTCCTGCTGAATTCCCTGTAAGTTTCCTTTAAGCAAACTGTAGCTCTGACTGCTTGGTTCACTCATTCTGTCGTACATTCAACACATACTCACTGAATACCCACTCTCTGCCATGTGCTGTGGTAGGCTCTGGGTATACAGTGTTGAACAAGGAGAACTCACTGTCCAAGACAGAAAGTGGTTTCTCATGAAACCATAAAGGTAAAGTGAGATGGATATTTTCATGCCACAAGTCTTGGAAAAATTTCCCAAACGGATTGACCATCATTTCTCCCCAGTAGTGTTTCTTTCTCTTCCTTTAAGGTCCTGCTTCTCCAATGAAAATGGGTTCCTCCACCCCATGAATTCCTCTAGAGTGGATGTCACTGGCAACACTGTCCACCAATTTGATGTAGCAAGGAGCATTACCAAACCCAAGAGCTAGTGGGTTCATAAAACCAAGTCAGGACTATTGGCGCACATTATATAAAGCACTCCATCAACTGGACTGCCATATGGGGTCAGACTGGGGCAATCGTCCTCCTAGTCCCACATTTTATCTGCTTGGCCCCATCAGCAGACACATCAAAGCCTGATTATCTGCCAATACTGATGTAGAGTGGGGCGAGAGAGGGACAAGATAGTGATGAATTAGACCTAAGGATCTTAGAGTTTCAGAGCTGGTATGATCCTCTATGCACTTGTTACACACAGTGTGGTCCATGGACAAGCAGCATCAACACCACCTGACAGCTTGTGGGAAATGCAGAACTTCACGCTCCACCCCAGACCTACTGAATCTGGATCTGCCTTTTAAAAAGATCCCCGGGGGACTTGTAAGCCAATTACATTTTGAGAAACAGCACTCTAGATAAGTTTCAGCCGTTTTCCCGGCACCCACACATTAGATGACAGTTTGGTGCGGGACATGTGTTGTTCAGTGTCATGAACAACTTCCATGCTCTGAGTGACAAAAAATGAGAGAGCATTGAAATATACTAGCGCCATATCATGGTTTAAAACTGATCTAGCTCGGGGTGCCTGCGGCGCTCAGTTGGTTGAGCGTCCGACTCTTGGTTTCAGCTCAGGTCATGATCTCTGGGTTGTGAGACTGAGCCCTGAATTGGGCTCCCCACACACCAGGGAGTCTGCTTGAGACCCTGTCTGTCTCTCCTAATAAATACATAACTCTTTAAAAAGAGAAATGATCTAGCTTGAGCCCTTCATTTGATAAATATGAGTGAATTGCCTAAGTCCTATGCTGTGAGCTTATGGCAGAGCTGGGACCAAGACCTCAGGCCTTCAGCTGTCCTTTGGATGAATCTTGAATCAGGGGTTTCCTGCCCTTCCCTTGTGACCCAGCTTCTCACAAGTTCTGTGTTACGTTTATGCCATTTGTGTCTCAGGTTTAAGGTGCCAGTTGTTGATATCCACGGACAGCTGATGTGGATGCATACCCACCTATCACTGAACAGCTTGGTAACCTTCTCTCTGTTGGTTACAGTAAAGCATTTGCCTGCCTGGAACACCCTTTCATCTAAAAAGATCCTTCTTTTCTGACCTTGAGCTCCCAGTTAAACTGTATGAAACTCTTTGCCCTTGAGCCTTACCTTGACTTCCATGAAGAGTACATATTGCCCAGTAGCTTGCTTTGACCTAGCCATGTGAACTCATATCTCCATGTAAACATCCCCCATAAAGCAGATTCTACAGTGGGGCACACATATTTAGACTTTTCCAGAGTCTAGAAACTACTTGAGCTCTAGACTCAGAGTCTAGATTTTTCTGTTTGGTTCTATCTGAACTCCATCTCACATTACTAAGGTTGGATCCTGACCATCCTCTTTTTTTTTTCTTTCAAAGAATATACAAATCACAGCGATAAGAGAAGAAAGTTTGGAAAGCAAAGATAAATCTTCAACTTAAAAAAGGGGGGGGGGGGATTATAGAGCACAGCTTTCCTTTCCCAAAGAGGAAAATAAGAGAGCCTCTTCCCTATGTTAAGGGCATAATTCAGTATCACCTGGGCTAATTTAGTGTTAAAAAACTTCAGATTCCCCAAAGGTCAACATTTTTAAAGGAGAAGATGGTAGGTGGATAGTATCTTAATTCTAAAGCAATTTATTTTCTCTCAAATCTCAATATTTTTATATAAATGAGGAATGTGCCCCTGGACATAGCTCTAACAAACATGGCAAAGTCCCCGAATCGCCTCAGCTGCCCTTGGGTACCAACGCCTGTTCCAGGTGACTTGAGAAATAAAAAAGCTGATCTAGAACATCCTTCTTCCATAATTACTTCTTTTGAGGCTCTTGCCCCTTTGAGTAATGGTCCCCTTTTACTTGGTTCTCAACACCCTTTCCCTGCCTGTTTTCTCCCCTAGCAAACAAGAGGCCACCTGTTAAAAATATCCAATGCCAGGGCACCTGGATGGCTCAGTCAGTTGGGCATCCAACTCTTGGTATCGGCTCAGGTCATGGTCTCACAGTTGTGGGATCAAGCCCTGCATTTGGCTCTGTGCTCAGCAGGGAGTCTCCTTGGGATTCTCTCTCCCTCTCCCTCTGCCCCTCCTTCTTCTATTTTCTCTAAAGTAAGTAGGAGAATCTTAAAAAAAAGAAAATCCAATGCAACGTAACCTATTGCTACAGTATCATCACATGAAAGGACCCATGGAGAGGACAAAGATTAGCCCAAAGGAGTGATTGTTCAAGCTGGAACCTGAGGCTTCAAAGTGGAAGAGAATGACACCTGCCCCACCTTTCTTCATAAGGGGATTAGTAAGGAAAAATTAGGTCACAGATGTTAAAGTGCTTTTGACACAAATCAAATCAAGGCTTTGATTTTTCCTAATCTAATATAGCCCTGCCTTAGGGTCAGTTTCTGCCTCAAAATGTCTATTTCTCAAAATGGGAATACTGTACTCTTGTACTTCTTTGCAAGGCTGCCAGGCACAAAGGCAACAACTGTGTTTCTTCTAATATCGTTGGATCAAAAATATTTGAGACAATTGCCTTAATAGGACCAGTGGTGTTGCAGAAAGAGCAACTAGTAGTTTTTGGCTTGCATTTCAGATGGGTCCTGAGCTAAGCAACACTCAAGCAGGTGAAAATTTGGTACTATAGCATCACTCACCAGAAAAATGAATACTCTTGTATTTGATGACTGGTGGACAGAAAGAGTTCCACTTCGTTTTAAGAATGGACCCCATGCTGTTTACTTGGTTTCTATTCTTAAAGCTAATCCAGGTCCTACAGTGGCTCCGTGGTACTATTTCTGGAGGTGTGGTCTTTGGACCCACTGCATAAGAATCATGTGCTTATTACAAACACAGATTCTTTGCCAAAGCATCTTGCCAAACCCACTGATTCAGGATCTCTTGTGGTAGGACCGAGAAAGCCATATATTAAACAAAAGGATGACTCTGTAGCATACTAACATATTTGACTCACAATCACCAGTGGATCGAATTCTCCCTGGCACACACTGGAATCACCCGGGAGACTAATAAAAAGCAGCTATGGCCAGTTCCACCTCAGATCAGTTAAATGAGATATTCTGGGGATGAGGCCCGGGCATTTGCATTTTTTAAAGCTGCTTCTGGTGATTTTAGGTGTTCAGTCAGGGCTGGGAACCACTGAGGTGGGACTCGCTCCCCTACTTCCCCTTGGGATGCAAGGGAACTACTCAACGGCACTCACAGCACAGGTACACGGACTCCTAGCCCTTCTCAAGCTTCTTTTTTGCTGACACATTAAGGGTCAGAAGATTCTAAACAGCACCTATGACGTGGTATATACTGAGGAACTCAGCAATTGATCAAATGGAAATAGACTGATCTCAAGGAGCCCATAGTCCAGTGGAAGAGACAGACCCAGTTACAAAAAGGAAGCATTAATCTCTCTAGTTTATTCTGCTGGTCCTTATTTTTAAGGACCTGGATGTGGGGCACCAGGCCACCTGAGTCAGTAGAGCATGTGACTCTTGGTCTCAGGATTGTGAGTTCAAGACCCACACTGGGTGCAGAGATTACTTAAAAATAAAATCTTTGGGGAACAAAAGAAAGAACTTGCTCTCTACACACCAGAAGATTACTCGCTTACAAGAATCCCTTTCTTTACCCTCTCCTACCTCCTTGCTCAAAGCATCTTTTAAAAAACCTGACTTTAAGAGTTCCTAAAAGGCATTGTCATTATTAAGATCCTTGGGACCTATCTGAGTTTCTACCCAGATCCTGAAAGTGTTCTCAGGTATGAGCTCCAGACTGTGAAGTCTCCCCTTTTTGGCACATGACTGTGTTAGCCTGTGAATGTCGTAGCATAATGGTGGTGGGCTGACAAGTCCTGACTCAATGGAGTTAAGGAGTGAGCTGCTCTTCCCTCTGCTAAAAACATGCCTTTACCTCTGAATCCGTAAAGAAAATCTCTTTCTTAGTGGATTCGATCTGGAGATAACAGAGCTTTTAGGCAGCTCTTCTAGTTCAGGCTAATGTATGAAATAATGTATAATCTGCCTTTTCTTAGAAAAGGGCTTAACTGAAGTTAGGATTTTGTTCTTAATTATCTAACGCGGAACATAGGGCATGGCCGTTGGACAGCTCCAGTATCAAAATGTGATCCCTTTAAACTGGCAGCCTAGCTTTTAAAATAGCTTTTGCTTCTTTCCCTTCCTGTCATAATATACTTTTTTTTTATGATTTAGCAGCTGATAAATGATTTGCAAACTGTTAAGTCATGTCCTACATAACACCAACAGGTATTCTTTTCATCAAAAGGGAGAATAAATTTTTCGATGACCATGACCTTGCTTGACATTTAAAGCTAAGAGTCACAGATGTACCTTTCCATCTTCATTTACTGTATTCCGATGTTCTCCAGCCTATGGTGATCAGGTAGATCTTTCTGAAACCTAGCTTTGGGAGAGGAAAGATTTTTTGAGCCCCAGTTTGGGAATGGTAAGTGCTTACCTAAGCCAGATAACTCAGTCTCCCTGTTTCTCATTTAATATTAAAGCACATGCCTTTTATTTATACCCATTTAGGGAGTGGTTACAGTGGTAATTAGTAACAATTTGAAATTCTTCAACTATTAAACAGAAGAAAAGTGGCATTAATACTTGACTGCTGAAGTAATGGTAGGCTGTGGCAGCAGATCTAGGCATAATTACCAACTGGGCAGGAAGGCACTTGGGGTGCGCTAACACTCAGGAATATGCAGGAAATTAATTAACTTAGCTAAAGACAAATCATAAGGAACTAATTCTGAAAGCGCTTTGAACAGAAGGCAAAGGGATTGTTTTTATAGCCTACACGCATAATGACAATGATTAGCCTTTCTGTCTTCATTTGTTCGATTAGTTATGTTATCATACACGGTTAGCAGCTGTGGTAGAGAAGGGAGCTGTTCAGGAACAAAACAAACATTCTAAATTCCAAGACGGTCAGTTGTAAACATGAAATGTGCCAATGGGGTTTTCTCACAGCTTTATTGAGATAGAATACAGTTCACACTATATACATACAATATAGTTTGCCATCGAAGTGTACAATTCGGTTTGGGGTATATTCACTGAGTTGTACGTTCATCACCACTACCTAATTATAGAACATTTGTATCATTCCAATTAAAAACCCTATTAAACAGTAACTTCCCTACCTCCTCCCCCAACAGCCCCTGGCAAACACTAATCTACTTTTTAGCCCTATAGATTCACCTACTCTGCATATTTCAGATAAATGGAATCATATGACATGTGACCTTTGTGTCTAGCTTCTTTCATTTAGCATAATCAAGGTTCATCCATGTTGTATCAGCACTTTATTCCTTTTAATGGATGAATAATAGCCCATTGTATGGATATACCACATTTTGTTCATTCATTAGTTGATGAGCATTTGGGTTGTTACTACTTTTTGGCTATTGTGAATAGTGGTGCTATGAACATTTGTGTACAAGTTTTTGCGTGGACATATGTCTTCATTTTTTCTTGGGTATATACCCAGAATTGTAATTGCTGGCTCATTTGGTAACTCTAAGTTTAGCTTTTTGGCCAATGAGTTCTTAAGCCACGGTTTTCAGCATTCTTTTCTAAGTTTATTTGAATTTAAAGAGATTGTAGATGAATATGCTACAAAGGCTATTTTTTTTCTTGATACCATTTGTGAAGTTTAATTTAAAACTCAAAGCAAGTTCATACAAAAACATGAATCCTCCGATTTGTCTCCAAATTAAATGATTGCTCCTATCTGTACATTTTAATATCCTATGCAGATACATTTTCTGTGAGACAAGACCATTGTTTGCATGATAAAGCATGAGCTAATTTGTTGATTCCCTGGATGTTCTTCCCTTAACATGAATTTGCCTGGGGAAGAGGGAAGAAGAAACTAACTTCTCCCATTTGACAGCTAAGTAATGGGCTACGTTCCTGGTTGTTATGGTCGCAGGTGTGACAATATTGGAGCTTGGGGGCCCCACTAAAGTGTAGTCAAGTCAAATTCAAATGGAATGAAGTCAAAACAATACTGGTAAAGGGGAGGTTGAAAATAATCACTGGGAAAAATGGGGCCAAATTCCAGGCTCATTGCTCTTTTATGACAATTTTGGCAGCTGGTATTCAGATAATAACACTAGCATATTTATGTAACGCATTTGTATGTGCCTGGCAGTGCACTAAGTGCTTTATGTCCATCATTTCATTGAACCCATTTTACAGCTGGGGAAACTAAGGCCCAGAGGTTAAGTAACTAACTCAAGGTAATGCTTATAATAAGGAAAATTCAAAACCCAGGTCTGCCTGAATCTGAAACCCACACTCAACCACCTAAGCTCTACTGCAATGAGAGCCAGACTCCACAGCTACGGAGTCTTCTAGCCACACCCAAGAGTCTTAGAGATTTGTTTTTTTTTTTCTTCCACACACTCCAATTGCCAAGGGTTAATGGAGCCTGGGGTCTCAAAATGACCCTTCTGTTTACCAGATGTACCATATAGATAGTCAGGAAAGGAATAAGAATCTGGTTCTCTGGCAATAGCTAAAGTGGATACATATTCTGGATATTTCAAGAAGGGAAGAAGGGATTCCCTTCTTGTCTTGAAGACAAGAGGGACTTCCAATACATTCCCTGTGCACATCTCCATTCTTGCCTTCAGGAACTCCTTCCCTCATACACTATGCTTTGGCAATACTCAAATGGTCATAGGATCTCTCACATACCATGCGTTTTCTCACCTTTCTCACCTCTGACCCTTTGTTCATTTTGCATCTACTGTGCAGAATGCCCTTCTCCCCTTCACCAGGAAGAGTTCCCAATCAACCATGAAGGTTCATCATCTACTTCAAGAAGCTTTCCTCAACCCCTTCATAATAGCCAAGACTATTGGCAGATTTTCCCTACTGTATTTTAATTGGCTGATTCTGGGCTTCCTTGTCTTAATTGTGATGCCCTTAACAAGGGGCATTCCATCTCACTTGTCTTTGTAGTCCCAATACCTGGCACAATGATTGCCACACACAGGAAGTATCCAATCAGTGTTTGCTGAATCAATCAATGAACTCATATTTGTGGAGCACCAATTATAGGCCTGGCCCCTCAACAAATATCAATTCATTTAGTCCTCAAAACTAACTTGTAAGATATATAGCAATATGTCACTGCTGATAGGTGAATGAAGTACAGATTACTTAGCTAGGAAGTGGCAGCGCTGTGATTCAAACCCAGCCCTCAATGACTCCAAAGTTGGGCTCTGTCCATGTACCCTGTCTCCTACCATAGAAAACTGACTCTGGATTTCAAAGACCTGTTCTCTGTGGCTGTATGTCACAGACATGGTCCCCAATTTCCAACATATCTATGTACAATTTATTTCTCTTATATGTTCTCTCAGAATTAGATGTAGCTCACAATACCTCTGTCATATAGCATATCCTTATTTTTATTCAATATTTTCGTGAATATGGTCACAGTTGTTTAGCTAGAAGTCAAGACCTGATTCTTTATGAAGCTCTGTCATTGAGGGTCTTAGACTGAGCTTGATCACCTCACTGTGTATGTCAAAGACAAGCAGAGATGCCTTTCTACTTCTTATCAGCATGGAAAACAAAGCTTAGGAACATAGCAAAAGAGCAGTAGAGATCCAAGGGTGATTTACCCTTTACTGTCAATACTTTTATAAAATTAGTTTTAGTGGGGCACCTGGGTGGCTTATTGGGTTAAAGCCTCTGCCTTCAGCTTGGGTCATGATCCCAGGGTCCTGGGATCGAGCCCCACATCGGGCTCTCTGCTCAGCAGAGAGCCTGCTTCCTCCTCTCTCTGCCTGCTTTTCTGCCTACTTGTGATCTCTGTCTGTCAAATAAATAAATAAAATCTTTAAAAAAATTAGTTTTAGCTAAAGAATTTAATGTCCCCTAATTCACCCAGAATCTAATTGCAACATCCAGTTGGGGAGCAAGGACTATTAAAAAGGCTTAGAGACTTTTAGAAGTCCTTGTTAATGCTTAGATAAAATATCTAAACATCTCTTATACTCCTTTTCTGATGCCACTGAACATCTCCACCTGATTCTATCAAGCAGTAATGGAACTAGTTTATGATCTCTGAAGGATCACTGGATACCATCAGCTTGGTTCTAAATAGGCTACGTTGATGTAGAACATTGCACTCATCTAGTATAACCTCAGCCTTTTCCCCTATCGAAACAAGCACTCATCTAAGGCCACATCCATTGTTATAAACCATGGAATTCTGTTCCTTCAAGTTACTAAAAAACACTCTTCCATTTTCCTCCTCAGACTGTGTTCAAGGTGGAAATATAATTGGCACCCCCAGGGCCCATGTTCTGTCCACTACATCAAGCCACCTCTCAAGTTCAAGTCTGTTGTCCTCCCAAACCAATGGAAATGTTCCCCACTTTTTAACATTTCAGTGTCCAAACCACCTCTTCTGTGTGGTCCCTTATTTTCCGTGCTTATTTTTTTTTTCTTAAAGCAGGAAGAGTTAGTTATATCATTCAGAATAAAGTCATCCTGCTAACCACAGCAATAAGGTATTTGCATTAATCACTTTGTTTTCTTTTTTTTTTTTAAGATTTTATTTATTTATTTGGCCGAGAGAGAGATCACTAGTAGACAGAGAGGCAGAGAGGCAGACAGAGAGAGAGGGAAAAGCAGGCTCCCCGCTGAGCAGAGAGCCCGATGCGGGGCTCCATCCCAGGACCCTGGGATCATGACCTGAGCCGAAGGCAGAGGCTTAACCCACTGAGTCACCTAGGTGCCCCAATCACTTTGTTTTCTTGAGGACTTCTCTAGGATAATCACATAGGATTCTACATGTAGCTTCTCACTAATTACACAGAAGCCTTCCCGTTCAACTATCAATGTATCTTTACCTGATAGGAATGCTAACACCTTATTCCCTTCTTCAAACATCTATGATGGTTTTGTGCTATCATTCTTGATCTGGTCTTATGAAGTCTTGGCTGTATTTTCTAGTACTGGAGCAGAGAGTTCATTTTCTTTTTCTTTTTAATCTGTATTTAATTCTCCTCTCACTACCTATAATCAGATTCGACTGTTTTCAAATAAAGAGCTTGGAGTTACAGGTGTAGGGTGGGGATGGCTGTCAAGAAAAAGGGAGGGGGAATTTCAACATTTCAAACTCCCAAATGATGGAGAAAATGATGTGATGCTTGTAAACATCACATAACTGTCAAAAGTATATGAAACTAGCTATAGAACTTGTGATACATTAATTTGATCAACAAATATTTATCAAGAATCTGCTATCTGTCAAGCTCTATTTTGGAGGCTGGAAATACATCAGGGAGCAAACAATGACAGAGATCCCTGCTCCCATGGAGCTTATCTTCTAGCAAGGAAGGAGAGACAATGAGCAATTCACATAAAATCAACTAAATTATGTAGTATGTTAGAAGATTATAAATGATGGGCATTAAGGAGGACACTTGATGTAATGAGCACTGGGTGTTATATGCAACTGATGAATCACTAAATTCTACCTCTAAAACTAATAATACACTATATGTTAATTCATTTTAAATAAAATAAAAATTTAAAAAGAAGGTTATAAATGATTTAAACAAAATATTGGGCAGGGTTTAAAGGGATTGGTAATGCAAGGATGTTGGGTGGGTTGCTCTATAGAACAGAATAATAGCGGTAGACCTTACTGAGAAAGTGACACTTGGATAAAGACCTGCAAGAAGGATGGAAGTTAGCCATCCAGAGATCTGGAAAGAAGATTCCAGGCAGAAGGAAGAGCCAGGAACAGTGCAAAACATCAAATTTCCATTGAGATAGAAAACCCAAAGCATGCTACTGCATTAAAGCAATCAGTGCCTTTGTCCTTATTTATGTATATTGACTTGCTTTATGCCCATGTTTGTAATTACAAAAATATCAAATATCTAGAGGGTAGCTCCCTTATGGATGATGCTATCTCAAAATGACCTCTAGGCAGAAAGAAACAATGTCTTTTAAGCAGAAGTGCCCATAGCCAAAGGCAATGACGACTCAAACCCCTTTTGGAGCTGATGAGGGAACTAGTTTAAACTAGGTTTTTCAGACACTTACAATCTTTTCTGTGTTGCAACAGAACTTTTGTATGAGCAGGTATTTTATCATACCTTTATTTATTTTTTTTCTCACACTCTGAAACAGGTATAGCAAGCCTTGAGACGGCTGCTAGGAATTCTGCTGGGAATTCTCATGGCAAAATTCAGAAGTCGCCCTTCCCCGGTCCTGTGCAATGCTTTCTGGGCAGTTTTCCCCAGGGCTCACCTATTTGCCTCTGCAATCTCCAGCCCTATTCTTTCAGCTTCAGATCAGCGATTGCTACTTGTATTCCACTGACTTCTGGGAGTGAGTGCTGCCTTTCTCTCTGCTGCCTCCTGCCCCAGGTTCTTATTCTACCCCCTGGATGTCACTTTCATTCTCTTAGCCCTGGCCATGTGCCTCCTGTCAACACCTCTTCTCTGCTGCATCCTTCCCCGCCATCCAGTCTGCCTGCCTCCTCTGAGTGCTTCCCTAAGCCAGCAGCCTCACCTGTTCCCGCCCACCTTCTGCAAAGGAGACTTTCTGCTAGTATCGCCCTCTGGGGTGGGATTCCTGCTCCCAAGGCTTCCAGTTCCCTTTCTGTTCCTACATTATACTCTCCTCTTCCCTTCACTGGCTTGTGCTAACGGAAACCGCAGGGGCATGGTTGTGTGTGTGTGTGTGTGTGTGTGTGTGTGTGTGTGTGTAAGCCTGTGTGTTCACAGTAGGAGTGAAGGTTGAGGTTTAGGATTACCTCTGATTCTCTTCTGAATTCAGGTTGTATGCTATTTGTTTTTTTTACTGGTGTATAATTTATATACCGTAAACTTCACCTGTTTTAAAGCATACATTGCAGTTTTTAGTACAACGATCTATTTTCAGAATATTTTCATTGCCCCCAAAGGAAATCCCATTAAGCAGCTGTTCTTCGCCCCTCCCCCAACTCAGGCAACCACTAAGCTTCTTTAGATTACTTTTAGAACTCCTTAGATTTGTCTGCTCTGGACCTTTTATATTATTGCAATCATATAATAGGTTGCCTTTTGTGGCTGGTTTTTTTTCACTTGCATGTTTTTAAGATTCCTCCATATTACATCATAAATCAGTACCTCATTCCTTTTTAATGCTGAATAATATTCCATTGCACAGCTATACCGCAATCTATCATACATTCATCTGTTGATGGACATTTGGATTGTTTCTACTTCTTGACAATTTTGAGTAACGCTCCCATAAATATTCCTGTGCAAGCACTTGTTTGGATACCTGGCTTCAACTCTTTGAGGTCTATTTCAGAAAGTGGAATTGCGGGGTTATATGGTACTTCTATGTTTAACTTGTTGAGGAAAAGCCAAACTGTTTTCCAAAACACTTGCAAAATTCTACATTCCCACCAGAAATGTATCATGGTTCCGATGTCTCCTCATCCTTGACAACACTTGCGATTGTCTGTCTTTTTGATTCTAGTCGCTCTTGTGGAAGTGAACTGGTATCTCATTGTGGTTTTGAGTTCATTTCCTTAATGACTAATCATGTTGAGGGGCTTTTCATGAGCTTAGCGGGCCTGTGTTTTTCATCTTCGGATGTCTTCTGGATATTAGTCCCTTATCAGTTGGATGATTTGCATATATTTTCTGCCATTCTGTGGGCGGTCTTGTCACTGTCTTGATGGTGTTCGTTCTTGGAAGCACAAAAGCTTTTCTTCTTGATAATATTCCATTTATCTATTTTTCCTTTTGTGGTATATACATTGGGTGTCATGTGGAAGAAAAAATGGCCAATTCAAGGTCTTGAAAATTTGCTGCATGTTTTCCTTTAGGAGTTTTAGAGTTTTAGCTCTTACATTTAGATCTTTGATCCATTTTGAGTTAATTTCTTAAGATAGTGGTAGGTAGAGCTGCAACTTCATTCTGGTGTATGTGGATATCCAGTTGTCCATAAGACCACTTTTTGAAAAGACTATTCTTTCTCCTTTGCCATCTTTTCTTACTCTTACCCCATAAATATCAATATTTCCTGAGATCCTATCTTATAGCTTTCTATGTGTCTCTTGTTCCACTCACTTCCTCGAAGTCTATATCCTTTCCCCCATCTCAATTGTCTCCTAGTTGTGTACTGTTTATAATTCTCCCTCCTGCCTGCCCTCTTTCCTGTGCTTAAGTCTACACAACCAGCTACGTGCTGGACATTTCCATTTAGATGCTCAATTACTTCCCAAAACATACATGTTGAAAATACAACATAGCCTCCCTCCTTCAAACTGTGCTTCCCTTGTAAACTTTTCCATTTCTATTTATGGCTCGACTACACTGTCAGTTAATAGAGACACAAAACCATTCTTTGCTTTGTCCTTCCTGACCACTCAGCCACCAAGCCACACTGATTTCAATTTTTCCATTAAATTAATGGACATCTTTGATTTTAGTTACCACCAGTACTATTTTCATTCAAATCTTTGTTGTAATATGCCAGGATTAATCAAGTGGTCTCCTACTTACTTTATCTCCTGTAATTTCTCCCATAGTCTTATCATGACTACACAGAGATATCAGATTTTCTCTTAAGCTCCTTTGACCATGTCACTTCCCTGCTCACAAAGCTTCAAGGACTTTCTGTTGGACAAAGTACCAACCCTCTGCGATGCAGTCATGTCCCTGTACTTTCTGGCCCCAACCTACAACACTTTGTTCACACCTCTATTAGAGCCCTAATTACACTGTTGGGTAATTACCCGTTCATGGGCTTGTCACCCACACTGAACTATGAGTTTCCAGAGGCCAAAAATGGCTGTATTCACCCTTGCTGCTCTAGGCCTGGCTTGTATTGGATATTCAATACACAGAAGCTAACTTGAATGAGATCATTGTGATTTTGCATCACAGAAGTCCATAAGAGTGGGGTGGGTGGTGAGAGGTTCAGTATGGTGCTTGTCCATTATATGCAAGAGCCTCCCCACCCATTTCCCACCCTTCTCCCTGTCTTGCTTTCTCAAATCAGAATCAAACCTTCAGATTCCAGGATTCCAGTTGGTTGTTGTGCATTTTTGAAGCCTGCCTTGTTCTGGCAGGCCCAATTGCTCTCCACTTGACCCCATACATGTTCTCTCACCAAACAAGACTGCCAAAGAGTGGTCAGGGTATCCTGACCAGCGGCCTGCAGGTGCACTGATTGCCCACAACCATGAAGGGCTCTCAGGAAGCTACATTCATATTCTACCTTTTATGAAACATTAGCCAGTATGATCATCTGCAAGCCCAAAAATACTAACAACATTGCATGTGGGATTTCCTTGGGGCTTCTAACTAATTTTTAAGGGCTCAGTCATGACAGGCCAAATTTGAAAATGTTTATACAAAAGTGAGAGAGAGAAATGTTCAATTGCTTTATAACTAGCAAGCAGTATTTATAGCAGTTAGTTTAAACGTCCATTTTACCACAAATCTACCTAAATGTGGTAATAAAAAGATGGCATCAGGGCACCTGGGTGGCTCAGTTGGTTAAGTGTCTGCCTTTGGCTCAGGTCATGATCCTAGGGTCCTGGGATGGAACCCTGCATCAGGCTTCCTTGTTGATGGAGAGTCTGTTTCTCCCTCTCCCTCTACTCGTTCTGTATCTCTCTCTCAAGTAAATAAATAAAATCTTTTTTAAAAAGATGACATCACTAATACTCTCTCATTTATTTTAACAGTAGCTGTGGATATAACTAGAAGTGGGCCCCAATTTGAGAAAAATCTGAAGTGATAAAATCTGGATTTATGAAATGGATAAATCAGAGTCAGCAATTATTTGTATTAAAGAAATACTCTTCACTTACACTAGAGGGTTGCTAACCTCATATTTTTCTATGTTTTGCTGGTATGTGTATCTCTATCCTTTAGATAACCTGCCATTGTTTGAAGTATTAGTTAAGTTTGATACAGGATAATATCTCTGATTCTTGTGAGTCTTCATTGACATCTAAAAGTTTGTGTGAGCCTAAGGTCATATTAAAGATTTTTCTGTTGAAAAGCAACGTTCCATTGAACAATCTTAAAAAACAACCTCAAATCCCCTCTTTCTGTATTTCTTGGCTCTGTCAATGGTGCCACCATCCACCCAAATGCCCCTCCCAGAAACCAAGGAGTCTTCAGTGGGTCCCTACTTCTCCTCCTTCCTCTGGCCCACATCTCTGTCTATCATCAAATGCTATTGATTCTGACTTCTAATACCCTTCTTGACTCATCTCCCTCTTCCACTGCATTCTCTCTTACCTGAACCACTGAAGTGTCCTGGTAATTGGTCTCCCTGCACCTGCTCTTGTCATCTTTTTTGATCCCCACCCATTTCTTTGACACACAGCCAGAGTGATCTCATAATTTCATTTCCCTGTTTATAACCTGCGAATGGTATTTTATTGCCCTAAAACAAAAGCCCAACTCTATGGCCTGGAATGCCTTTCCCAACCCCCAGGGCCTCCCCAATGTGTGTGTGTGTGTGTGTGTGTGTGTGTGTGTGTGTGTGTGTGTTTAGCACCCTGTGATGCTTCTCAGAACACTTACGGTTTGGACTGAAATTTGCTGGTTTACCTGTCTCTGTCCTTGACTACGCTGAAGACTTTCAGAGGGCAGGAACTATAATTTTATCTCCAGGGTCCAGCTCAGTCCCACTAAAAGTTTGTCGAGTGAAGTAACTCCTACAATTTTCTGTACTTAGGTGTTTCTGTTTGTGATACTTGTTTGGATAGAATAGTCTTTAGGTACCCATTAGTGGCAAAGTCTGAAGAGGCAAATGGTTGATGCTTCTAAAGTGTTCAGAGTTGCTAGTTATTGGTGATCGAGCAAGGAAACAGAAGGAAAATGTTTTGCTTTTAAGAGCTAAGGGACTAGCTAGTGGGTCCCTATGCCAGTTCAGAGGTTTTAGTCAATGTGGGGAGATGTACATCTGGTGTTGTGAGGAATCTTTTGAGTTCTGTATGAACACAGTATATCAATACTTTCATGTTAAATTAGCAGAACTGAGCAGTGAAAATATCCCCTGGTCCTCTTCTTTCCAACTAAAGTTTTCTAGCAACATGTCAGACCAAAAAAGTAAGAAATCATGTTGTAAAAAACAAAAAATTGATAAACAACTCCATATCAGACATGTAGGAATTTTCCATTCCTCACTTCCAAAAACACAACATCCAGTTGCATAGTGTAAGTTGTAAAAAGTTGAAACTTTCCCCCTAGAGCTGTATTATGACCATGCCAATGAAATCTGATGGTGGGGATATGTCAATGTGAGGAAATGACAAGTGATAAACGATGTCAGTTGCGGTGATGAAGGCTGCATTAGCTTGTCACTAAATAGAAAGCTTCAAGGTAGAGTGTAGGTGGGTGTATTTTCATACACAAAACTAAATGAAAATTAAATCAATTATCAGAATAATTCAAGCCCCAGTTCCCCAAGGTTTGCTTCAATTAGATAATTGATGCAATTAGGTGAAAGGTTTGGGGTAGATTTTTCTGGTCTGAATTATCTCAAATTACTTTAATTCTCCACTTCACTTTGATTATGTAGACCCAGCTCATGCTTGAGTGTGAGTGAATTTAAGCAACCGTTATGCTGCTGGTTCAGATAATTCCTTACATCTTGCTTTTCCTTCCATAACATGTGCCCTGAACACAATGTTTGTAAGTTAATTTCAGTGATAAAACCACCACTTTATAGAATAAAATGTAGAACTAGCTGTTTAATACATAATGGAAAACAATTACTGGAAAGGAAGAGCTTAATGAAACCTTCTGTTCAGGAGTGGACATTTCTGTCTCTAATAATAGTTTCCTCTTTTTGTTAGAGAGGCTGGTTCTGGGGACGAAGCTGAGTTAAGACAAATCATATAAACTTTATGTAAACCTGGCCTTGACCGAAATAATTATATCGATAAGAATTTATTGCATTGTGGTGAAAACACCTTGATAATCTTCAGATCAGATCTTTCCAATTTCAACCAGCTGTACAGAGATGTCAACAAGGAAGGCAGTGTCGAAGGACTGAGAAATGATGTGCAATACTGGAGTGAGAGTGGCCTCGGGTCAGATTCTATTGACTTGGAAATTGTTATAAGTTATGGCTTACTGAGTTTGATTTTTGTTTTTTCTTCGGTTCTTGAAACAGTATATTCAATTATTGAAGTAAGGAGAGGGGCAGAGGAAAGAAGGAAAGAGGGGTTATAGTATCCCATGCATGATGATATGATAATTGAAGGAAAAGAGGAGAGTCTGGGGCCATTTAGTGTGGGAGCAAAAGTCCAGAAAAACTCACCATGACTTGAATCTTAACATAACAAAATATGGACTAAACTGTATTGAGTATAAATTTTGCAAGGAATCAGGGGGAAGGGGCACCTGGCTGGCTCAGTCGGTTGGGTGTCCAGCTTTTGATTTTAGCTCAGGTCATGGTCTAGGGCCATGAGATGGAGCCCAAAGTTGGGCTCTGTGCTCAGTGTGGAGCCTGCTTGAGATACTCTCTCTTCCTCTCCCTATGCCCCTCCCCACCCTCCTCACACACACACACACACACACACACTCTCTCTCTCTAAAAAATAAAGCAAAAATAAAACAAAATAAAATAAAAAAGAAGTCAGGGGGATATGAGATAAATTTTTAAAGGTGTGTTTTACCCCAAATAGCTAAAAATTATTTGTTATCAAAAGAGGTGTGCTTCAGGTATTTATAAATTTTATTTATTTACAAGGAACTACTAATTCCTCAATGGTAGCATTTAAATGATGCCAGCAAATCTCAAGTAGACCTTTAGAGCTGTCTGCCATCAATTTTGCCTCAATAACAGACTAAGCAAAATGTAAAATGCATATGTCCTTTGACAACTCAAATCCCAGTCCAGGAATTATACCAGGAGATTTTCATCAAAGGCAAAAAGACACATGAATTTCACCGATCTTTTCTTTCAATATACTGAAAAATTGGAAACAATACCACTGTTCAATCATGGGGAATTGGTTATGAAAATTATAATAAATTATAATCAAGTGATACTAAGGAGCCAATAGACGTGAGGTTGTAGAAGAATATTCAGTGAAACTTGAGAAGATATTTATAATATATTTTAAATGAAATTTCCAAAACATATTGAAGAACAACATGGAAAGTATGATCTCACTTTGACTCCACTATTTGTATGTGTTTAGATCTAGAAAGGTGTTTAGAAACAGGTGTTCAATGTGTTTAAAATATGGTGGTCTCAATTTTTGAATGGAAGTGGTAGATGCATGAGTGTCCATGTAAATAACGATTTACTTACTTTTGAACTTACTGTATGTTTGAAAAATCTAACAATAAAAAGTTAGAAAGAAAAAAGTTGACTAGAATGGCTCAGATTTGGTGCAGTGTGTGTGTCCCATCACAGGGGTTGCTGGTTTGTAAGAAGACTGATCACATCCCAACTGCGTTTAAGTATCAAGAATTATTGTAAAACTATCAGTGTCAGTCTGTCCAGCTACCAGTGGGGGAAATTTCACAATATCATGCCAGCTCACTCATTCCCCAATGAGCACATCGTTCCATGGGGATGTAGAGTATATGCCAACTGAAGGTCCAGACTTCGGAAACATCTCCTCCTCAGCTCTACACGGTATCACAGGACTCAGAGGAGTTAGAGAAGGGGCTTTGTCAAAATAATCACAGCCTTCAGTTTTTCAGATACCTAACAGCAGACCTCAGCGAGTCTGATAACTGGCTATTTATGGAAAATGAAATGACGCTGATGACATCTATGACAATGGAATCTGATAACTGGCTATTTATGAAAAATGAAATGATGATGATGACATCTATGACAATGGAACCCAAATAATAAACTCCCTTTCCAGACACAAGTGTTTCAAAATAAAAAAAAACTCAAGTTGCTGATAAGCCAAAAAAAAAAAAATTCCTCACTTTTCCCCCCAGGTCTTACGTACTAGTGGAATTGTCTTTTCATGCATGAAACTGGATAGTATCTTCTTTTCTGAATCACTATTTACGTTATTTCCCCACTTTCTATTGGGATATTCATTTGTCATTTATGTGTTAGAGCTCTTTGCAACCCTTTGTTATATGTGATGATAATTTCCCCCAAGTTTGACATTTAACTTGACTATGGTGGGGTTTTTTTTATGGTGTTTTTACTATATATAAATGTTTTTGATTTTTATGTATTCACATTTTTCAATCTTTTATAGCTTCTGCCTTTTATGTCATCTTTGGAAAAGCATCGTCCACTACAAGATTATATATAAAAATACCTACAAATTCTTGAAGTACTTTCGGTGTTTTTTTTTTAATTTAAATCTTTAAATTATGTGGCATTTATTTTGCCCTGAGGCAGCAGGTAGAATTTAACTTAATTGCACCCCCCAATGACTAGCCATTTGTTCTCGTATTACTTGCTGAAATATTCTTCCTTTTCCTTCACCTCCAACTTAGACTTTCTCTGTATGCCAGTGAAAATAAAAAGATTACTTATTTAATTTTTTTTAAAAAAAGATACCAGCATTCTGATGTGTGTAGACTATAACTTAGCCCTTATCTATAGGTTCAATGGTAATTTCTGTCCCAAACAAAAATTAACTTTGTAATTGGCATGTCTAATATTTGGCTCCTCTTCTAACATTTGTATACGTACAGATTGAAGTCTAACATTTTATGCAAAATAATTTCAGATTTACATTAGATTTTACTACTATTAAAATTATTATTTTGGCAAGTCACTTTAATGTTATCGAAAATTCTGTTTGCACACAGACATGTGAATATTATAGTACATTCAGAATCTATGTGCAATAATTTTTCAAGATTCTTTTCAATACTTTTTCAAGATTTTACATCAGCCCACAGGCTACCATACCATCAACTACAGAATGTGATGTTTAAGAGAACTGACAATATATAAATCATTGCATCATTTTTGATGTGCCCAAATGTCATGAAACCTCATCCTGGAAAAATCACCAGCAATGTGGCTTTATCATAATAAAAATATAGCCACAAGGAAGTTGTAAATCATTTGGCTGAACTTTCTTTCAAGGTTTACTTTTTTCTTAGTCATCAAGAAAATAAGACTAAGAACTCAATGTGCAGTGACCAATTAGAAGAATGTAGTCTAGCATGCTGTATGATTCAGAAAACTCACCTGCACCTGAGAAGTAGTAACCAAACTGGTCAGCTCTCATTTAAAAACAAAACAAAACAAAACAAAAGACAAAAACAAACCCAACTATCCAAAGACATTTTCCCTCTTTCCTCAAGTTCCTTATTGACATTTTTGAGCTGCTTCTTGGCAAATATGCCATAACAATGCTACCAGTTTTTATTTCTTTTTTTTTTTTTTTTTTTTTAAGATTTATTTTATTTATTTGACAGAGAGAGATCACAAGTAAGCAGAGAGGCAGGCAAAGAGAGAGAGGGAGGGAAGCAGGCTTCCTGCTGAGCAGAGAGCCCGATATGGGACTCGATCCCAGGACCCTGAGATCATGACCTGAGCCGAAGGCAGCGGCTTAACCCACTGAGCCACCCAGGCGCCCACCAGTTTTTATTTCTATGGAATGATAGTATTTCTGTGGAATACTACTGGTTATAAAACTCCTGTCCTTTACAGATTTTGAATATCATGTCATGATGTGGCACATTCATGGAGCCTACATAGAAGCATGAGCACTGGGGAACCTGGGTGCCTTAGCCAGTTAAGTGCTCAACTCCTCATTTTGGCTCAGGTCATGATCTCAGGGCAGTGGGATCCAGCCCCGCATTGGGCTCTGTGCTCAGCTCGGAGTCTACTTGTCCCTCTCCCTCCCCTGCTTGCGTGCTCTCTCTCTCTCTCTCCAAAATCAATAAATAAAATTTTTTTTTTAAAAAAAGAATGAGAACTGAGCTGGAAGGATGATTTACTTCTTTCTAGATCACTCTGTGTTCTTGGGTAACTCAGCGTCATTTTTTTTCCTCCGCAAAACCAAGAGATTGCTTATATGAGTTTAAGATTTCTCTCAGTTTCAAAAGTCTATACTTTAAGTTCACTGACAGTTGCAGAAGTGTATTTCTTGGCAGAAACTGCCTACAGGTAGAAGTGGGCAGGTTTTGCCATGCATGTGAGGTGGAGTGAGCTCTCACAGATAGGGATCATGTACTAGCACGCCCAAATGTGACTTCATGGGCTATACACAACTCTCCCTATCAATGAAAGAATGATTGTTTGATTGTTACAGAATTTGACAGCCCCGTGCAAAGTGAGCCAAGGAAATTCCCAAAAGGCTTGGCTCTCCTTTTGCTTTAGAAGTGCACAAAGTACAGGCTGCACCGTATGGCACCAGGCATATGTCCAACTGACTTACAAAAAGCTGTAAAGTGCTTTTCAGACAGAATCTTGACCGTGATAGTAAATCAATAAAACCAACGCTTCAAAAAAAAATCTGAGATGTTTCAGATCTAATTGCAAGATAATAAAAATTTTGGCAGATGAACTGTGCATTAATAGAAGAGTCTAAAAATCTATAATTTGTATTAAAATGAACAAAAATTAGAGAAGACTGACTCACTTGATTATTTACTTTTTCTGGAAAAGAGTTTTGGGTGGGAGGCTTGATGAATGACCCAGGACCGAACAGGGCTAAGAAAGCTAGATTAAATGTCTCTGTCTCCATGACGTTTTCAATTTCTCCATATTGTACTTCCTGCTTCCTTCATGATGAAATGTCCATAATTAATTCACAAAGCAAGGAACAATTCTAGGATATTATAAATAATATTTTATCATTAGTTTTATAAATTCAAGACTTACATATTAAGCTCTAATTAGAACCTTCCTGATAAATCAAAGTACCAGTTTTGTGACTCAAGAATATATAATCTTCAACAAGAGTCCTTTGGAAAGAACTGTGGGCTGTAGAATTGGAATCAGATGCTATTTTCACATCTGCTCCTGTCCAGCACATTGAGAACATTGCCTATTTTGTGAGGGCAAACATGGCACAGTGAAGTTTCTAGCAAGGTCCAGGTGTCTCTGGGTTTGTAGAAGAGTGAGAAAACTATCACCATTTGCCAGCGAAATCAGGCCAAAATGTCCCTGTCTCTAACTATGCACAAATGGAAAGCGAAATGGATTTGAAGTAGAGATTTTTGAACCTCAGGAAATTGCCTTGCTTCTTGATTTCTTAGTATTCACAAATCCAGTTAGTGACAGAATGGGCCGGTACACTGTGGTTTTCTCTGCCAAATCAGGTTTATCCTATTTAGCCTTCACAACAGCTCTACTAGTATGTGGTATTATTACTTTTTTTTATTGTGTTATGTTAGGCACCATACAGTACATCATTAGTTTTTGATGAAGTGTTCCAAGATTCATTGTTTTGCACATAACACCCACTGCTCCGTGTAATATGTGCCCTCCTTAATACCCATCACCAAGCTCACCCATCCCTCTACCCCTTCCCCTCCAAAACCCTCAGTTTGTTTCCTAAAGTCCATAGTCTCTCATGGTTCATCTCCCCCTCTGGTTCCCCCCCCCACTTCATTTTTCCCTTCTTTCTCCTAACGTCTTCCACGCTATTCCTTATGTTCCACAAATAAGTGAAACCGTATGATAATTGACTTTCTCTTATTTCACTTAGCATAATCTCCTCTGGTCCCATCCATGTTGATGCAAAAGTTGGGTATTCATCCTTTCCGATGGCTGAGTAATATTCCATTGTGTATATGGACCATATCTTCTTTATCCATTTATCTGTTGAAGGGCACTTTGGCCCTTTCCACAGTTTGGCTATTGTGGACATCGCTGCTCTGAACCCTGGGGTGCATATGGTCCTTCTTTTCACTACATCTGTATCTTTGGGGTAAATACCCAGTAGTGCAATTCCTGGGTCTTAGGGTACTGTTTTCCAAAGTGGCTGCACCAATTTGCATTCCCACCAGTAGTATAAGAGGGCTCCCCTTTCTCCACAACCTCTCCTACATTTGTTGTTTCTGGCCTTGTTGATTTTTGCCATTCTAACTGGTATAAGGTGATATCTCAATGTGGTTTTGATTTTAATTTCCCTGATGGCTAATGATGATGAATACTTTTTCATGTGTCTGTTAGCCATTCGTATGTCTGCTTTGGAGAAGTGTCTGCTCATGTTTTCAGCCCACTTTTTGACTAGTATTATTCCTATTTACAGATTAAAAAAAAAAAAAACCCTGAGGTTCAGCTAGGTTACATTGCTTGCCCAGAATGAATCAACTAGGAAGTAAGATGGCCAGAATTTATAACCCAGATGTATTGAACTCCTGCCCTTTGCTTCAGGATTTGACATGTAGCTATGATATAATCTTTTAAAATATGCCTGTTTGTTTTATTTTGTTTCCACAGTCTAAAAACACTTATCGAGTCCATACACATATTTATGAAATGGTCTAGACACTGGGGCTATAGCCCTAAGAAAAGACACTGTTTTAGTCCTCATGAAGCTCTCAGGAAGCTTGTGCTTTATTCCAGTAGCTTTCAAAATCTCTTCATTGTTTTCCAGTAAGAAATATATTTTCCATCACAAGCCATTAACACACACATATAAACTATGCCTTTCATAAAGACTTTGAGTCTTTTCTCCGATGGGGAAACAATGGAGGTATCCATGAAACTGTGCACCGTACTCAGAAGTCTGGGCTCACAGGAGGGAAGAGTCAGCTCAGATACTTGGGAGCGTTCTTAAACAAAGTTCTATGAGACAACAACATCTTATCACTCGCACTTAGCCACCTGCGTGTGATTTTTCCCATGGTGAGTGCACAATTAATATCTCACCAATGAATAAAGTCCACTTCAACAGGTTTTTCAGTCTGATAAAACCTAGAACTTTCAACCAGGGATAATGATAATGATAATCATTGACATTTATTGAGTGCTTGCTATGAGCCAGGCACTATTCTAAGCATGTTTTCCTGCGTTATTACATTTGATCTTCACAATCAGCACATAGAACCAGTACTATTACTTGAGCATTTTAAGCAGCTTCTCAGATTTCTAACGACACAGAACAACACAGCTGGGATTCCAGTCTAGGTCTTACTTCAAAGACTTTGCTCTCACTAGTCTTCCAGGGAAGGCAGGAAATTCAGAATCCATCCAGAACATTGTCTTCAAAGAATACGGGGCAGCAGGCATTAGCAGGATTCATTCACTTAATGAGGAGCTAATCGTTAAATAACTTGCTACTAATGTTTTAGTTTACAAATAACTGTAAGTAACACTGGTAAAAATCCTTACCCTCCCCTTGACTTCCTGATAGTTACAAAACCATACTTCACTTCTGCAAGTCTTTCACTCTGCCCTTGTCTGGTAATGAAGCATGTGAACCAAGTCCGGAGATACTTCGCATGGTACAAATTCACATCCTTTGCTGCCTTCTACACAAAACAAGATACAACAAGAAAATATGATGGGTCTCTTTGACAGCCAACTTAAACACCAGTGCCTTAGCCTAGAGTTCAAGGGCCTCCACGATCTGACCTCATTTCCTTTGAAGTCTTCTGTCCCCTGCTTCTTTTCTCCCTACTCCAGGCTCCTGTTACTCCCCGTGCTTGTCCATACAGTCCCTCCTCACTGATAATGTTTCCTTGGTTAGAATCCCCCCATGTCCCATTCCTCCACCCGTTTCCGGTCTATGCATCTTGAGGCTCATCTCAAGGGACAGCTACTTGATGATGTCTGTCCTGGCAATCCTAGCTAGATTTGATCGCTCTCTCTCCTTCTTCAGAACGCACAAAATACTGTGTACCTCTCTTAGCAGAATTTGCCCTTCTTCACCTTGCATTGTGGTTATTTTTCAGTCTTAAACCCCTACTCAATCTTACATTTCTTATTTACACCTTTGTTTTTCCAAAAACAAATAACAGAAGGTGCTGGGCAAGCACACATCCAGTTGAAATCAAGGGTTCTGAGAACCCGATGCCATTGTACTGTTAATGGTATATGTCCTACTACTGTACAATCTTGTGTGTGGGGTTCAATTTGGGCGAGTCCAATGATGTCAATTCTATGTCATAGTCGATTCTAATGATGTCTCTGTCTTGCTTAAAAGCCATCGTAGACAGTGTTTATTTTGTAAACAGACATTTACAAGTGTTGTTGTTGGAAGCCTGAGCATCCCTGAGATCCTCTCATGGGACTGACTAGGTCAAAACTATATTCATAGTAATACTAAGGCACTATTAGCCTTTTTCACTTGTTGACATTTTCCCTGACGGTGCCAGGGCAACAGAAGTGGAAATCAAGGCAATAGCATCAAACTGTGCTACTTAGGAATTGTATTCTTTACGACCACACACTCACGGTTAAAAAATGGAGCACTTTTCACGTAAGAGTGCCTTTGATAAATCAGTAAATATTCTATTAAATATTGACCCTGAGTACATGTCCTTTTAATACTCAATGTTAGAAAATGAAAAGTGTACAAAATGCATTTCTCTTCTATACTCAAGTATGTTGGTTGACTTGAGGAAAAGCCCCTTTGTAACTGAGTTGTGAGCTAATCTAGCTGCTTTTGCCCATGCAATGCCATTTGGACTTGAAAGAACTACTGGCAGAACACTATGGTTATTCAGGTTTGGGTATTACAGACGTTCTTTCAAAAATGAAACAAAAGTGCCTGTCACTTCAAGGAAAAGGCAGTCTTTCTTTCTTTCTTCTTCTTTTTTTTAACCAGTGATGAACTTCCTACTTTCAAGTGGAAATCAGAACTTTGGAAAACTTACATCTGTCAAGTGAGCAGGAAATACTTCCAATACATAAGACTTTTCTAATGAGATTGGTAGCTATGTCAACGAATGTGATTTTCTGATATTACATGAGATCAACATTTGCAAGTTCTGCATAAATCACTGAACCAATATCCTTCAAATGACCAAGGCACTGTGTAGCAAATCACACATGGGTCAATAACCCATTCAAAGTGAGAGGTAGACTGATATTTTTTAAGTAAGTATAAAAATTTCATTGACATGGTTTCAGATTTCACCTTGCAGCTAACTTTCTAGGAACTGCCGCTCACTGAATTTTGGTGTGATATCAAAGAAGAATATCCACAATGACCTGAGGTGGCTATTAAAATATGTCTCTGTTTTCCAACTATATATCTTTGTGAAGCGAGTTTTCTTCATATATTTCCACCAAGACAACAGAGCATAAAACACTGAAGTCAGAAGGAGGAAAAAGAAACCAACTCTCTTCCACTTAGCCAGACATTAAAGAGAGGTGCAAAAACTGTGAAACAATGTCACTGTTCTCACGATTTTTGTGTTGTTTTAGAAAATATAGCAGGTTAAATGTGATTGTATACTGGTTTACTATTGTTATAAAAAGAATTAGTAAGTAAATATTTTAGAAAGATTATTTATTTATTTATTTAAGAGAGAGACAGAAAGAGCACCAGCATGGGGAGGGGCAAAGGGAGAGAGACAAGCAGACTCCTCCAATGTGGGGCTCGATCCCAGGACCCCAAGATCATGACCTGAGCCAAAATCAGTTGCTTAACCTCCTGAGCCACCCAGGGACCCCAGTTAGTAAATATTTTTCAACATTTTCTAGTTCTCAATTCTAATAAAATAAATACCTATAGATATAAAAACAAAAGCTCTGGTGGTTGTGGTGGGGGTTCTCAGTAATTTTTCAGAGTATAAAGGGCCTTTGAGGCTGAAAATTTGAGAATCACCACTGTTTTGGAAAACAGATCAAACTTTTTACCATGGCTCACAAAACCTTCCACGACTTGGTGTCCACCTCTCTCCCCAACCTCATGTCCCAGTCATCTGCCTCTCCCTATGATCCACTCACTTTGGTTTGCTTTCAGTCCTAACTTTTCTGTCCTTTTTCCTGCACAAGACTGTGCATGCTACCCAATTGGCCTATAACAACCCTGTCTCCCCAATTCCTCCACCCTCCACCCAACTGATCTTGAGTCAGTCTTCAGATTTCCAAGCTGTGTTAGTTTTCTGTTGCTGTGTAATGCACTGCCACAAACTTAGTAGCTTAAAGCCACACTTATCTACTATCTCACACTTACATAAATCAAAAATCCAGATGGGCTGAACTAATTTCTCTGCTCCAAGATTCACAAGACATAAACCAAAGCATCAGCAGATCTGTGCTCCTTTCCGGAGGTTCTGGGAAGAAACCATTTCCAGACTCATTCAAGTTGTTAGCGAAATTCATATCCAAGTGTTCACAAGGAGTTAGGTCTTTATTTCCTTGCTGGCTGCTGGCCAGAAGACATGCTCAGCTTCCAGAGGCCATCCTCCATCTTTAAGTCAGCTATGCCCATGCATAACCTCTATCCCATGATGTCCATCTATAAATCAGACCCAAGTCTTCTCTTCCTCTGTAGAGGACTCCCCAGGAGACTGTAGGTGCAGGCTGGGAGAGGAAAAGTAGTGTAGCAGGAGTGGAGTTCATGGGCATTTATTTGGGCCACTTCTTCATGCAACCTACTTGTGCCTTCAAGGGCCTGCTCAGGCCCATCACATCTACACCACTTCCATTTGAGGACAGAATGATGCTGTGTGCAGTCAACTGTATGGCTTGGTGAGCCAGGCAACACCCAGTTCATAATGGGTATGACAGTGCCCCAGAGGACGCCATCGAGGTTTCCTCCCCAATGTCCATCGCCCAGCCACCCCATCCCTCCCACCGCCCTCCACTCCAGCAACTCTCATTTTGTTTCCTGAGATTAAGAGTCTTTTTTTTTTTTTTGGTAAAGATTTTATTTATTTACTTAACAGACAGAGATCACAAGTAGGCAGAGAGGCAGGTGGGGGGTGAGAGGAAGCAGACTCCCTGCTGAGCAGAGAGCCAGATGCAGGGCTCGATCCAGGACCCTGGGATCATGACCCAAGCCAAAGGCAGAGGCTTAACCCACTGAGCCACCCAGGTGCCCCAGATTAAGAGTCTCATGGTTTCTCTCCCTCTCTGGTTTCATTTTGTTTCATTTTCCCCTCCCTTCCCCTATGATCTTCTGTCTTGTTTCTCAAATTCCTCATATCATTGAGATCATATGATAATTGTCTTTCTCTGATTGACTTATTTCGCTTAGCATAATACCCTCTAGTTCTATTTGCATCTTTTCAAATGGCAAGATTTTGGGCTTTTTGATGGCTAAGGTGTGATATTTTAATTCTAAAAGGAATAATATTGAATAGTGTTTACAAACTACTTTCTCCCAATAAAATATCCTGGAAACCAGCACAGCCTTCAGAAAGTCTTGGAAGATTGGAAGAAAAAAATATTGTTAAAATGTCCATACTACCCAAGCAATGTACAGATTTAATGCAATCCTTATCAAAATACCAACAACATTTTCCACAGAACTAGAATAAATAATCCCCCTTTTTATGGATCCACAAAAGACCCCTAATAGCCAAAACAATCTTGAAAAATAAAAACAAAGCTAAAGATAACACAATTCCAGATTTCAAATTATACTACAAAGCCGTAGTCAAAGCAGTATGATACTGACACAAAAATACACACACCAATCATTGGAACAGGATAGAAAGCCCAGAAACAAACCCACAATTATATGGTCTATTAATCTTCAACAAAGGAAGCAAGAATATGCAACGGGAAAAAGATAGTCTCTTCAACAAATGTCATTGGGAAAACTGGACAGCTACATGCAAAAGAATGAAAATGGACCACTTTCTTACACCATACACAAAAAGAAATTCAAAATGAATTAACAACCTAAATGTGAGACTTGAAAACATAAAAATCCTAGAAGAGAGCACAGGCATTAATTTCTCTGACATCAGCCATAGCAACATTTTTCTAGATATGTCTCCTGAGGCATGGAAAACAAAGGCAAAAATACACATCAAAATAAAAGGACCATATTACTCAGTGGTCATCTAGATAAGTGTACCCTTAATTTCCTTCTTTTATTTCACCCATTCCCCTACCCAACTCCCTTCTGGTCACCATCCATTTGTTCTCTATAGTTAAGAATCTGTTTCTTAACTATAGGGACCACATCAAAATAAAAGGTTTCTGCACAGAAAAGGAAACAATCACCAAAACTAAAAGCCAATCTACTGAATGGGAGAAGAAATTTGCAAATGACATATCTGATGAAGGTTTAGTATCCAAAGTATACAAATAACTTGTACAACCTGACACCAAAAAAAAAAAGAACACAACTAAAAATGGAGAGAAGACATGAACAGACATTTCTCCAAAGCAGACATTCAGATAGGCTCAACATCACTCATCATCGAGGGAGTGCAAAACAAAACCACAATGAGATATCATCTCACACTTGTCAGAATGGCTAAAATCAAAAACAAAAGAAATAACACGAGTTGGTGAAGATGTGGAGAAAAAGAAACCCTCTGTTGGAATGTAGATTGCTTTGTTTAGTATGGACATTTTAATAATATTTGTTCTTCCAGTCTTCTAGGACTATTGGTGGGAATGCAAATCAATGCAACCACTGTGGAAAACAGTATGGAGATTCTTTAAGAAGTTAAAAATAGCCTGATGACTCACAGACCCGTACCCCTGGGGCAAATAAAATATTATGTGTTAATAAAAATAATTTTTTAAAAAGTTAAAAATAGATCTACCCTACATGCTAGTAATTGCACTACTGGGTGTTTACCCAAAGAATATGAAAACACTGATTCGAAGGGATCCAGGCACCCCTATGTTTGTTGCAGCATTATTTATAATAGCCAAATTATGGAAGCAACCAAAGTATCCATCTATAGATGAATGGATAAAGAAGATGTGGTATGTAGATACAATAGAATATTATTCAGCCATAACAAAATAATGAAATCTTGCCATTTTGCAACAACATGGACAGACCTAGAGAGTATAATGCTAAGCGAAATAACTCAGTCAGAAAAAGCCAAATATATGATTTCACTAATTTGTGGAATTTAAGAAACAAAAGAAAGAAAGAAAAAAGGAGAAAACCCAAGAAAGAGACTCTTTTTAAAAAAGATTTTATTTATTTATTTGAGAGAGAGCACAAGCAGGGGGAGCAACAGAGGGAGAAGGAGAAGAAGACTCCCTGCTGAGCAGGAAGCCCTACATGGGGCACCATCTCAGGACTCTGGGATCATGACCTGAGCTGAAGGCAGACACTTATCTGAATGAGCCACCCAGATGCCCCCCAAGAAACAGATTCTTAACTATAGAGAACAAATGGATGGTGACCAGAAGGGAGTTGGGTAGGGGAATGGGTGAAATAAAAGAAGGAAATTAAGGGTACACTTATCTAGATGACCACTGAGTAATATGTATAATTGTTGAATCCCTATATTGTACACCTAAAACTTTATTTAACGTTGTATTTTAACTATACTGGAATTAAAATAAAATTTAAAAAAATAAGGTATATAGACATGGAAAAAAAAAAGTCCTGAAAGATCTGTTTAGTTGAAAGAAAAATAAACAGAAAGGATGGAGGAAGGGAGCGGGTGGGAAGGAGGAAGGAAGGGAGGGAGGAAGTGAGGGAGGGAGGGTGGGAAAACTTGAAGAATACATAACTCATATTACCAAAAACCTCAATACCTTCCACTTCACTTACCAGAGCAAATGGGAGCTACTATTAGATCAGATGCATGGTTATCTATTTATTTCAATTTCTTTAGCACAATAATCTGAATTCACCTGGTGCTAGGGTAGGTTCAATTCCTTGCTTCCTCCCTTCATCCTACAATTATTTACTGTTGATTTCTCTATGCATAACACTATGCAAGATGGTGTAGAAGGTATGAGGAAATTTAATGCAGGGCTAATTCCTGTTAATGTTCTAAAAAACCTATTACATTCCCTTGTGGAAGCAAGAGACACACAAATTTAATTAAATTTTGTCAGGCTTGGGGTGATTAATGCTTCAGAAGACCTAGTCTCTGAAATCCAGATTGTGTGATACTTTTTTTTTTTTTGACAGACAGAGATCACAAGTAGGCAGAGAGGCAGGCAGAGAGAGAGGAAGGGAAGCAGGCTTCCCGCTGAGCAGAGAGCCCGATGTGGGACTCGATCCCAGGACCCTGAGATCATGACCTGAGCTGAAGGCAGAGGCTTTAACCCACTGAGCCACCCAGGTGCCCCGACTGTGTGATACTCTTATGAAGCGTTAGTTTCTTTCTTTCTTTCTTTCTTTCTTTCTTTCTTTCTTTCTTTCTTTCTTTCTTTCTTTTAATCATGAAAAAACTGTATTTAGATTTAGCCAGCTGGACTCAGTTTAGATGATCCCAATTTTGTTGGCAACATCCAAAGCATCATAGTCAGGGGCCAGTCGAACGTATGCCTTCTTCTCTCCATCAGGCCTGATTAAGGTGTTAACCTTGGCTACATCAATGTCATAAAGCTTCTTCACAGCCTGTTTGATCTGGTGCTTGTTGGCCTTGACATCCACAATGAATACAAGTGTGTTGTTGTCTTCTATTTTCTTCATGGCTGACTCAGTAGTCAGGGGGAACTTGATGATGGCATAGTGATCAAGCTTGTTTCTCCTGTGGGCGCTCTTTCGAGGGTATTTGGGCTGCCTTCGGAGACACAGAGTCTTGGGTCGTCGGAACGTAGGTGATGTGCGGATCTTCTTTTTTTTGTGACTGTGGACGCCTTTCAGCACCGCTTTCTTGGCCTTCAAAGCCTTTGCTTCGGCTTCGGCTTTGGGAGGGACAGGAGCTTCCTTCTTAGCTTTCGGCACCATCTTCGTAAAAGGGATCGAAGCGTTAGTTTCTGAGGTACAAAAGCAAGCAAGCAAGCAAGCAAGCAAGAAAACCCTACATAAATGTCAGATGAGTATAAAATAATACTTGTAGAATTCATTGTATCCCTGCCCCCCAAAAACCCACTACTTCGGATTTGGGGCACATATTTTGGCCACCCATCAAATATTTGAATTATTTTTGCTGAATTTGCTCAAACTTTCAAAGAGTGCACAATATTCATTTATACTTATAAATATATTTATATATACTTATATAGTACCTACCATGTGCCACATATTGTCCTTGGAGTTGGAGAGTGAACAATAGTAACAAAAATTCCTGTTCTTAAAAAAAAAATCCTGTTCTTCTAGAGTTTACCTTCTAGCAGGGGAAGATAAACAATAAATCAAATAGACAAATAAACAGGGAAAATCTCAGATAGGGATGTGACATATCTGAATTATGAGAAACTCAGAGAAACTAAAATGAGAAAAATTGGAAAACTCAGTCTCAGGCTAGATGAGAAAGGTGTGAACCCCACATATCAGCTACTTTCTTGTCCCATTACCCTAAAAAAAGAGAGTGGACTAAAAAAGATTTCCTTTTCTCTCTCTGCTCTACCTCTTTACTGTTTTTATTTTATTTATTTATTTGAGAGAGAGAGAGAGAACAAGCACAAGCAGGAGGAGTGGCAGGTAGAGGGAGAAGCAGGCTCCCCACTGAGTGAGGAGCCCAATTTGGGACTCGATCCCGGTACCCTGCAATCATGACCTGGGCCAAAGGTGGACACTTAAGTGACTGAGCCACCCAGGCACTCCTACATCTTTACTGTTAACAGACTCTGTAACCCTCTTAGATTCCAAAGATTCATGAAAATATAGGCTATTTCCCCCAGATTTCACCAACCAGATTGTCCTGAGATTATATCATTAGTATCAAAAATCTTGCCAGTTATGCTGATCCCACTTACTGACCATCTATCCAGTCTGGTCTTTGACAGATACCTCAAATTCTTCTGAGAATCCCCACAAGTGCTGACAGCTGATGACAAGTTGGTCCTGCTTCTTGTAATCACCTTCATCACTACCTTCCCCCAGATATTGGTGGGATGGAAATGTACTACACTGGTTGTCAGTGATGTTGAAATACAATATGGCAGCCTGATACTGAAGATTCATATCACTACTCTTGCAATGTGAGAACATTCTCTCCATTATTAAGTTCAGCCAGAACCCTCTTACACTGTTGGTGGAATGCAAGTTGGTGCAGTCACTTTGGAAAACAGTGTGGAGATTCCTTAAGAAATTAAATATAGAGCTACCCTATGATCCCGCAATTGCACTACTGGGTATTTACCCCAAAGATACAGATGTAGTGAAAAGAAGGGCCATCTGTACCTCAATGTTCATAGCAGCAATGGCCACTGTCACCAAACTGTGGAAAGAGCCTAGATGCCTTTCAACGGATGAATGGATAAAGATGTGGTCCATATATACTATGGAGTACTATGCCTCCATCAGAAAGGATGAATACCCAACTTTTGTATCAACATGGGTGGAACTGGAGGAGATTATGTTGAGTGAAATATGTGAAGCAGAGAGAGTCAGATATCATATGGTTTCATTTACTTGTGGAGCATAAGGAATAACATGGAGGACATTGGGAGATGGAGAGAAGTAAGTTGGGGGAAATTGGAGGGGGAGACAAACCATGAGAGACTGTGGACTCTGAGAAACAATCTGAGGGTTTTGGAGGGGGGAGGGGGAAGCTTGGGTGAGCCTGGTGGTGAGTATTATGGAGGGCACGTATTGCATGGAGCACTGGGTGTGGTGTATAAACAATGAATTCTGGAACACTGAAAAGAAAAGAAAAAAAAGTTCGATTAGAGAAGCTACCCAAAGCAAAGTTCCACTCCTGTAGGGCACACAGATTCTGTTAGGGTAATATCTTCAATCGTCCTTCTTCTCTAAAAGCAGGCACCTTTGGGGGACCTGCTCATCATTAACGATTCCTTACTTTTCCTTCTAAGATCTTTCTGGGAATCTCTTTTATTTCTCCCTGCAATATGGCCTCAATTAGGGTCCTTTGGTCTTTGAGGCCACCCAGAGGTGCACACAGGTTAAATTATTTTCCCTTAATAGGCTCTTCAGCTCCTGTGATTAAAAGGTGTTGTTGGGTTTTGGCTACCTGGGGTCTTGATTTTCTTATGGAGAATTATCTTTACCTCTGTAACCTGCTGTCCTGGTGTACTCTGCCCAACAGGTGGACAATTTAACCCAAGTTAAGCCAGTTTGACTGTCCCAAGAATATTAATCTTGAGAAGAAATGCCTAAAGATAGGGGAAATGGCTGAAACTCAGTTATTTCAGTGTGCTTACTCTGACAAGATTACCCAGTAGTTCCTGATTCTTACCCCTGAAGCTGCTTAGTAGTTCCTTTTTTCTGAAAGCTTCATTCTCCACTGATACCATGAGTTACTTTATATCATTCCAGTAAATTCATTTTCCACTTAAATGAATTTCATTTTTTAAGATTTAATTTATTTATTTATTTGAGAGAAGGAGAGAGAGCATGAGCCAGGGAAGAGGCAGATGGAGAGGGAGAGGCAGATTCCCCCCTGAATAGGGAGCTGGATGCGGGGCTCAATCCCAGGATCCTGAGATCATGACCTGAGCCAAATGCAGATGCTTAACCGACTGAGCCACCCAGGTGCCCCCTTAAGTGAATTTCTAATCTAAATAAATACGGGGCATAAAGGTATATTCTAATTGCACTATGCAGAAGGATTAGAGTCCCAGTGCCTTCCTAGTCAAAACATCTTTTCGTTAAATGTTAGAGACAGAGTGTCCCTTAAAGGCCTTGTAATCCATACTCCTCATTTCATAGATAAACTAAGGCCTAGAGAAAGGAAGAAACTTAACAAAGTTTGGTCATCTCATTTACAAAATTGTCTATTGGGCACATGTCTTGGTGTAAGTACCGAGGGCCTAAAAGTTAAAAATTCAGACATAGCCCATTGACGAATGAATAAACAAAATGTGATATGTATATACATTATATATATACACATATATTATGTATATGTATACACACACAGGGATATTATTTAGCCTTAAAAAGAAATGAAATTCTGACACACGCTACAACATGGATAAACCTGGTAGAGATTATTGTCAGTGAAATAAACCAGACACAAAAAGACAAGCATTGTGTAATTCCACTTGTATGAGTGCTTAGAGTAATCAAATTTATGGACACAGAGTAGAATGGTGATTTCTAGGGCTGGAGGGAGGAGGAAATGGGCAATTAGCATTTAATGAGGACAGAGTTTCTGTCTGGGTTGACGAAAGTTCTGGAGATGGATGATGGTGGCAGCAATTGCACTGAATGGTTAACACGGTGAGCTTCGTGTATGTATATTTTACCACAATAAAAAGAAAGAAAAGAAAAGGGAAGAAAAATCAAACACAAGTATTGTCTTTAGGGAACTCAAAGTATTCCATGGTGTATAAGCCACATATGTAAATTATTGACAACTTACAGTTGAAAGTGTTAAATAGCGGAGACTAGGGATGGATGGAGTGCCCTGGGAGGGGAAGTTTTTGTTGGATGTCTATAGCGCTGGCTGTAAAAGACGACTTGGAAATGGAGGGATGGATGATCCAGGTGAAATGCAGAAGCAAAAGCATCTCCTAGGAATGGGGCAAGGTTTGTGTGGGAGAAAGAGGAGTAACTCCATTGAGTTGTCACTAAAAAGTCCTAAAGCAGAGTGGTAGAACATAGTTGGAAAAGTAGGTCGAGGCCAAATAAAGGAAGGTCTTGAATGCCTACCTACCAAATAGAGTGAATGAAGAAAATCAAAAGTCATGGAAGTGTTTGAAACACAGAAATGAAGTAGCATAATGAAATTGCAACCCGAGAGAAAGGAAATCGAAACGAGGGATTTTGAGAAGGTGGAAGGGAGAAGATTTGAATGTGAAGGACAAGAGATAGGAAGGGATAAAAAATGATTCGGGGTTATTGGAAGGGCATTCAGAAAGAGCAAACAGGTGGATGAATGCCTTCTAGGGGAAGGATGTGGAATTAATTTGGGGATGTTCTGCATTTGAGGTCCTGGTGGGGCATCCAGAAATGAGGGCCTCTAGTATGGCAAAAAGGACAGCCATGGAGACTTTGGAACTATCCTTATGCCACTAATATTTGAAGGCTTGAAGTTGACTGCGTCATCCACAGACAAGAGAAAGGCTGAGGGCAGAGCCTCTCGGAATTCATTCTTCTAGGAAAGGGAGGGAAGGAAAAAGACAGTGAAAGAGAGGGAGCAGAGCCACAAGTGATAAAACCCAGACTTCAGCTCCGTATTGTGCTCCCCACACCCTTACCGGGGTGGTTTTTCCAAAATCCAAATATAATCACACCCTTCCCCTGCTTAAGACATTTTAATGCAATCTTTGTAAAGATGTGGTCTGAAGAAAACATGCATCAGAATTACCTGAGGGGTTGTCTCTAAAGGCAGACTTCCAGGCCCACCCTGGGGTTTATAAATTATATTCTTGAGGAACCCCTATTTCTAGAGTGGATACAAAAAGGAAAGGTCAGAGGGAAGACTGGGGGAGAGGAGAGAAATGGGAGTGCAGTGTCAGCAGACTGGGATTCCTCAAAGTGAGGTGTAACTCTATCAGGATCACTAGAAGAGTGAGTTTAAATGCCCATTTCTGAGTTCCCCCCAGACCTACGAAATGAGGGTCTCTGGAGGTGGGGTCTAGGACGCATGCATTTTCAATGGTGGTACCATCCTGAGACCTCAGTGGGGTGCCGCTCAGGCAGCCGCAAAATCTGGAGCGGAGGGCTCTGTGCCATCAAGGAACGAGCAGACTGTAGGTGGTACAGTGCATGGTCTAAGAAGATGGGTTGGAGAGGGAACCAAGGTCCGTACCTAGTGGTCACTAGGAGAGGCCATGGTACAAACTGAGGGGATGCCCCCCAAAATCAGAGTTGAGAATGAAAAAGCCAGGAAAACCACCAAGGCATCTGTCATCCCGACCCCATTTCAGACCAGCCATTGGCTGCCCTGTGGTTGTAGCTCTGAGGTCTCTTCAAAAAACATCACCCAGCAACCATCACAAGGTCTCGTATAACCTCAAGATTCTCTGATTATTCCAGCTTTAGGTTTCCATTGATAATAATGCTCTTTCTCTCTTTCACAGCGTATAATGATGCAGAGTTAAAAGGGCAGTATGGGCATTGGATAAATTCTAAGGGTAGCAAGCATAAGCTAATCTAAGAGTATGTTTTTAGAGTAGTGAGTCAGCTTTAGGATAAGACGTCAGGAGAGCAAGGGCAGGCACCTAGAGAAAGGCTGCATAAATACAGAATGTTGTTTTTTAACATGTTCAGCAGCCACCAGGCATCTCTGGATTACAAAGCTCCACGTGACATTTCCTTCAAAGCCCAAACAAGCACATGGAGGATGGCGTTTCAGTAAATGTCACTGTCCCGGGGCCTGTGGAATTGTTGGCAACACAGCAACAGGATGTGGGGGAGCCAGAAGATTAGGTGGAGAGACCAGGAAAACAACAGGAGGGTTAGCAACTCTCCCAGATGCTGCTGGATAGGAAATCCCATGGCCAGTCCCACCAGGCTTGCTTGCTTTTTTTTTTTTTTTTTTTTTTTTTTGACATGTAAAGGCTCCATCTTGCTACATCTCCAAGCCTTATGCAGTCAAGAGGAGCCAAATCCCTCCCACGAAGAGCAGTAGTGACTGCACTCCCTAGCAACAGCGACATCGAGGTTCCAAGGCCATGTTTCTTCCATGGCTCAGGAAGTATGTTGAAGGCAGGAGTTTAATCAAGAAAAAACCTTCACAACAGGGAATGGAACAGAAGTTTTCCTGGACTCCTGCTGCTTCCTCATCCTGCTATCCTTGTCAGAGCCCAGCACTGGCTCCATAAATCAAATCAGGAGCAGAGAACTTTTTCTTCCAATCCCTGACCCACAGGAGAAAAAGAAAAAGTCAAGTTCACCTAAATAAAAAGTTATCTTTTTCTTCTCCAAGAGGAACACGTGTACAATTTTCTATTCATCTGGTTTCTAAATGAAAAGGGTGCATTACGCTTGCTTGTGACCTTTTTTTCCTCAACCTCGTTCTGTGTGATAGCCAATTAACAGAAGGAGGGCGAAGGAGGGAACAGAGAAAAAGAAACTAGAACGAGGATTGGGTGAGAAAGACAAAGAGATGGATATTTGCACAGTGACGAAGGCACAAGGTAGAAAGATGGGGTTGGAGACCACTGGGGACAATGGTGGAAGGATTCTCTGAGTGTCTTGGTGTGGCCTTTGAAAAGTGAGCATTGTAGCAGGTAAAAAAAAAATAATCTAGTAAACTTAGCTCTCTTTTCTGCATTATGAGATCACATTTCCGCCTTTATTTTCAAATTTCAAAATTGAGTTTAAAAAGAAGGCTTTATTTTCTCACAGAATCTGAAAGGCTTTGCATGTGTGAAAAAGAATGTGTTGGGCTGTTTCTTCTGGAATCTTGGAGGAGTTTTAAATTTCCTAGTCAGGCCTCTAAAGCCTTGTTATTACGGCCAAAAGAAATTGCCTGGTTAACTTATTAGCCTCTTTTTTTTTTTTTTTTGGATGTCTTTATTTGCTTTTTGTTTTGTCTTGTTTTCTTTTCTAGTTGGACACTTCTGGAGAAACATGATACAGCAATGAACTAAAACTCCAGGTAATTACATTGAAGATTAAGTAGAATTTGTCAAGTCTGGATTTCATTAATTGCAAATCTTTATTCTGGTAAGACCTCGCTAGACAAGACAACATGTACGGAACACTCAACAGTATTGAGCCAGGCAAGCATCTCCTTGGTACCACGTTTGTCATTTAGGTCATTGTCCTATTAGTGCCATCTGTCAGTGGAGCATATGTTCAGGTCTCCCCAGGGTTACAGAATTGAGAAGCAAATTAAAAAGACACAATGTAGGGGCGCCTGGGTGGCTCAGTGGTTTAAGCCGCTGCCTTCGGCTTGGGTCATGATCTCAGGGTCCTGGGATCGAGTCCCACATCGGGCTCTCTGCTCGGCAGGGAGCCTGCTTCCCTCTCTCACTCTCTCTGCCTGCCTCTCTGCCTACTTGTGATCTCTCTCTCTCTCTGTCAAATAAATAAACAAAATCTTTAAAAGACACAATGTAATCAAATATTGCTCCTTTTCTTTTCTTTGTTTTTCTAAAACCATCTACCAAAAAAATAACAACATGGCTATTTAGAAGATAAATATAAAAATACGAACATGAATTTTAAGATACAAACTCCATAGGTAAATATGAGACTTTTTCTTCAGCCCCAAATATTGCATTTTTCTACCCTGCTTTCCCTTCTCTGACTAAGCAACAGCCTCCTTAAACTCAGCTTAACTTGGTCTTAAACTCAGAGTTGCCTCAGAGCTCTACCACAGTTAATCCCAACTCGAAGTGTTCCTATTCACTGGAGAAACAACCTTGCCTGCTTGAGGGATATCAGCCTCTGGTAAATGCCTGCTTTGTCTTACTTAGGGTGCCATTCCTTAAATTGTCAGTTACTCTAATCTTTCCATGGGTCTACTGTGTACTCATTTCGGGCCCTGATTTCATGCTGTCAGAATATTCCCTGTTAATTCCACTCAATATCCAAAGAGTTATAGGAATTTTGAGAGAAAGACCTGGTGTACTGATCTGTACTACATGAACTTTTTAAAATTTGTCTCGGTTATGAGAAATCATATAAGCTATAAAAGAGCTTATTGTTTTAATGAGACCTTTTAAAAGACTTGAAGACACCAGGGCACCTGGGTGACTCAGTCAGTTAATTGTCTGCCTTCAGCTCAGGTCATGATCCCAGGGTCCTGGGATCGAGTCACACATTGGGCTCCCTGCTCAATGGGGAGCCTGCTTCTCCCTCTCCCTCTGCCTGCTGCTCCCCCGGCTTGTGCTCTTTCTCTCTGTCAAATAAATAAATAGAACCTTTAAAAACATTACTTGAATGCGCCAAAATATTTTAAACCATATTTTCTAGTGAATGTCTTCACAATAGGCCCACACCATTCTGCCCATGGGTACTTGACCCACTGGTTGGATGGAATTAAACTAAAGCTTGGATTTAATACTTGTCTTACAAATTTTGCTCATTCATCTTTCAGTCCTTTGCCTTTCTTCTGCTGCTTATTAGCAATACACATTACTATGACAACTTCAGTGACCCATCTAAGGAGTCAGAAGAAATGTTGACAGTAGTCCGTCTTTGGATCCATCAGTGGTATCCGATGAATCTGTGCAGACAAGACCTCTTCCTCAATACTTATGTCAGTTTCTACTCAGAAAAAAGGCAGTATTTGCAGAGAACAAATATTTTATTGAGCCTAAAACTTAACGTAAGCATCATAAATGCTTGGGCTTTAAAGCAAATTTCCAAGTCTGGGAGCAAGGACATTATTTTCATTTCAAATCAAGACTGGAAGTGGAACCCCTCACTGATCTCCTACCTTGAACCCATCTGATCCAACCCCATCCCATTCTTCAACTGAGAATGGGACTTCAAATGAGCATGTGAGAATACAGTTCCCAAGAAGGAGAGAATAATTTGCTACCTCCTCGAATCTCTATCTTTGTGAAGAAGAAATAAGAAACAGCTCCTTTTCGATGTGTGGTGGTTGTTAATAGACAAGTCGCTGCCCATTATTTCCAGGAATTTTTGAGTTGCAAGTGCTTTGAGATGAAATCTGAGTATTTTGTGTTTGTGTTTGTTTTTGCTCTTTAATCGACCTGGAAACTCTTATCCCAAGGTTGTGACCATTGTTCCTATTAAATCTTTGCAAAGCCTGGTTGTCAGAAGAAGGAGGAGGCAGAGGCTAGGGAGTGAGGAGGTGGAACAGAAGAAGAAATCTATCTCTTATCAATCTACCTATCTTAGAGTCTAAAACAAAATGGTCAATTGTCACTCCTCTTTGTGTACAGAATTTACTGATGCTCGACTTTTCTGTGTGTGTTGTGCTTTTTTTAATTTTTGTCTTTAAATTTCTGGAAAAAAAAAAAACCCTATGATGAAACCCGATGTTATTTGGCATTACGAACTACAGAGAGCAAGGGGCGGGGCTTCTTGGAAGAAAGAGAGGAGAACCTGCTTGTAGTGAACGCAGGCTGGGTACCAGCCACACAGCTAGCCGCTTTTCCAGACAGCTTTATTGAAACACAATTGACACACAATAAGTCGTTCATAGTTAACACGCGTGTTCTGAAGAGTTCTGACACATGGCTACATTTATGAAACCATCAACGCAATCAAGATAACATTCCTTATTAGCCACCGTCCAAAGTTTCTCCAAGTGCCTTCCTAATGCCTCCCTCCCACCCAATCCCTCTCCTCCTGCTCCAGGCAATCACTCTTCTGCTTTTTCTCTCTGACAGTTAGTTTGCATTTTCGAGAATTTTATATAAATGGAATCATACAGTCTGAACTCACATTCGTCTGGCTTCTTTCACTCCAAGTAATTATTGTGAAATTATCTAACTTGGTGCCTATATCCCCACTTGTTTCCTTTTCAATGCCGAGTGTTTTGCTACCACACTCCATTTATCCCTTAAGCCAGTGGTGGACATTTGAGTAGTTTCCCAGTTTTGGCTCTATAAATAAAGCTACTAGGAACGTTCCCATACACGTTTTTATGTGCAAATACACTTTCACTTCTCTTGGGGGAATACCTAGAAGTAGAGTGGTTGGATCCTATGATAAGTTTAGGTTTGACTTTTTAATAAATGTCAAGACATTTTCCAAAGTGGTTGGACCATTTTCAATTCCTGCCAGTGTATATAAGAGGTCTAGTTCTTCCACATCCTCATCAACAGTTGATATGGTGTCATTTGTTAAAGGATTTATTTATTTATTAATTTTTGGACAGAGAGAGAGAGAGCACAAGCAGGGGTAGAGAGAGAATCAGGCTCCCAGAAGAGCAGGGAGCCCCACACGGAAGTCAATCCCAGGACGCTGGGATCATGACCTGAGCCAAAGGCAGTTGCTTAACCACTGAGCCACCCAGGCACCCCTTGATATGGTGTCTTATTGTTATTTTCATTTGCATTTCCCTAACAACTAATGGGATTGGTCATCTTTTCATGTGCTTATTTGCTATGTGTATATGTTCTTTGGTGAAGTATCTGCTCTAACACTTTTGCCATTTTTACTGGGTTTTGGTTTCATTATTTCATTCTGAGACTTTTCTCCCCAAATCTCTATCATTCTATATTTTCTGCTATTCTCTGCCTTACCTTCATTCCTTTAAGTGTTAGAGAACAAGATTGACTCTCAGCTCTTTAAACATTTTCAACATTTATTACCTTGCAAATATTTCTGGATTCTGGATGTGAGTCTTTTACTTGGCTACAAGTCCTGCATATGGTTTACAAAGATTTTCTCCTATTCTACAGGTTGTCCTTTCATTCTCTTCACAGTGTCCTTCCAAAGCAGAAGTTTTTATGTTTTTTATGTCCAGTTTCCCAGTATTTTTATGGACCATGTTTTGGGGATTATATCCAAGAAATCTGTGAACACTTAAAGTTTTTTAACCTTATTAACTGGCAATAATTTTAAACATCCAGAAATGTTGCAAAAGATAGTGTAAAGCGTATGTGTATAACAACCTTCACCTGACCTCACCTCTTGTCAGCATTTTACCTCATTTGCTGTATCATTTACTTCTTTCTCTCTCTCCACCCTGTCCCCTCTTTCCCTGAACAACTTGGAGGTCAGTTACATACGTCATGTCCCTTTAACCCTAAATACTTCAGTGTATGCTTCTATCAGGAGTTATCAACTTCATAAATTTACATTGATATACTAGATAAACTATTTTTATCCAATCTACCATCCATATACCCACATTGAAATTTTCCAGTTTATTGGACAACAGCCTTTATAACATTTCCCTTCCTCTGTACAGAATTTAGTTTAAGATCAGGTATTGCATTTAGTTGGATATTTCTTTAGCCTCCTTTAATCTGGAAAATCCACAAACTTTCTTTATTTTTTTAATGACATTGACACATTCAGTGTTCCTTTTTCGGGGATTTAACTGACTCACAATTATCTTCAGGCTATGCCTTTTAGGCTGGAATACTACATAGGCATTGTGATCTTCTCGGGGCATCATATGGAAAGTACACAATGATCTGTTCATCATTAGTGATGTTAATTTTGATCACCTGGCCCAATAGTTGTCCAGTTTCTCCACTGTCTAGTTACGATTCTGCCCCTGCAACTAATAGGCAGCCTGAAGGGAGACACTTTAACTCCATGCAAATATCCTGCTCCTTGCCAAAATTTCCACCTAGGTTTAACATCCATTATTTTAGTTTTATCCAATCTTTATTGTGATGCTTACATCACACTGACTTTTCAACTCCACGTTTACCAGTCAGCATTCAACTGTAGGCAAGAGCTTTGCCTCTTCCAGAGTTCTTTATTATTTTTTTAAATTTTATTTATTTATTTGTCAGGGAGAGAGAACACAAGCAGGCAGGGTGGCAGGTAGAGGTAGAGAGAGACACAGGCTTCCAGCTGAGCAAGGAGCCCAATGCGGGACTCGATCCCAGGAGTCTGGGATCAGGACCTGAGCTGAAGGCAGCAGCTTAACAAGCTGAGCCACCCAGGTGTCCCCAGAGTTCTTTATTATTGATACGATCTCACAATTTTCCACTTTCCCCATAATGGTTTATAATTATTACTTAGATATCTTGAGGCTCAAATTGTCCCTTTGCTGGTGGGAGCTCCTCCAAGCTAGTGCCTGTGTCTTTATGACATTCTCCTCCCACCCCCATTCCAGTTATTTTTTTTTAAAGATTTTATTTCTTTATTTGACAGACATAGATCACAAGTAGGCAGAGAGGCAGGTAGAGAGAGAGAGGGGAGGAAGCAGGCTCCCCGCTGAGCAGAGAGCCCGATGCGGGGCTCGATCCCAGGACCCTGGGATCATGACCTGAGCCGAAGGCAGAGGCTTTAACCCACTGAGCCACCCAGGCGCCCCCCGGTTATATTTTGAGCAACCCATCGCTTTCTGACATGACAAGATGTTCCAAGCTCATCTTGCACCTTACTTGTCCTAGCCTTGGAATCCTTTCCCTAGTGCCTTTAGGTGGAGAATGATGTTATACACTAGGGTTTTGGCTCAGGTTTTTAAAAAGTTCCAGTATTTATTAATTTTTAAAGCAGATTTTTAAAAGGATTTATTTACTTGAGAGATAGAGAGTTTGAGCAGAGGAAGAGCGGAGGGAGAGGGAGAGAATCTTAAGCAGGCTCCACACCCAGCACAGAGCCTGACATGGGGCTCGATTTCACAACTCTGAGATCATGATCTGAGCTGAAACCACGAGTCTGACACTTAACCGGATGAGCCACCCAGGTGCCCCTCCAGTATTTATTATCTCACAAATCATTAGTTTCTAGATGCTCAGTCTAAAATACCTGTTTGGAGAGTGACTGCCTAATACGATTGTATAGTTTTTATGATAAACCATATTTTTAACACACGTGTTCTACAATAATGCCATTAATCTCAATTGTCTGCCATCCGACTTCCACACAGAACCTGAGACAGCAGAGCTACAAGGGCCCTTTTTGACTGGCCACTCCAGTACCTCGTTTTAGAGCTGAAGACACTGAAGCCCAGACAAGGTAAGAGTGTTACCTAAGATCACAAAATCAGCCAATAGTAGCTATCATCTGGTTTCTGTCCACTGTTGTTTTCTTCTTTAAACATTTCATTCAGTTTTTTCTGTTAGTTCTGGTATAATTAACATACAGAGTTATATTAGTTTCAGGTGTACAGCATAATGACTTCACAATTCTATACCTTACTTAATGCTCATGATGGTTAATCCCCTTCACCTATTTTCCCCCACCCCCCCCACCTCCAGCTCTGGTAACCATCAATTTGTTCTCTCCAGTTAAGTGTCTGTTTCTTGATTAGTCTCTCTCCCTCTCTTTTTTTCTTTTGCTCATTTGTTGTGTTTCTTAAATTCCACATATGAGTAAAATCACATGGCATTTGTCTTTCTCTGATTGACTTATTTAACATTATAGTCTAGTTCCATCCCATGTAGTTGCAAATGGCAAGATTTCATTCTTTTTTTTTTTTAAGATTTTATTTATTTATTTGACAGAGAGAGATCACAAGTAGGCAGAGAGGCAGGCAGAGAGAGAGGAGGAAGCAGGCTTCCGGCTGAGCAAAGAGCCCGATGTGGGGCTCGATCCCAGGACCCTGGGATCATGACCTGAGCTGAAGGCAGAGGCTTTAACCCACTGAGCCACCCAGGTGCCCCGATTTCATTCTTTTTAATGGCTGATTAATATTCCATCAGTGTGTGTGTGTGTATGTGTGTGTGTGCCACCTCTTCTTAATCCATTCATCTGCCTATGGATACTTGCACTGCTTCCGTAATTTGGCTATTGTAAATAATGCTGCCATAAGCATTGTCTAGTGTTACTCTCGAGATCTGGTGCTACTTGCTACATTTTCTCTATCTCTCTCTCTCACACACACACACACACACACACCATAACACAGTACTTTTTAAATCAAAATATTTGAGTAAAGAAAATCATTGTGAGTTCTAAAGTTCCTCAAAGAATATAAGCATAGTTAATAGCTACACACTTTGTAGAGTTCTAGTCTGGGTATAAGCTGTCCACCAAGGGGTTGGCACTGGCACAATTTCTTTAATAACTTTATTAATGATTTTAAAGAGGAGGGCAGCTATCTCCCAGCTGTGACACCTTTAGAAAACATAGATCTAGAGCCATTATTTTAATTAGCTGAGTCCACAGTAGCCTGTCAACTGCTTTTGCCTCCATTTGCCCAAAAAGGTTCTAGAAAGGGGCACCTGGGTGGCTCAGCGGGTTAAGCCTCTGCCTTCGGCTCAGGTCATGATCTCAGGGTCCTGGGATCGAGCCCCGCATGGGGCTCTCTGCTCAGCGGGGAGCCTTCTTCCTCTCTCTCTCTAATTGCCTCTCTGCCTACTTGTGATCTAACTCTCTCTGTCCAATAAATAAATAAAATTTAAAAAAAAAAAAAAAAAAGGTTCTAGAAATTGAGGGAGTCTGGGGGCTCCTGGGTGGTTCAGTCAGTTTAATGTCTGCCTTAGGCTCCGGTTGTGATCTCGGTGTCCTGGGATCGATCCCCACGTTGGACGCTCTGCTCAGCAGAGAACCTGCTTCCCCCTCCCCTTCTGCCTGTGGCTCCCCCTGCTTGTGCGCGCATTCTCTCTCTCTCTCTCTCCCTCTCTCTGTCAAATAAATAAAATTAAAAAAAAAAGAAATTCAGGGAGCTTAACCAACTTGTCCAAGATTAACAGGTGAACTGATAATAAATAGGGAGCTGGTGTCTCTAGATCCATATCCCTGTAACTCCCTCCCTGCTGCTCACCTCCACAGTATGGGGGGCGGGACCCCTACCTAGGCCGTCCCCTGAACTGACTGCATAGACTAGCTGGGGAGAAGCGGCAGATCCAGAAAAATGAAGAACTGCCACCAGTCACTGCCTTTGGCTGACACTAATGTCTGAGGCTGGCAGGGAGCCCAAAACGGAGAAGTTATGATGTGCTGCCGCATGAGCCTATGGGATGGGAAGTGCAAGCCTGTGCGACCCCCTTGGTTGGAGGAGTTTAGGATCAGTTACATAACCATCTCTCTGGAGTTCCTCAAGTGAAATCTACCTGGAATTAGCCCACGCAGCAGCTTTTGGAAACTGCAGATCACAGAGATCTTGCAGGGTGGTGGGCGGGATGATGTTAGGGGAATTGCCTAGAGTTCTATTGCCCAGTAACTGTTGTCTGGAGATTGAATAAACAATACAGCTCTCGCATATGTATACTCCTCTTCTTCAAATACACCTAGATGTTGTGACTGATACAAATTTGTACTAGGGTTTTTTTTTTTTTGTCATTGCGCATTTTCTCATTTAACAGATAGCCAACATTCAAAATATTATTATGGAGAACGACAAGTTTTCTTATGCTCACATTCTAAAGGGCCACTGACCTCTGGACTATACGATCATGATTTCCTTATGCAAAAGAATATTCTCTCACTCAGAAACACATTTCAGAATAATTTTACAGAATCCACTCCCACCCCTGAAATAGAAAATAAATCGTTCAGGGATCTTCAGGTTCATAAAAAAAAAATAAAAACAGAACACATCAGAGAGAGAGAGAGAGAGTTCTGAAAAGTGCAATAGCATGATTAAATAAGCGATGGATTACAGAGACTTCTTACAAAGAAAATGGAAGTGGACACGAGTTTGAATCAGCACCAGCAGGGGATATACAGGGAGGGGCTGAGAGCTCCATGATTACCTAGGAGATGTAAGTGCCAAGAATACAGAAGTATTATTTTGCCGCATACAAGCAAGAAGTAGCCTATCTGGGATTAAAATAGGGAAAAGCAGGAAATTTGCATTTCCCACAGGTCCTTCCTATTTCATAGCGATCACGACACAATGAAATTCAGAATAGAAGAGCAAAGAAATAAATCCTTTGTGCATTCAATATTTGGAAAGGGGAACCATGGAAAAACTGTGTACATCAAGGAAAAAACTGAACAGGGGAGTTGGTACATGTAATAATTTACAGGATGTCTGAAGACTATTTTAAAACAACTTATTGGAATCTCAGAACAAATGTATGCCAGAGTTCAAAATTATCATATGCTTGGAAAGAAATCTCAGTCTGGCTTGATGGGTTGTGAAGGATTGCCACCGTTTTTTTGTGTTGTTGTTGTTGTTGTTTAATTGTAATTTAAAAGGGGGGCATAACATAATATTTATCAACTTCACCATTTTAAATGTACAGTTCCATAGGGTTAAGTACACTCACAGGGTCGTGAAAAAATCTCTAGAATTCCTCCTTTTGCACATCTGAAACTCTGTACCCAGTAAACACTAACTTCCCTTTTCCTCTTCCCCATAACCCCTGGCAGCCACTGTTCTACTTTCTGTTTCTGTCAGTTTGACTATGTTAGATACTTTATATAAGTAGAATCACACAGTTTTTGTTTTTTTGTGACTGGCTAATTTTAATTTCACATAAGGTCCTCAAAGTTCCTCCATATTATAGCATGTGACAGAATTTCCTTCCTCTTCCAGGCTACATACTATTCCATTGTGTAGACCACATTTTGTTTATCCATTCATACATGGGTGAACATTTGGGCTGCATCTACCTCTTCGATATTGTCAATAGAGCCTGTCAGTGTTTTTGACTTGTATTTTTCATCTGATGCTTAATCCATTTATATAAGTACATATAATGTTTGCTGTTCTGTCTGAACTCAAGGGACAGAGGATTAACTGTCCAAAACTGGTCTTTTCCCCTCTTAAGTAAACAACCCATATACAGATACAGACACACAGACACACACACACAGACAGACAGACACACACACACACAATCCCACCATGAACAGCCAAAAGAAACAAACAGGCAAAAACAACCCTGAATATTCAAGTGTCCTGTCACCAAACAACAGTAGACCCAGCGGATACCTGTTAAACTATAGGGTCTTAAAGTTATGCTTTGTCTTGAAAAGACAAATAGCACAGATTCTATTTATTTAAAATATCACAGATTTTAAAATACAAATTCTCAGGGCACCTGGGTGGTTCAGTCAGGTTAAGCATCTGCCTTCTGCTCAGGTCATGATGTTCGGTTCCTGGGATCGAGCCCCACGTCAGGCTTCCTGCTCAGCGGGGAGTCTGCATCCCTCTCTCTCTCTCCCTCTGCCCCTCTCCCCACTCCTGTTCTCTCTCTCTCTCTCAAATAAATAAATTTAAATAAAATATTTAAAAATATATTAAAAATAAAATACAAATTATCTGTAACTTCTTTATCTATTATATAACTCTGTTTTCCAAACTGTGGGGTAATATATCCTAGATAGAATTCAGGTCATTTTCGTAATTACTTTCTTCTAGAAACAGTGGTTGCCAATCCTGGTCAAGCATTAGGATCTCCTAAAGACCTTAAGAATCTGGACTGTTGATTCCCATCCCTGGCCCTTAAATTGAAAACTCCAGGGTGGGGAAGGCCCTGGCCAGAATGGCCCATGGACCTCATCAAGCTCTCATTTGTTAACTTGGGGTCTAACGCCCTTCTAATGAACCCCTGTCCTCTTCTTTATCAGCCACGGATGTAACTATTTTATTTCACTGTGGTTCTACTGCATTTCTAGGGCTTCTATCCAGTCAGCCCCCTATAAGTCTGGGCTTCCCCTTCTGTGCCCACTGCCCATGGTTCTCCACAGCCATCTTTGACCTGTCCTGTTACTAACCTCCAGTGCAGTGTCTCCTGTTCCCTTCTGTGAGCTAAGCCTCTGTGATCTTCAAGGTAACAATTAGACAACACATCACTGAGATGTGCCAATAGGTTGCCCCTCTGCCCCCAAGGGGCAAGTTCCTTTTGCAGAGGTTTCCAATGACAGTGCCTTTTACTTTAGAGTCTCTCTCTCTCTTTCTCAAAACCAGTACCACTTTGGTTGCTTCATCTGGGAAATAGATCATAGAATAGATGAGAAAGGGAGGGAGAGAAAGATTTAATATCTTTCTCATTATGTTTTAAATCATCAAATCCCTGGCCTACACTCACCCATACCCAGCTACAGATGTTCTCTAAATTGTCACACGGTTGTCATTTTTCCCCCTCCCCTAAATGTTCCCAAAACTAACAGGATGTTAAATGAGAAAATGCCTCTCCATAAAATTTGCTTATTTTACTATTTGTCTCCCTCAACGTAGCATCCTTCTCATCATCTGTAATGTGTAATCAATTGCATACCCCCGGGAAGGTTGTTCATTGGTCATTTACATGATTGAAGAATGGAGAAAATGAGACACTTCAAAGAATAGAGGTGTTTTAATAACCTCCCATTTAAATCTCTTCTCACTATCTACCTCCTACTGTCATAAAGTAACAAAAATCACTACTGTCACCCTCTCTCTGGAAGGAGGTTTCGCATTTTCCCTTATGTGATACAGTATTTTATTTATTAAGAATGCTAGAACTATGCCAGGCCATTAAACCCTATGGGAATCCCTGTTCTTGCTGAAACAGGAAGATCACCATGGAGACATCTCTGCTCCACTGGATGATCAACAACAGCTGGTGAGCCAAGCTTGGGAGCCCTCTCAGACAGCTTATCCCACAAACTGCATTAGGTAGAACCATAAATGTCGCATCTCACTTAGTGTCATAAGAATTAGACATTTTCCTGTAGCTTTGCCTTGAAATCAGAGTAGTCAACAGTTCCCAGAATCTTTCATACCTATTTGAAATTCCCTGACCTTCAGTGACTGCTCTTGCTATCAGTTCTATGGATGGAATTCCTGTGTAATCAATCTTCACCTGAACGTTCACCCCAAGCCCTGAGCTTAGCAGTCAGGGGAAAGCAAGAAGGTGTCGGGGGTGGATCATCTTCAAAGGACAACTTGGAGTCCTTGCTTCTTTGCTATTAGATGACACAAATACACGATTTCTGCCAAATATACACTCAGCCTTAGAAGAATATCAGACTCGCTGTGGAACGTGTTGGGACCTGCTTGCTCCCTCAAAGTATGCTGAACCTTGTGGAACCTAAGCTGAACTGACAGCCAGCAAGAAAGCAAATGACCTCAAGTGTGCTATAAGAGTTGGTAAGCAATTAATTAGGGCCACATAACATTTACAAGGAGCTCTGATCCCTGGCTGATTCATTTGTAGACCTCACCACTTCCGCTGGGCTTTGTATTCCGCCCTCGTGACCAGGAGCCCAGGCTCTACTACCTTTACTAAGAGTGAGTTTCTTCTGTTGGTAGGGAAAAACCTGGTGCTGGGAAGTGAAAGTGATGGAGTTCGTCTCAGAAATACTAGTGAGTCAGATTTCACTGCAGAGACATGATGAATTCTTAACTACCTACAGAGTCTGGTTGCAGACTTGAAGCAAAGGTGGAGTCTGGGTTCTTTGCTATGAAATCAAAGAAGAACAAGAAACCCTATCTTCTCATAAGTAGTGTCCCCACAAAAGGATTGTTGTGAGAGCATCACTGCATAATTTAAGGATACCTTAAAAGAAATCTTTCCAGATGACTCTCTACTGGTGTAGCTTTGTACTAGGCACTTCTATAAATGAGATTTAATTTAAAAAAAAGTTTCAGGGATCTTGAGACACATGATAAGGTAGTGTGGGTGAAGATAAAAATGGAGTAGAAAAGTAATAAAGTTCTAAAACAAACGTGTGTTTAAAAAAAAAACAGTCAATGTGGAAAACAGGTTGATAGGGAAATGAAGAACACTCCTATTTTCTCGATAAACAATGCAATTAGAATCTTCTCCAAATGAATATAACAATGTGGACAAACCTACAAACTTCAAGAGCTCCTCATGAGAAAACGAACACAACCTTAAAAAGATATTCAGCTAAACCAATCTGTTATATGAAAAGTTGAGCAGATCCTCAATCCAGCTGTTGAATAATTGATGAAAATCAACTCAAAGCTTTGGGCTGTAAGAATGAGAGCAAATCAAGCTAGGTATGAAGATAGGATTAGTTTCAAAAGGAAGTTCCTAACTGGGGCACCTGGATGGCTCAGTCGGTAGTCTGACTCTTGATCTTGGGGTTGTGAGTTCAAGCCCCATGTTGGGTGTAGAGATTATTTAAAAATAAAATCTTTTTTTTTTTTTTGAGGAAGTTCCTAGGTTAAAAGTGAGAGAAATAGCTCTAAGATTCAAGTTAAAAACCCACAATTGTAAACAAGGGAAGAGTCGTGGATATTTCTTGATTGCAAAAACAGAAAAAACATGTATGCACTCTAATATCAAATTGGTCAGCACAAACCTTGCAACTCAGAGGAAGACCAGTCCCAATGAGAGTAAACACTGAGTGGGCGCTATATCATCAAAGTTCAATGCACACCCAAGGGATATTTTAGCGAGGATCAAAGACAAAAATATGAAAGGAAGTAAAGCATAGAGGATTCTTACAATACCAAAATAAGCATATTGCTCTAATTCAAGATATAGCATGAAAGAAGTTAAGAAAAGGACAGGAAATGAAAGAGGTGACAAAAGTCCTGGTCACTGCAAAATGTTGAAGACTATTGGATCGCTGGCTCAAGACAAAGGTGATATTTTACCTGCTAAGTTGCCCATACTGGGATTCTATAAAGCTAGGAATAGGATTTGCTTTATGGGTGTGTGATTTGTGCAGTCACACGGAGCTTCACACTTGGAAGAGCCCTGCAATTGGTTTAATGCTCGCCTGTTGCCATCTTGAAATTCTTTTTTTTTTTTTAGATTTTATTTATTTATATGAGAGAGAGAGAGAGAGAGAACAGAGGGGGAGTGAGAGGGAGAAGCAGACACCTTACTGAGCAGGGAGCCCGATGCGGGGCTCCATCCCAGGACCCTGAGATCACGATCTGAGCCAAAGGCAAAGGCTTCACCGACTGAGCCACTCAGGTGCCCCGCCATCTTGAAATTCTTAATAGTTTCTGAATAAGTGAGCTCCTATTTTCGTTTTGTTCTGGGCCCCATAAATTATAGAGCTGTCCTGGCTAAGTTCACACCCAAGAAATTTTTGAGAATAGGGAAAAAGAGAAGCAAAGGTGAAAAACAGAGCCTAATAAGTACAAATGTAATGGAAAGTTACTCTTATTCCCATGTTCTAGTTTCTGTTCAGTTCTTGAAACTAATGGTCCATGTGTTAGAAAAGTCATCCTAGATAAAAGACCTTAATCTGATATTTTCCCATTCCCTCACTGTTAGGGGATTTTGTTTTGTTTGTTTTTATGAGTCACATCATAAAATCCAGTTTCTAATATTTTGGTACTGAAAATGGATTTACAATAAAAGACCTCCATCAATTCTATCATTAAGTGCTATTTGAAGATTTAGAACCCACACTAGGAATGGAAATGGTTGGAGCCACCCTAGCACAACTGAAGAATTTCTAAAGGAAAAACTTGATGTAGTTGTGTTACAAGAAATACACAGCAAATTGTCCTCTCAGCCACTACTGAATTATAAATAGTTTAAACATCAATTTGTTGCTTCAGGGATCTCCAAAGCAAGAGGTGCTACCATTCTAATTGCTGAAAAATTCCCATTTGATGTCCAAAGGCTTGAAACAAAGCCTGATGGGTAATGTCATCTTAGCTAAAGGCAATCAGCTAAACAAATCATTAACAAGATGCTCACTTTAAGTGCCATGTGCCCCCAAAAGGCATTTTATAGCTCAATCCTTTGAAAAATTACATAAAATTTGGTGACAGGCGATGGATAACCAGCAGATTCTCTAAAGTCCTACCGAATACAAAGCTAGATCCAGCCTCCTTTTCTGTCACTAATATGGAAGCAAGGCACTAGGGATTCTTACCTTGTAATCTCAAGCTGTAGAGTACACAGACCATCAGCAGGAGAGTATTTTTTTTATTCAACCGTCAACAAAATTACTCAAGATGGCATGATAACTTTCTCAGTTTGTGCATGTCTGTGTCCAACATGGCCTGGGTTTCTATTTCCAGAAGGCATTTAATGTAACCGTGAAAGGGATCTGACTATTGCCATCTCCAAGTGTGTAAAGCTCTGAGAAAAGAAAATCTTTGTTTTTTGATCGGAGAGAGAGAACACCTGCCGGACTTCCCTATAATTCTGCATAATAACAGTAATAAAGGCCAACATATATTTTGTGCTGAACCCGTGTGTGTCAAATATTTTGCCAGCATTAGCTCCCTGAATCCTCACAACCTGCCTTTACAGATGAGAGAACCAAGCACAGCTAAGATGCACCATGAGTAAGTGGTAGAGGCAGATTTGCAAGCCAGTCTAACTCAAGCTTCTGCTTTTTTAAATTGAATTATAATTGACAAATAATATTATGTCAGTTACATATATACAATGTATTGGTTCAATATGTGTATACATTAGGAAATGCTCACCTTCATAAATCTAATCACCATCTGTCACTATACAAAGTTATTACAAGATTATTAACCAGTCCATTCCACTGCATCTCAGCAAATGGCCAGAGATACCATGAGCTGAAAGAGAGGTATACTTCCTATTGGGCAGGTAGGCTTTAAAATAATTAAGTCGGAAACAACCACTTAAATACCTATGAATGTTGTCATTTCTATGCTCAAAAACTTTTTATTGCCTGGCATGACAAATTTCTTACCTAGAATTCACAACCCTGTATCATCTGAACCCAGTCACATTTCTAGACTCATTTCTTTCAACTCTCACATATTTTCTGACTCAATTATTAACTGAACAACAACAAAAAAACAACAACCCCAAACCATCGGAGCTCCACTCGTTAGCCCCTCAGTTGTTGAAAACAGAATACCTTCCTTCTTCCTTCCCTGACCACTAGTAGGCTTAAGCAGTTAGGGAGAACCAACCAATTGCTTCCTCAGAGTTTGCCACCGGGAATCCTTGAGAACTATTTAAGTCAAACTGTTATTGTGGAGAGAAACACATAAGCACATACAATTGAAGAAATTATTTCATTCAACAAACATTTAGTGGGACTGGGCTGGGTCCTAAGGATAAAAGCAAATGAGGCCTCTACCCTCCAAGAGTCTTTAGTCTAGAATATCATCACCTCTTCCAACTGGTTCCCTAATGTTTTTACCTTTGTAGTTACATTTCTTGAAATGTCTCTTGGACTTTATCTCCCATTCCATCCATAAGTCAGTGCAGTTTACCATTTCCCTGATAGTGAAATCTTTCTTACCAAATATCTCCCCCACTTTTTAAAAAAGATTTGATTTATTCATTTGAGACAGAGAGAGAGAGAGAATGAGCAGGGGAGAGAGGCAGGGATAGAGGGATAAGCAGGCTCCCCGCTGAGCAGAGAGTCCAACATGGGTCTCCATTCCAGGACCCTGGGATCATGACCTGAGCTCAAGGCAGATGTTTAACCATCTGAGCCACTCAGATGCCCCTCCCTCACTTTTTAAGTATAAATCCAATAGACCTATTTGGTTTTGTTTGTTAACATCTCTTAGATAGTTGGTCTTATTGATCTCATCTGTCCACTTCATATTCCCTCTTCTCCCCCGCTTTTATTGTGGTATAATATTCTTCTGGGTCTTCTCTTTGTCGTCCCCTTCTTGATCACCCATATGGGTTCCTCTTTAGGTGGTGGTATGACCCAAGTTTCTGCTTTTAGACCTTTTCTATTTTTACTCTACATAATTATTTTTCCAAGTCTGGCTCTGGGAACACATGTGGGTCATGCATCATCACCACTGAAAGCACTCAGTAAAAATGTAAATGTCATTGCCCCTTACTGTCTCAGAAACTTACAGCACCCATGAATCTACATTTCAATTCAGCACCCTAGATGATCCAGCTATACTCTAAATATTGAAAATTATCATTCTATATACACACTATCTTCTGAAATATGTCAGTCTTTCCTGTGGCTTCAAGTACCAGCTACATACTGGATGTGGAGGCTGGTGAGTTTATAGTTGGCATACAGGGATGTTGAGAAAATTTCTTTGAGATGACTTCTAGTTTTTCTGTATTGTAAAGCAGAAGTTGAGGTCAATTCTGAAAATGAGAGCATAGGGTTGGAACGGAAATGAGAAAAGCAGTGGATCAGTCAAATACAGGCCCGTTGAATAGTGTAGAAGCCCCAGTTGAGACTGAAAATTAGGGAAGTGTCATGTAATTCTTCTGTATTTTGGAGAGATTTTTTCTTCATCAACCTTTGTATAGATGTAGAGAGAGCAGATAGATAGATTGACTGAAAAGTCCAATTTTTGCCATGAGGTGTGAATAAAAAATTACAGTGCAAGTAATTGAGGAAACTAAAGAAATATAAAAGTTATGGATAATAGGATTAAAGCTACATTGAAATGGAAGTGATGAAAGAAGACCGATAGAGGTTTTGATGTTGCCAAAGTACAGGTCTAATGAGAGCAACAGAACAAAAGAACAGGGAAAATGAATGGCCATTGTTAGAATGGGAAATCTGAATTTAAGAATTCAAAAATGAAACAGTTTCGGGAAATGACAGAGTCCAAAGTGTTGACATGCAAGTGGGTAGCTGAAGTGGAGACTGAACAAAGATTGAGAACTAGAGAGCCCTGTGTGTGGAAAGGTTGTCCATTGCGGATACTTGAAGTCACCAAGGATGATGGTGACTGGACTTGGGATGGAGAAGGCTGTGAGTCAGGGTCTCCAGTGAACAAGGAAGAGAGTGGCCAATGGCAGCAAAAGGGGTCGAGTATCTCCCCTACTGCAAAGCATCTTATTTCTTGAAGCACTGAATTCTTTCCTGTGGTATCCCAGATTTTTCATATTCAGATACCAATATGAATTTCTAGCCTGCCTGCCATGTGTTCACCTTCACATGACCTCCATGTCAGCCTCAATATGCTGCTGCCATTCCCTAAATGAACACCACATCCTGCATTAGGCATTTCCTGATCCCTTCTCTGGACCCTGGTAGTACATCATTGGAGCCATACCCATAATTCGGGGCTTTCATTACATGTGCTTGAGTCCATGTTTTCTCTCCTACGACTCTTTGATCCCAGGGATGATGTCGTATGCTCCTCTGTAACACCCATCTTAGCACAGAGTATGGTGCCTTTTGCATAGTAAACAACTGACAAGTACTAAATTTATCATTTCCAAAGGTATATTATATAACTATTTATACTAATTTTATAAATTGAACAAAAATTGATAGGAAAATTGTGACTGGCATATGTTTGGACTAATTGTAGAACTGATGAGTAAATTAAGCCAAAATACATGTTTATTCACTCATCCTAAAAAAGGAGTTTCCTTTTTATTGCTGGCAGATTCTGCAAGCTGAACAATGGCATAAGAAGAATCTGCACAGGGGCGCCCGGGTGGCCCAGTCAGTTGAGTGTCTGCCTTCGGCTCTGGTCATGATCCCAGGGTCCTGGGATGGAGTCCCCAGTCGTGCTGGGCTCCCTGCTGAGTGGGGAGTCTGCTTCTCCCTCTCCCTCTGCCCCTCCCCCACCCCCAAGTCCCACTCGTTCTCTCTCTCTCTCAAATAAATAAATAAAATCTTTTTTTTTTTTTAAAAGAAGAATCTGCACGGAGTCTGCTTCCATAAGATATGGGAGTTTCTGATTAGAGGCAAACAGTTGTAAGAGATTAAAACATTCCTGCAACTCAAGGTACAATAGTGATTTCCTAGAACGCTGGCTTCTCTTTAGAAAATGTTATTGACAACAATGTTTGAAGGCAATATAAATCCTATGAATACATCAAAGAATAATGTAAACAGGATGAGATAACATCAAGTAAAATGGGACATAAGTATCCTCTGTATTATGTTCCCAAAACATCTCAGGGACTAATGCTCCTGGAATTTGTAAGGTATGTTAAGTAGCCTGGGTTTTGTTTTGCTTTTTAGTAAATTAATCCTAATCTAATATATATGTATGTACACACATATATATTTACATATATTAGATTATAGAGATAGTATATATATTATATATATACATATTTGGAATTGTTTTAATGAACATAATAATCTTTGACTTTTTAGCACAGAATCACACTTATTGGACATCTTAATTTAGATTAAATAGTTATATTCCCCTTTGGATTTTTCCGTGCATTCCAGAGAAATTCAGTAGTTTATTCAGGAATAGCCTCTTCTCTCTCAGAGCAGTCCTGAAAACACAGGTCAAATCCAATGATAATGAAATCAGAGGGTCTAGCCTTTTATTGTCCACTCTTGCTTGGAATAAATAAGCTCCAGCTTGAACTTTTAAAAACAAACTTTATTGAGATATAATTGACACCCCTGATGAGTTTGGCTATCAGGATACACCCGTGGAACCATCACCAAAATCTATGCGGTAAGCGTCTCCATCCCTTTCAGAAGTTTCCTCCCACCCTACTTAATTATTTCTTTAGGTGATGAGGAGTTTGACATAAGGGTTATTCTCTTAGCAAAGTTTGAAGTATACAATACAGTATTATTAGCTGTCTAAAATAGTCGAACTCTTCGAAGCAGAAACCAAAATGGTGGTTGTCGGGGGCTCTGGGGAGGGGAAAATGGGTTGCTATTGGTCAAAGGGTGCCAAGTTTCAGTTATGCAAGATGAGGAAATCCCACGGCTGTACTTCCAGCTTAGAGCTGGTCCTTCATAATACACTGTATTGTCTCCTTAAAAGCTGAGGCTGTGAGATATTTGTAATGGAGGTTTTGTTACTTGCTAGAGATGTCCTTTAACCTTTCGCATGGAGGCTAGCATTCTCTCCCCTAAAATAGAAGTTTTAGCTCCTACCCAAGCTACTACAGGTCCCTGGAACATGGGTAAGGAAATGTGGGGTCTCCAAGTTTCTGTCAGGAATTTAAGAGAGAAGCAGGGCTGCAACGATGTACTGAAAACAAGGACTTGTTTCTATTTCAAGTTGAAAATGACATTCCATATGTAGCCCGTCTCGGGTGTTCCTCACACCAACCTTCCACATCTGGAGTCAGAGACCATTTGCTCATGTTTTATGGAAAATACACCTAGAGTATCATCTTCGGAATGATGTATTCAAAGGAGTACTGAGATCATCCCACAACTTACTCCTTTGCCCATATCAGAGCTTATCTTCTCTGAAGGTGTGTTCTTCAGAAGGGCCCTCTGGCCTCCCTTGATGTAGATAAAGCAGTTACCACCAGGGGCTCACTAAGGGGTCCCTTCCTGAAAAACAAATAGAGGTAAAAATCTCCACCTTAACCCTCCTACACTGTTGGTGGGAATGCAAGCTGGTGCAGCCACTCTGGAAAACAGCATGGAGGTTCCTCAAAAAGTTGAAAATAGAGCTACCCTACGACCCAGCAATCACACTACTGGGTATTTACCCTAAGGATACAAATGTAGTGATCCGAAGGGGCACGTGCATCCCAATGTTTATAGCAGCAATGTCTACAAGAGCCAAACTATGGAAAGAGCACAGATGTCCATTGACAGATGAATGGATAAAGAAGATGTGGTGTATATATATATAATAGAATACTATGCAGCCATCAAAAAACCAAAGTTTTGCCATTTGCAATGATGTGGATGGAACTAGAGGGTATTATGCTAAGTGAAAAAAGTCAATCAGAGAAGGACAATTATTATACGATCTCACTGATATGAGAAATTTGAGAAACAAGACAGGATCACGGGGAAGGGAGGGAAAAATGAAACAAGATGAAACCATAGAGGGAGATAAACCATAGGAGACTCTTAATCTCAGGAAACAAACTGAGGGTTGCTGGAGGGGAGGAGAGTGGGAGGGATGGGGTGGCGGGAGATGGACATTGGGGAGGGTATGTGCTATGGGGACCGCTGTGAATTGTGTAAGACCCATGAATCACAGACCTGTACCCCTGTAACAAATAATACATTATATGTTAATTAAAAAAAAATATCTCCACCTTAACAGCTAGCTGAGAATGTGGGAAAGAGACATGAGGCAGATAAGTTGGACACTAAGGCTGGTCAGAGCCTTCCACAAGGTAGGCTTGGGCTTGGTCACCAGGACGATGGGAGTCTCACCAAGTGAGTCTTCGACAGTCAGGTACTATGCACCATTAGGCAAGAGAGGCCTGAAATGGAGGACAGGATCCCAAACCAAACCATGTACTTTATAGGTTTTTTTTAAAAAAATCCATTTGTTTGAGGAATAATTTACACAAAGTAAAATTCATTCTTTGAAAGTATCCAGACCAGTGAGTTTTTTTTAAATTTTTAAATTTTTTTTTATTTGATAGAGATCACAAGCAGGCAGAGAGGCAGGCAGAGAGAGAGGAGGAAGCAGGCTCCCCGCTGAGCAGAGAGCCCGATGCGGGGCTCCATCCCAGGACCCTGGGATCATGACCTGAGCCGATGGCAGAGGTTTTAACCCACTGAGCCACCCAGGCGCCCCCAGACCAGTGAGTTTTGAGCAACAAATTCACAATCATGGAAGCACCACCGCAACCAAGATACAGAATAATTTCATCCCACCAGACTCCATCTGTGCTCCTTTGAAATCAAGCCCCTCCTCACTACCTAAGCCCCCGGCAAACACTGATCTGTTTTCTGTCCCAAAGTTTTGCCTTTTCTAGAATACTATACAAATGGAATCCCATAACATGTAGTCTTTTGTTTCTGAATTCTTTTACTCACCAAGCTGTTGATATTTTTTTTCTTTTGTTATATTAGTAGTTCATTCATTTTATTGCTGAGCAGTGTTCCATTGTACAGCAGTGCCAGAAATCGTTCACCCATTTCCAATTGATGGACATTTGATTTGTCCCAGATTTGCCTTTTTTAATGAATACAGCTGCCGGGAGCACTTGCACACAGGTCTTTGTTTTGAAATATGCTTTCATTTCTCTTGGGTGATTACCTCGGAGTTCGACTAATGTGTGTGTGCATATATATATGTGTGTGTGTGTGTGTCTGTGTGTGTGTGTGTGTGTGTCTGTGTGTGTGTGTGTATGTCACAACTGCATGCGTAACTTTTTAAGAAATATTTTATTTATTTAGTTGAAAGGGAGAGAGAGAGAATGCGCACAAGCAGGGGAGGGGCAGAGAGAGAGGAAGAGAGAGAATCTTAATCGGGTTCCACCCCCAGCATAGAGCCTGACTGGGTGCTCAATCTCACCACTCTGAGATCAGGACCCTGAGATCATGACCTGAGCTGAAACCAAGAGTCAGACGCTCAACCGACTGAGCCACCCAGGCGCCCCAGCTTTATGCTTAATTTAATGAGAAACTGCCAGATTGCTTTTTTTTCCGATGGCTTACTATTTTGCAGTTCCACCAACAACAACATATGAGAAAGCTCCAGCTGTTGTGCATCCGTGACAGTAGTGACAAGTTTTTGTCTTGTTTTAGGTTTTTGTCATTGTAGTAGGTGTGCAGTGGGATCTCACCGGGGCTTTCATTTGCACTTCTGTATCAGCTAATGAAGTTCACCATCTTTTTGTGTCCTTATTGATCGTCCCTGTATATCTTGTCTGGTTAAGTGTCTATTCAAAAATTTTACCTGTTTTTAAATCCTAAGGTTGTCTTCCAGCTGCGGATTATGAGAGGTTTATATGTGTTCTAGATGCAAGTCCTTGACCGTATATATTTTGCAAATATTTTCTCCCTGCCTGTGGTTAATCCTTGCCTTTTCTTTAGCAGGGACTTTTGCGGGACAGCTGTCTTTAATTTTGATGAAGTTCAATGTGTCTTTGGATAGTCTTTCATGGTTTTGGTTTTTGTGGCCTAGGAAATTATTTACCTAATTCAAAGTCACACACACACACAAAATCTCTCCCATGTTTTCTTATAAGGTTTTTATAGTCTTAGCTCCTACATTTAAATCATAATATAGTTCATGTTAATTTTTATATGTGACATGAAATAAGGTTTGAGGCTCTCTCTCTCGCTCTTTTTTTTTTTTTTTTTGACATCTGGATGACCAATTGTTTCAGTCCCATTGGCTGAAAAGACAATCTAGTCCCCACTGAATCCCATCGATACCTTTGTGAAAAAATCAATTGGTTATATAAGTCTGGGCCTTTTCTGGACTCCCTATTCTATCCCAGTGATCTACACATCTATTCTCTTATTTACTTATTTCCTCTAAGTCTTGAAATCAGGTAGTATGAATCTTCACATTTTTTTCTTCATTATTGAAATTGTTTTGTCTATTCTAGACCCTTTGATTATTATATAAATTTTAGTATCAGTTTGCAAATTTGTACCAAAAAAAACTCTTCTAGGACTTTTTTTTTAAAGATTTTATTTATTTATTTGAGAGAGAATGAACGAGAGAGAGCATGAGAGAGGAGAAGGTCAGAGGGAGAAGCAGACTCCCCAAGAAGCTGGGAGCCCGACTTGATCCTGGAAGTCCGGGATCATGACCTGAGCCGAAGGCAGTCGCTCAACCAGCTGAGCCACCCAGGCGCCCCTAGGACTTTTTTTTTTAATTGTGTGAAATCTAGAGATAAAACTGGGGAGAACTGACTTCTTGACAATAGTGAGTCTTCCTATCTTTCCATTTATTTAGATCTTTTTAAATTTCTCGTAGCAATGTTTTACTGCTTTTGACCTACAGTCTTGTACATATTTTGTTAAATTTATTCCTATTTATGCCACTGTTGAAGGTATGACTGATGATACTTTAAATTTTATTTTAAAATTTCCAGTACTTCACTGTCAGTATACAGAATTACAATTGATTTTTGTATACTGACCTTATATGGAGATTTTGCTAACTCATTTATTGCTGTGCTCTTGTAATTTTTTTTTCTGTAGGTTAGCTGGGATTTTTTATGCAAATGATTTTGTTCTGTATGAATAAAAATGGTTTAATTTATTATCAGTCAGGATGCTTTTTTAAAAAGATTCATTTATTTGAGAGAGAAAGAGAGACAGAGTGGGGGAAGGGGCAGAGAGAGAGGGAATCCTCAAGCAGGCTCCCTGCTGAGTGTGGAGCTCAATGCGGGGCTTGATCCCCAGACCCAGAGATCATGACCTGAGCCAAAATCAAGAGCTGGCCACCCCACTGACTGAGCCACCCAGGTGCCCCAGTTGGGATGCTTTTTAAGTTTTTTCTTGCTTTGTTATACTTGCTAAAATATTCAAGTACAATGTTGAACAGAGGTGTTGAGAGTAGACATCCTTGCCTTGCTCCTAATCTTGGAGGAAGCATTTAGTCTTTTACCACTGAACAGGATGTTAGCTGAGATTTTGCCTAAGTCTCCCACAAGTTCCAGAAGTTTGCTTCTATTCCCAGTTTGCAGAGTTCTGGTTTTATTTATTTATTTATTTATTTATTTATTTTTATTTATTTTTAACTCATGAATGGGTTTGAATTTTGTTAAGTAATGTTGCTGCCTCTATTAAGAACTTCATATAGGGGCACCTGGGTGGTTCAGTGGGTTGAGCCTCTGCCTTCAGCTATGGTCATGATCTCAGGCTCCTGGGATCAAGTCCTGTTCTCTGCTCAGCAGGGAGCCTGCTTCCCATTCTCTCTCTGCCTGCCTCTCTGCCTACTTGTGATCTCTCTCTGTCAAATAAAATTATTTAAAAAAAAAGAACTTCATATAAATGTTTCTTTAACTCTATTAAGTTTGTGAATTATAATGATTGATTTTTAAGTGGTAAACTACCCTTATATTCCCCTTGTAGTCCCAGTGTAAGTCTCTGTGTTTTCTGTGCTTTGGAGAAACATTAATGTCATAATAATAACCCGGATTGCAAATCCCCCTTTTAAAAAATATGAGAAGGGGGTCACACAAAATGTTAATAATGAAACATAGGTTGAAATAGAATCAAACTCATGGAAGAACTAAGAGAAGATTTTTTAAAAAATAAAATAGTAAGAGCCACATGTTTTTATTCTTCTACAATACTACTTTATACTGAATGTTTCAGGATTGCCTGAAAGATAGTAGGATTACCCATGCTTTGTATTTACTCTTATTTTCCACTGGAGTGGAGGGTATTAGAATCTCTCTTTTCATAGACTTGGTGCTATTCTCAGATCATACTAATTGGGGAGATTCTATGAACCTGTGCAGAGTAGAGCCAAATGCCAGGAAAGAGGCACACAATTACGTGGTGCATTTGATAACATGTGCATGTGTCTGGTTGTGGTTCCGAGATGCAAATGCATTTGGGGTCCTGTTCTCTACTATTAGTAGGTAAAGTGGAACCTAATTTAAGAACGTTTTCAGCAGATTTGTTTGGAAATGAACAATTGAAATAATGTTAAATGGCCCAAATAAAGGCTGATTCAAAGAAGCATGGTGAGACAGTGGTATGGAATACAGTACAGCTATTGACAATAACGGTGTAAATGTGTATTTACTGATCTGCAGATACACTAATGGATCTTTGTTAAGTAATGGACCAGGTTATACACAGAGCATTGAGAAGTGACTCCAGTGCTTAAAATGGAACATATGCCTAGTGGTGTAAATGCATAGAAAATACTTTGGATCCGTACCTATCCCAAAAGATTGACAGTGGCTTTCTATATGTTATGGCAGTACAGGACATTTTGGTTTTGCCAAAATGTATCTACATTTTCTTATATGCATTTTTACAGTGCACTGTGTAGAAGCAAGTTAAAAATTTAAAACATTCTCCCCCATAAAATACTCTTTGGAAATGCTTAATCTCTTTGAAAATGTAAATGAATAAACAGAAAGACATCCTGTGGACTGAGAGACTTAGTATTGTTAAGGTGGCCGTCCTACCCAAAGCCATCTACAGATTCAATCTCATTGATGAAAATAAACACGCATCATGTCAGAATGTGTGGGATGTCACTAAAGAAGGATTTCAGGAGAAAATTATTGCACAAAATGCCTACATTGGAAAATAAGGAAGACTTCAAATCAATGACCTCAGGTTCTAAGAGAGTAGAAAAAACAAAGCAAATGAAAACAAAGTTAACGGAAGAAAGGGAGTAATAAGGGTCAGATTATCAATCAATTAAGCAGAAAACAGAAAAACAGTGGAGAAGATAATGAAGGCAACCAAAAGCTGGTTCTTTGAGAAAAGAAATAAAATAGGTAAATCTCTAGGCAGACTGCTCAGGCAAAAAAGAGAAGACATAAATGATTAATATCGCGAGTGACACAGATGACATCACTCTAGATTCTACAGATATTAAAGAGATAACAAGGACACACCATGAAGAGCTTTATGTCAATACATTTGACAAGTAGATGAAATAAACAAATCCCTTGAAGACACCAACTACCAAAGCTCCTTCAAGGCTAAACAGATTACTGTAATAGCCCTATATCTATAAAAGATATGGAACTTGTAGTTAAAAACCTTCCCATGAAGAGAACTCCAGGCCCAGGTGGCTTCACTACTGAATCTTACCAAACAGTTAAGGAGGAAATAATAACAATGATACCTAGCCTCCTCCAGGAAACGGAAAAGAGAAAATCCTAATTCTACCCGACCAGCATTACCCTGATAATGAAAGAAAAAGGCATTGTAAGAGAAGAACAGTACAGGCGGAAGTCTCTCATAAGCATAAATAGAAACATCATTTCCTAATCTTCTGAGCTGGTTGAGTCCAATGATATATAAAAAGGATAGCATATCGTGACCAAGGGGGATTTGTCTCAGAAATGCAGCTTGGTTTTATCTTTGAAAATCAATTATAATTCACCCTCTTAAACCAAAAACGAGTACCACATGCTCATTTTAACATATGCAGTAAAACGATTTGCCAAAAGCCAACATCCATTCTTGATAGAAACATCGAACAAACTGAGGAAAAAAAGGGAAGTTCCTCTACTTGATAAAGAGCATATACCAAAAACCTATAGCTAGCATTATAACTGAGGGTAACAGACTACTTCAAAAGCAGGGAGTATACCCTCATTGTTCTATTCAACATTGTACTAGGAGTTCTGTTCAGTACACTAAGCAAGAAAGACACATAATGTACACAGATTAGAAAAGGAAAAAGCAAAACAGTCTCTATTTGCAGATGACCTAATCATTTATGTGGCATCTACACAAGCTAGTAGAACTGTGAGGTGACTAAGACTGCAAAGTATAAAATCAACATACAAAACAATTATTTTTCTATAAATTAGCAACAGATAATATGAAATCAAAAATTTCAAATATCACAACAGCATCAAAAATATGAAATACTTAGGAATAAATCTAACACTGAAACTATAAAACATTTAGAATACCTAAATACATGGGGAGATACGTTCATGAGTTAGAAGATTTAATTTTATTAAGATGTCAAATTTCTTAAAACCGATCTATGGATTTCAGGTGATCCCATTCAAACTCCCAGCTGGCTTTTCGCAGTGTATGAGAAGCTGCTTTGTAATTCACATGATCTAGTATAGCCAACATGGCTTTGAAAAAGAAGAAGAAAGTTAGAGAGCTAACACTACCTGTTTTTAAAGTCTAAAGCTACAGCAGTGAAAGCTGAGTGGTATTGGCATAAAGACAGAAAAACAGACCAATAAAACAGAATAGAGAATCCAGAAATAAACCTACCCGCATAAATTAGACTGATTTTGACACAGGTGAAAAGGCAAAATGATTTTGACACAGGAAAAAAGACCTTTCAACAAATAGTTCTGGAAAAGTTATATATCCACATGCCAAAAAAAAAAAATCAACTTTTGTCCATTCCTTGTGCCATACATAAAAATTAACTCAAAATCATTAACAAGAATGTGAAAGGTGAAACTTTAAGAACTTCTATCAGGAAATATAGGAGAAAAGCACTGGGATCTTGGTGAGGCAGAGTTTCAGGTATGACACCGAAAAGCACAAGCCATAACATAACAAAGGGATAAATCTCACTTCATCAAAATTTAAAACTTCTGTTCCTTGAAAGAAAAATGGTAAGAAAATGAAAATACAAAAATGGGAGAAAATGATATTTTTAAATCAAATATTTGCCAAGGAACTTATACCCAGTATATATATATATATATATATATATATATATATATATCCGTCTAGATACCTATTTACAGATCTAGATATCTATCTGTCTGTCTGTCTATCTGTCTGTGGATAGATATGGAGGGAGAGAGGGAGAAAGAGAGAGAATTCTCAAACAGCCCTGAAAGAAACAAACAACCAAATTAAAAGATAGGCAAGATATAAGGATGGCAAATAAGCCATGAAATCATGTTCAACATTGTTCCCTATGAGGAAATTGCAAATTCAACTCTTTTGCGAGAAAGAGAAAACCTAAAGGGAGAAGAAGAAACTGAGAGGAGAAATGGAGACAGTGGGGCAAAGGTTAAGAAGAGAGAGTGAGGAGGAGAAGAGGGAAGCACGTAGGCAATGGAAGCAAGAGAATAGAAAGCCCGACCAGCGCAGGGTCAGTTGGCGTCCCAGCAAGGCGTCAGGGCACAAATATGCTCTATGTTTTCCATTTGAAGAGTGAGAGTTGAGCAGGCTCCCGTGCCGGTGCTCCTGTGTTCCCGTGTCTCCCAGCTGGGATTGCACTGAGGGCCAAAGTGCCAAAACGTGTTTTGAGATTCTCAATGACTGAGATCTTCAGTCAGTGGCCTCTGGGGTGTGGTATCAATCAATCCGAGCTCAGCAGTCATTTGCACTGGTTATTTTGTAAGAGGAAATCAATTTGAATATAGACAAGGTATCAAATGCCTTCATTCGATTAGACAAAGAGCTAGATAAGCCCCCTGCTTGAATTAACCATTGAGAATGGCATCCTATGCATGTAACTCTATCTTATTACACATTTTTTTCCCTCCAGTCCTCTTAAAGGCACAGGATACAATATCCTTTCAGGAAAGACACTTCCTAGTGGGGAGACAAGGGAGCGAAAGTCTCTCATGAGGCTGAAATTAGGGCTAGAAAATACCTCTCCTTACATTTGTTTTGGTACAATTACTGGTTGTTGAATTTAGGATGCATCTTCCGAGGGGTTTTCCACTCCAGCCCGCGCCCGGCAGGGCAAACGGCTGATGAAAATCTTTCGCTGCTGGTCGACAAATTATCACCATGTGCTTGTGTTGACTCTGAGGTCTGTGGTCACTGGTTTCTTTAAGCTGTTTTCTGTGGGAACCTACACTGCAGCAAAGAAATACTTCTTGAAGTAACAGAAGAGCAACTAGCCTCGGGAACAGAAAATTCAACCCAACTGGAGTGGATCCTATGCTTACGGACACCATTTAAATAGGTAAACAGCCGAATCTTGCTTTCCCTATGACATCTTAACAGGTTCTCGTAGGAGAGACAGCTGCTCGCCCACTGACCTGGCCTCCGCGTGATCCTGGGGGTGGGCCCTGGCCTGCCCTGTGCTCTCCCCCCTTCTCCCCTTCCCACTGATGTCAGTTCAGCCCTACTCTGGGAAACTTAAATTATCAGCCTGAACTCTGCTCCTTGCCCCTGACAAATTCACTCAAAAGCTCCCCAGAGAACTCTCCACAGGCAACCGCACCACCAGTCATCCTCACAGTGGCCTCTGCTCCCATCTCTGGGACTGACGGGGTGAGGCGTGGGAGTGTGGGAGTCGAACACATGTGTCCTCCCGCTCCAGCTGCCCGCAGAACCCTCCCGGGATGGGTCCCGTTGAGCCAGCCTCCGACTGCCAGTCGCAAGGCTCTGGAGGAGGGCACCTTGCTGTTTGCTCACCAAACAGGGAGCTTTTACTTAGGCTGCTTGTGTGAAGAACATACACCTTCAATATGTACAAGTTTTATTCGTCAACTGTACCTAAAGAAAGCAGGGAGGAGAAACAAAAAAAAATTTTTTTAAAAAGCAATACTTGATACTACGGAACTGTACATCTCAAAATGTTAGGATGGTAAATTTTAGTCTATGGATTCTACCACAATAAAACATTTTTGAAGAGGGGCACCTGGGTGGCTCAGAGGGTTAAGCCTCTGCCCTCAGTTCAGGTCATGGTCTCAGGGTCCTGGGATCGAGCCCTGCATCGGGCTCTCTGATCAGCATGGAACCTGCTTCCCCCTTTCTCTCTGCCTGCCTCTCTGCCTACTTATGATCTCTGTCTGTCAAATGAATAAATAAAATCTTTGAAAAAAATTTTTTTGAAGAAAGAAGAACGTAAGACTGTAGCTTTAAGAAGAATGAAAAGCCACCCGACTGCTTCTTAGCCCACGCCACCATACAAGAGGCAGAGTAGTAATGGACAGCATTGATTTTGTGTCTGGACGTCTTAATTTCTAAGCCAATTCTGTTTGACCAAGGGCAAGTCACTTTTCGGGAGCTCAGTATCCTCCTCTGTGAATCTGGGAATAATCTTCATAACTACCTCATAGGATTGTTGTAAGTATTCAATGAATTAATACTTACGAAGCACTTAGAATAGGGCCTCAGCATTACAAACACAATGTAATTTGTAATTATTATTGTGATTCATGGTGACTTGTCATGACTTCTCTGTGAGTCTCCAAGGCCTCATTCAAACCCCTCCTCCTGAAGCAAACACACATATGCACACACACACGCACCCACACACGCACCCTTGATTCACTCTCAACAGTTTCGGGTTCATACCAATTTCACGAACAAACTCCAAAGGAAACAAAATGTCAGTCTAGAACCAACTACATTGTTCATCCCTGATGGACATTAACCAGGTCCCCTTGGCTGCAGCCCAGAGTTCTGCATAGAAGAGGAAGGGAAAGAGGTTAATCTAGCCCAATCATAACATACTTAGACTGGACAGATTTACTGAATTGCTTACGTTTGGAAGGATATGAATCTTTTAAAATACTTACATAAAACACTTAGTCTTTGAACTACAAACTACTAATTTAATGCATGACTTCACTATTTCTAGATGCTCTGATAACTGAGGTTAATGGGACAGCCATACCAACAGGAAGAAGCTGGATGAAAGTAGGAACCCCAAAACCAGAAGCTAGGAAAAAATGACCAGAAATCCGGACTCTATCTCCACGGTAGTTCTCTCCTTTTAATAGTGTGCAAAGTACTGAATTTAATATTAGGTAAAGCACGGCATTACGTAAGGTACTAAAGACGTGTCGGTTGAACAACCTAACACCCAAAGGACATACCATGGAGAACAAGAAACTAAACAACAGTCTGCAGAAAAGAAGTAGTGAGTGAAACCCCATCACCAACTTCTCTTTAACAACAGCAATGAGAGTGAGGAGGGAAAGGAGCCACCACAGAGAGAGTCCCTGTTCCATACCAGACCCCGCGCACACCTGACTACTTTGATTCCTTACAATATTCTGTAGGGCATTATTATCCCCAGTTTTCAGAGGCAGAAACTGAGCTTCAGAAAGATTGGCCAAGATGCCTGAGAACACCCAACCAGGATGTGACCAAGCTAGGCTCTGAAACTGAGTTTGATGTCAAAGCCTGGATTCTATTTACTACACCAACCCACCAGTTCAATTGTTTGTGATTGATAAACCAATCAGTTTGTAATTGATAAACCAATACTCACTGGAAGGACTCAAAGCTATGTGTGTGCCTTCTCAGTAGCATAATTGTTCTAGAAATTTCACAACTACTCAAGGACTGCCTCTAGTATATGCAAGGGGTGGGGTGGGAGATAAAATGGCGGGGGGGAGGAGGATCAACGAGGCACAAAAGAATCAAAAGAAAAAACGTCAGGGAAACAGTAAGGTCATTTGACAACACATTACTTTAGTGAACCAATTTTGAACTTGCGTAATTCGATCTAGCTCTGATTTTGAGCCTTTATGGATCCCATCTACTCAATTATGACACAAGCAGAAATGTAAAACCACTGGCCATTTTGCTTGAAGCACCTGGAACAGAGGGGGAAACCCTGTATTTGGGTTCTGGTCTCAGCCTCATCACTGTGTAAGCCATTCAAAATTTTTCTGTTTCCATTTATGCTCCAGTTTTATGCTGTTTAAAAAGGGAGGGGAGCAGTGATGAACGAGGAGCTAGTGGAGGAGCATTCATTTAAGGAAATCTACTATGTCTCTGTTAGAACAGCAAAAGAATTGCCCACCCTTCCCAGCTCTGTTATAGAAGCTCTAACTTGGACATGCGTACCCCAAAAGGCAAGAGTTCCCTCTCTCCCCAGTTTCCAGTGTGAGGCTATGGTTTCACCCTGGGAGGGTCAAGATGGTAGTGGTTCTCATCTCCCCAGCCTCTTGATGCAGAAGACCTATTCCAGGCAGGCATGGCCAAAAAGACTGGGTCCTTCTTCCCTCACCAAGCCCCAACCTATAGAGTAGAAACTCTACCCCAAGTACAGCAAGCCAAGAAAACTGGCTTGAAACATCGCTGCCTCACTGCACTTAGAGGACAAAGGTTCCAAGCCCTGAGCGGCAAAGGAAGAACATCAGTGGTTGCTGCCCATGCCCCGTCCCAATCTCACGTGGTGAGCTGTCCCTCCAGGAAAAGTCGGTCCCTGGTTCCAGCTTCAGCTCCAGCGCCGAGCCATGGGGATTCTGACCCCGGGGAAAGGCAGGCCAGGAGGCTAGAGAGCTCATAGCTCTGCTCCAGGGGACTACCTTTACTTGGACTGGAGTATGGAGAACCCCACCGAAAACAATGGAAATCTTGGTGGTGTGTAAGAGGAGACCGGTTAACTCTGTGATAGAAGCAAAAAGCAGAGCAGCCAGAAGTTTAAAGAGAGAAAATCAGAGAAACAGTAAGAAAAGCCCTCCTAGCATCATAGTTACTTCTGGTGGGTTAGGAAGGCTGCGAGCGTGTGCTGGGCTGCCCCCACTGCCGACCAGTCTGAGCAGAATGACAGGCAGACTTGAAAGCCTCCCCCAGCCCCACGCAGATACCCCCAACACAGGGCAGAAGTCTCACGGGTCCGAGGGCCTTAACCACACCTCTGACCCAGACACTGAACCACAGACTGCTCTGACCCAGGCGTGACTCCCAGGAAGCCAGGCCTAAAAATAATGTCACAGTCATCCCTGAGAGTCTGTAAGACAGTTTGCATGCCCAAGGCTGTGCTTTCTCAGAAGCCGTCAAAGAGGGGGCCTCAAAGCGACTAGTCGCTGGTGGACCATGGACCAAAAAATTGTAAACTCCGTGAACTGTGAGAGTAGCATCCAATCACACACACACCCACCCACCCACACACACACATCCAATGGTAGAAAAAAAGAGGTGTTACTAAGTGTGCTTAAGTACAGCCTTTGACCTGTAAGTGGTTTAAGCTCCACCAAGGGTGAGTACTAGGTATCCAGGTTAAAAGGAGAGAAACAAACAAACAAAAAAAACCGAAGGGGAAAAGTCTGAGTAGGGTCATCAGAGGCACTGCACACTGTAGGGGAAGTAGACTTTGCAGATCTAGTCAAGGTACTAAACAAAAAATCAAATGACCAAGCAGTAACCACAACAAAACAAAACAACCTCCTGGGTCCGGAGTTGCTGCAATATTATCCTAAAGTTTCAGTTACCAACCCCAAAATTGCAAGATGTTCAAGGAAACAGAAAATTGTGACCAATACAGAAGAGGGGAAAAAAAAACCAGTCCATATAAATCGCCTCTGAAGGGGCCCAGAGGTTGGTCTGAGCAGAAGGAGACAGCAGAGCCACTCTTATAAATATGTTCAAAGAAAGGAAACTGTGCTTAAAGAATTAAAGGAAGTCACGATGACAATGACTCATCAAGTAACAAATATAAAGAGAGAGAAGTTCTTTGGAAGAACCAAATGGAAATTCCGGAGTTGCACACTATAACAACAGAAATGGAAAATTTACTAGAGGGATACAATAGCAGGTCTGAGATACCAGAAGAAAGAGTCAATGAACTTGAATAGGGATCAGTAGAGATGTCTTAGTCTGTTCTGGTTGCTATAACCAAATGCCATAGACCGGGTGGCTTATAAACAATAGAAATTTATTTCTCACGGTTCTGGAAGCAAGTAGTCCACATCCGGGTGTCTGTAGATTTGGTGTCTGGTTCATAGACGGCCATCTTTTCACTGTGCTGTCACGTGGTAGAAGAGGTGTGAGAACTCTCTGGCCTCTCCTTTATAGGGGCACTCATGCCATTCATGAGGGCTCCACATTCCTGACCTAATCCCTTCCCACCTTCTAATACTGTCACATCAGGGGTTAGGATTTCAACATGTGAATTTGGGGAGAACACAAACATTTGGACCACAGCGTGCAATCTGAACACAGAGAAATTCAAAATGAAGAAATGAAGCCTCGTTCAGTACACCGAGCTACCACTGTTGTTGTTTTTAATTGTTTCCCCACTGCTCTCATGCTGGTTACTTCTTTAAGAGAGAGGATGAAAACACACAGTCACACTTCTCAATTTCCTAAAAGAGAAACAGTTCACACACAACTGCTTCATGACAGGCCTAAAAGAAGAAGGGAGGATTTATTTATTTTGTGCAGCCACGATTGCCCTGAGTATTTGTCAATTTGTAAACTGAAGGAGCAATCCCTTGGGAGAAGAGCTAAGCTGTAGATTTCTAAAGCTAGGATTTGGAAGCCCATTTGCCAAAATTTAATTCACATTTTAGAATCTTAGGTAAGTCATAAATGTCACTATCACAGCATCTCTTTAAAACTTCAGTAGCTATTCTGTATCTATTGTCACCTTTCCAGAATTTACTAATCACGTTTAAATATCTAAAACAGAGAGAGGAGCCTATGTGGCCCAGTCGGTTAGGCGACCAACTCTTGGTTTCAGCTCCGGTCATGATCTCATGGGTCGTGGGATCACACCCCGTGTTGGTCTTTGCACTCGGTGGTCTGCTTGGGGATGCTCTTCCTCTTTCCCTTCCTCATTCTCTCTCTCTTTCTCTCAAATGAATACATAAATCATTTAAAAAATATAAAACAGAGAATGGTTAAAATAACAATCCAGCTCCAACAAAGTAAACACAAATTAAAGCCGAAGAGAAACAAATATTTCTAGACTCCCCCCTAAATCACTTTCAGAGTCCTATTTTAATAGTTTGCCCAGAGACAGGATTGAGAGTACCAGTTTTGTCCAACAAAACTATTAGGCCTAATAGCTCAGCCTCTCAAATTACTGACCAAAGACTGGTCATTTTCAGAAATGGGACTGGAAACAAAATGGAAAACATTATGCTCCATTTCTTGTATAAAATCATTATTCTGTCGCATGTGGACCACTATGTGTGGATCTGGGGAAGAGTCAGGAAAAAAAACCAAGGGAAATGAGAAAGGTTCTTCATAGTTTTACATGAGGGAGAGTAGAAGCATGATATACAAGAGAGAAAAGGCTCCTTCAATACGAAAAGGAAGAGAGGCTATAAAAATTATATAAGGCCCCACAGGACACTGTGTTAAGTAGTAGACAGAGGGCCACCAAACCCTGGAATATTACCGGTCTATTGCCTCTTCATAAAACCTGGGGAGCCAAGGGTCAGGATATACGACATGAAAGGGGAGTAGCAAGAGAAGTGACAATCCACATACCATAATGGTTATAAACACAAACTCCAGAGTCACATGCTTGTTTCAAAGCCTGGATCTACAGCTTACTAGCTGTATGACTTTGGGCAACTTAGTGCCTGTCTCTGGCCACCTTCCTCACCCAGAACCTGAGCTAGTAATAGCATCTACCTCAATACAGTTGCTATGAAGATGAAGTGGGTCAGCACTGTTCCGCGACAAACACTGCGGACGTATTCAGAAAATTTTAAAATAATTTTAGTAATTACATCCTTAGTTCTTCAGAGAACACTAAAGGATCACATATCACTGTTATAAAACACTATCTTGGTTAATACGCTCTAGGGGATGCATAAGTAATCCCATTTCAGAGGTGAAGAAACTAAGTTCTAATTGCAATAATGATACCAATCGCTAACACGCATCCAGCATTTCTAATGTACCAAGCACAGTTCTCTTTAAAGTTTGATTTTATTTTTATTATTTGAGAGAAAGCGCACGCGAGAGAGAAACCATAAGCAGGGGAAGGAGCACAGTTCTCTTTAATCCTTAAAACATCTCTGCAAATTAGGGACCATCCTACATATGTATATGTAACATACATGTATAAAATAGATAGACATCATATTACATGTATACATATAATATACACCTACTTCTTATTTTCATATACATATTATTATGCTATTTGAGGGAATCATTTGAGAGTAGGTTGTAGACATGATAGCCCTTGATTATCCCTAAATACTTCAGTGTGTTTCCTAAAAGCAAAGGCATTCTCTGACATAACAGCACTGTGATCAAAATCAGTAAATTAACGTTGACACTATTATTTATCCATGTATGGATCTCATTCAGATTTTGCCAATTGCCCCAATAATGTCCTCTATAGCAATAAGATACAGAAACACATGGTGCTTTCAATTGTCACCTCCACTTAACCCGAAACACAATCTTCCTTTATGTTTCAAGACATTGACATTTTTTAATTTTTTAATTTCTTAAAAATATCTTATTTATTTATTTATTTATTTGAGAGAGAGCAAGAGAGAAAACAGGAGCCAGAGGGAAGGGAGAAGAAGACTCCCCGCTGAGCAGGGAGCCCGACGTGGGACTCAATCCTGGGACTCCAGGATCATGACCTGAGCCGATGGCAGATGCTTAACTGACTGAGCCACCCAGGCATGCCATCACATTGGCTTTTTTTAAAAGTTTTTATTTCAGTAGTACTTTTTGGATTTGGAGGTATCAGTGCCCCGTAATGGATTTTTATATGGATATAGATAGATAAGTGAATAGAGATGTGTTTGTTTGATGTCAACTCCCAATTCTGTTTTGGTCATGCATTTTGGGGTAGGGATAACCCTGAGGTGACGCCATATTCTTGTCTGTGCATCAGATCAGGAGACACATGAGGATGATCAGGCTCATTACTGGTGATGTTAACTTTGGTCATTGGTTAAAGTGATATCCACCACGGTTTTCTCACCAAAACCTCTTTTTCCTCATTGTCATTAATCAGCTTCACGTGGGGGAAATACTTTGCAATTATGTAAATATCCTCAAAATTTTACATACTAGATTTAGATGATTCTTGCCTGAAAATATTATTACTCTTGCGATTGCCAGCTGATAATTTTTTCTAACTCCATCATCGCTTGTACCTTTATTAGTTGGCTTTTCTACTCCAAGAAGGACCTTCCCCTTCTGCTTTCATTTCTTCTTTCTTTCTCTATTATATCGATATGGACTCATGGGTTCTTATTTTATTTAATGGGATAAAATATATTACTGTCATTTATTTAGATGCTCAAACTATCCTTCATTTGGTCAGAGGAAGCCCCTTATGAGTGGCCCCTGTTTCTTTTTGTGTTATTCTCCCCCTCGTGTTCTGAATAGTTACTTTCTGATCCACCAAGATATTGCAGACTCATCGTGTGCTTTTCCTGCCCCAGGCTTAAAAGCAGCCATTTCTTCAAGGAGCTCGGTTTCCTTAGAGTGTTTAGAAACTGAGATCTAACACCAGGTTGCCCATCGTTCCTTGGGTATCATTGCTTCTAAGCCCCCTCTGCCAACAAAGCCAGAAAGCAGACACACATAGTCACCTGTATTCCTATCTATTCACCTATGTCTGTCTCTATACACATGCATTAGTTTGCACTAATAACCTTCAAATCCAGTCGAGTGCTACAGTGTTCATTCTATTTTTCCCATTTTTCAAATCTACAACTCCTTTCTCTGGCAATGAGAAACCTGGCTGGCTGATCCACAATATCTCGGCGTATTTGGTGAATCCTAGAATACACAAAAAATAATTCAGTACACCTAACCCCTGCCTCTGAGAAAAAGCAGTTTACAAACTGGAGTTCAATAGTTTTTAGAGTTCTTCTTGCCTTTAGCCCGAGGTCATACTGTCCAAATACGGTGTTGGAAAGTCCTCGGAGGACAGGAGGAGGGCAGCTTCGTGAAGCTTCTCTGTACCAAGCAGCCTGCAGGCACCTGGCTCTCATGCTCCCCGCTGCCAAGATGCCCCCGACAAAGGTCAGTGCAGTCAAAGGGGCGGTGAAGGAAGAGCCCAAGGGATCTGTGAGGTTGTCTGTGAACCCTGCTCCTGCAAAGGTAGAAAGGAAGCCCAAAAAGAGCAGGAAAGGCTAAATCCTTGGGCAAAACAAGTGCAAACGAAAGGGAAAGGGGGAGCAAAGGGCAAACAGTCCAACGTGGCTAACCACGAAAGAAACATTGACAGGCAGAAAACGGAGAACTGAAAAGACATAGAGTCCAGCCTCTAATGATGCAGGAGAGAATCAGCTGTGTCTGATTAAGACATGTACCGTGTCTTAGTGGTCCCTGAAGCCCTACACGAGTCACAGGAGAATCGTGATCGGCAACTTCATGAATGCATGCTGTCTACTTGCTCCAAAAATATTTTTAAGAAGAGAATGCGCTTCACCTCATTTGTTAAGTGTAAATGCTTTTATTCCAGAGGGGAAATCATTTGCTGTTTGGGTTTCTTGTTTCGTTTTGTTTTGATATCTTATAATGCAAAGCATGCGAAACGGTAATTTGGAGTCCTGGTCGTGCATTTACTAAGTCTTCAACACTTCAAAGGACTTCTATTCCATGTTGGTTTTTAGTAGAATTGTTTCTTAAAGAAAACCACTCCCGGGAGATCTGAGTGGCTCAGTTGGTTAAGCATCTGCCTTCCGATCAGGTCATGGTCCCAGAGTCCTGGGATCGAGCCCCACATCGGGCTTCCTGCTCAAAGGAGATCCTGCTTCTCCCTCTGTCTGCCACTCTGCCTACTGTGCTCTCTCTATCTCTCTGTCAAATAAATAATAAATAAAATCTTTAGAAAGAAAAGAAAACCACTCCCACCTTGGCTTTGCCTGTAAGAATTCCGTGCACTTTGTGATGTATTTGATTATGGTAGTCTGTTTTCCTAATAAATTTGTTTTATGCTATAGAAGATTGAAAATTTGTGCATGCAGCATGAATGATAGTAAATTACAAATTAGTGCAACTTACAACACAGTGGCTTATGAAACATTTGAAGGTATTTGTACACCATATCCTCTTAGGGAATGTCCCTTCCGAATCCTAAGCTGCAAAGTCACTGAGAAACTGCTTAGAAAAGAAGAGCTACATGGCTTTTTAGATTTTTGGCACATACATTAAAATTTGAATTAATTGTACATCATATCCGTGTAGTGGTCCTCAAACAGTGAATAAAATCTCAGGTGGGAAAGAAAAGTGTTATTTGAATGAGTTCTCTTTTTCCACTCTTCAGTGCTGTTGTGTTGGGCACTTAAAAATAAAACATAGTTTGGGGCACCTGGGAGGCTCAGTTGGTTAAGCAACTGCCTTCGGCTCAGGTCATGATCCTGAAGTCCCGGGATCGTGTCCCGCATCGCGCTCCCTGCTAAGCAGGGAGTCTGCTTTTCCCTCTGAACCTCTCCCTTCTCATTCTCTCTCTCTCACTCTCTCTCTCTCAAGTAAATAAATGAAATCTTAAAAAAAATTCATTTGTTTTGTTTTGTTTTTAATCGTTTTCCCTTTTAAGGTTTTCCCCAATCCTTACTGGTTTTATTGATTTTCTTTTTTTGAGTATGTGGAGGATTAACATGGTTCCAAGAGTTAGAAATGTTCAAAGAGGAATTCTCAGAGAAGTGTCTTGCCCACTTCATTGCTGTCTGTCTTTTCCACCAGGTTTCCACTCATGCCCCAGAGGAAACCAATCTCATTGGTACCTAGCAAGTGTTTCCTGTGTTTTATTTTTGCACAAATGAACAGATGCTGGCATGTGTTCTTATTTCCTCTTTTTTTATTAAACAAAATGAAACCTACCACACATTCTCTTTTATACCTTTTGTTTATTCACCTAACACTGTATTATGGAAATCCCTCCACAGTAGTCCACAGACAGCTTTTCCTTTAAAATAAAAATGACTTTACAAAGCTGCATGGTACTCCATTATATGGATGGACTATGGTTTATTCAACCACTACAACATTTTGCAATTACAATCAATGCTGTGATGACGCTCCTTGTGCCTACTTTTTTTTTTTTTTTTTAACCAGTGGAGGTGAACCTTCATGGTAGAGTTAGGGCAAAGAGCAAATACATATGCAGTTTTACTAGGTCCTGCCAAGTTCCCTGCCCTAAGACTTGCACCAGTTTGCATTCTGATTGGCAATGTATGAGAGTGCCTGCTCACTCACGCTTCATCAGCAAAGTCATTTTTTTTTATTAAGCTTTTTATTTTCATTCTAGTGTAGTTAACATACGGTGTTATGCGAGTTTCAGGCATACAGTATAGTGATTCAACAAGTCGATACATGACTCCATGCGCATCATGGTAAGCGTACACTTTAGTCCCCATCACCTAGTCCACCCAGACCCCCACCCACCGCCCCGCTGGTAAACATCAGTTTGTTCTCCATAGTTAAGAGTCTGTTTCTTGCTTTGTCTCTCTCTCTTTTCCCCTTTGCTCATTTGTTTTCTTAAAGTCCACATATGAGTGGAATCATATGGTATTTGTCTTTCTCTGACTGACTGATTTTGTTTAGCATTACACTCTCTAGCTCCATCCATGTTGTTGCAAATGGCAAGATTTCATTCTTTTTATGGCTGAGTAATATTCCTTTATATATATCTACCACCTCTTCTTTATCCATTCGTCTACTGATGTGATGGACACTTGGTTATCTTCTATAATTTGGCTTTTGTAAATAATGCTGCCATAAACATAGGGGTGCATGTATCTCTTTGAATTAGTGTTTCTGTATTTGGGGGGACAAATACCCAGTTGTGCAATTGCTGCATCATAGAGTAGTTCTATTTTCAAGTTTTTGAGGAACCTCCATACTGTTGTCCACAGTGGCTGCACCAGTTTGCATTCCCACTCACAGTACATGAAGGTTGTTTTTTCTCCACATACTCACCAAAACTATAGGTTTAATGCAATCCCTATCAAAATACCAGTAGCATTCTTCACAGAACTAGAACAAACTATCCTAAAATTTGTATGGAACCACAAAGACTCTGAATAGCCAAAGCAATCTCCAGAAAGACAAACAAAACTGGAGGTTTTCGAATTTCAGACTTCAGGTTCTATTACAAAGCTGTAGTCATCAAAACAGTATGGTACTGGCACAAAAAAAAGACACATAGATCAATGGAACAAAGTAAAAACTCAGAAATAAGCCCACAATTTTATGGTCATTTAATCTTTGACAAAGGAGGAAAGAGATAGTCACTTCAATAAATGGTGTTAGGAAAACTGGACAGCTCTGGCAAAAGGATGAAACTGGACTACTTTCTTATACCAGACACAAAAAGAAACTCAAAATGGATTAAAGGCCTAAATGGGAGACCTGAAACCATAAAAATCCTAGAAGACAACACAGGCAATAATTTCTCTGACATTGGCATAACAACTTATTTCTAGATATGTCTTCTCCTGAGGCAAGGGAAACAAAAGCAAAAATAAACTACTGGAGCTACATCAAAATAAAAAGCTTCTACATGCTGAAGGAAACAATCCACAAAATTAAGTGATTGCCTACTAAATGGGAGAAGATATTTGCAAATGACATCTCTGATGAAGGGTTAGCATCCAAAATATACAAACAACTTGTACAACCCAACACCAAAAAACAAACAACCCAATCAAAAATGGGCAGAAGACATGAACAGATGTTTTTTCCAAAGCAGACATTCAGATAACCAACAAACAAGTGAAAAGATTCTCAACATCACTCATCATCAGGGAATATAAATCAAAACCACAATGAGATAACACCTTACACCTATCAGAATAGCTGAAATCAACAACACAAGATACATTTTAGTTTTTGCCACTCTGGCACATAAGGAATGGTATTCCTGTGTACTTTTACTTTACATTACTTTTATCATAAAGGAAACTGAATATCCCTGTATATGTTTAAGGGTCATTTTTAAAAATTGGGGGGAATTTTCCTTGTGTGTCATTTGTCATTTTTCTATCACATTTTGTGGGCTTTTCCCTTAATTTTTAAGAATCTTTTTTATTTTAGGGATACCAGCCTTTTCTTTATGATATGTGTTGCAAGTATTTTCTCCCAGTTTCCCTCATTTTTTTAAATCTTATTTGTGGTGGGAGTAGGTTACATACATAAATTGTTTTTTTTTCAACATAGTCAAATTTATCAATCTTTTCTTTTATTGCTTTTGCATCTTAAGCTAGTCTGTAAGCCTTCCCCTAGACCCAGCTTAAAGAGGAATTCACCCACATTTTCTTCTTTGATGCATATAGAGTTTATCCTTACACATAGTAAAAATAAATAAATGAAATAAAAACAAAAAAAAAACAGATCTAATTACCTTCTTCCAAATGGCTAACCAATTTTCTCAGAACCATTTATTAAAATTTCCATCTTTCTTGTTAAGAACTCTCTTTACCTTCATTTTCTTGATGAGACCACTGAGGCTTGGAAAAGTCGAGCAACTTACCCGGTGCTACACAGCTACTAAGTGGAGTCAGAGATGGCCCTCTCCACAGTAGTGACTGAGACCTGCGGGGTGGGAAGCCTACTGCTGCAGAAATATTGGAGAAAGACCAGCCCAGCAGGGGTAACAGCAGGTGCTAAAACCCTGAGGCAAGGGCAAAGTTGGCCCAGAGAGAAGGATCGCGTGTGTGGAAAGCAGTGAGGAAGGGGAGAATGTCTGAAATGATGGTGGAGCAGGCAAGTTATATATGATGTCAAGTCTTGGCAAGAATTTTGATTGTACAGCGTCATGGGAAATTTCTGGAAAGTTTTAAAGACTTAAGAAGTAAGCTCTAGTTTATGTTTTTAAATGATCAATGTTGGCAGCTGTCTGAAGAATGGATTGAGAGCGGGGAGTCCCAATATGAGCCCGTCGCAGAAGTCCCGGAGAGAACTGGCCATAGTTTGCACTAGCATAATGGCAGTGGAAGTGGAGAGAGCTAGACAGATTCACTGATCGTTTAATGTAGCGAAATCTGGGGCAACATAGGACTGCTTTGCCTTGGTAAATAGTGCTTCGCTCCCCAGCATTTCTTCTAGCTGCTTCCAGCTTCTAGTGGAATCAAATTGAGCTCTAGAGTGAGAGAAGAACTGAAGACACGAGATGTGAAAGAACTTTATCACCGTCTTCAAGTACAAAACGGGAAACCACTACAATCGTGTTCATCTTTGACACTTTGTGGTTTCTGAAAACAAAAACTGCTTGGTTTTCCTTTAAGCGACATGAATGTTGACTTACAGAATGTAAGCCATGGGGGGCTGTGTCCCAACCAACAGCAAGTATCTCTGGTAAGTGACACCAAAACACAGCTTTGAGGACAGGATACAGCTTTGAGTATCTTTTCATGATACACATTTCAGAAGATAAAGACTTGCCCCCAGACATTCCATACTTTTCCACTTGCAATTCTAGATGGAAAATTCATGAATCTATCTTCAGCATAGTTTCTTTGAGCTCCAAACCCCTGTACCTATTTTCTTGATGTCTTCACTTATATACCAAGCAGGCACTTCATAACTACCGTGAGCAAACTTAAGTGATGCCTCCCTCCACATTTTGCTTTCCTTCATCTTTTTCTCACTTAATCTTACCTCTGTCCATCCACCCAACAGCTAAAGCCAGAAATGTGAGCACCATCTTTGATTATTCTTTCTTTCTGAACCCACCTCTGTTCTATCCTCTGGGAAGTCCGTCTAATCTCTACTTTTAAAGTAGAGGTTGAACCCTTTCACTTTTCTTTGCTACCACTGCTACAAACCTAGGCAATTCTGTACTCATCTTTTGCCTGAACATCTACAAGAGTCTCTTAAGTAGTTTACCTCTAGCCAGTCCTATCTCTCCACCATCAATTCTCCACCCTGACATCAGACATGAGACATGAGTCTTAAAATACTCATAGGATTCGACCACTTACCTACTTGGAACCCTTCAGTAATTTCCCATTATCCTTAGAACACGATTATTCTCACCCTGGCACTGTTGGTATTTCAGGCACTAAAGTCTTTGCGGCAGGGGGACTGTCTTGTGCATGGTAGGGGGTTTAGCAGCATCCCTGACCTCTACCATTAGATGCCAGCAGTAGCCCATCCCCAGTTGTGACAACCAAAAATTACTCTAGACATTGCCAATATCCTCTGGGTCAGAAAGGCATGCAAAGTTGCCCCCAGTTCATAACCACTACCTCAGAGTAAACCCCAATTCCTTACAATGGCCTGTACAACCTTCCCCGAGCTAAACTTGGCTCACCTCCCTGATTTCAGTGTGGATCATACTTCCTTATGCTCTCAATATTGCAGCCACAATAACCATTTGTTGTTTTTGTTCCTGCGATGGGCTCTAGCCACCAGGCTCTTTCCTCCATAAAGGCTAACCCTTCCTTTTGAAATGCTTTCCCTGAACATGTCCCCATCTTGTACCACCTTGGCTTACTTAACATTTATTCATGCTTCAGATTTTAATGCAACAAAGCATTTCTTAATCCCCTAGATGGGCCAGGTTCTTCTTATGTACAGTCTCAGGTCCCCAGCACATATTCTCCTCAGGATGGTTCTCAGTGTGTGTCCCATGAGGGCAGGGACCATGGCAGATTCAGCTCATGAGTGTATGCCCAGTGAGGACTCTAGGGTCGACTGCCTGGGTACCCCCCACCCCCACCAATTTGGGTGAGATAGAATTAACATGCAACACTGTATAGGTTTAGCATGTGCAGCGTAATGTTTTGCCTTACATACATCATTAAATGTTTTCCTCAGTAAGTTTTGTTAACATCCATCATCTTACATAAATACAAAAAAAGAGAAAAAGAAATTTAAATACACACACACACACACACATATATATATATATATATATATATATATATATATATATTATGATGAGTGATGAGAACTCTCAGGATTTGCTCTTTTAACAACTTTCATATCAATCATACAGTAGCGGTAACTAAAGTCATCAGGTTGTGCATCACATCCCTCCTAGTACTTATTTGTCTTATAACCAGAAGTCTGTGCCTTTTGACCACCTTGCTCCAATTCCCCCTTCCACTACCCCTTGACTCTGGTAACTAAAAATCTTCTGTATTTGTCTTTCTTTGATTTATTTCACTTTGCATAACACATGCAAGGTCTGTCCATGTTGTCGCAAGTGGACTCCCTGGGTTCTTGACCCAGCTCCACCACTTGTAAGTGATGTGACCTTGGATATGTCACTTGATTTACTTAAAATTTACTTTCCTCCTCTGTAAAAGTGAGGCCTTCCTAAATAATTACTGCATTGGATTATGTTGAAGATTAAATAAAAGCCCTTGGCAGCATGTTTCCCATGACGATAATTCAATAAATGCTCACTACTATGATCATTATTACCAATCACTGTCATTATCTTTGCCTCCAGAACACTTGATCATAGGTAGCAACTCAGCTATAGCTTTCCAAATAATTTCTCTTTTGGCCTGAGAGGACTAGCTCTTTTCCCTTCAAAATAAATAAATCAATTATTTCATTTTCTCATTAGTTTCTTTAAAACGTTTAAAAAGTAATTTGAATATTTTACTGTTGAGAACAAAATAATAATAGTCAATTCAGCATGGTCCCCGCTTGGGTACAAAGTTGATTTCTTAGATCTGACTTCTCCTAGAACTTACTGTTTCTCCTTAGTGCCTATCTATCAGTTCTTTTTCTTCAGCACCATCATTAGAACAGAAGGCAGCAATTAGGTAATACTCTGATCATTTCTTACTAGAGAACACTCCCAAATTCATTTTCCAAGGCCACCATTACCCTCATACCAAAGCCAGATAAAGCCATTACAGGGAAAGAAAACCCCAGACCAAACTAAAAACTTTCCGCACAGCAAAGGAAACAATCAACAGAAGAACAATCTCTGGAATGGGAGAAAACACTGGCAAACCATAGATTGTATGAGAGGTTAAGATCCAAAATATATCAAGAAGTCTTACAACTCAATAACAACAACAACAACAACCATGAAGCAACCAACTAAAAAATGAGCAGAGGACCTAAATAGACATTTTTCCAAAGAAGATATACAAATGATCAACAGGTAAATGAAAAGATGCTCAACATCACTAACTACTAGGGAAATGAAAGTCAAAACCACAATGAAATATCACTTCACACCAGCCGGGATGGTTATCATCAAAAGGACAAAAGATAGCAAGTGTCAATTAGGATGTGAAGAAAGGGAACCATCATGCACTGTTAGTGGGCATGTAAAATGGTACAACCAGTGTAGAAAACAGCATGGGGTTGCCTCAAATAATTAAAAATAGAACTACTCTATGATCCAGCAATTTCACCTCTGGGTATATATCCAAAGGAAATGAAAACAGGATATTGAAGAGATAGCTGTACTCCCATGTTTACTGGAGTGTTATTCACAATAGCCAAGATACAGAAACAACCTCAGGGTCCATTGGTGGAAGAATAGATAAAGAAAATGTTATATATACACATACCCATACCAGAACATTATTGAGTCACGAGAAAGAAGGAAATCCTGGCATGTGCGACAACGTGGATGGACCTGGAGGGCATTTTACTAACTGCAATAACTCACATAAAGAAATACAAATGCTGTATGATCTCACATGTGGCATCTTCAAAAGCCAAACTCATAGAGAGAGTAGAACGGTAGTTACCAAGGGCTGGAGGATGAGGGAAATAAGTATACATTGGTCAAACAGTATTTCTAACTTGCTGTTAGAAAATGTTCTGGGGAATCTGATGTACAGCATTGTGTTTATAGTTAATAATACTGTATTATATACTTGAATGTTGTGAAGAGAGGAGATCTTAAATGTTCTCACCACAAAGGAGAAATGGTAATTATGTGATGTCATAGAGGTATTAGCCAACTACAGCGGTAATCAGATTGCAATCTCTAAGTGTATCAAATCAATATGTTGTACACTTTAAACTTACACAATGTCACATGTCAATTATAACTCAATAAAGCTGTAAAAAAAGAACAGTCTTGATAATGTGTAACCAAAATTTTAAGATCTAAAGTTTAAGTTTGAAGCTGATATAAGACTATTTCTCATCTTGTGTCAATCAGAAAAATGTTACTATATTCATTTGTTGATTCTATAGTAAGTAAATATTATAACCTATAAAAAAACCCTTACGCTAAAAAAAGCTTTGTATTGTCATTAACAATTATTTTAAACTTAAAAATAAGAGGTTATGTAGTAGACAAAATAAGCACCCCTCCACTTGCCCAAATATCTCCAAATTCTAATCGTTAGAACCAATGACTATGTTGCCTCACATGGCAACAAACTTTGAAGACATGATTAAGTTAAAGATCTTGAGATTGGAAAATTATTCTGAATTGTCTGGGTAAGCTCAACTATAGGGGTCCTTATAAGAAGAAAGTTTACATGACAGAGGGAGACACAGAGAGAGGAGGAGAGAGAAGGAGAGAGAGAGAGAGAATCAACTCTGTCAGCTTTGAAGATGAAGGAAGGGACCAAAAGGTAAGGAATTCAGGTGACCTCCAGAAGCTAGAGAAGGTAGGAAAGGGATTCTCTCCTATACCTTCCAGAAGGAACCAGTCCTGTTGACATATTGATTTTAGCATATCAAGAGGCATTTCAGACTTCTGACATCCAGAATTATAAAAGAATAGATATGTATTGTTTTAAGCCACTAAATCTGCGGTAATTTATTGGCGGCAACAGATTAGATTAGAGCCTACCTTTCTGGGTTAAAATCTCAATGTACTTGAAATTTGGAGATTGAACATTTTGATTACTAGGGTTTTCAGTTTTATTTTATTTTTCTTAGTTAATTATGAAAAATTTTAAACACAGAAAGTAAAGAAAAGAACATAACCACCTAGGTATCTACTGTCTAGACTTAACAAGTGTTAACATTTGGCCATATTTGCTCCAGACTCTCTTCTGTTTTAAGAAATAAAATATTACTGGAAAACTACAGTTATACTCCCCAACTTTCCCCCTCCCTTCTTCTCTTGAGTTTGAGATATGCAATTATAATGTATATCGTAACATTGTTACTATATGCATATAGATTCATAACCACTTCATTTCTACGCTCAAACCTATGTATCCAGCTGTGCGCTGCACATTTCCACTTAGATGCTCAATTGCCGCTCAAAACATACATGCCAGAAACACAACATAGCCTCTCTCCTTCAAACTGTGCTTCCCTCATAAACTTTCCATTTCTATTTATGGCTCGACTACACTGTCAGTTAATAGAGACACAAAACCATTCTTTGCTTTGTCCTTCCTGACCACTCAGTCACCAAGCCACGCTGATTTCAATTCTTCCATTAAATTAATGGACATCTTTGATTTTAGTTACCACCAGTACTATTTTCATTCAAATCTTTGTTGTAATATGCCAGGATTAATCAAATGGTCTCCTACTTACTTTCTTTCCTGTAATTTCTCCCATAGTCTTATCATGACTACACAGAGATATCAGATTTTCTCTTAAGCTCCTTTGACCATGTCACTTCACAAAGCTTCAAGGACTTTCTGTTGGACAAAGTACCAACCCTCTGCGATGCAGTCATGTCCCTGTACTTTCTGGCCCCAACCTACAACACTTTGTTCACACCTCTATTAGAGCCCTAATTACACCGTTGGGTAATTATCCATTCATGGGCTTGTCACCCACACTGAACTATGAGTTTCCAGAGGCCAAAAATGGCTGTATTCACCCTTGCTGCTCTAGGCCTGGCTTGCATTGGATGTTCAATACACAGAAGCTAACTTGAATGAGATCATTGTGATTTTGCATCACAGAAGTCCATGAGAGTGGGGTGGGTGGTGAAAGGTTCGATATAGTGCTCGTCCATTGTATCCAAGAGCCCCCCACCCATTTCCCACCCTTCTCCTTCTCTTGCTTTCTCAAATTGAAAAGAAACTTTTAAAAATTAATTAATTAATTAATTAATTAATTATTTAATGTAAGCACCACACTCAGTGTGGAGCCCAACACAGGGCTTGGACTCACAACCCTGAGATCAAGACCTGAGCTGAGATCAAAGGTCAGATGCCCAAACAACTGAACCACACAGACGTCCTGAGAAAACAAATTTTTGAGATATTAGTCTGTAGTTTTCTTTTGTCATGATGTCTTTGCCTGGCTTTGATGTCAATGGCTTCATGGAATGATTTGAGAAGTGTATTCTCTTCTACGTATTTTGAAAATGTTTGTGAAGTATTGTTATTAGCTCTTATTTAAACATTTGGGAGATTATACCAGTGAAGGTATTTGGCACTGGGCTTTTCTTTGTGGTATTTTTTTATTACCAGTTCAATCTATTTACCTGCTATAGATCAATTCAGATTTTTTTATTTTGTCTTGAGTCCATTTCTATAGTTGGTGTTCTTAAGAAATCTGTCTATTTCATCTGTTATCTAATTTGTTGGTCTACAATTGTCCATAGTATCCTTGTATGATCCTTTTTACTATTTATTTATTTATTTATCTATTTATTTAACAGAGAGGGACACAGTGAGAGAGGGACCACAAGCAAGGGGAGTGAGAGAGGGAGAAGCAGGTCTCCCGCTGAGCAGGGAACCCAACATGGGGCTGGATCCCAGAACTCTGGGACCATGACCCAAGCCGAAGGCAGAGGCTTAACCCACTGAGCCACCCAGTTGCCTCTCCTTTTTACTTTTTAAGAATGGTAGTTAATATCCCTCTTTTAAGCTTGAGCTTAATGACTTTAGTCTTCTCCCTTTTTAACTTGGACAATCTAGCTAAGTTTGTCTGTTTTCTCCATCATTGCACAAACCAATTTTTGGTTTTATTAATTTTCTCTATTATTTTTCAATTCTCCATTTCATTAGTTCTGTTCTAATTTTTAAAATTTAATTTCTTTTGCATGCTTTGTGTTTAAGTTTGCTCTTTTTACAATTTCTTAAGTTGGAAGTTTAGGTTATTTGTTTTTGTTCTTCCCTGTTTTTAAAATGTTTGTTTATTTTTTTTAGAGTGAGAGAGAGAGGGGGCAAGTGGTTGGGGGGCAGACTCCCTGCTAAGCATGGATCCTGATATGGGGCTCGATCTTAAGACCCTGAGATAATGACCTGACCCAAAATCAAGGGTTGGATCCTCAATCAACTCAACCACCAAGGCACCCCTCCTGTTCTTTAATAAAGATGTTTATGACTTTAAAATTCCCTCTAGGTTTAGCTTTTGCTGCATTCCATGAGTTTTTGCTTGTTATGTTGTCATTTGTATTCATTTCAAAATACTTTGATTTCTAATTTCACTGTTTATTCAGTGTGCATTGTTTATTTTTGTATATTTGTGGTTTTCCCCAAATGTTCTATTGTTGATTTCTACTTTCATTCATTTTTGTTGGAGAATGTATTTTGTGTGATTTCAATCATTTTTTAATTTTTGAGACTTGTTTTATGGTCTAGCATATGGTAAATCCTGGAGAATGTTCCCTGTGTTCTTGAGCAGAATGTATATTCTGTTGTAATGGGGTGGCATGTTCTATAGATGTCCACTTGGTTTACAGTGTTGTTCCTCCCCTACTTCTTGTTGATCTATCCACTATTATTCTATTGATCTATCCTAGTTGTTATATCCATGATTGCAAAACGGGCATTGAAGTCTCCAACTATTATTGAACTATTCATTCCTTCAGTTCTGTCAATTATGCTTTATGTATCTTAGGCCTTTGTTTTTAGATGCCTACATGTTTATAACTATTAAATCTTATTGAAGAATTAGCCTCATATACCATTACGAAATGTCCCTTTTTTTCTCCAGTAACAATTTTTGTGTTAAAGTCCATTTTGTCTGATATTAGGATAACCATTCTGGCTCTCTTTTTGTTATTATTTGCATGATATATCTTTTTACAGAACTCTGGGAATTAACACAAGGCTTTTAAGAATCCAGAGTTCTGAAAAAGTTAGTTCTTCAAGTTTTTGTTAGTTTTTTCGGTGCTTTTAGGAAAACCATTTCAAAGGTTCCCACTCTGTCATTTTTGCTGATGTTACCTCTTGATTCATTCTGTAAAGACATTTACATTTTTCCCTAAGTATCAAGTTTTGAGAGAATATTTTTTTAAAGATTTTATTTATTTATTTGACAGACAGAGATCACAAGTAGGCAGAGAGGCAGGCAGAGAGAGAGGAAGGGAAGCAGGCTCCCTGCTGAGCAGAGAGCCCGATGTGGGGCTCGATCCCAGGACCCTGGGATCATGACCTGAGCCGAAGGCAGAGGCTTTAACCCACTGAGCCACCCAGGCGCCCCGAGAATATTTTTATTAATTTCTCACATTATTGCATTATGATCTGAGCACCTATTCCATATGAATAACTTTATTCTGATAATTGATGGACGTTTTTCTTTTAATTTGGTATTTTAGAATTAGAAGAAACTTTAGTTAACTGAAGTTTAAATGGAAGCCACTTTCCATTTCTTGTTGAAAATATTTCTTATGTATATGAACAACTTTCATGGACCACTCAGGACATAGACACTAACGTATGCAGTGGTAAATTTCTCTTTTGGCTCAGGATTTTTGCAAGGTTCAAGGATTATCATTCAGATATGTGCTTTGATGTCAAAAGGATCTGGATCTATGACCTTGGACAAGTGGTTTATCTTCACGTCCTTGGACAAGTTACTTAACATCACTAATCCTCAGTTTCCTCATCTATAAAATTAAAACATATGGTCTCTTTTATAGGGTTGTTGTCTGGATTTTAAAAAATGGCAGATGCTTAGAATGGCTAGAACAGAGGATATGTGAAGGAAAAAGTGTAAAATGTTAGCTGGGGCCAGATCATAGAGATGAGGAGATAGAAGGTGTTTCATAAACCTTCAATGCTTTCCCTGTTTCCTTACACATCTGTCAGAGGAAAATTGTAGGAAACAGGTTTTCACTATAAAATGAAGACACGCTCTTTTCCAGAAGATTTGGTAGTATTTGTTAACTAAATTGGTTCCCCCTTATTTGCTTTTTTGTCATTTGCTTCTCTCTGAGCAAAAGTTAATGACAGCAACATTCCAGTAACCTGAGAGTTCCAGTTGTTTGGGTTTCAGTTAACTGAGTTTTTACCTACCATCAGTAACTGAGTGTTGAGTTAAACTAGAGAAATAGCCTCATGATCTTTTGAGTACATAATTTTGAAATGAAAAGAGAAGCATTAAAACTAATCACTCACTCAAAAGGTCAGTGATAAATTCCGTATTTAACTCTATTTTAAGGGTCTTGAGTGGCATCAAGTATTATATTTCTGAAAAAGAAACTCATCTAGGAAAATTTTGTTCAAGTGAACTAAAATTAAGCTTCTCAATTCGTTCATTAACTTCCTTTGATTAAATGTGTTTTGTGTTGAAATTCCAGTATAAGAATAATAAGAATAAATCTTAAGTCAATTTGGGAGTAATTAGGTACCATTAGCAGTTACTGAGAATGCCTCTTTCTTTGTATTAAATCTAGTCCTGTCTTCAGAGGGTTTAACCTTTTTTAAATAGCGCCATTTGGCATTAAGAAAGAAAAAGTGAATCATTAGTAACATTCAAGCCACCTTATTCTACTTATAATTCTGCATTCACCTTTCTGCTCTTTTAATCCATCTGAGCTCAACTATTCATCCCATTCATTTCCATCCTCTTTAGCTCTTCTTCATGTTTGCCTTATAGATAAAAGACAGAAATATAATAGCATTAATTTTATGTAATGCATAGATATGCAAATACTTAGACTTACTTTTCTACATGACCAGACATCTTACTCTTCAATGTCCACTTTGGGGCACATAAAATGTATCCATCTACCTCATTTATTTATCCCAACGGTCCTTTGTAATGACTGGTTTTACCCCCATTTTTATCCTTAGAAATGAGAAAGCCTAGATTTTATATCCACTTGAAACTCAGATTTCTTACCCTTCCCCATTATTTAAATAACAGTCCATATTTTAAACATAGAAATAAGTGTTGTCCCCTTAGGGCCGCACACTTAGTCCAGTGAGATTCAGGGACTTCCAACATTTTGACCGTTCTCTTTGGGGACTGTCTTTGCAGCGCATTCTTATGACTCTCAGTGGTGTGAAAGTATGGTCTTTTGAGAGTGTATTTAATTTTTGGAAAGGGCATATAATCTCCAAGAGCCACGTCTGATGAGCAATAGGGGATGGACCAAACTGAATGACACTGTTTTTGTTCAATGACTAGGTGTGGATCTGAAGGAATGGGTGTGCTTTTCTTGTATGACTCAGATACTGGCTTTAAAGGCATTTCTCCAGGAGGAATTCCAAAATGTGACATGCTGACAATGAAGAGGCTACCTTTGAAAGATAAAAGCCACTTGGATACTGTACATGCTGAGAGTTTTGTAGAATCAAAATAGTCTCATTGCTTTTTAGGCAGGCAGAGTTATTAGAGGGTAGAGGACCAGTCTGTTCCCTAAAGATTTAAGTATCACTGTACTTTCATTGACCACATCTTTGGCACGATGGGGCCTTCAACCACTGGGCAGAAGTCTCTCATTTTGAAAACTCTAGGCCCCACCTACTTAAATAACACTTAGCTTCTCAGTCCCGTTAGTAAGCATTCCTTTAGGATCAAAATGAAGAATGAATTGAATGTCTTACTGATGGGGGCACCTGGGTGGCTCAGTGGGTTAAGGCCTCTGCCTTCGGCTCAGGTCGTGATCCCAGGGTTCTGGGATCGAGCCCCATATTGGGCTCTCTGCTCAGCGGGGAGCCTGCTTCTCCCTCTCTCTCTCTGCCTGCCTCTATTCCTACTTGTGATCTCTGCCTGTCAAAATAATTAAATAAAAAAAAATCTAAAAAAAAAAAAAAAGAATGAATGTCTGACTGATGTAAGAAGCATCTCCATGAAGACAAGTACCTCTATTGATTGGAATGAGGAACCTTGAATTGAAAGTTAGGTGAGTTACCTTATCTCTTCCAAAATTGAAGACCTGGTTGCACACAGGTTATATTGTGTGAATAATGATGGTGGCTCAGTTCAGGATCAAGAAATTCATATCATTGGTAACATTCAACATCCTTTTAATTCTGGGTGGCCACGGTGTTAAAAAGGACTTTTAAACAAGGATCCAGTAACAGAACCATGCTGAAAAATACATAATGGGGTTTAGGAGAAATCATACTCAGGAGTATCAAGGAGTAGTCTTGGTTCTGTGGTGTCTCTCTTCTTTGCTACTAAAATGCAGCCAACTCTTGGTGGCAGGGCACAAAGCCCACTTGCACACAGCACAGGGCACAGCAGGAGTGGGACAAAGAGAAGGAGGGGGAACTGTCAATGCCTTTCCAGAAGGCTGCCAGGTTTCCATACTCTTGTGGAGAAACTCTGATGCCTCTTTTTACAATGCATTGTCTGGCAAGAGCGAGCATCCGAAAATTGACTTTGGTTAGGGTTCTTGGAAGCTACAAACCCAAAGCTGCCAGCTTTGGGTTTTTCCATTGCATTATGCAATGACACAGTCAGGAGTTCAGTTCTTGGACCCATATCCAGTAAAAGAGCACACAAGTACATCTCGAAGGATGACCACTTGTGATGAGAGTTTGCTGCTGGGGCATATGTTTCCTTAAAAGACGGGGAGCCCTGCTGAGGGATGGTACTGGCCAGAGAGGGTAAACGTCAGTGGGTGCTTTGACTTTTGACTTTTAGAGCCAAGGCTGGACTGCTCTTCTCCTTTTGGTCTTCGATCTAAGCCTTAGTCATTCGTTACACATCATTACAAACCACCGAGTTAAATTCCATTGCCTTTCCCCATACCTTTCTCCTTGGTCTGCCTTTCCAGGTTCATTAAAGGAATTATTTGGTAGAAAACAGTATTTTTTTTAAAGATTTTATTTATTTATTTGTCAGAGAGAGTGAGCACAGGCAGACAGAGAGGCAGGCAGAGGCAGAGGGAGAAGCAGGCTCCCTGCTGAGCAAGGAGCCCGATGTGGGACTCAATCCCAGGATGCTGGGATCATGACCTGAGCCGAAGGCAGCCGCTTAACCAACTGAGCCACCCAGGCGTCCCGGTAGAAAACAGTATTAAGAGAAACCACAGTCCTTCTATATTTCCCTATTCTCCTCTTTCTCTGCCCCTTCTTCTCTGGGTCTCTCACTCTCACCACCCCCTTTTTAGTAAAATCACTTGCATTACCGAGCTTTCTATTTTTGCCTAAGTGTTGGGACCTCTCAACTTTCCCATAGGTCCAGAAATACATAAGAAAAGTAACTTTGGTAATGTACCACTTAAGTATAATTTGTTTTTAAAGTTGCTTTTTCTTCTGGCCTTATCTAAAATGTAAAGGTCTTAACAGATTACAGTCACACTCCCACTTAATTGTCACCAAGGCAACCAGAATCTAGAAGCAACTGGCAGAAGCTGCAGTCACCGGGGAATCTAAGGAAGTCTATACTACCCAGGAGGCCCTCACTCCAGAGCCGGCCACCTAAGTCTTCCCTCATAGTGGGAAAGAGGTTGAAGTTGCTGAGAAAAAAATCGTGTATGCTAATTGTAGCCATCGGTGGTATTTCAAAGTGATGGGATTCTTTGGCTCTGATCCACTGGCTGGGGTCCATTTTTGGGTTTTGTGCATCTGGAAAGGATGCACATTGCAAGTTAGTTTAAAGGTGCTGCATTTACCAAAAAAATCTTGCACCAATCACCAGCTGTCTTTAAGGAGTTAGAAAGGTTTGGGAAAGTTCTGTTTGTCTATTTAGTTGGTTGTTGTTTAAAATAAACAGTGGCATAAACTAATGGAGAACTGTCAATGTCAAATTTTTCTCTCTTTGTTTTAAGAAGCAGAAGAGCACATCTTAACCCACAGGATGAAGGAGACAAAGACGGGGAAATTGGGAAGGGGCAGCATATGAAATACAAGAGATTAGTGCATTCACCTACAGTTTTCTAGGTTCTTCTGAAGCATTCTATGATCTATTCTTGACTCTGTACAAAATTCAGTTTTAATTGGGATGGGGAGGTATTGATTCAGCCTATAGTTGGGGAGCTCTTGGAAGACATCTAGTCTAACCCTTTTCACTATTGTTTTATTCCTTCATTGTTCTTTCCTTCATTCATTTATTCATCAAACGTTTTTGCATGCTCACTAAATTCAAGGAGCTAGTGATACAAACATAAGTAAGACTTAGTTCCTTTTGTGAAAGAGTTCACACCTTAGTGGGGGGAGGCAGAGATGGAACAGTGCATTAGCAGACAGAGTAGAAAGTAAAGGGACTGAGTCATGTCCAGTGTCCTGAGAGCGCACAAAAAGGGAGGATGATCATGTTTGTCGAGTAAGTTTAAATAGTAATAATCCAAAGAGCAGGTGACAGCATTCCTAATGAAGAAAACAAGGCCTGGAGAGGGGAAGTGAGCTACCTATGGTGTGTGTGGAGGGAGAATTGGACACCGTCTTCCCATTAGCATAAAGGAATTTGGACTCACACCACAGCACAGCAGTGATGGGTTGGCCTTGCCCCAGCAAATACTTAAAAATACCTGAACCATTTACTCAAAGAACTCCACAGAAAGAAAAAAATCACACTCTCCCGTGGAACATGGGATGCTAGAGAGAATGATCAGACAGAAAGGTTCAGTGCTCCATCACCTTTCCTCAGGCTTCTGCTCTGCCCGAGTCATCCAAGACAGCCTGGACTTTGAGTCTTCATGAGCCTCTTTCTAAGTGAGCTGTCACCAGGATTGATGGGCTGGGAGGGTGGGTAAAAGGATTAGATTTCTAAACATCCCTAACCGAGAGCTTAGATCAACTGGTGCACATGTCACCCTCATCTGGGAGTAAGAAGGAATCGACTGTTGGGGCAACATCGGGAAGGACCAATTTTATTGCATACAGGGGAAAAAAAAATCTTCCCTTGTCCCCCATTAATCTGAATGCCTCATTTCCCAACCATGCCACCTTCTGGAAATGTTACCAGAGTTACCTGACCAACCTCAAAGGACTCCTATTTAAAGGCTTCATCAGAAGTTTTATTTCACAAGGCTTGAACATTAAGAAAAATAACAGTAACAGACCCAACCTGGTAATCTGCTTTAATCATTATTTGCTAATAATAAAGGCAAGGGTAAGGAATAATTAGTTCACCTCTTTCCTTGAACATTTAAAGCACATTTGTGAAATAGGATCATATCCTTTTGAGAGGTAAGATATGAATATCAGAGGGAATAAGATGGTGAATGATTTATTTAAGAATACGCAATAAATTAGTAGCAGGGAAGGCAATGAAAGAGACTCTCAAGCCAGGATTTAACTTCTTTGGGTCACATACAGAAAGTAAAACAATTTAATAACATACAATTAAAAAGTAAAAGTGTATAAGGTATGGAAATGCACGGCACCTGGATGGTTCAGTCATTTAAGCATCAGACTCTTGATTTTGGCTCAGGTCATTTTCTCAGGGTCGTGGGATTGAGTCCTACATGGGGCTCCATGATTGGTGGGAAGTCTGCTTGAAGATTCTCTCTCCCCCACCCCCTCTCCCCTTTCCCCCTACATTCTCTCTCTCTCTCCCTCTCTCTCCCTCTCAAATATAAATAAACAAATCTTTATTAAAAACATATGGAAATGGATATGTGCCACCAATCTACATTTTATAGGAGGCCAATGAGAGGAATACTGTACAAAAGTCTCTTTTTACATACTGTCACTTACATGGGAATGCTAGCAGTAGAAAATAAAAGATTATGATAGTATTTATAAGGTTTCCTTCTCATTTTTAAATATTATATGGTAAACACTTTTATTAGGCTTCCTACATGCTTAAACAGATTTCTAAAACTTCTAAAAGTTGTAAACTCATTGAATCCTTACAGACCTGTTGAGGTACATAACATTATGTCCCTAATCTATAAACATTAAACAAATTTATTTGAAATTCAAATTTGTTAATAAAGGAAAGAAGCGGTTACACATTGATCTCCCATAAGTGTTTCAATGGTGTAGACTCATTTCTTCCAATAAAAATGGTTATATTCAAAAACATGTGAAAATTAAGTGATTAATTTTAAATTAAGTGATTAAAAAAATTAAGTGATTAAAATTAAAAAAATTAAGTGATTAAAGTTAAATGATCCCACTTTTGAACAACCAAGGGGTCAAAGAAGAAATCAAAAAGTAAATAAAAAATATCATGAAAATGTAAACACAATATATCAAAACTTATGGCATGCAGCAAAAGCAGCTCTAAAAGGGAAGTTAATAGCAATAAACACATTAAGAAAAAAGAAAGATCTCAAGTAAGCAACCTTACTTTATATCTTAAGGAATTAGAAAACGAAGGATAAATAAACCTCAAAGTTAGTGTGAGGAAGGAAATAATTTTAGAGCAGAAATAAATGAAGCAGAAATTAGAAAAAAATGATAGAAAAGATCAATGAAACTAAGAGTTGTTTTTTTTTTTAAAGATAAGCAAAATTGTCAAATCTTTAACTAAACTAAGAACAAAAGAGAGAAGACTTGGATGAAATTATAAATGCAAGAAGAAACACAGAAATACAAGGGATCATAAGAGACTACTATGAAAAATTATTTGCCCACGAAGCAGATAATCTAGAAGAAATGGATAAATTTCTAGAGACATTTGACCTAATAAGACTGAATCATGAAGAAATAGAAAATCTGAACAGATCAATAACATAAAAAGTAGAAAGACTGAATGAGTAATCCGAAACATTCCAATAAAGAAAAGCCCAGGACCAGATGGCTTCACTAGCAAATTCTACCAAACATTTAAAGAAGAATTAATACCAATCTTTCTCAGACTTTTCCAAAAAATTGAAGAGGAGGGAACACTTCTAAACTCATTTTGCAAGGCCATCATTACCCCAAAACCAAAGCTAGATAAAGAGAGCCTGTTTCTCCCTCTCCCTCTATTGTTCCCCATGCTTGTGCTCTCTCTGTGTGAAATAAATAAAATCTTTTTTTAAAAAAGAATGCGAAATATCAGACCGATATCCTTAATGAACATAGGTGCAAAAATCATCTACAGAATTCAACAATGTATTTAAAAATAAAAAAAATTATTTAAAAATAAAAAATTAAACAATGTATTTTTTTTTAAAGGGACATATATTATGGTCAAGTTGGATTAATTCTTAGGATGCTTGAAATCCTAAGGATGATTCAAATCTACAAATAAGTCAATGTGATACACAGCATTAACAGAATAAAGGTTAAAATCACATGACTATCTTAAGAGATGCAGAAAAAGCATTTGACAAAATTCAACACCCTTTCATGGTTAAAAAAAAAAATCTCTCAACAATGAGAGTTAACTCTCGACTCTAAAATTATACTCAGTGGTGAAAAGGTAAAAGCTTTTTCCTCTAAGATCAGGAATAAGACAGATGCTCACTCTCAATACTTCATTCAACGTGTATTAAAAGTCCTAGCCAGAGGGGGGCCTGGGTGGCTCTGTTGCTAAGCATCTGCCTCAGCTCAGGTCATGATCCCAGGTTTCTGGGATGGAGCCCTGAGTCAGGAATCCCTGCTCAGTGGGGACCCTGTTACTCCCTCTCGCACTCCCCCTGCTTGTGTTCTTTCACTCTCTTTCTCTCTCTGTCAAATAAATAAATAAGATCTTTAAAAAAAAAAGTCCTAGCCAGACCAATTGGGGGTTGGGGGAGAAATACAAGGCATCCAAACTGGAGAGGAAGAAGTAAAACTGTCTCTGTTCGTAGATATGATTTTATAGAGAGAAAACCCTAAAGACTCTACCAAAAGCAATTAGAACTAATTAATGAATTCAATAAAATTGCAGGATACAAAGTCAATGCACAAAAATCAGTTGCATTTCTATATACTAACAATGAGCTATTTAAAAAAGAAAGAAAACAATCCCATTTGCAAAAGCACTGAAACAGTAAAATATTTAGGAATAAATTTAGCCAAGGATGTAAAAGCTCTGTACACTTAAAATCATAAAATGTTGATGAAAGAAATAAAAATAGACACAAATAAATGGAAATATATCCCATACTCATAGAATGGATGAATTAATATTGTTAAAATGTCCATGCTACCCAAAGCATTCTATAGATTCAGTGTAATCCCTATCAAAATTCCAACAGCAATTTTCACAGAGATAGAAAAAATAATCACAGAAATAGAAAAAAAAAATTACATGGAACCACAATAGTTCCTGAGTAGCCAAAGAAATCTTAAGCACGAAGAGTGAAGCTGGAGGCATCACATATTCCTGATTTTAAATTATGTTGCAAAGTTACAATAGTCAAAACAATGTGGCGCTGTCATTAAAAACAGACACAGAGACCAATGGAACAGAATAGAAAAACCGAGAAATAAACCCCACAAATATGGTTCAGTAATGTTCAACAAGAAACCAAGAACACACAATAGGAAAAGGAGAGTTTCTTCAGTAAATGTTGTTGGGAAAATTAGATATCCACATTCAAAAGAATAAAATTGGACCCTTATGTAATACCATACACGAAGATCAATTGCAAATGAATTAAAGACTTAAACTTAAGACCTGAAGCCATAAACCCCCTAGAAGCAAACAAAAGGGGAAAATTTCTTGGCATTGGTCTTAGCGATGATTTTTGGCTACAACACCAAAATCAAAAAAAGCAAAATTAAACAAGTGAGATTGTATCACATTAAACAGCTTCTGCAAGGTTAATCAATAAAAGGCAAAACAATCTATGGAATGGGAGAAAACATTTGCAAACCATATATGTGATAAGAGGATAATCTCCAAAGTACACAAAGACTTCATACAACTCAACAGCAAACAAACAAACAAACAAACAAAAACCAAATAACCCAATGAAAAATGGTCAAAACCTGAACAGACATTTCTCTAGAGAAGACAATACAGATGGCCAACAGAAATGTGAAGAGGTGGTCAACATCACTCATCATCTGAATACTAAAATCAAAACCTCCACCTGCCACAGTGTGCTCTTATTAAAAACAACAACAACAAAAGATAACAAATGTTGGCGAGGATGTGGAGAAAAGGGAATCCTGTACACTGTTGGTGGGAATGTCAATCAGCACAGACATCACGGAAAGCAGTATGGAGGTTCCTCAAAAAATTAAAAATAGAACTACCCCACAATCCAACAATGTCATGCCTGGTTATAGATCCGAAGGAGACACAACTAGCATCTCAAAGAGATACACGCATTCCCCATGTTCATTGCAGCATTATTCACAATAGCCAAGACATGGAAACAACCTACTTGTCCATCGACGAATGGATGAAGAAAATGTGGTGTATACATTCAATGGAATATTATTCAGCTTTTAAAAAAGGGAAGGAAATATTGCCATCTGCAACGAGACAGATGACCTTGGAGGCATTATGCTGAAGTAAAGTAAGCCAGACACAGAACGACAAGCACTACGTGATACCACCTATACAAGGAATCGAAATAGTCAAACTCACTGAAGCAAAGAGAAGAAGGGTGGTTTTTCAGGGAGACAAGGAAATGGGGAGATGATGGTTAAAGCGTGCAAAGTTTCAGCTTTGTAAGATAAATACGTTTTGGAAATCCTCTATAGGCGTAGTGCCTAGCGCTCCAATCCTGTATACTTAAAATTTGCCAAGACAGTAGATTTTATATTAAGTGTTCTTACCACCAAACAGCAACAACAACAACAATAATAATAAAGAGGAAACTTTGGGAATTGATGTATATGTTTATGCCCTTGATGGTAGTGATGGCGTTACAGACATATCCCCAAACTCCTCAAGTTGTGTACAATTAAATACATTTTTGTGTACAATTAAATACATACAGTTTTGTATGCCAGTCATAACTCCAGAATTCTTTTTTTTTTATTTTGTTAAAGATTTTATTTATTCATTTGTCAGAGAGAGAGAGAGAGAGAGAGAGCACACAGACAGGGGGAGCACCAGACAGAGGGAGAAGCTGGCTCCCTGCTGAGCAAGGAGCCCCATATGGGACTCGATCCCAGGTCCCTGGACTATGACCTGAACTGAAGGCAGACCCTTAACTGACTGAGCCACCCAGGTGTCCCTGGAAGTCTTTTATTTTATTTTTTTAAAGATTTTATTTGTTTATTTGACAGACAGAGATCACAAGTAGGCAGAGAGGCAGGCAGAGAGAGAGGAAGCAGGCTCCCTGCTGAGCAGAAAGCCCGATGCGGAGCTCGATCCCAGGACCCTGGGATCATGACCGGAGCCGAAAGCAGAGGCTTTAACCCACTGAGCCACCCAGGCGCCCCCCTGGAAGTCTTTTAAAAAAACAAACCTATATTGCTTTCACAATAACAGGTAAAAGAAACTGACTAAGAAAAATAGCCGATTTCCATTTTTCTGGGAAATCAGTATCTATGGTCCACGATCCTGACTTATCCCCAAACTTGTCCTTCTCTGTGAAAATGAAAATGTATAATCATTGTCTTTTGGAAGTAACCTGGTAACTGCCACATAATTACAGACTACGAATAAAGAGCAAAGTGAACCTGGGGTCTCAATACTTCCGCTGTCGTTTTGGCTACTTTGAGTTGTGTGAAGGAGGAAGACCGATGGATCCAATTGTCAAGGCAGACAGAGTGTGGACACGCAGTGCCAGGTTCATGCCGTAACCGGTGATCACACCTCAGTAGAACCTTGCAACACTTCTTGTAATCCCAGCTGGGCCTCCCCTGAGCAGAGGCAGCAATTATGCGTAGTGCTTTTCAGAGGTAAACAAATGTTCATGGGGGACTGACTTAGAGTCAGCCAAGTCATTTCATTTATGGCTTGCATCAAATTGGAATGAAGGTCTCTGATCAGGGAAACTTAGCACATTCATTTATTGTCTCAGCGAGTGTTTTTAGAACTCAGGTACATTTTTCTTTTCCTTCACGTGATGACTGTACAGCATATTTAAGACTCAGAAAGCACTTTAGAAATGATCGTGTCTTAAAAATAACTCTACATCGCCTTTTCTACTTAGCTCAAGCACACCATTGTGCATTTGGCCATTTTCCATTGCTATTATTTCTTCTGACCCAGTGCCATGTGCCTGGAAAGGGATAACATAGAAAATTATGTTTTTATGGGAACTTTGGAGGTACCATATTGCTTCTCTGTCTCTCTGATTCTATCTCTTATAAACTATGCTTCAGCAAATGCTTTAAAATGATAGCTGAGAGGATCATACAAAAAAAAAAAACTAGTGAAAAGACAAGATGGAACTCCATATAGAATGAATTAAAAACCATAATATCATGACTTTCAGCCATTGGTTAGTGAGAAACAGAAGCTGTGACTATAAATGGACAGATGTGGAAAATGTGGGCTACGTCCCAAACCGGCACAGCCTGTGGTATGCTTGTCCCACTCAAAAGTCTGTAAGACCACCAGTCCACTTAAGAGCTGTGGGCAGGATTTCAGTTCAAAACACAGAGAATTGCTAGGCACTCTGAGGTGTGGAAACAAGTTAAGTGAAGTCCTTAAGAAGAGGCGTCCAAGCTGGTTTGGGAAATGAAATAATATGCAGCAAAACAATTCAAATCATCAGGCCTGCAGTCTGTGACTGGGTACGAAGCTGTGAATTTAAGTAGCAAGTGGTCAAAGAAAGTTCCCTGGGGGTCTGAGGACCTCAAGGGGTCCTTGCAGAGAAGGGAAATTGGGACTCCTCCATGGAGGAGTTAGGAATTGGGTTAGGACTGAAGGATTTGGCCTCAGCCTCAAATTCTGCCTCTTTCTCATACTCGCTGCATAACCTTGGGCAAGTTTATTTGATTTAATTTCACAAATAGTCATAAAACATTCCATATGTAGCAGTGCTTTGTAAATACTCATTTAAGCCTTATAATAATTCTATGAAGTAGTCACTATTATCCTCATTTTTACTGTAGAGGAAACAGGAACAGGGAGGTTAAGTAACTTGCCCAAGACCACACAGCTAATAAGGGGCAGAGTCAAGATCCAAACCTAGGTGGTTCAGCTGCTACACTATGCTCCAATCTGCCTAGCTTTTCTGATGATGCGTTTTCTCATTTATGAAAAAAATAGAAAAATAATTCCTTTTGGCCTTTTCATGAGCAAGAAATTAGAAAAGGTCCGTAAAAGTACCCGGTGCACAGAAGACACTCGATAAACAGCTGCTGCCTCTCTTAATTTCCTCTTGCTTTGAAACTCAGCTTTGTCCTGGCTCTTGGAATGAATCCTGCCATGGATCTTCTACCCCTGCTTTGATTCTCTAGTGCCCATCACTATATCCCACTTATTTTTTGAGTACTTCCTTAGTACATGTTACGTCCCAGCCTCAAGCGCCTGCCTCACCCTATGGAGGAGGTCAACAGAACACTTCCTGGTCGACCATCATAGAGCCATACCTAGTTGTGTTCAAGATCACACATCTGGGAAGCAGTTGGAGACTTCTGTCCACTCTAGACACTTATTTACCCAGTGGGTACTTCATAAATGTCTGTTGATTGTGTGCCTGGCCTGGTGCTATGGGATGTATGACAGGTGAAAAGAAAGGGAAAATGCAACAGGACAGAGAGGGTACGGAGGACAGCAGGGGTGGGAGTTTTAGGCTCCATCCAGGGACCCTGGCTTTGCTCAACTTTAGTCCTCAGTAGCCATCAGGCTGCCCCTAGGTGCCCCTTCTCTCTTCCTTCCCTCTCAGTGCCATTTACCCATCCTGCCTCTGCTGGTTTTTGGGGCCAGCTTCTGGAAGCTAAGTAACCTGATAAAAGTAATCTGTGCTAAAGTGTTCATTCAGCTAGCAGGTTAATGTGTTATTCTATCTAGGTAATTTGTTCATTTTGAGAGGGGTTTTTTGAAGACATTAAGCATGATGGCAGAAAATTTCAGGTCTCATTGCAGCCCAGTGAGGGAGAGAGTGCCTCCCACAACCCAGGCTTTCATGAGTAGCTTCATTCTGGTTTCTGTGGTCATTTGCAAAGTCTCCCTGGTGCCAAAGCCTCTGTCTTATGGTTTTTTATTATGTCCCACCCCCGCCAAGAATGGCTCAAAGAGGAAACGCATGATCCTCCTTAGGCGTCCTCCCTGGACCCAGGAAGAAAATTCTCCTGATCGCAAGAACAGCTGAGAAATGGGCTATTTGGACAGTGATGAAAACAGTCGGCACTCATGATCTGGTAGGCAGCGTTCTTGTTAAATTCTCACCACAAACCCCATGAAGTAGGTACCATCATTGTCCCTTTTCAAATGAAGAATCGAGACACAGAGAGGGTAAGTAACCGGCTCAAGGTCACACTTCACACTCGTGGTAAGTGAAAACAGGCAGTGTAGCTCCAGGATCTGTGCCCTTAATCACTATACTGTACGCTTTGGTACATCAGGTTCAAGTCCCCTCTTCCCACAGAGGGTCAGCAGATAGACTAGACCCAGTCATCGACTCACAGAGACTCACCAGCAGGGCACACACTCTTGTCCCACATCCAGGATATTGCAGCCATACCCCTGCTTAGCAGAGCCCACACAGCCCACTGCTGTGACACTCCGATGTTGCTAATAGGAGCCTAAGCTACTCGTGAGCTGATACCACCTTTTTCCTTCTGGATATCAATTTGTGTTGCACAAGATTGATGAGGAACTACCTCAAAACCCCTCCCTTGTCCCCTCTACCCCAAAATGGGAAGGAATGCCTCACCCATGTGGCTGCTCTGAAGGTTTGATAAGGAACACCTGAAGGGTGACTAATCCCAAAAGGAAGAGTAAGATTTGCCAAATTAACCCTTCCACAAGACAGCAGACAAGTCTGTCTCTCCTATGTTCCCAATATGCCGTCTGAATTTCCGCCTCTGAGCCAGTGTGCGCACCACGCCTCCAAACCTGCCATGCCCTTTACCTTCTTTCACTAATGGGGCACTTGCTATGTGCCAAGCAATATAAGTGGTTTCAAAATCTTGTCATATTTAATCCTACCATATACACTACAAGGAAGATTCTAGAATTACCTGCATTTTATATAGGAGGAAATGGAGAGAGATTAAATGACTCGCCCAAGGTCACTACATGACCAGTAGACAGTTTTTAGCTTCTTGCCCTTTCTCAGCATCGGTTCATTACCCTTCAGTTTCTTCTCTGGTTCTGTGATTAAGGGTACCTATTCATTACCCAAATTACATTCACAGTATCATAAATGCAAAAGACAATGAGATCATAATTATTTTTTTTAAAGATTTTATTTATTTATTTGACAGACGGAGATCGCAGAGAAGCAGGCAGAGAGAGGAGGAAGCAGGCTCCCTGCTGAGCAGAGAGCCGGATGCGGGGCTCGATCCCAGGACTCTGGGATCATGACCTGAGCTGAAGGCAGAGGCTTTAACCCACTGAGCCACCCAGGCGCCCCGAGATCATAATTATTATACCAACGTGTTGCATGGAAGTTAGAGCATGTTTTGGCATGACTGAAAGTCAGATATTTGAAAATGCGGTAATTGGAACAGCAAGGGTTTCCTATACATGCAACCATGTATCTTTTACATTAATGTTCGTTATTCCTTCTGTGATGACAAATCTAATGGAATTAGGATATGAAGTGCTTTCCACTTGACATAGTTTAGGGCCTTGCAGAAGCGTTCGATTTGGCCTTGGCCATGCATAAATAATTAAAACACAATCCAATCCAGGTGCCTTTTTAAAATAATGAATTCAGCTCATCCACTTTTAAAAGGAACAAAAGCAGTGTTTTCTTCGATAGATAAATACATTTCTGTCTGATATTTTAACCATTCCAAGAACAGAAGCACAAATAGAGCTCAGCCCAAAAAGAAGAAAGGTGGAGTAAGGGGGCTGATGAAAGGGAAGAGAGAGAAGAGAGAAAAGGGCCACAGAAATATCCATGGACCAGAAAAGAGCAGTTGTTGAGAAATGCAGGGGAAGATAGAAATAAATGGCAGAAGGTGAGAGACATGGAAGTAGTTTATTTGAGAGGTCTAATTCTCACACTGAAATAATTGTTTCTCCAGGTTAATAGTGTTTTATTAGACAGATTGCCAACATTTAAAAGAAAATCTTTTAAATGTCCCCAGTATTAGCTTTAAAAAAAAAAAAAAAAAAACCTAGATACAAATCTTCGGGCTCTCCAGAATACTCTTGGATGCAATCAACGGGAAAATATAATTTTGCATCCTAACCTTTCATTAGTGTTATTTCCTGTACAATTTTCTGGTTTTCTACAGTGTTCAAATAATTTCGCTGCATTAATATATAATAAATAGCTCAATCATTCCCCTATTATTGAATATTTAGGTTGTTTTAAGGCTTTTTGATATTAAAACGAAGGCTGCTTTTTTCTTCTTCTTTTGAATAATTCTGTTAGGATGATTTCCCAGAATTCGGCTCCTTGGTTCAAGGACTATGAACATTTTTATGATTTTTATGATTCTTGACCCATTTTAAATGGGTCATTTTTATGATTTTTATGATTTATATGATTTTTATGATTTTTATGATTCTTGACCCATTTTAAAATGCCATCAGCGACTCAAATGAGTCTTTTCTTCCAGAGCCTGTACAGTTTCAGGTTTTGTAAAATTATCTTTGGCGATTACCTCAAGTACCAAATGATGCCTCCTAGTTGGAACTGCATATATTTCTTCTAGGGAGATGATACTCTTTGACCCTTTGTTCCATTGGGATCTGGCAATGGTCTTATAGCACCTTTGTATATAGTTTAGATGCTATTCACTTATCCAGTATCTTCTTAGCATTTCCACCACTTAATCTTAGTTTTGATAATGGTTTTACATTTTTGTCTTATGTTGTGCTCTCTGACCAGTCTTTCCTTCGCAATGTTTTCTATCACTCCAAAACTTTAAAAATTCCTATATTTGGGACGCCTGGGTGGCTCAGTGGGTTAAACCTCTGCCTTCGGCTCAGGTCGTGATCCCGGCGTCCTGGGATCGAGCCCGGAATCAGGCTCTCTGCTCAGCAGGGAGCCTGCTTCCCCCTCTCTCTCTACCTGCCTCTCTGCCTTCTTGTGATCGCTCTCTGTCAAATAAATAAATAAAATCTTTTTAAAAAAATTCCTATAGTTGTGTTATACACTCTAATCTATGGTTAATTTTTTTAAGTTTTATTTAAATGTTTAATTTTTTATTCAGGCAGAAAGAATCATTACATATGGTAAGAGATAAAGGCTTATGTTATTTTCTCTCCATATTTACCACCAGTTACCCCGGGTGAATTTACTAAATAATCAGTGCTTTCCCCCATTGTTTTGTTAAACAAAACGTTTAGTTCATCAAACGTTCAGTTCTTCTGTGCGTTGCAGCTTTTTCCTGGTCTCACCATGGCCTTTACTGATGGATATTTCTGATTTGTGTCGGAATTCTGCCATTTTATCCTAGCCTTCACTAGGATAGTCATGTGCAGTTGTTACTGAAAATTAATGTGGTAATGTTTTTGAAATAAGAGATGTCTTTATTTGAATTGTTTGCATCTATAAATCAACCAGTGAAGAAGTATCAGCTTCATACTACTGCCTTCCCATTCAGAAATGGAGTGTGACTTTACTTACTCACGTTTTTCCTGATTTCTGCAATGATGGTGTCATATTATGTCTTTTTCTCACATCCTTGTGTATATTGACTTTTTCCCCAAATACTTCAATGTTTTTGCTTTATTATAAATGTGTCACTTCTCCTTTTTGTTGGCTTATTGATAGATATTTCCAAGATTACTTATCTTGTTTTTTGTGAACTCTGTATCCCTGTCTAAAGGCTTCAAGTTAAGTCTGTGGCTTTTCTAGGTATATGCTAATGTTGTCTAAAATGTTCTCTATCTTTAATTTCTTCCTTTCCAATATTTGCCTCTAATTTGTTTTCATACCTTATTACCAAAATAAGAATTTCTCAGAAACACTGAACTTCTAAATGAATAAAAGCTCCCTTGTTTTGGTCCTGTTTTTATAGGGACTGACTTTGTTTTTCCAATTGGTAGAAGATTAGTTCTTTCCTTTTTGAATTTACATTCTTTATGACATTAAGAAGGTAGTTCACTATTGCTGTACGTAAAAGATGTTGACCATAAAAAAGAAGTTGGATTTTTATCAAATACCTTTTTGGCATTGACTGAGACGGTCATGGCGGTTTTGCCATAATATTGATTTTTAAAGATACATTTATTTACCTGAGGCAGGAGGGACAGGCAGAGAGGGAAAGAGAATCTCAAGCAGACTCCCCGCTGAGTGCAGAGCCCGGCATCTTGATCTCAGGACCCCAAGGTCATGACCTGAGCCAAAACCAAGAGGCTGACGCTCAACCAACTGAGCCACCTAGGTGGCCCCATAATATTGACTTTTGGCGGAAGTCGTCTGTACATTCCTGGGATAAACAATACTCGATCCAGGCTTAAATTTATTTTAATAAGTTACTGTATTTTAGAAGAAGCATTTTGATTAAAACGTCCACATTTCCTGGATTGTCTAAACCTTTCTGACAACCCAATTCTGCTTTCCACCCACCCTCCCCACCATTTATTAGTCGGAACACTTGAGTGAATCCCAAACCCCGATTTCTCAACTCCAAATGAAAAGATCCTCAGAAATGGATGAATAATCAATGTCTTGTAGCTATTCAACCCCCCCTTAAATGGCCAGAGGTTTCTGTGCGGAGTGACCACAAATGCTGGTGTGAGGCTTCAGCTGGTAGAGACATTGCAAGAACAGAGCAGCAGCAAAGGGACTCAGCTATTTGCTACTAGTGCTAAGCTGGTGAGCATAATTCTACAGGTTCAAAAGAAGAGGGAGATCCTTCACCTTCTGGGCATAGCATGACTCTGCCCGAATGTCCAATAGTTTCCATTGACAATCTTTTAAAGGGAATAATAAATAAATTCTATGCCTTGACAGAAGTGAAAGGGTCATTTTGGTAGGATACATTGAGAGTTCAAGAACCCCACCCATCCAGCATCTTCGGAAACTAGCAACATTCCTTAGGTTCTGGATTAGACCAATCCTTCTGTTACTAAACCCTTATGTAAATTTGAGAATTCTTTCCCGCCTCAAAGTTAATTACATTTATTGGAAGAATGTGTCACTTGAGAGGCTGCTATATCCTGTTCTGGAGTTTTAGCCTTACATCTGTCTGTGTAAACGTCCGTTACTTGATGCTCAAGCATTAAGACATAGTGAGAGCACAGGAGCGTGTTCCCTGAGTGTATTTAAATGTTTGCTTTACACACCTCTGTTTGACTGGCTGGGGCAGAGGGACAGGACTGAAAATTTAAATCCAGGTGTTGGGAGGTGGTTACCATTGAAGATCCCCCAGGAGTAGTGGTTCCGAGACTAGCCCAAAATGCAATGGGGGAGCAAGGGAAAGAATTCAGAGACTAGGGGCACGTGGGTGGCTCAGTCCATTGAGCATCTGCCTTCGGCTCAGGTCATGATCCCAGGGTCCTGGGATGGAGTCCTGCATTGTACTGGACTCCCTGCTTAGCGGGAAGCCTGCTTCTTCCTCTGCCTGCCACTCCCCCTCCCTGTGGGCGCTCTCTCTCTCTGACAAATGAATAAATAAAATCTTAAAAAAAGAAAACAAATTCAGAGACTATAATGTATATACATTAAGAAGTCATCTCGTTCTCAGTCAGTGCACAACTTGATTGTTCCCAGGTCCTGCCCCCAATCATGCCTAAGGGGGAAGAAAAGAAATGTTGGGTAGCTCTAACTACTAAAGTGGAAAGTAATTCCCAAGGTGAGTCCACTCTAAAGAGCAAATAAGCCCTTTTATAGTGCTGAGGGGAGGCGACAGCAATTTCCCACTGTCTTTGAGAACACTCCCCAGGGGCCCGGTGACATGGAAATTTGCCTAGCTTCATTTACAGGGGATGTACCAGCCTGGGTACAAGGAGGACAATATAAGGGGCTTAAATTTGTTTACAAGGCTGTCTTCCTCTCCACTGTGGACAAGAGAGAATAATAAAGTCTCATTTGCAACTTGTGCTGGTCAGACACAGCCAGCAAAAGAATAGGTTGAAGCTATGCTATCCCGAGAGCTAGCAAATTGACCTATTTATGACCTTGCACATTTATAATAAAACAATTATGTCACCAATGCAGTAACAATAAACTCTAGCCAGCTTGTGTGGGATCAGGGAAACCTGGAGTGCCCCACAGGAGATGTGGTTTGCAATGGTGGATAGAGGTAAGTGCACCGGCGTTGACCCAGGTTACGTTCAGTATAAAGACTACTTTGTTGACTCATTGTGATAACAGTTCCTCATTTGTTAGATCACTGGGTATAAAATTATATAAGTCAGCCTTGCCCTTCTCTCCAGACTACTGTGGTAGCCAACACCTCCTACTTTTAGTTATGGTAGTTCCTGGACTGCCAAAGCCACTTCCTACAGGGCAGCCAAGTTTAACTTTTAGAGTAGTGCAGGGAATTTGGCAAGCTCCGAAGGAGGTGGGCAGAGGGGGTTAGGAATTAGTTTTTTCTTTTTTTTCCCCCTTTTTTTTTCAAATAACTAGAAACTCCTGCCTTCTGTTTGACTTATGCTAAGATTCTACCCATGACTACCAAAGTATCAGACACTGTCCCGGCACATTGTACAGTAACTTTCACAGGGTTTGCCAAATGCCTTGGGGGGAGGGGTGTCTCAATTATTTAAAGGGCAGTCTGTGCCAGTGTTCTCCTTCCAACCATTAGGATCCCGCTCCTACTATTATCTGGCATTTAACAAACAGACATTGATTTCTTGCCTAAAATAAGCTGGGCGATTCTACTAGGTTCAGTCCGCCAGAACTAAAAAATATAATCAGCCTGAGAATTCACTCCGCTCCTCAACGTAACTGCAACTTCCACGGCTCCTGTGATGTTTTTCTGCACTTTCTGGAGCGCACGTAGATCTCTGTATTGGAGTGAAGCAGTTCATGGCAGAAGAGAAGCCCATGAATTGCTATGAGCTTGTCACCGAGGCTCTCGCATATGCGTATATTATCAACTACAATTGTCCGCATAAAATTAAATAAAAGCACGCGTTTATTATTGTGGCGCTCCAATTAAGGGACAGCTGGTGTTCCTATTACACTTGCATTAGATCGAAACTGGTAATTTAGCTGCCCAGATGCACGTTTTTTAATCAAAATATAAAATTTCATCGGCTTTGTCCATTTCCCATTCACAAGTATCTGGGACCCGACCTTAGGGCTCTTGCTATCCTTCAAACCCCGTCGAAGAAGGGGAGCTATTGGCACGGATCAACCTTTCCCTGTCTGGGGTTCTTAAAGAGAAATAAAGGATTGGGGCTTTTATAGAAGGGAAGTCCCACGAAGGCAGCTGGTGAGTATTTATTTATTTATTTATTGGCCTTCAGTGAGCCGACACATTTATTGACTAAGGTCATTTTTGAAATTACCTGTCTCACTTTGCCCGTTATCTGCAGTGACTCTAAGCATACAGCTTTGAACCACACTGCATTTCTCACGGGCACTCCAGTTTCTGAAGCTCCAGAAACTTTGCCGCCTCCCTGCCCCCTCGCCAGGGATGTGTGCGAGCTCTGTTTGTTTTCGCTTTTGTAAAACCTGAGCGTTATGATTTGTCCCCCGTTCCCTTAATAAAGAAACTACAAAGAGCTTTTGCAGCGGGGGCTGGGCCGCCGGGTTGGGGGGCGAGGCGCCACACCCCCTGAGAATAAAGCCCGCGCGGCGCTCTCTGAGAACCACGCACGGAAGAACGGAGCACACAAAGAATACATTTGGAGACCGAGCAGCGCCCTGCAGGAAGAAAGTGCCCGCACTCGGCGCGGGAGCGCGACTTTTGGCGCTCTTTGGGAGCGGCGGGAAGGAGGAGGAGGACAGGCGCCGGTGGGCGCGGGAGCGGGGGCGCCCGCCGCCTGACTGCCACCGGGTCCGCAGCGGCCAGCCGCGGCCGGGAGCCGCGCGCGGCGAGCCAGGTGAGGTTGGCGGTGCCGGCGGCGGAGCGGGGCGCGCGGGCGCTACCTGGCCGGGCGGGGCGGGGCCGGGCTGCCGAGGGCCGGCCCCGCGCTCCCACCGCCCGCGCGCCACTCCACCGGCCAGCGGAGTTGCGCGCGAGTTGCCGTTTGGGCGGCCGAAGCCCCCCACCGCCCCAGCGGCGCGGCCGCCGCGGCGCGTCCCGCTGGCCGGGCGCGGGGCGCGGGACACCGAGGTGGGGCGCGGGGGGAGGACCGGCGGCGGCGGCGGCGGGCTCAGCCGGGCGGGGTTGGGGCCGGGGTTGCCATGGCAGCCAGCTAGCCCGGGCGGGAGCCCCACGCCCGCCGCCGGGAGGGAGCCGGGAGCGCCGAGGTGTGCTCCGCGCGCGGACTGAACCAAGAGCCCGGGTGGCGGGGGGGGGGGTGGCCGGACCGGGCGCCCCCTGTGCCCCAGGGCGCCGGCCTGCCCTGGCTTGGGACCCCTCCTCACCGACCCCCTGCGCTGGGGAGCCAAAGAAAATCTCCTGGCCCCGGGGGCCTGAAGGGAGGTTCGCGGGAGCCCGGGAGCGGGGGGAAGCGGGGGGAGCGCAGGGATCGTCGCCTCCGTCCCGTAGTCCCCGTGCGCGTGTCTCTCGCCTTGACGTTTTACACCCCACAGCGGCGACTCGGAGCAGGGTTGCACGTCCCAGCCATGAAGTTCTGTAGGTGGGGCGGGCTTTAATTTGCTTATATCTAATGATTTCAGGAGGCTCGCTTTAAAATGGCGGCATTCAGTACGCACCCCTGCTAAAGGCTCTCCCGGCACCGGGGCCACCTCGCGCAGCGCTGCTTTTGCTTCTGCCTCTAACAGATGGCATGTACCGCTGTCGCTGCTGCTGCCCCCGCCACTGCCGCTGATAGCAGGACCCCTTAGCCCCTGGGTAAGGTAAGGTAAGGCTGGAGAGGAGTTGGGGTTTGTGAGAGTGGCTGCCTTCCTAGGACGCCAGCGAAAGCAAACGCCTTTTAAACTTTAGTTTTTCAAGTGGCAAGTAGAAGGAAAAGTAATCCTGCAACTTTGTCGCAATATTAGGGCTTTGATCTTTCTTCTTCTTCCCGTTCTGCCTTTCCCCCTTTTTTCTACCTTTTCCTGCGTGTTCTTCCTTTATATATGTATTTGTAATTTAAAGGAATTTCTTGCGTGGCATATCATCAGCAAATGCTTTTAACGACTAATTTCCCCATGTTCATGCGCTGTCGTGAGCAGCGCCACAGCTTCCTTGCAGAGCAGTGTCTTTTCCCGCTCTGGATGGACGCGTTTGGCAGCTTGCTTTTACTACCGGCATCTGAAGGGCTTGAGGATAGATCTTAGGAGACTGGTAAAAAGGTAACTTTATTTTTAGCATTCACACGCCTTTTATGGTAAGGAAAAGCCATTAAATCAAGAGGAGTAATGAAACTTAACATTCAGGTGATTCATTTGTGCGGTGTTAACATTACCGTAGTGGACCTACTGTGTGCTTTTCTGACTACTGTCTTTTGATTGATATGTATAGCTACAACAGTGAGAGTGAACTTACTGCATTGCTGTAATTAAGGTAGTGTGTTTTAGAGAAGTTCTTTTTTCCTAGATGTTCCTGAATTGCTTAATTGGGCTCGGATCCCCATATGTGGGATAAAGTCTATGATTAGGAGCTGGTATCCTAGCTCTATGCGTGTATTAACTCCACAGGAAAGTATCAATTAAAACAAAATTATTGCAAGATTTAATTTTGAAATGACTGCTATTTTTTCACTGTGTTGACCGGTTTAATCGATAAGTCTGGGTGATTACTGATGTAATGGTTGGAAAGCAGACTCTTGAAATAGCCATGCAGGTGACTAGGCATCCTTAATACAATTCATCCAAGGTTTTTTTTTTTCCCCCTCTGATAAAAGGCATATTGACAGGCTTACCAGAGACCTCAGATTTTTCTGATAATATTCATATTTTGTATTTTCCTTATTGCCTATGCAAATGTTTAAATACTTTTTAAAGTTGTTTTTAAAAATTTTTCCCCATTATGCAGTACCTTTGGGAGATGCCTTGATGTTTATGGAAACTTCCCTAAACATAGTGTAAAAGGGCTTTTGCCCATAGCCAGCTGGTATTATTCTGCCTCTGTCCACGTTTTACATCTCTCCAAGCAGTAGAATCCACTTGCCTGGCAGACTCTCCCGCTATTAAATTTAGCCAGCTTCTGGGAAGGGGCAAAAGAGATTGTTTTGCACCTATTAAAGAGCAATGCAGTTTTCCTGCCCAGGTGCTGCAGTGTGCCTAGAAAGAAAGAACTGAACTGTTTACAATGAAATTTACTATATAATAAATTTTGTATCAGTGTTTGCCGATCATTGTTGAGAAAAGTGTGTGGGAGATTCATTGCTCCACGTCGGAAAGGAGAGCTCCTGCAGGTAGAGCAGATAGATAGCTGCATCCTGTGTCCCACTTGCCCCGGGGAAGGGGGTTGACGGTGACCACAACCAACTTCTCCTATTTTTCATGCTTAGAGACTTAGATCCCAGTTCAACAAACTTGGCCTCCTGATGAGCTGCCTTGTTGCCGAATGACTTTGGACCAAAGGCATCCTTAAAAAAAAAAAAAAACATAACAGTGCAAACGCTAAACCTTGGGGCCAGAATAGACCAGCTAAACCAGTGTCAGAGGCATTAGGAGGAAATTTTGTCAGTTAGCATTCTGCAGCTTTATACAGTGATGAGATGGGAGACCTTGTGTGAAAACATCAGTGAAGGGGTTTGCCAGAAAAAAAATATTTTGAGAGAGAATTGATACAGTGCAAGGCTAGAGGTGGTGACTGCATGTTTTGCTCTACTTCTAGAGCTACTTCATTTCTCTAATTTCCTTTGCTGCTTTAAGCACTCATAATGACTCCCAGGACTATATAAAGTACCCTTTTTCCCCCCTCAACTATCTACTGCACGCATTTGACAACAGCTGCTTTTTCAGGGGGATAAAAACCTGTGATTATAAACTGGTATCCTAAGTATCTTTGGTATTCTCTTGCGCCCACCCTTTACCTAAGCAAAGCCTCACACAGAGTAGATACTTAAGAGATACTGAATCAAAAAGAAGAATGAATCATTTGTAAACTCACAAAGGAGCAGATTCCGTGCCCAGCTTTTAATTGCAACAGTATATTTTGGTGTACTTGCAGGAAATGAAAAATTTGGTAAAGTAGGTGAGAGGGTCTGCATTCTGTTTGCTTCTCACTGAACCTCAGTTTTGCATTTTGATTCCCTGATACAATGAAGGTAAATAAGGTGCACACGGAGCACTTGGCCTTCCGTGCAAGTACCTTGGAGGTGTAATTCATTTTTCTGACCAGTAGGTGTTTGATTATCGGCCCAGCTCTACAGTAGGAAAAAGTAACCACAACAGCTTGGTGGCGGGTGGTGGGAAGGTTTTGTCTTTAGAGGCTCTACTGCACTGCACGTGCTGAAACAGTGACAGTCTCTTGGCTGCTGTGCAGATGCTGACAGTGTAGTCTGAAATTCAGTTTTGCTCTCTACCCAGCTGTCTTTAGATGTGAGATGGAGGGGATGGGAGGAAAGAGGCAAGAAGCCATCAAGTGACGAAGATTTTCATTCCTAAAATCGTGGGTTTCTCCTACTTAATAGCACAAGACATTCAGGAAGGGGGTGGGGTTTTTCTGTTTGGAAATAAATAATGTTGTCTGATAGGATGGCAAACAGGGATCGGGGCACAGCAGACAAGAGTAAGTTACAATACGTGTTTGACAAGTAATCTGATCATGTAATTAAAGGTAGATAATGGTCACTGCCATGTTAAGACTATCAAGTGTCTGAAAGAGCACAAGGCTGTGGTCACCTTTCCTTCTTCAGAGTTCTTCCATGTGAGCTGTTGTGTTTCCTTAAACCACATCTCATAGGCTGAACAGATGGGTTCCCCCCACCACCCCTGTTCGCGGTGTAGGTAATGTCAGAAAACAGAAATCAGAAGTTGTGTTTCTTTGTGGGCTCTTTCTGAGGTGTGTGATACAGTTGTCACTTTGAAAATAGAAAGATACTTGTGCCTCAGATAAAACGAGGTGGCAATTTTCTTTTTTTTTTTTTTTTTCCTCTCTAGGAAAATAAACTGTGTTTGGGAGCAAGGAGTTTAATTTTCATTACAAGCCAAATAACAAACAAACACAAATTATGACCAAAAAGAAACCAATTAGATCTGTATTCATGTGGGCTTTCAGATCTGAAGGAAGCCAGATGCTTCCAAGGCACCCTCCTCTTCCTGAATGGTTTTCTATCGCCTCAAGACAGCTAAATGACAGTGTCGGAAGACGACTTTGAGAATTAGGATAAATAAGATATCTATTCCATTACCAAGTGTTAATGAGATCCATGTGACCTAAAAGGGATCAGATAGGTGGTTTGTTGTTTTTTTTATTCCAGCTCATTCTAGTAAAAACACAGTATCAATCTATCATTTATTTCTACTTCGTATGAAGTGGAGTGACAGTGTTTTTAAAAGATTGGTGGGAAGTATAAGGCAGTCTAAGAAGAGGGACCTTAATTTTAGGTGAGAAGTAAAGGTGATCCCAAGTGGTCTACGCACATCCACAGAAGCACACACGTGCATGTGTACCCAAATTAGTTGTCACTTTAGAACAATTTGTACAGCTATGCATTGATTTCTGCCTGGAAGATTATGGGAAAATACCTGTTCAATTCCAGGCAGTTAACTTTTGGAAAAAGGATACTCAAGAGGAAGGAAGAATGAAAGAAAGCTTGATTTAAATCCACGTGTGTGTGTGTGTGTGTGTGTGAACATAATGCATATATTCACATGTATATTCACATGCATACGTCTATGACACACATATATATTGGCCCTCTGTATGTACATGATGCTTTTCAAGAAACTCAAGCACAGTCATCCCAGAACTCGATAACAGCCGTGAGAACAAAGCGTTAAGGGGAAGAAAGGAGCCTGGTTAGAGATTTAAGAATCAATTAGGCACGCTTGTTAAATACTATGTCCTCTCTCAAGGCCCACTTCCATCAGTGGTAAGTTGGCTTATGAGTAGGACTGATTTGTTTCCCATTTTAGGCAGGAGTTTGTTTTATGCCTGCACAGTGGGTGAAGTCAGAGGGCCCAGGAAGAAAGGGCCTCCGATTGAGAAAGGCAGTCTGGACAGAAATGCGGGGGGTTGGCGCTAGAAACTTCCGACAGTCTATTTGATCTCCTGAGGCCATGGGAGCATCCTGGAGCCTGGCAGCTTGCTGGCCCTTCTTTTCCACTTCGGATCATTCACATGGCCTCCAAATTGTCCTCATCAGCTTCTTTGCACCCTGAGCCTCCTGGCTTCCCCTGCACTTGGTGTGAAAGTTTGAGAAACGTTTCTTTGGGCTTATGCAGGGGTCCCTGAATGTCCAGGTGCCTCAATAGACAGGTGCCTGGGTCTTCTGACCTCACAGCCTCAGTGCCTGGCACGTAGTAGGGTCTCCGTCAAAGTTTGTTAAAGAAAAGGAAGTGTGCATCAGTCTTTCTAACTTGTCCTTAGATTTGGTGAACACCTCTCCTGTGATTTCAGGTAGCATCATCTCTGTCTTTAGGGTCCCCCCACATCAGTAACAACAGCAGCAGACATGCTGAAGCCTAGGTTGAGTGTCCTTTGGTGGCCACAGAAGCAACTGGAACAGGTTCAGGGGAGAGCACGCAGTGGCTGAGTCCTCAAGGAGCAGCCTGCCAGCCCGCTGCTGTGTTTTCTGTCACCTGCGGTGGCATTTACCGTCCCTGCTTCCCATCCCAGGGAAATCCGTCTTCAGCAACAAGTTCTGCAGAAATAGTTCTCCAAACCATTGCACCAGGTTAAAAAAGAAAAGAAAAGAAAAAAGCACACAATGAGAAACACTGGGACTCGATGCCTCGTGCCATGCATGGTTTAGGCAGTGATGAAGTCACTGACAAAAACCCAAAGGACACTGAGAGCTGTCTCATTTGCAGCTAAACCCTGATTGCCCATTTGGAGGTTGAATTTGCATAGGTTTTGTTTTTTTTTTTTTTTACCAAGATACAGGTATGAATAGAGCCTCTTTTTACTGGCTCCAGAAAGCACTCTCTACAAGGTACAAGAGACAAACGAGCTGCCGTTTCAGGTCTCCCACAATCATCTCTTGTGCCCAGAGGACCATCAGCCTTTAGGTACAGCCTTTGCAGTCTCCCCTTATGTGGCAGTATGAAGAGACCAAACAAGGGGGTAGGGTTTTGGGCGGGGGGGAGGGTGACGGTGGCCTGTTAGCAAAAAAAAAAAAAAAAAAAAAAAAAAAAAGCGAATAAAAGAACCAGAGAGCTTGCATTTCACCTTTTGTCTTGCAGTCTTCAACCTTCATGAGGGAAAACAAAACAATGCAAAAGAAAAGCATTGTGTATAATATTAGCTTGGGCATATTTCCCTTAGTATAATTACTATTTTTTGCTTTATAAACTGAGACAGCAAGGTGGACACATCCTGTTGAGGTGGCTGCTTTATTGCGATTAGATGTAGGTACCATATAACACTTTTTCTGAGTTGTTAAAAAATGTATGGAGACCCATTCAACGAGACCCATAGCAAGTGGAGGTCCCCCGTGTCCTAGAGAAGTTGGTGTTCAGGAGATGGTCCAGTCGCGGGTGCTGTTTGGTTACCCAGCGCAGTGACATTATTCAAAGTGCTTGCTGTGTGTGATGGATGAGGGTCCCACGGAAGAGGCGCGGATTCTTTTCCGAAGTGATTTTGAGAACAGTTTAAACTCTTAACTTGTTTATGCAAGCATTTTCCCTAATTAATTGGATAGCACAAAAAAGACCTTCTTAGCTCATCCAGAAGTGTGAAGTGGACAAATTGTATACATGATAAGGTCACATTTTAGGTCTAAGGGCTTCCAATGCAGAAAACATGGAGTGGGGGGTGCCAAGTAACCTGATCTGTTTCATGAATGCCTGTGGCAGTGGCCTCAGGTGGAGACAGAGGCCACAATCAGTAAGCATGCTGCCAGCTTCCCGAGAGCCAGGGTCTGGGCGCTGATTGACAGACACCCCGAGAGAGGGCCTTTTTGAGAAGGACCTTAGGTTTGGGTAGGGGCTGACTTTTGCCTAGGCAACTCCTGTGAATCCACTTCTTGAGAGTGCTAAACCTGGTTTGGCTGGGGGACTCATTTGTGCCTACTGGGAGCCTCAGCGTAGTGGTAATAGGAGAGCAAAATGCTTTTACTTTCTGGCTAAAACTCCTTTGTGTTGCGCTCCTTTGTACTGAGAAGCTGACAGGCTGGAACAATGTGGCATAGGGCTTGGCATTTCACACCGCTGGAAAAAGACAAGAATACCTCCACGTGTGGCAAAGAGTGTGATGATGAGCATAGTAATAAAAGCATCTAAAGTATGATCCGTTTGGAAAGCTCTCATCCACGTGCACTTCGACGTCCTTGTGGGGTGGGGAGAGAGAGAGCCAGGGCAGAAAGACTGGCTCTAAGAAGTGAGTTCCTCTTCTCTGGGATGCTGGACTCTGCGGTCCTCTCCCTTACTAATAAAACAATGGTTCTGGAAATTGATCCTAAATGAACAGGAAGCAATGAGGCTAGCTAATGTCCAGTTCCAAAGGCTTATTTTACTGATGTGGTCCATTCCTATAGTCCTTAAAATGCTCACGTTCAAGCGACTGTCCTGTGACCTGCACTAAGTAAATTTGCGGGGGGGGGGGGTGTAAATAACACATTTTTTCACTGTCAAGCCTCCTCCTAGCCTTCCATCTGTCCCCAAAGAAATTTCCGTATTTTTAAGCCATCAAAGAAAACAGTTCAGACAGAGGCACTCTGAAACGGTGACAAGCAATGACAGGAAATGCTGGTTGCACCCCGGTCTCCTTCGTAACTTCGGGAGACCACAGCTGCCTGATTTGTTTTCAGCTTCCTGTTTGGGGGGCCCTTGGGGTCAAAAGTAGCAGTGTTTTCCATATAGATTTTTTCCCTCTTTTTTGCTTTATTCTGTAAGGCCACAATAAATCTGTCACTGGACTGCATGTTTTGTATATTTTATGGACTGTATCATGTGGTTTGAGTTTAATTTGGAAGGCAGTGCTTTTATAATCAAGAGTTCCCTCCCCCCCAACACACACACGTGCAGCTTTAGGGGCTGGGACTGCACGGGGCCTTCCAGAGTTTATAGCTCTATTTACACAATAGTGATTGCCAACGAGGGCATTTCCTGCCAGTTAATGACCGGTTGGAAAGGCCAAAAGTCCAAATCCAGGAGGAGAGGACCGTTCATTAAATGCCACGAAGGGACCAGGGCTCTTTTATCAGAAGGTGGTGAGGAGAAAGTGAAACCACATTCTGCCCTTTGAAGAACCCAGAGCCTCGTGGGCAGAGGCCCCCAGGGAGACAGGGCCTGGTAGTCTGGGAAATGGAGCCGCTTTTCAGGACAGGAACCAAAGAACTGGCCCCCAGGTTGCCAAATCAGGACTCAGGTGGGTAGGGCATTTCCTTTTGGTTGCCAACCCAGTGGAGAAGGGACACATAAGGAGGAGGGCCCCGAACTGGCCCAAGTACTAATTAACTGGGAAAATGCTCAACTCGCAGGTGTTAGAGCTGCCTTGAAAACCTCCAGGATCCCATGGTTGACTTTCCTAATTGGTTGAATAACGGATTGTTGCTAAGGCGGACGAGAACTTGGGGATGGAAGGGATGATCTCTTTTCAAGGTCAGTTTCACAGGACACCAATATTGCATTTTGATTCCCTGATATAATGAAGGTAAATAAGGTGCACAAGGAGCACTTGGCCTTCAGTGGAAGTACCTTAGAGGGTGAGGGCTGTAATATTAACCGTTTAACCTAAGACATTCCCAGGAAGCGGTTTTGTCCCCAGTATAATTCTTGCCTGCTGTAAAGCAGCTGAGGTGTGAAGAGTTTGGCATTGATTTAGAGCGAAAACAGAGTCAGACCGAGATTAGGTTCGCATCCAGGAATTCTGGACTTCCTGGCCTGTCCTTCACTCCCTTCTCTTCCTAAGCCTCCAATTTGCCCAAATGTTAAATGTTCACGAAAGATAAACATCTGTTCCCAGTTCTTTAGTACATACCGCCGCACAGGGGAGGTTGTGTGACACCCCCACTTCTGAACATGGCTTGATCCTTTACCTTGAAATTTTAATTTCTTTCATATCTTGCACATTGTGGGGAGAGGGGGGTGCAGGGGGTAGGCTGGACCTCTAAAATACAGGCCGTCATTACAGGCCAGACCCCTGGCTTTCTTCATGGGATTGGGTCATCTGTCACGTGCACAACAAACCAAATATTAAGTTTCATTTTGGGGTCTGGCAAATATCATTATATGCTTTTTTAAATATCCACTAATCCAAGGATTTCTGGTCATTACCAGCTCACAGAATAGTAGAGTTTTCTGAAGTTTAAAACACTCTACAAATGTACTGTATACCCATTACTGTTGCGGCTATGAGATGAGACCTCGAAGAGATTTATAAAGAGTGACTGGATGACTCCAAAATATATTTTTTCAAAAAGTGATTTTATTTTTTGAACATTCTTTTTTTTTAAAGATTTTATTTATTTGACAGACAGAAATCACAAGTAGGCAGAGAGGCAGGCACAGAGAGAGGGGGAGGCAGGTTTCCTGTGGAGCAGAGAGCCCGATGCGGGCCTCGGTCCCAGGACCCTGGGATCATGACCTGAGCCAAAGGCAGAGGCTTTAACCCACTGAGCCACCCAGGCGCCCCTCTTTTGAACATTCTTGAGTTTGAATGTTAAGATATGCTAAAATTTTGCGAACTCAGGTTAAAGGCAATATTCTGGTCTACAAAATGTTTTGGACTGAGAACAAACCAGGTTTTTCTAAGCAGATACTCTACTGGCCTGAAAATGAACACTCATTTATAATTAGCACAGCTGCATTTAAATAATGATCCAAGAAATGTTAGAAGTATCTCATTCCAAGAGGTTATGTACATTCTATCTTGACATTATTTTGTTTAGCAGACTCTTTATAGGTTATTTAAAAATATATTCAAAAATAGATTTTTGATATATACCTCACTCAGGTAACTACCATAGCCTGTCCCAGTAGGGTCAAAGTTAATGAAGATTTACCCTACTATATATATATATATATATAGGGAGCCAACATCACCTTGTGGTATGGGAAAAGTCCACTCATTCTGTCGTCATAGTTTTTAAGTGGTAGGCAACAACTCATTAGCGCATGATGAAATCCATGTAGTAGGTTGTGACTAGCACTTTTTTAAAACAAGATTGAATAAGATAGTAGGAAAATATCAGAATATATCATGTAGGAAGGTTAGATATTTTTGGTAAGACTTTTTCACATCTAGACACGTACGCACTTAAGATGTGAAATGTGTTTCTTACTGTTGCTGGCAAAAAAGTTGAAAAGTCAGTGCTCTAGTGGATGTTATTTCAAACTGGGTCGGTAATGTTTTGTCGTCTGTATTTGAGGGGAAGGTAGGGTGCTGACATACTAAGCAAGGTTCGTTCACTACCTTGACAGTCACGTGTCTGTTTTGCAAACTGCGAAGTGAGACGTATTGCCGTTGGAATGCTATAAGGTTTAATGTCTGTGGTATTTTTAGTCCTAAGGAGATGCACTTTGTGTATTATGTATTTACCAAGTGGTATTCCTAAAACATAAGACACAGGAAAGAGTGCTAGCTGGGAACCCAAGGTAGAAAAGGACATCTTAAGGGTAAAAACACACATACACATACACACTAAAAATCTTGGGATAGTTGGGTCTGAGTTGCTTTTAGTAGGAAAAGAATTGTCAAGAAAATTTAAATGAGGGAAAAGCCCACTTTATTTTAGGATGAGTTAAATGTAAGTTAAAAGAGTTCAATAATTGCTTTTGACTTTTTAGAAATCAAAAATGGTCGCATCCAGAGAGAACATATTTGCAAGAAGGGAGCTGATTTTTAAACAAATACAAATGTATACATTTACCATAGATTTGGAAGAAAACCTGAGCATGGTTGTTTTTTTCTGCAACGAACAAAGGCACACATTAAATGAATTTGAAAATTGTGGGCGGGAGGCAGAAGCCAAGCATCTGTTAAATATACCTAGGATATTGATGCAAATGATTATACAAATAGAGAAGACAACAGCCGCATAGCCTTTCTCATTACTATTTTATACTAATGAGAATTAAGCCCAGTAGTAGAAAAGAAAAAGTTTTACTCACAGGAGGTGCTGAGTGGGGTCTCTTAGGAGATTGGAAACATCCTTAGAAGCCTGGACAATCTCTGCATATTCCTTTGACTTAAATAATTGTTAGAGGGGAGGAAAATATTGCCTTCCGGGGCACTTGGAGTCTCCAGTTGGAGCCTAAGGATCTTGTCTTCACCCCTTACTCTCCTGATCCCCCCCACACCCCCCTCCGCCGCCCTCAGCTGCCTCCCAGTGTCACTATATCTTACTACTGCTTTCTCAGCTCTGAGAATCTGAGATGAAATTAGGCTTTTCATCATAGACATTTAAATGTTAAACTCAAGTTACCGCTCTGAAAATAAAATACAATCTCAGTTCTAATGAGTTGGTAACTAAATTCTGTCACTGTAAATGAGTTCTCCTCTCCCTCTTGAGATACACCCTATTTCAAACTTAAGAAGAGAAAAAGACTTACACAGCTAATGGTTGTGTAATTAGCAATCAATTGATGAAATGAGATGTAAAACAAATTAAGCACAATAATAAAGTGTTACTCCATCATTCCCGCCCCCCCCCAAAAAAAAGAAACCCGCTGAAAAACCTGGTTACATACATTACTGTATTGACAATGAGAAAAATGAACCCAACGCTGTTGGGTGAACCTGCAAAAATTTCCAGATCCTGGGAGTGACAGCTTTTAGTGGCTTCTTATTCTGTTCATTAAAGCTCTTTAGAAAGCACAACTATGTATGCTTTTAGGCTGGAGAATAACTTGGTTTACAGCATCGATTGTTCCATAAACAACATTTACAGAGTAGCCTGGGGTAGGTGTAATAAGGTGTGGGCATCTAGAGCATGAGTTAGGATTTCCAGCTGCAGTAAGCATATGGTTGGTCCTGTGTTTTAGGCAAACAAAATTAGTCATTGGTTTGGGGTGTCAGCTCCTTTTTTTTTTTTTTTCACTTTAGCCTTCTGGGTTTTTGGTTCTGGAATACTCAGCAAATGATTAGTGATAAGAAAAGGCTATGTAAGAAGGTATGCAAAAGCCAACTAAACCCCAGCCTCTTGTTCACGTCACACAGCGTGTGTCTGTGAAATATTTTGATCCCTCACATGACACGTCTGCCAAATTACCTTTAAAACTTTGAAGTAGACAGAGGATTCAAGACCTTCAGCAGGCGAGTTCCTTTCATTTCTAGTGAGCAGAAATTTCCCTCAGAAGGCATTGAGACCGTGAGGGAGAGAGAGTGCACAAGCAGGGGGAGGTAGGCAGGGGAAGAGGGAGAAGAGGGAGAAGCAGTCTCCCCGCTGAGCAGGGAGCCCGATGTGGGGCTCAGTCCCAGGGCCCTGGGATCATGACCTGAGCGGAAGGCAGACGCTTGATGACTGAGCCACCCAGGCGCCCCTGGATTTGCCAGTCTTTTCTTGGGATAATCCCTTATCACATAGTCCTCATTTTTGTGGAACCGTATCAGCCAGAAGAAAGGGAAGACGTTGATACCGCTGTTGGCTTACCCATGAGGAAAACCCCTTGGTCTGAAGCATGGCCGCCATTAGCAGGAAGCCTGCCATGATTAGGCAGAAGGAAAGCAAAAGCCTGATCATCTTAGTTCGAGGACAGGAGCCAGGACAGGAGCCCCGGCTCCTACTGTTCCTTCTGGTTGGTAACAATTCAAACCCAACCCAACCCTCCTGAAAGGAGAGGTTGGTTTGTTTTTAAGCGAAAATCAGCTGGGTCTCCTTGGGTTCCTATAAAGAGAATAGTGTGAAGTACGCCTCCAGACTTCTGAGGCAGCCTGCTTTTAGCTTCCTAAAGCAAAGCAGATTTAGGAAATAGGAAGTCAGAAAATCAAAGCAACGACTGTTGCTTTCTTTTGTGGCGCTAAGTGTCCCTTTCTGATTTGCTCAGGGGGAACCGTGGCAGACACCGTCACCAGGCGAGATGCCAGGGGCCTGTGACTTCCCTGGACATGTCCTCGTGCTGGCAGGCCCAGACAGGGTGACACGGGCTCTCAGAGTTCTTGAGTGGCGGCTTTTACCACCACCTTCACCTCCAGGAATGTCTTGGACTTTTAAATCAATCTTAATATCCACAGGCAGGAGTTTATATAGGAATAAAATTTGAACCCCCATTTTCACACCCAATAAAAAATCCTATAATAGGTGTTTATTTAGAGTCAGCTGACATTTATCAAACAATTACTATATGCCAGATGCTCTGCTAGGTGCTTTCTTTCTGTTATGACAAAATTTCCTTTAGCTCTGAAATACCATGGGTTCTAACCCGGCAAGGACTCTCCTTGGCATCTAATAGTTATTGGGCTAAAAATGAACCTTCAGTTCCTTGCTCACTTTTCAATCCCACACCCCCCTCCCCCAGCACACGATCACTTCTTCTTTGTCCCTGTTCTCTTCATCTACTCCAGGACCAGCTCGAGTCCCATGGGCAGCCTCTTCCATCAGCGAAGGCATTTGTCTCCTGGGAAGTCAAGCCAACATGGATCTGGCACTCATCCCTGTAGAACAAAAACACTGGTTTTGCTCTCCGGTGGCTGGTGCTGCAGCCGGATAGGAAGTGTCAGTGGATGAAGAGTTAAGACGTCAGGACGATTATGTTGAGTGAAACAGCGTGTAGAAAGCCCCAGAACAAAGTTGGTTCGAACTTGTGCGCAAGGCAGAGAAAGTAACCCAGCAGCCGTGGGAGTCCATCTCTCACCTCTAGGAATGGCCAAGGCAGCCTAAGGAGGACCAGGAGGAGAAGGCGGGAATTGGGGCGGGGGGGGGTGGGGGGTGGATAGGGAGGAGGAATCTCTGTGATTAAGGAAAGGAAAGAGTGCTGTAGTGTGGTTAAGGCAGGAGTGACTTAGATCATGCTTACTGGCTGGCAGGGAGACGGAGGTGAAGCAGAATTTGATCTTTGATCCTCCTTTCGTTCATCAACTATAGAACATTAAGAAGTGTCTGTAAATGGCTAGATATGTATAGCATGGCCCCCTGCTTGTGCAGCGCCTGTGTTAATATGCCCAGTAGTACTCGTGCGGCGGGATTAAACAAACCATGAGGAACTCTCATGTTTATTCTTTTTGCCCTTAAGGTATAAGATTAGGCTTGTTGCCAATAAAATAAAATAATTAAAATTAAAAAAATTTTTTTAAAAACTGGGATGGGGTGCCTGGGTGGCTCAATGGGTTAAGCCTCTGCCTTCAGCTCAGGTCATGAGCCCGGGATCCTGGGATCGAGCCCCGCATCATTGGGCTCTCTGCTCGGCAGGGAGCCTGCATCCCCCTCCCCCTCTGCCTGCCTCTCTGCCTACTTGTCTACTTGTGATCTTTCTCTCTCTGTGTCAAATAAATAAAATCTTAAAGAAAAAAACTGGGATAGGTTGGAACAAAACAAAACAAAGACAGCAGAATTCAGCCAAAATAATAGATAATAGATAAAAGCGTTTTTAAATGGCACCTCTCGGTGCTACTGAATTCATGCACGTGTGACTGACATCTTTCTTTCTATAGGTGGGGCTCCGGGAAAATGAAAGTCAGGTGGGGAAAGCCATAAAGAATAACGACGATTGGACTATAACTGCCAAGATTGTGCTTTCCCTTTATGATTTCCCTTTAGACTAGGATCCCGTGTCAGTTCTTCATAAAGTTTGAAATTTCAACACGGGCAGCACCTTCCCTATGTTGCATCTAGCAACTTCCAGTTCTCGTGGATTTTCTCTTTTACCATGTAATTCAAAAAATAAGCCTCGGGTCCAGATTCAGTTCTCCTTACTGTAGCCACCCTCCCCAATTTCCCTTTCAGAACATATCTTATTCTTTCTTTCTCAGCAGTGGATGGTTATCGGTGCAAAGTATCTTGAATGTAAACCTTGTACTTAATGTCTGGATTGCTGTTGATTCGAGTCAAAGACAGAGGGTTGTTGCTTTGAGGTTCTGCAAATGCTTTTTATTCTAAAGGAGAAATGATGCAAATTTGGCGACATACTGAAAAACTTAAATCTTTGAAGTTATTGTAAAGGTACTAATTATCTAAACCCGCATTCCCCAATCTGTGTTTATTTTACCACATGTTCCAGGTAAAAAAAAAAGGGGGGGGTATTTCTTAGGTGGGATGCCTGGGAATTGATGTTTAAAATGAATACCACATCCCAAGGATTAAATTGCATTAAAGCTATATTCCCTACCCCTCTCAAAATGTGTAAATAGACACAAATGTGTATGTGATAGTGTATGTAAATATACATAGATATAGTTTTATAACTTCAACTTTTGTTTTTTATACATTTCAAGTCACTGGGCAAACAGTACTTGTTGATAAGAATTTAAGAATATTCCATCAACCGGCATCAAAACAGTTGCATCCCATCTTCCTTCCAAGAGAAGATACTGCACAAAACCAGCAGTAACTTAGATTAAAAGACACTCCTCCCCAGGAAAAAAAAATGTTCGTTAAATAGATTTCTAAAACAACTGGGAAATCTTTGCTTTTACTTTCCTGTTTATGATTTCTAGTTTAAATGTCTTCCTTACCATTTAACACTGGAGAAAATAGATATCTAGAGTATCCTAAATCAAGAAGAAAGCCAGATGATTTTACATTTAAGTTAGTGAGGATATCTTTGTACTTCATTCAAGTAAAAATATTCAGCAGATTGAAACTTAAAATGATAACGTGAATGGGCTTATTCAGTCCGTGATCAACAATTTTCAACTCCTTGCTTGGTAATTGGAAGGACTGCACAGGAAGGCAAGTTCTTATGGTTGGTTTAAATTAAGGCTATTGTGTTGAGGGAATCAAACAGCTTGGTAATCAAGTTGTGAACTCTGTGCCTCTCTTAACTAATTAATTTAGTCTCATACCTCTTCAAAGGTCTTGCTCCATGTTACCAATTAACCACACCTCTTAGGCATCTCACCTCTTCCTCCAGGGTCTGCTGTCTGGTTTATTATTATTACAATTACTTACTGGATTCAGTAAAAAAGTTGGATTTGCAAGTGGGTCCTTTTTGGGTTTGATTAGTATTAGTGATAATACCTTCTCAGAGTCCTTTTGCACAGCAAAATTATATTTTTTTAAACAGTGAGGCTTGCACACTGAAGTTAAAATTAAAATTATTGATAACTAATATGAAAATAATTAAAATGAAAATAATCTAGAAAAGTGCCTGCTTCCCAAAAGTCAGTACCACGTTATCTTTGTGCGTATGTATGATTAACATTGTAATAAATACCGAAGAAATGATGACTTGATTGTTGAGCTTACAGTGGGGAAAATTTCCAGCAAGGAAGATAAAAGTGAGTGACGGGAGAAAGCCTTTGCCTCCACTTCTGCCCAGCTGTGTTCTCTTGGCAAGAATTTGATTCTTCTGGTATTTGAATTGAAAACCGTAGCCTTCTGCATGTAGAACTGTTGGCACAAAGGGGGAAGGGGGCCAATTTATCTGACTCCATTCAACAAGCTACACAAATTCATATTTTTTTTAAAAAGCAAATCTGCAAAAAAATACATGGGGAGAAATCAGGTATACCCATTGTGTGTGACTTTTACAATTGACTTCCTACAGCATATCAACCCTGGCATCCCTCCAAAGCGGGCTTTGACCACGTGATTGCTATACCTATTACCGAGGAAAATTGCTTGGGCAATAAAATGTATCAGACATCATGTCTTCTTTTCGTTTGGAAAGCATATTCACAGGCTACTTGTTTATTAGTTTATTATAGGGCATCCTAAGTGTTCAGTGCCTCCCCTCTGACACATATGCACACAAACACACACAGGAACAGTTTTGACATTCATTCATTCATTCATTCATTCATTCCTTTATAGTTCTGACATATTTAAACCTGAGTTCTGTAGGAGATTGCAGTGGTGTTATAAATCTCTAGCAGCCGTGGACCTTTTGCAGTTGTATCGTCCCATATAATATCTGGCCTAAAGTCAATCAATTATACCTTTTTATTTAAATTTAATGTGAGGTGCGCCTGGGTGGTTCGGTGGGTTAGAACCTCTGCCATCGGCTCAGGTCATGATCCCAGGGTCCTGGCATCGAGCCCCACGTCGGGCTCTCTGCTCCGTAGGGAGCCTGCCCCTCCCACTGCCTGCCTCTCTGCCTACTTATGATCTCTCTCTCTCAAATAAATAAATAAGATCTTTAAATTTAATATAAATCATCACCAGTTTTTAGTACCAGAGCAGGACTCACTATAGAATAATCTACTAGGGCAGGAAAAAAAAAAGGAAAAGAATATTAAAAAGTGATAGGAAGAGACGATATAATCTTGTGCTCCTTTTTAAAAGTTTATTAATTAATTAATTAATTTATTTATTTAAGTAAGCCCTACACCCAACGTGGGGCTCCAACTTAAACCCCCAAGAGTCACTTGATCCACTGACTGAGCCAGCCAGGCGCCCTGTAGGCTTTTCTCATGGAGCCAGTTCCTTACTCCGTGCCAGGCACTGTGATAAGCACTTTGCACACATCCTCTCATCTCATCCTCACTGCGACCCTGTGACGTTGGTGTTATTATTTATCTCCTTTCTACAGAAGGGGAACCCGACGCTTGGAGAAGTTAGTAGCATGCCCAAAGACATTCTGCTACTAAATAGCAGTGTCAATACTTGAACTTAATCCTGACTCCACAGTCTATGCTTAAAGTCTCTGTGGTTAGATTATAGAAATATTTTTTTTTTTAAGATTTCATTGGGAAGTTGAGTGTGCTATCTGTCTCTTTTACAATGCATTAGTGACTTTAGACTGAGCGCTGGATAAGGACAGTGCTGCTGGAATGAAGTAAACATCTGGAATGACCCAAAGCTGCAGACTTTCCAAGTTAGAGAACCATAAACTCTTAGAAGTGGAGGGGAGAGAGCATCATTGAATTAACAGCGCCCTTGTGCAGGAGAAGTCTGCTCCACACACCACTGTCGGTAACAGTAACCAGACTTCTAAAAGACATATTATGGTGAGATATATTAGTATTTAATAGTGGCCATGCCTGATATCTTTATAGCAATCTTTCGTTTAGGAGATTTTAATGTAAACTCTGCCGAACGCATGCAGTGATCACAAAATATTTTAAATCCTGGCTTGATTTTTCTATTCTTTGACCTCCCAGGACTCTTCTGTTTCACTTTGCTTCCTACCCCACTTGTTGCTTTTTTTCTGTCCCTGTCTTTCACTTTCCTTCTTTTCTTCTCTTCCTTTGCTTTCTTTCTCGCTCTGCACGGGTTGCACGTTCAGCGTACCCTTACTGAGCACAGTCCATGAGTCAGCCGTGTTTCAAGGTGCCGAGGATAGAGCCCTAAGCAAGTATTCAAAAAAGTTGTAATCTTAAGGTAAAGAACCTAGATGTTTTTCTACAAAGACTTTCAAATGTAAAGTAACAGCTAAACTGAGAGGGTTGTGGATCTATTTTCCAAGAGAGGCAAAAATAAATACATAAATAGAGGCAATGGCTTGAGACAGCTTTGGACTCCCACTAATTCTGTCACCTTTAAGGAGGAAGTTGATTTCTTGCATGAAGACCCACACTCACCATCTCTGTTCTTTGTGGTGCCTCCCTTAGTGGTCCCACCATGTACTGGGCACTTTGCCCTGGTGCTCTGTGTGGAGACCAAATCTTTGTTTTCCCACCAGCTAGCGCAATGTCTTGCATATAGCAGGTGCTTACTGCTTCCGTAGTTTAACAAGTGTTTGTTGAGAATTTAGTACTTATAAGGTATTGAGCCAGTGACAAGATGAATAAGACATGTCCCTGAGGTGCTCACAGTGAAGCAGACAGCTGATCTCGAGTTCTGCTATCCCGTGAGAAGTGTTGAGCTGGACATGAGCAGACATGTTTGATGGGGACGCTGAAACCCTGAGCAGAATTCTGTGCTGGATCCAATTCATGTGCTCATCTGAAATGCACATCCCTTCTGTGACATTGTCCCCTGCATCTGAACCCATCCAGTAAGAAGGTATTCATTTCCTTTTTAACAAGACAGGGAAGTTAATCTGTATTTTCCTAATCTCTAATGTCTGCATACTTGACTTCAAATCTATGAATACCATGTAATTATAGATTTCATTTGTAAATAAGACTTAAGTGGAGCTGTTGTTAATAATGCTTGGCACCTCCAGAAATTATGTCTTCATGGAACTTTGAATAACCCTTACAATGATTTATTTATTTAGTAAGCTCTACACCCAACATGGGGCTTGAGCTCAGGACCCCGAGATCAAGAGCTGTATGCTCTACCGACTGAGCCAGCCAGGTGCCCCAAACTTGACAGTTTTTTAAAAATTACTTCAATTCGTTATGTGCCCAAATCCCTAGTAACAAACCTTTAACTCTCAAGTGATGTTTATGCATTTTTGTGCCCATGGGAGGCAGGACAGAGTGGAGATGGGCAGTGAGTATTCTGGGGACACGCCTGAATTTGATCTCTGCTTTACGACTCAGCCACCGTGTGGTCCTGGACCAAGTTATTTAATCTTTCTGTGTCTCAGTTTCCTCATCTGAAAAATGGGGACACTAGAGGTGCTTGGGTGGCTCAGTCAGTTAATCATCCGACTCTTGGTTTCAGCTCAGGTCATGATCTCGGGGTCATGAGATCAAGCCCTACAATGGTCTCCACACTCAGCGCAGGGTCTTCTTGTGCATCTCCCTCTGCTCCTCCCCTTCCTCATGCTCTCTCTCGCTCTCTCTGTCTCTAAAATAAATAAATACAGTCTTTAAAAAAAGAAAATGGGACAATAACAGTACCTCCCTCACAGGATTGTTATGAGCAGTAAATGAATTAATGTGTGTGAAAAAGCTAAGATTCGTGTCAGGCACATAGTAAACACTGTGTACCTTTGCTGTTATTATATTTTCAGTTTGACTGCAATTACACGCTCTATTCTGTTTTTCATAAATCATATATACTCCTCTTTAAATGGCATACAAATCACTGGAGATAGATGTGAAGGTTTCTCTTTCCTGGAGTCTCTAGTCCTTTGAGTCTTTCCATATGAAGAGCCAAGTAAGTTCACAATTCTGTATACTAGGAAATGAGAGGCCAACTTTGACATTCCTTTCTGCTCCTGTTCCATGGCCATAGAGTTGGACAATAAATTACACGACCATCTCCTATCAGCTTGGTAAAATCTCCTTAGCTCACATGTTATCCCATGCTAAGGGATCAGTGCTTTTCGAAAGTTCGATGTGTGTAGCTTAGAAGCTACAAGAAATAAAGCACAGAATAGAATTGGATTTACACTTCTTGACTGCATCGATGCCATGCGGTTTGCCAGCCTTGTGATTTATGTACCTATTTCTCTAGTCGACCAGTAACATCTTTGGCAGGATGCTGTCTGGGGGCCAACATTTAATGGTGAGTTTCAGTCTCCTACTGCTGATAACTGTTTTTGGCAGTGCTCCAGAATTCTGCATGGCCAAGACAAATTGACAAGTACAAAGTCATTTAGAATAACAATGAATTAACACTGAGATTTCCGTATTGTTTCATATTTATTATTTCCAGGGCAGTGATGATACAGTCATTTTCAGGATTAACCACAGGGGGGGAAATGCTGAAAATGACATGGAGCTGTGAAGCCTATGCTAAGTGCAGCTCACGTAAGCAGTTAAGTTGGGTTTAGAAATTCACCAACAGCCTTTATAACCTACTGTAATTATCCGCAGAAATCAACATGTGTTCAGTGACTAACTCTCCAGAGCTTTTATTAAGATAAATAAACAGAAGCAGCACTAACCAGTTCCCTTGCATTTCCTAATCTTTGGCATGCCTTTTGGTCGTATTTTAGACTTAAGGAGGGCTCTGTCTCTCCCGAGGAATCCAAACTATGCCTTCTCCTCTTTGGCTGGCTGGAAAATTTAAATCTCCCTCTTGCTGATCAACTTCAGTCCCAAGCTTGTCTATATCCCTTTACATTGTGCATATGTCAAGGGATCTGAACATGTGGTATGTGTTAGCGAGCACCTCGCACAAAATAACAGTGTGATAGTCCAACAGTATGCCTCGATAGATTAAGATACTTACCGGGATACTGCCTTACTGGTTGGAACATAAACACTGACCAGAACACCCTTTCCACTGCACACTTCCTGGACAACCCCCCGCCCCACGGATTCAGCAACAAAAATGTAACCAAGTGCCCAGCATATCCTTCAAGACATGACTGGTGTTTCTAACCGCGACCCAGAATTATTAGAAAAAGCATTTCAGAAGAGATCTACTGAGCCTGATTAAAAGAGACAAATATTAATGTTTAAAAGTTCTGGTTTTTGAAATCTCATTTTTATTGATCCCCTCCTTGCCTGACAGTTCCAATAAATGAGGTGTTAATATAATAAGACCTTCATGTGAATTTACAGACTTTTGTAATATTTTCATAGGCCAACAGTATTAATAAAAATTACTTGTCATTGAAATTATGGTGTTGAGAAAATATATTTTGGGATCAGAACCAGGATTGTAAAGAGGTAGCTACTTTCAGTGAAAGTACTTCCAAAGTCATAGAGTTGGGGGGCAAGGGAAGAATATAGAATATTAATCTCCTGTGTTCTCTTTTTTAATGAAATCTGATTGAAGAATTATTTTCTCACCTAATAATAGTCTAAGGGAGTCTGGTGTAGAGGAGTCTAAAATGAACAGGCACCACCACTGAATTTTTGCATGCACGCCTTTTTTCATTTCATAAATATGCATTTGTATCTGGAGGGAAATTATTTTCTTTCATCAGTATCCTGCATGCTTCAAAATACTTCTGCATTATTTAGAAACAGCAATATAGACTAAGCGGGTGAAGATGAACACTCTAAAATGTTTTTTGAAGTTCAGTTTGCCCGTGGAAACTTTTCAAATAACAAAAACACTTTGCTTATCCTGCAAGGATTTTCAAATGGCGTGTGGCTGCGAATGTTCGCTGCTACCCTGTGTTAGAGGTAGTAGTCTCCTGAAAAGAACACTGTACGAATGGGCATGTTGCTTATGTGTGCTAAGGGAAAAGCTATATCATTTTCTTCGGAAGCATGGCTTTAAAAGTTAAGGTCAGCTCCCTACTGTTCAGTGTAGTGAACAACGAATACTCTAATTTATTTAAAAGAGTTACCATCATCTTGACAAAATACAGAGTAGCTTACAAAATGTGCCCCAAGTAGAGTTTTCTACGTGCAAAGATATACACTTAATTTACTTAAGAGAAGCTTTTTAATAGGCTCCGTATTTGAGTCTGATATTTATGCTAACATGTATTTTTGAAAACCTACTATGTACTCAGCCCTGAAACTGTTTTGGTTCCCTTTTTTCCACATTACTCCTTTTCCATTTGCTTGGCAATCCTCTTTTATCATTTCAGCTTCTGTGTACTTTTAGAAAATGGCATTTCAGGTGTATCAGATGGTTTTTAAAGCATGCTCTTCTTACCTCTGCTTAGCATAACGAGTGTGTTTGGATAGCAAATGCAATAGGACATTTTTTGTGTGATTTCATCTCTAGCTGAGACACTACTGTCCCACTGATGACTAATGGTTTTCCTGATTTTTCTATTGACACGAATAACCTGGTAAAGAAATGAGGTACGGAATTATCATTTTCCTTGGGTTTGTACTATTTCTGTACTCTCATTTCCACTAAATGTGAAAATGGAGAATCCCTCCGTTCTTTATCTTACCAACCTTTGCAAGTGTAAGAAGCAGGCTTTCTTGATTTTAGCTAGCTGTATAAGATATATTTAATTTGGGATTTCTATTGGAGCATCATCTTGTTTCATTTACTATGTGTTGCTGACACAGTTTCTCAAATACACTGAAATAGTAATTAAATGGAACTCAACTGTCTGATACCCATAATCAATAAGAACTTTTTATCTGCATTCGATTGATATGAGAAATGAAATATGAATTTACCAGGGATTAAATATAAGAAAAAATAACCTGTATTGTAGCCTAAGGTCAATTCATATTGAAGCCAAACCCCAATAGCTTCTATTAACCTTAATAAGAATTGATGTCCAGGGATGCTGGCCTTAAGGCACTATAATAACTCTAGTAATGAGATAAAGATTAATTAGGGTTATTTTATGTTGTTTGGTAAAACAAAAACGGATGGTATTGAGAAGATTTCTACTGAAAGTGATTTCTAGTTACCACGATTTTAAAAAAAAATTCTCCCAGTAGTTTCATTAATTCAGTCTGTTTTATATGATCTACTGATTTTGGACAACAGTGTGCTTTCTCTTTTTATAAAACTGATGAAGGAAAGCTATGTCTTCTCATGCATCCAGTTATTATGTTCGCAATCTCATGCCACATTCTTCTTCTCTTATCCCTTAAAAAAATTCAGCCAGCCTCTTTAACGTACAGTGATGGCTGAAACTTTGTTAAATTTGCTATCTATACAGATTATATTTGATTGATTATGCATGAGAAATCCACTCATTTTCTAAACATTATCCATTGTTACGGATTGATATGGAATTGATTCAGCTCTAATAAATAATATATATATATTTTTTAAATACGACCAAGGTGAGAAAAGCATGGTTTTAGCTATTTGGAGAGATTTTATAGGGTACATATTTCTTAAATCACGCTTGCGAATGTAGCCTTAAGCCGGGGAATCCACTATGCTTGCAATTCTGGGAGTTGCCACCAGGTGGCACAATTAACACCTTTCTCTCACCGTCTTTGTTATCTATTGACTTCCCTATAGTTGGCTTTGTAAAAGCGGGCCATTACTCTGTTTCTCCTGGACATTTGACAGCATTAATTTCAGCTTCCCTGAAAGCTGATAATAGTCAAATAAATAGACTTGGTTTGGAGTCAAGACACAGTGGCTTCAGGTCTTGTGATCATGTCTTCTCATGCCATGGAAATTAAGAGTTTAAATGTGAAGAGAGAGTACAGAAAGAGAAAGAAAGAATAAATCAGACACTAATAAAGGGAGGGAGGGACTGACGGAGGAAGGGGGAGAGCTATTGAGAGACTGAGTTTAAAGCTCCTCCAAGGTATAGAACTAAGGATTCAACTCTGGTTATTAGAACTGAGCTCTCGTGCTGCCAGTGTTAGTCTTTCTAACTGTGACCGAGTCATTTCTTCTTTATAGCCCTGCTGTCTGGTCTGAAAAACGAGGGCATTGGCCTGTGGCTCATCAACTGCCCCTGTTGTCAGTCTGTGACTTAGGCTCATATTAAAGCAGAAATGTGGGGAATGCATCTTTGTTTGAGATCTTGCTTGGGTTCGTGATTGAACAACTCAAAGGGCAATAAAAAGTACAGATCATTATACATAATGAAAATGTATACGTTCATTCTCTTCCTGTTTATGTCGTCATTTCCTGGTCCTGCTATCAATAAAGCACTCTGAATTTGGGAGACGTGGGTAGACAGAACACTTCCGGACCCACGTTAAAGGAAAACTAGACCTCTACGGTGTGTCTTTCTTTCCTCCACTTGCGTAGACCCGGTCTTTGTGATGGACAAGACCTTCTACTTTTGCGTAAGAGAGAGTCTTCTAAGAGGACACAGCTTGTCATTCTAGAGTTCTAGGAGTTTGTAGTTATAGAGCAAGGGAGATTCAGAACTTCCTTGCCCGCTACCTCTAAGAATTTGGAGATGCGAGATTATCTCCCCAACTAGAGAATAAACTCCTTGGGAGAAGAGAATCTGTCTTATATGCATTTCATGTTGCCCGAAGACCAAATGCAGTGCTCCGTACACAGCACACAAGTTCACGACACACTTGCTCGCTGATACCATGATAAAAAGTTACTGACTCACAGCATCTTAGCCTGATACGGTGATGTGGGTGTTTCTAGCCCAGTTTCCCGGGCTGTGTGATAGAGACCCAGCGAAGAGGATTGTAGCATATTGTGAGCCAGCTCAAGCCCTCAGCCAGCCCTCCGCTGTGCCTCTCTATGACTCTCTATAGTTTTCACCCAGAGATCCTTCTTGAGAAACAGAAAACAAGTCAACGTCTTGCTCTCATTTTCTCTTGTTCCTCCCCAGTGTTCCTCATTTTTTAAAGTATTTGTATAGGGAACTTGCTGGCTTCAGAGTGAACACGTTGCTAAACATTTCAACGATTTTTTTATAATTATGTTAGAGTAAGGGAACGAGGTGTGTCAAATTCCTCTTCCCATATTGAACGCCATGAGGTGATTTATTTCCGAAGCACTTAATGACTGCTTATTTTGTGTCAAGCGCTGTTGTAAGTCCTTTATAAATATTAACACATTTCAATCCAGAAAACAGCCCTATGAGAGAGATGCTATTATTGGCACCACTTTCTGGGTGAGGAAACTGAAGTCACATGGTTTAGGTAATTTGTCCAAGGTCTCCCTTGGATTGTGAGCAAGTTCTTCTGACTCCAAAATCCTGTACTCAACCACAGTGCTATGGTAGGATAATTTCCCTGGGTTTATAAAAAAGCAGGGCCATTTCAATGTTTCTCTTTTTTGTTCCTATAAGTAAATACTCAGTTGCTGAACGGTTCCCATTTCTCGTGGCACTTTATTTACTAATTGTCAAATTAACTTTCCTTTTTAAAGATCTGGGAAATGTACTGTTAACTATCTGGAAATCATCTATTCTATTTGTTTTTGCCACCTGGAAGCACTATACCTTTATTTGGATTATATAGAACTTTTTCCCATTTAATTAACTGATGTTGCTAATATCTGGGCAAGTTTTACTCTAGCCTCTAAGGGTGCTGTTACATCAGCTCTGTTTTCTGTCCCGAGGGCATCTCTGCTTTTTTTTTTTTTTTTTTTTCTTCCCATCTAGGTCCTCTGCCCTCTCCCACACTGGATTTCTTTAAATGTTTACTTTGGCTAAAGTCAAGCCCGAAACATCAAATAAGTACTGTAATTTGCTCACTTGTGTATTTTTTTCGTTGTTTTCAAATTTCTCACAACCCACCTGCCATGTCTAATACGGTGCTATGCCGTGAACTGGGATGTGGGCTTACCATCTTCCTCCCTTACACCAGGGGAGTTCATGTCTGCGGTATGATTTAATCCGCTCGGGAAACCGAGAGGCTGAGGCTAAGTATCTTGACTGAGGTTCCAATGCAGGTCTTTGGGCTTTAGTGTCCTCATCTGTGCAATGAAAACAAATGGGCCGAGAGCCCCCTAAGTGTCAGGCAACAGCCTAGGTCCTGCCCTGAAGCAGTTCTCAGAAATAGCTGCACAAATATGATCCAGCGGGCTCAGGGTGGAGAGTTCTGTTCGAGCACTGTCCAGAGAGCCCCATGGTCCCTTTTCCTCAGTGGAGTGGAGAAGCTGGCTTTAGGAGAATGGGATTCTGTCCAGAAATCTATACAACCCTACAATTACGTGTCTTTTACATAGTAACTAATACATATTTGTAGAGCAAACAAAGCACAACTCAGTTTTCGTATATGCAGACTCTTTCCTATACACGACTGACCATTCAGGATCTTTAATGGGTAACTCCTATGTTATGCATACTTTCCCCTTTGTTATTTATGTTAATATTCAACTCAGCTCGTATTTATTGAGAACCTAGTTGTGTCAGGTACTATATACTAGGGGAGTTAACAGTAAATATACCTACAGTTCTAGCAATGTTTAATTCAAATTCGTGTTGTTCTTGAATGAAGTCATTGTAGCTAGGATGGTTTTGATAGGATGGTGGAGATGCAAGCCGTATTATAGTCTGTGCAAGAGTGATGGAGAGTGAGGAAGCGGAGGTAGCAGGGGAGAATTCCGGCAATGAAGGCTTAGGAAGCCTTCCTTGAGAAAGAGGCAGAGCTGAAGTACGGAAAAGTCACATCACAGAATTGCAGCTTAAGAGATAATAGAGACAATGGGAAGATACTTGAGGATCACGGTCAAGGCATGGGTGAGTTCCTAATGATACCGTGGTTTGGCTTCTTCAGTTCCTAATGATACCGTGGTTTGGCTTATTCATCAGACACAGCCTGAACATAAGGTTTTCAAAAATGAAAGCTATATAGCATCTGGTTTCTTAAATCATGTCATCCTCTAAAATTATCTTTGGGAAATTTGTTTGAAATTTTGACAGTAAAATATATCACAAAGGGGCTATTGGCTTGTCCATGTTTATGCCCTTGACATCTAGTTATGTGGCCCCAAGGTAGTCCTTAACAAATGTTTATGCATGGAGTACATTTATGAAAGGGAAATTATAGAGAACTGTTAGCGATATGCATTCCATAATTGGATATGAGCCGTTTACCCCAAGTGGGTTAAGGTCATTTACTTGCCTGAATGTAATGAGCTAGATTGATCTTTCAGGACTACTTGTAATTCTAGAATTCTCGAAAGTCTTTATCAGTCCATAAAAGAGTTCTGTCAGACTTTTGACAAACATGATAACCCAAGTTGTGTTGCCTCCGTGATTAGTAACACGGAAGCTGCTTTGGTGCCTGAGGCTTGAATGTTTTTGGTTGAAGAGCGTTTTGCATCACATGTGATTGATAATGCCATCCGTATTCGGACCCTGGAAACTTAAGCTCCATTTTATGTCATTGTGAATGGAAGGAGTTTGTCTTATCCTGAGCACCCTTATGATCTTTTGTGGGATTATACTATTATTTTAAATAGAACCAAGGCATTTTGGTCTCCTTCATTGCTATAGTAAATTACAGGGCAGTCCAATGTAGCCGTTGGAGTCATTCAGTATTCCGTGACATAGACGTGGTAATGCTAACTGTAGTTTTCTGCCGCATCCCTGTAAGATGTATTCACAGGGTTGCATAACACAACATGGTAACTACAGTATAGACTTTCCCCAGCTTTGAAGGACATTCTGTTCACCTTGGTACAAACCTAAGTGTTCTCTTTAATTATTGGGTCATTTCTCCTCTTCCTCTTTTGCTTGGCTATTTAAGCTGAGTTGATTTTTTTTTTTTTTAATGATTGTTACTCTATAGGTATCTTCTTCCTTCCCACGTGTGTTGGTGCCTACCTCAATGCGCTGACTTCCTTGCTGGTTTGACTTCAGCATTTTCCTGGAGTTCTCTTTTGAAATCCCTGCTTTCTTCTCCGGCCCTTCCTCAGATCTCATCCCAAAACCCTCATGTAAAGAAACCCGTCTTACTTTTCCTTCTTTTTATGATTGGCATGCCCCAGATTTTGTTAGAGAAAGCTTTAAAAGGAGCAACAGAGAGAGGAGTTTTTGGAGGTGCTCGCTAACTTGTTGTAGTAGGATAGCTTCACAGTTGTTTCAGAATTTCTAAATCTTGCTTCAAAGTTTTCGTTTTGATTTGAATAACTTTTTTTTTTTTGGTACAGAATTTTTATTATTGGGGAAGGCTTCCCTTCTGTCAGCTGGATGCCAGATCTCCAGGCCACGTGTTTCCTTGAATGCATGATTTTAAACCCAGCGTATCAAGCATTCTCTAACTTATTTGCCAGACATGCATGAGAAGATATATTCAAAAAATTATAAGCAATTCAGGATCCTCTGGCTTCCATGGAAAGACAGTAATGAGCTTTCGCATTATAATTATAGGAAGCTGGGAAGAAAATTGAGAAACTAGAGGTTTTTTAATTAGTGTCCACGACTCTATTATTATGACATCTGAGAATTTTGAATATGGAAAAACTCAATACCACTATTTGGTGACAAGTGGGGACTTGAGATTTGCAACAGATTTTGTTTTGAAATTAGACCTAAACGTTGCTCCTTCGTATTGTCTGCTTGACACGGCATTAGAGTGGTTGAATAAGACAGTGTCTGGTGCAGAGTAGAAGCTCCATAAATGTTAATGATTATTTACATCAAGGAATATCAGTTGTTTAATAACCAGGATACTGCTTTAGAATACATCATGAAATGTGCTCAGCAAAGCAAATTTGTCTTCTTCATTGTGTTTTTGGTGACTTTTTGGTGAGCCCTGAACTCACTCTTGGAATTTTGACTCAATAGAATGCCCCAGTGTCCCAACTGATGAGAAATGGAGGCAGAGAATATTTTTGTTTGTTTGTTTGTTTTTTGCAGAGACTATTTTTATGGAATATTTTGTACGTATGTTTATCCTGACCCAAGGAGAGCAGGAGAAATGGGCTCTCGTAGGCAGAAACAGGAGAAGTGAAGCCCAAACCAAACATTTGGTTAAAAGAGAAATGGGCAAGATCGTATGTTTTGGCTAGCAGCCGACGTGGCCTTAAGCGTTAGACAGTTTGAGGCCGGTAAGCAGAGTCCGATGCTAGAACATTTTCAGAATTAGAGAGGATCAGATAGAGTGTGGTAGAAAAGCAGAGTCCACAGTTTAGGCAACCTATAGTAGAGAGGCAGTTGGGACAAAATTGCGTGTGTAAAAAAGGCGGTATTCTCTGACTCTGAAAGAGGATGGCAACGCAGTTGTATTGAAATTAACGGGAGACACAGACTCCCCAGGGAGTCAAGGCTATGGACAGTACCCCTCTGGTTTTCAGTAGTGTGAAATGCCTCCGTAGCCACAAATTCAAGTCCACTATGGTTATGAGTTGCCAGGGGGAAGAAACTAAATGAATCAGGATGGTGAAGTTCAACTTCTGGGAACTCTGCCTACCCATTCTGATCGCAGATCGCCAAGATGTAAGATATGATGTAATTGGATCACGAGCTCTTCATGTGTACACTAACAATTTCAGGTATTTAAGCCAAGTAGAGGAACCTTTCTGGGCCTCTGTTCAAGGTCGAAGTAATCAATACATTACTTTGTTCCTCCCTGGCTGTGCTAACTGTTGTGAGTTCATTTAGTTATTTGGAGCATTGTCATTTTGATGTGAACTTGATTTTCCACACCCTCCTTTTTAAAACCCAGAATCAGGATTTAGATCACGCACCTTACAGGGGGAGGCACATAAGTTATTTCCCCATTTTTGAAGCCAACTGGAATTGAAATTGATAGATTTTCCGGAATTGTTCTTATCGAAGATGAGTATTACATTTCAGAGTTAAGGTGTTGCTTTCCATTCTCATGGCATAAACTAAGCTTCTCTCCACATCCCCTCTACTGGTTGAGGCTGACCTCATCTTTCTTTAGTGTTAGCAGAGGCATTGGTTACTTGTCCAAAATGCAATGAAAACATGTTAAAAAGCCATCCTAGTTTACCTTTCCTCTACATTTTTCTGTCAAGAAAGGCCCCTGACTCCCAATCCAGCAGAGATCTCTGAAATATCGAGAAAAAAATGGAATTCTTAATTAGTTAATTAATTTTAAAGATTTTATTTTTAAGTAATCTCTACACCCAATGTGGGACTTGAACTCCTAACGACAGGATCAAGAGTTGCACCCTCTACTGGCTGAGCCAGCCAGGGGCCCCTGGGATTCCTATTGTAGAGGCCTTTAAAGAAGGATACTCCCAGGTCCATGTGAAGGTTGGGAGAAGTGGAACTTAAGATTCTGTCCTCTGCTCCCAACTCTAAAGCAGCCCGCTTCCCTATCAGCTCCAGGCGATTGGTTTATAGAGATATATTTCGGTCAGGTAGGATATGAATGAGAAACATAATGCCTCTGGCAGCAGTCACTTCAGACACAAAGCAGGAATCACTTCAGAACACTTGGGTACAGGTGCCTAGAAAACTCCCTTTCCCAGAAAACTCCCTTCAAGTCTACTAGAAGTTTTGGCATTGATGTGTTAAACTACTAGGTCCTTGAAACCAGGATGCATTTGGTTCTCTCCCAACATTTTCAGCCACAAAGCTTTGCCCCCTGTCCTTTCACTAGTTTTATAAGCACTTCTAATAAGGAGCAAAGGTTTTTAATTGACACTGAGAACCTTAATTTATTGGCTGCAATACCAGTGATGAATTCAGGGAGGGCAGCCCTCATGGGATGCTTCCTAGATAAAGCAATGAATTCCTTTACACCATTAAATCGCTTTGATGCAACTTGTTTGCTTCTCTGACAAACAGTCATCCTTATGTGACTCATAAGGCTGCCTAGACAGTTACGTGGCCATTTATAAGTATTCGTGGATAAAGAAACATTTGGTGATAGCTCTTGATCATTGTTTTGCAGTGTGTGTGTGTGTGTGTGTGTGTGTGTGTGTATTGATGAACAGTGAATGTTCAACCAAGTCTTATCAGTGAGTAAATTGGCCCCAAAGATGCAATTGAATTCAACTCACTGTGTACTTTGGGAGGAGCGCGAGCACCTTCAGACCACTGGGGTGCTGGTTAAAGTCCTGCAGCAGGAATTTACAGGACGCCGGTAGGGTCAAAAAAGTGACTATTTAAACTTAACTCCCCGCCTGAGCTTGTTCTGTGACAAAATGTAACTGAAAAAAAAAAAATCCTCGTGGAGCTCTCAACTACAATTTTAAAAGAAATTTCCATCAAAGAGATAAGATTGACAAGTATTTGAGTCAATCTGGAAAATAGGAATATAAATGCTATGTCCGTAATGAACTTGGGTCCCCGACAAATGGGGAGTTGATGAAAGGCAGACAAGAAGCTGCACTTTTCATGTTGTTTCTCTCACTACTTTTCACGCGGGTCTGACTGGAATCCCTGCCAGGCTTGGCCTAATGTGGTCTAGGAACACTGACCTTCCTCTGCCTCCCTTTCATCTTTTGTTCAACACTGGAGAGTGTTGGGTACACAAACTTTGCTCTGACTGTGTGTTGTGGGCTCCTTAAAGAAAACCATTTGAGGGGCGCCTTGGTGGCTCAGTGGGTTAAAGCCTCTGCCTTCGGCTCAGGTCGTGATCTCAGGGTCCTGGGATCGAGCCCAGCATCGGGCTCTCTGCTCGGGGGGGAGCCTGCTTCCCTCTCTCTCTCTCTCTCTCTCTGCGTACTTGTGATCTCTGTCTGTCAAATGGATAAATAAAATCTTAAAAAAAAATTTTAAAACGGCAGATCATTGTGGCCATACCACGTTCATGGCCACGAGGTTTCTACTCAGCTTAAAATCTGTGAGCGAGGCCCCTACTTCCATATCAAATATATATTCCTTGGGCCACTTTCCAGGCCCTTCGGAAACTGCCCACACATTATTTGCCCGCGGCAGCGTCAGTTGGCCATCCTAGCCGTCCCATCCCTGCTCGCCGTCGTACGGCAACCAGTGTTCTCTTTTCCTGTCTTCTTCCACCCAGTTTCTGTTTCTTTATTCATTTATTTTTTAAGATTTTATTTGTTTATTTGACAGAGAGAGAGCACGCAAGTGGGCAGAATGGCAGGCAGAGGCAGAGGGAGAAGCAGGCTCCCTTGCTGAGCAGCAGGCCTGATGCGGGGCTCGATCCCAGCACCCTGGGATCCTGACCTGAGCCACCCAGGCGCCCCTCTTCATTTGTTTTTTTAAGGGCCTGCTCCACTTGTTCCTCCTCGAAAGTTTTGGTGACAGACTCCAGACCTGACTGACATTCTCCTTTCAGAATCCTCCCTGCATTTGTTGTTCATGTACCTGAAGTTGACTCTTAAGTATCTACATTGTTGGCTTTTCTTTCTCAGTATGTTGTTCTTGCCTCCCCAACTCGAGAAGCTTCCTCAGTGCAGAAGTGGTATCTTTTACCTCTTCAGATTCCCCAGAAGCTTGGGACACAAGTCTGTGCATACAGTTGGTGTACCATGTTTGTTGATTGATTGATATTCTCACACATGAACATTTTTAAAGGCCTCATTCTCTTGAATTTTAGGGAGTGATGTTAAATATTTGTTAAATGGATAAAGTGAAAAATGGATATGGGTTTTTGTTTATTTTTGGCCCCTCCCCTTCCCCATCCGTGGCCAGTCCACATCTATCTAGCACAGTGCCTGGGTCATATTAGATGCCCAATAAGTATGTGTCAAATGAATTTTCAGCAAAATCACCCTGCATGGTATTAAATGCCATCAGTCTTATGACTCATTTTGTATTTCACTCCTCTCAAATGCTTGAGCATTATAGGACTCGAATTGCCAAATATGTTACATTCTCATTGACTTCAAGTTCAAATCCAGCTCATGAATGAAGAGCTTTTAATGGCACTGGGACTTATGTCCCATGAGCACAAGGAAGCAATGAACCAGTGTTGTTTAATAGTAACTGTGTCTAGAATCCAGGTTTTAAGGTATATTTATATTAAATCAGATTTGTTTCAACTCTTTAAATGGCATTTATTAGCAAGTTCTCATAATTTTGTATACTACTGAAAAGAGCAATACCTTTTGTTAAAAAAATAAATAAATAAAATTGGACAGACACAGCCAGTCACATATGTTGATGAAGTTATGCTCAAAAGAGACACGGGGGGGCGCCTGGGTGGCTCAGTGAATTAAGCCTCTGCCTTCGGCTCAGGTCATGATCTCGGGGTCCTAGGATCGAGTCCCGCATCGGGCTCTCTGCTTGGCAGGGGAGCCTGCTTCCTCCTCTCTCTCTCTGCCTGCCTCTCTGCCTATTTGTGATCTCTCTCTGTCAAATAAATAAATAAAATCTTAAAAAAAAAAAAAAGAGACACGGGGAACCTGTAGGATTTTTTTTTCCTGTGATCCTACGTATGAACTGAGGTGAGGGGTTCTCTCTTTTTTTTTAAGATTTTATTTATTTATTTGACAGATAGAGATCACAAGGAGGCAGAGATGCAGGCAGAGAGAGAGAGGGGAGGAAGAAGGCTCCCTGCTGAGCAGAGAGCCCAATGTGGGGCTCGATCCCAGGACCCCGGGATCATAACCTGAGCCGAAGGCAGAGGCTTTAACCCACTGAGCCACCCAGGCACCCCTGAGGGGGGCCTCTTAATTGCCTTATGAAATGGAATAACTTGGCTTACCTGTTTTTTGTAGAAGGTATATTGAATGCATTACCCTAGGAGTAGTATGGGGGAAAACTGCAATGACGCTTTAAAAAAAAAACAAAACTTAATGAAAATGTTCTGCACGTCGGCAGAACAGCCTTATTTGTCTGGACTTTTTTTCAGTCAGAAAAGCCCATTTTCCATAGGATGCCTGTGAAGTCATCCGCGGTGCTGAACACTTCTCCTGAGCCTTGAAGAGCATGTATTATTGGTAGACCACTAACCAAAACAAGTGGGGGAAAGAGAACTTGAAGCAAAATCGAAAACTTGAAAGCTTTTCAACCTTGTCAGCTTGCCAACTCAAGCAGTGTGGGGCAGGTGTGTCATATATTCATGGAGCCAAAATAAATGGTCATGAGAAATTCCAAGCTCATACAGATGTAAGGGAAGCTTAAAATGGAAGGAAAGCAAACATTGTTTTCGTTGTTTATCCAGGAGCTTGATAAATGCTTTGGAAGACATGCCACTTCAGATAGTGCTTTGGGTGCCAAATAGTATCCGTGTGATCTTCAGGACGAGGTGTTGGCAATGTTTCCGTGTTATGTGCTGGCTTGTCCAGGGAGGGTAAAATTGAGGATGGGACACGAAAAGTGTAGGAAGAATGGCCTTGCAACCAACCTTGGAACAAGTTACTATTTCCATTAGATCAGTAGAAAGTATTTATTCTTTTGTTTTACCATCAAGGAAACTTCCACGAGAAAAGGTATGAATCCTTCAAAAAGCCATAATCTCCTTTTTCAAAGGAGGCACTTGATAGTAAATCTAGTGTGTATATAATTTCAAAGTAAAAACATTTATACTTTATGTCTTCTCAAGAATTCTCTTTTTTTAAAGATTTTATTTATTTATTTATTTATTTATTTATTTGTCGGGCAGGGGAGAGAGAGAGAACGAGAGAGAGAGAGAGCACACAAGTAGGCAGAAAGGCAGGCGGAGAGAGGGGGAAGCAGGCTCCCTGCTGAGCAAGGAGCCCAATGCGGGACTCAATCCAAGGACCCTGAGATCATGACCTGAGCCAAAGGCAGAGGCTTAACCCACTGAGCTACCCAGGCGTCCCTTCTCAAGAATTCTTATAGATGAGCATTAATGAACAGTTAAAAACAAACCCCTATTTTCCAGGAAGAAAATATAAGCAGTGTTTCTTCGTGGCTCCAAGGGAAATCACCAACCCCACTCCCAGCTCAGTTTCATCACACTGGTTATTGGGCAAAAACATTCCAAAGATTAACCTACTCTTTGAAGATATAGCAGAAATCTTTTGGGTGCCCTGTATTTTTAGTCTAAACCCAGGATGAGATCTTGCCGCAACCAAATGAGCAGGAATAGATCATTCCTGATGACAACTGAATTCTCCATATATCAAGAATCCCAGTTCCTGTTTGCATTTTTCTTTTCCAAATGGGATTTGAAAGCCAGAATTGTGAGAAAATACTCAACTTTACAGGGCTAATTGATTCAAAATTGACAGAGTTGGCCAAAGTTCAGCCAACCTAGACGGGGTTCAACTGACAAAACTTGCCAGCAAGGTAAACAGAGGGGTTAATATTAAATTCCCATTTACCCTTTGACTTCTCAAAAGAGGAATCCTGAGGAATGCTGCATGGCTCCAACTTCCCATGAGAAGACTGAGCCAGCAGAACTAAGTAAGACGGGATCTCTACCCTCAAGGAATGTACAGTCTAGTAAGGGAGAAAATTTAAGGGTCTATAATGAAGAAGAATGTTTACGAATGCACTATGTGCCCTAAGACAGACACAGTATTGTGATGTGGTTAAGAGGGGACTCTGGACTCAGGCTGCCTGGGTTTGAACCATGGTTTGGTCAGCTACAGGCTACAAGAAGTTGTACAAATTAAATGAATGAATCTTCCTCTACCTCTCTCCTCCCCATCTGTAAAATGAGACAGTAGTACCTCCCCCACCAAGAGGAATCCAGGGAGCAGTACCACCTCGTGTGAGTAATTCTGAGGTCTTCCTTCTGGGGCTGTACTTTGATGCAGTAGTGTTTGAGTATGTGCTTAAGAGTGTTCTTAAGTCACGGGGCTTGGTGGCCCATTCATGGTGAATTAGCCTCCGCCACAGTCGGAAGACCTAGCGTCTGCCTCCAGCCCTTCATAAACTCTCACAATCATTTCACTTCCTGGTGCCTTAGGTTTCTTCTTTAGTTAAATGAGCAGAGGAAGTCCCATGTTAGCAGGGACCCTATCTTGTTCAACATCTAGAACAGCATCTGGCTCATAGTAGGTGCTGGCTAGACATTGGTGCAGCTCAGCTCGGGGAAATGCAGAAGATGTTGATACAACAGACATGAACATAATTTTGAGAAGAAGTCATGAATACTATGCAAAAATGACTGGCTTTCCATGTTTAAGGTTCCCAGAGAGAGAAGAGATAAGACATTTCTCTGCCAGGATCTAAGCATGAGACTTGGAAGCAGGAGATCTTGCCTCAAGTCTTGGCTCCACCACCTAAGGCTTTCTAACCGTAGAAACGTTAAAAGGAGAAACTTTTTAACCTCTTTGGATATCATGTCTTCATTGGTATTTTTGGGTGATCACCCATATTTCGGAGTGTTCTTTAGAGCTCCCAAGATCAAGGAAATAGAACTAGCAAATACTACACAAGTACAAATATACTAAGAAATGGTAGCTCTTCATGCTTTACATTAGAGGACGATCAATCATAAAAAGAAAAATTATATCCCTGTTACTCAAGTGTAAGGTAGTGACGATAGAGCTGTATTGTCCCCCTGACAAAGTTGACCTTCTTTAAAATACAGGGGGAAATGGCCCACTTCCTGTCTTGCATACATAGCCAGACGAGCTGAGCTCCTTCCTCGAGAGAACTCCTCTCCCTGTAGCTGCCACGCCTCGCTGCTTCTGCACCAGCTCCAAAAACTGTTCCAAGTCTGCAGGAAGACATGCGCTGGCTAGGACTGTTTCTGAAGAATTGGCCAGGATCCCATCAGAGGTTGCAGGCCAATTTCAAAAAAAAAAAAAAAAAAATTCCTTCTCCCATTGCTCCCTCTTACATAAAGTGCGTGGCCAGAGTCCAGGTCTTGTTTGCATTTTTCTTTTCCAAAAGTTCAAAATTCAAATTTATTATTTATTGCCTGTTTCTATATTTGATGGATCTCTGTAGAAAAATCTTTCTCCAGACCCTCACTGTTTATGTTCTTAGCGAATTTTTTATATATATATGTGTGTACATATATAATGTATTATATGATATATATGTTATATGTTATATATTATATATTATGTATTATATATTATATACATATATATTCCTTTTTGGTTGTTTTTCATTCACATGTATTCAGACAGCCTATATAATTTAGTTGCAGGACTAAATTTGAATATATCTTTAAATATAAACTTACAAACTTGCAGAATGTTCTCTTTTAGCGTATTTTCCATACTACACTAAGTCAACTACCGCATGGAAACTAATTTGCGCTTGAAATTCCACTTAGGAACACTACGTAGAATTTGTGTCTAGGGAGAATCCAAAAAGAAAGCTTGGGGTAGCCAGTCCTATCTCTCGTGAGGCTTTTTTTTGGGGGGAGGGGGATGCAGTGTTTCTTTAGACTTTTTTTTAATGTATGGAATTCACATACTATCCAATTCACCCATTTAAAGTGTACAATTTAGGGAACAAGTTTTAGTATATTAAAAAATTGTGCACCTATCACCACTATCTAATTCCAGAATATTTTCATCACTCCCCAAGGAGACCCTGGACCCATGAAGCAGTTACTTCACTTTCTCCTCTCCCCAGAGTCCTCACAACCACTTATTTGCTTTCTGACTCTGTGGATATTTCATCTAAATGGAGACATACTATGTAGCCTTGGTGACTGGCTTCTTCCACTTAAGCGTAGTGTTTTCAAGGTTCATCAACGTTGTAGCACATAGTAGTACTTTGCTCCTTTTAATGATGGACTCATATTCCACTTTGCAGGTATTATTACCTCTTGCATATCCATTCATCTATCCGTGGACACTTGGGTTCCGATTTCTCCAAGTTTTCTGGTTCTCACCGTAGCCATCCTAATGCTGGCAAAGTGGTATCTGACTGTGGTTTTTCATTTACATTTCCCCATCTGGCTATTTAAAAAATATATGGTAAATATTTTCCTAGAGGTCATTTGCCTGACAACCTTAACCCTCTAGGACATGAGCCCGCATGGAACATATTGCAAAAGGTCCCCAAACCAGAAAACCTTGCACTTTGCCCCCCCAAGGCCCATCATTCAGTGAGTAACTCTTATTCAACATTCATGATTGGCTGTTATGTTTTCCAGAAGGGAGCTGGACACCTATGGCAGGTGCTGTGGCAGGAAGACAAGTGACAGTAGAAGTGGCCATTAACAATCTGCCACCAAAGGAGGGAAACTGTAATACTTTCTATGACGTTTATGACCCCAAGTCTTCCACTAGAGGTCAAATGATGTTCCATATTTTGTAAGAAGGCAAAGCTAGCTATAATACATCTTAGAAAGGGCTCCGTGAAGGATGACTCAGAGAAATATGTATTTGCCCTTGGATGCATAAGCTTGCCTGAATTTTCTAGATATTTAATTTCCCGATGATATTAGGTGGCATTGAGTTTCATCTTGACTGCGGAAAGACAAATGGAAGATTCAGATTCTGTAGAGTTGTAATAGATGTTATTCAAACATTTAAATGAAATGGGGCACCTGGGTGGCTCAGATGGTTCGGTGTCTGTCTGCCTTCTGCTCAGGTCGTGGTCTCCAGGTTCTGCAATCAAGCCCCACGTCAGGCTCCCAGCTCAGCGGGGAGTCTGCTTCTCCTTCTCTCTGCCTCTCCCCCTGCTTGTGTTCTCTCTCTGTCTCAAACGAATAGCTAAATCTTCAAAAAAAATTTAATGAAATGTTTTTAGGAACTTGAATTCTACTTTTTTGATGACGTTGACCACTGGTTGATTTGACTGATACTCAGAGCTTACTTTTATTTTAGAAAATTCCTGTTATTTCGGTATGCGTCGTGGCATGATGCCAATAAATTAACCTTTTATCTGTTCTCTCAGCTGAGTTACTAAAGATTATTGCCTGCCGGTTGATGCTGGGTTAAACTGCAAACCTTAAAGCTGCCTAGTATTTAATGTATAATTGAAGACTGCTTTCTGTCTCGCTTACTTGTATATGCTGAAACTTCCTCCTTTGTTAAGTTGCAGTATCCCTCTACAGAGACTAGGAACTAATAGGGCATACACAGAAAAAAAAAAACCCAGGGGCATCTGGGTGGCACACTCTGTTAAGTGTCTGCCTTCAGCTCAGGTCATGATCTTGGGATCCTGGGATCGAGTCCCGCGTCAGGCTCCCTGTTAGGCAGGGATTCTGTTTCTCCCCCTCCTTTCTGTTCATACTCTTCTCTCACTATCCCCCTCTAAAATAAATAAAATATTTAACCCACCGAGCCTCCCAGGCACCCCTAAATAAAATATAAAAAAAAAAGTAAACAAAACCCTAGCACCTTCTCAGAGAATTTTTTTTTCTTTATCTGAAGCCCATTTTACATCCTCTCCCCCACCTCATCCGAGGTGGGAGTCTGGCAAGTTACCTCCTGACCATTTGTTGTGATCCTCAACAACTACATTTCAAATACACACGCAGCGGGACCACTAAGAGCAACTTACATTTTCTCAGCAATTCCTGTTCTGGATTTTGAGAGCAGGTAAGCAAGCCTTGGGTCAGACCATAGCAAAACCAGGTTAATGACAGGTCTTCTCTAGCCTCTAGAAACTGAGGGGCTGTCCCATCCTGCTCTGGCATTTTCTGTGCGGTGAACCCCCAAATGAATTTCTGTCCCCAAACAAAATGAACATCTTTTCTCCTTTTTAATTGGGCTTGTATTTCTTTCTCTTTTTTAAGATTTATTTATTTATTTATTTATTTATTTATTTGAGAGAAAGAGAGAGAGAGAGCGCGTGTGAGCCAACGAGCAAGGGGAGGGGCAGAGGGAGAGAGAGAACCCTTAAGCAGAGCCTCCTGCTGAGTGCAGAGACCCACATGGGGCTGGAGGCGGGGCTCCATCCCAGAACCCTCAGACCATCACCTGAGCTGATACCAAGAGTCCGCCACTTAACCAACTGAGCCTCCCAGGTGCCCCAGCTGGGCTTGTATTTCAACAGTAAATTTATGTGGCTGCCTCCTTTTTACTCTACACTGGGAAATGCTCTTTTTATTCACAAGGGTTGGCTGTACTGTGTTGCATTGTCAATATCTAGATGCTTCCTGTTTTAAACAGGATATGGTACTTCTTTTCCAAATCTGGAGTTTAAAACCAAAGTGTTGCATTCTATTAGCTAATTTTATTTTTTTTTTCTTGCAGGTTTCTGAAAAGTGCCTTTTCTGAACGCTGCTGCTTCGATTCCCCTCTAGAGCTGTTTGCTTATAAACCCCTCTCCCTCCCCAGCCCCCAAACCTGGTTTGCTTGTAGTTCAGTCTCAACAACTTGTCCATTCTCTTTTCCCTTTGATTCCCAGTTTTCCTAGTCATTTTCCCTCCTCCTGACTTTGCAGCACGTTTTATTTTTACAGTTGCCATCCTTCCCAATCTTAATCATTAAATCCAAGAAATAGGGAGGAGAACATTTCTCCCCTTGATCTGAGACCATTCCATAGATTGAAGGGCAACCAGCAGCATATGTTTTTTGCAAGAATAATTGAAAAAATCAACTAAAGAGCACAGAATTCTTTTGAAAGCCTGGCAGTTATTGGAAGTAACTTTGGCAGAGGAACAAATTAAACTTTCAATATCTTAACCTTTCTGGTTGCCTTCTTAGGAGTTGGTCTCTCATTGAATTTTTAGCTATTCTGATACCATTTTTATTTTGCAATTGGCTTTTTGTTTGATCAGACCAAATTTTGGCTGGGACGAAAACCTAAGTGCTAACAAAGAAGCATTTCAGCAAAGCAGCCTCATTGCTTCGCATCTAGCTTGAATTCACTTTTAACCTTTTAACAGCACTGAAACTGTCCTAAAGAGGGTGCACTTGATTCTAACTTCGCTTTCAATATGACGGCGGTCAATGTCACCCTGGTTCGAGACACCCAGTGGCTGACTTTAGAAGTCTGCAGAGAATTTCAGAGAGGAACCTGCTCTCGAGCTGATGCAGACTGCAAGTTTGCCCATCCGCCGAGAGTCTGCCACGTGGAAAATGGCCGAGTGGTGGCGTGTTTTGATTCCTTAAAGGTGAGTCCCATCTACACGCATATATTTCATTTAAATTTGTTGATGTCTGTGTGTTTTGAAATATGATGTGCCTTGAAGTTAGTGACGTTAGTAATAGCACAGAAGTGGTAAGTTTTGTTTGTTGTTTGTGTGTTTGTTTTAAGACAGGATATAGACTCTGTGCTTGTAGAACTAAGCCAGACTATTGCTCATCTCATCTCAAAGCCCGCTGATCAAGATAGAATTGAAGGAAAAAAAATGAAAGAATTTTTGTAGGAATGAGAAATTACAGCCTCGCCATACTTTACTTTTTTGTATAGGATTTAAATGTTGAATACAGTGATCATAATTCTTGTAGAGCCTAAAGAAGCCATTTACTGAATTATAGCCCTATTAACTATGTTATCAAAATAACACTTGGCAGGGACCAGGCAGCTTTCAGAGGACAAGTGAAGTCAAACTCAAAGAGAATAAAGTGAAAATCTCACCATCCAGGGGGAAAATGGCTTTTAAAGTTTATTTATTTTAGTAATCTCTACACCCAATGAAGGACTCGAACTCACAACCCTGAGGTCAAGAGTCACACAGTAAAAAAAAAAAAAAGAGTCACACGGTCTACCGAATGAGCCAACCAAGGGCCCCCAGAATACTTAGTTAAAGTATATTTTGAAGCTTGAACTTGAACATGGGTACCAAACTAGGTTCACTTAATTTTCTTCCTGACTAATTTTCTTCCTGAATAGATTAACTAATTTCAGATTTCTGAGTACCTTTTATAAGGCAAGTCTTACTGCCAAGGTCATCAAACCCAAATATTATGTACTAGACTATAACCAAAATACGAGGGCAAATGAGATATTATGTAGAATAGAACATATGTGATTGCAGAACAAGAAAATGCACTGACTTTCATGTTTTATTCATAGTTATCTTTAAATTAAGGATAAAGATGTATAAATTAAAGCACAGAAGTAAAAAAAAATGGTAATTGATTCCTAGTTTAATAAGATTTGCTACGATGCATTTGAGAATTTTTTTTTCAAAATACGTGAAAGTGAATTAAGCCAAATAAGAACCTGTTTAATTTCTTGATATTGTTTTAGCTTCATCATGACCAATTTTACCTCATTAACATTTTTATTTATGGCTGCATTGGCTGACAGAGATGTATTCCTTTATGTGATCATTTCTTCAGAAAACGTTTCGTCAAGTGACATTCTCCGTAGCTAGTTAATTTAACTTATTTTGTGGTTACTACTTTTTGTTTCGGATCCTCCCAAGTTAAGAATGGAAACTTGTTATTGTAAAAAAACAGTAGTTTTTGCCATTGAGAATGTTAGAATTGCCCTTATTTGCAGAAGATATTATGATTATAGGGCTTATTCTCTACATCTTACTATCATTCGAGTTTCATCTACAATTATTTTGTGTATTATTGAAATCTCCTGCTGCATTACCCGCCAATGCCTTGAAGCAGAAAAGAACTCTGGGCTAGTTGGGGTGGAGGGAAACAGGAGATGTCTTTCATTCAGTCCAACGAGAGGGTCTGGGGTAGCACAAGGCACTCACTGTATATATGTTGTTTCAGGAGATCTGGGGGACAGTCCCAGCCTTGCTACTGTGTCTGGCCTTAGCTACTTTTTCTGATAAGGCTTACGTTCCTTTATCTCTACCTACTTTCCAGTATTATTATGGAGATACCATGAGGATGAATATCTTCAAAACAACTCTATTTAGTTAGGGTTTATTGTTGAACTCTACAAACTCATCTTCCAAATGGACATACCCAAATCCAGTTGCCATGAGTGTCATATTAGTTCTTCAAGCTAAGTATCACTGTTTTTATAGTTTACTCTTTGTTTTTGTTTTTTTTTTTTTTAAGATTTTATTTATTTATTTGACAGAACAAGAGACAGCGAGAGAAGGAACACAAGCAGGGGCAGTGGGAGAGGGAGAAACAGGCTTCCCGCTGAGCAAGGAGCCCAATGCTGCTGCGGGGCTCTATCCCTGGACCCTGGGCTCATGACCTGAGCCAACAGCAATTGCCTAACGACTGAGCCACCCAGGCGCCCCTGTAGTTTACTCTTTGATCGAGAGTTCCTTGCAGGCTTTGTAAATTCTTTCTTTGCAGACATCCGGTAAAAGGAGATAGGCGATCCTCCTAATCAGTGGTATATTTTAGGTCAGTTCTTGTACTTAAAGGGCCGTAAGGGAAACATTTTGAAGAAAATAATAAGCAAAGGAATTGTTAACAAAACACATGCTGCACTACCACTTTGAAAGTTGGAAAATGTTTAATGCAGAGACTACATAGATAATGGCCAGTGAATATTAATAAGCCACTTAATTATTTAAATATACTGTCTACTCACTGCATCCAGTGTTTTTAAAATAATTTTTGCATTATGTTGATATCTTGATGACCAGTCATACAGGATAAAGACAATTTATATAATCCTCACATCTTCAAATTTTAATGAAAACTTTAATATTTCAAATACACAAAGCCTTTCAAACAATTAATTAATTTGCCATTTAGACAGCACATTCATCCCAGTTCCATGTCTGCCCAAAAGCTTTGTGGTTCTCTGCTTTTATATTATTCCTTATCCACGATATGCATGAACGCTATACTAAGTTGAGGGTAATTGACCTGTGTGGATTGTACGAGGACCCTGTCTAAAATACACAAATAAAATACCTCAATGTTTATTGTAGCATTTGCTGCTCTCCTTGAGGTTGCATCATTGAAACACCTTTGAAATCCATTCTGTGCGCTCTTTCTATTTCCGTGAGTGGTTAAATAATTGAAGCAATCATTTGATGAGTTTTGGGCTGCTGCTTTTGGTGTTCCATGTTTTGTTTTTCTAAGGATTCCATTAGCACTAGGTACGTTACCAGATGATGATGGTTCTTTGCCTTCATAATAGGCACAATACACACAGTGTTCTATACTCACCTTGTAATGAGGGAATGTTGTAAAAATAAGGAGGGCGAGCTTGATGGCTAATCGTGCATTGTGCTGGAGTGAATGTTGAGTGTTCACTGACGAAGGCTGCACCATCTTCAGATAGAGCTCTAGACAGTGCAGCCCACAGACTGATGTCCAGCTATATAAAAGGGTCTCATGTCATGTTGATATGCAGCTGTTTTTTACTCAATTGCCTAGCCTGCTTGGCATGTTTATTTAAAAATTTCTCTCCAAAATATTGCTTAACCTGTTCTGTGCCAATTTCTCAATATGACAGTTTGCCACTGACATAGCCTGATGCTTTCAGGGCATGTCCCTTACATTTAACAAAAGATCGTCCCTAAAAATACCACGCTAGAATCTTTGTGATCATTTCTGTAGCCAAGATTGTTATCGTCGTGTATTCTGCTTCGACAATGTCATGATGTCTTGCTCTGTCCCCTCCGTACTTGAAGCAGGGTGACATCAGCCACATGTTATCCAGGAAGGATGTAAATGCTGTGATCATTTCATTATGACGTATCGACGCCCATTACACCTGCCCCCTCTACTCCCCACGCTGAGTAGTTTTGTAACAAAAATTTCCTGGCAAAGGTCTTGGCAGCAGACATTGTTGGAGGACAGCCATGCCAACCCATCTACATTCCTAAAAGATGGAAACTGGGTCCAGAATGCACATAAACTAGCTCCACATGATGTCTTCAGACATCGCACATGATCACAAGCATAATCACATTTTGACAAGTGGAACCTGTCGTGTCAGTGCTTGGATGTGAATCCACCCTTGTAGGTCAGATCGTCCTGAATCATCTGTATATTCTGTACTATGTCTCAGTAGTCACAGTCATTTTCACCAGTTTAAAATTTGACTGAATATTTATGTCATCCCTGTTTGCTAAGGGAAAACTTGCTGGGAGCAGAAAACCTAGCAACCTAATCCCAAGGGTCACTGGATTATGCAAGACTCAGAACCATTTCTAAGCTTTGCCAGAGAGGTCTGCTTGCCCTATAAAGATACATAAATAGCACCTGTCATCCTGAGATTCCAGGAAAATCATATTTTACCTGAGGATGTCTATCTTCAGGAATACTGACCTTGAAAAGGAAATATCTTTGGTAAAAGTCAGTGCCATTTTGGACATTTCAAAAACCTTTTTTGAAAGAAAAATGGAATTACAATTAGAACCAAAACAAATACACATTGATAGCTCAACCTAACTTTTTAAATATTTTATTTTGGAATAATTTGAGGCTTACAGAAAAGTTGCAAAAGTAGTACAAGGAATAGGGGCACCTGGGTGGCTCAGTGGTTAGGCAGCTGACTCTTGATTTCATCTCAGGTCACGATATCCGGGTCCTGAGATTGAGTTCCCCACTGGGCTCCGTGCTCGGTAGGGAGTCTGAGATTCTCTCGTTCTCCCTCTGTCCCTCCCCCTGCTCACTCACTCTCTCCCTAAAATAAATACATCTAAAATAAAATAAGATAAGATAAAATAAAATAAAATCTTTAAAAATAGTACAAGGAGTTCCTGCATACCCTTCACCCAGCTTCTGGTAATGTCAATGACTTACCTTATGTAGCCCAGTTATCAAAACCAGGAAATTAACTCTAGTACAATATTATTAACTAAACTAGAGACCTTATTTGAATTTAACCAATTTTCCCCCAATGTCCTTTCTCCATTCCAGGATCCAATCCAGGATCCCGCGTTGCACTTATTTATCCTGTCTCCTTAGTCCCCTCCAATCTGTGACAGTTCCTCAGTCTTTCCTTGTCTTTCCTGACCTTGACACTTTGGATGTGTACCAGTCAGTTATTTTGTAGAATGCCTCTCAATTTGGGTTTGTCAAATGCTTTCTTATGATTGGATTAGGGTTGTGCATTTTTGGCAAAAAAAAACACAGGAAAGATGTGTATGATATCTGAGAGTACCTGATGTTGGTGTATCTTATCACTCGCTATATTAACCTTAATCACTTGATTAAGATGGTGTCTGCTGGGTTTCTCTGCTGTAAAGTGATCAGTTTTCCTTTTGTGCAAATTGATAAATATTTTCTTCATTTATTCATCTCCTACAATATACCATTGATTGTAAGGGGCATCCTAATATCTAAGCGGTTAAAATGTAAATGAGTTTCTGTCTTAGAAGTGATTGGGTAATGCGTTTCTATAATTACGGTCAATCAAGAAGGGGAGGGAGGAGAAAATAGACCAGGAGCATGACAGGAAAGGAAGGAGTGATGGGCCGCCAGAATGGCAGAACCCTGGAGGATGAGAAGCCCAAGAAGTTTTGGGATGTGTGTGTCCCCATCATGTGCTCCTGCGGGGTGGAACTCGTGCGGAATAAAATCAGTGCGCCTGGCCCCCTTAACTTGGGATCCTCCTACATCGGGAACCAGGTGTCCTGCCTTTGTTTCCAAGATAATAGTTCCCCCGATTGTAAAAGTTATCCATCTCTATGAAGAGAAAGGAAAAGACAAAAAGAAATCTTAAAAATCATATGCAAGATGATAAGAATAAAATGTAATGAAAGGTAGGTAAAGTGTAAACGTCATCCCCGCTGTGCCAGTATCACCACTAACGTTTCTCTATGTTTCCGTCCTTTATATGACTGTCCATTTGTATCATAAACCTTGCCTTACTCCTGTGTCCTCATAGACCTCACTCCCTCACTCCCTCCCCCACCCACCCTGGACAGCCAACCTCTCCCTCCATTTACACTTCCTGTTAGTCTCATGTTCCTCCCGGTGTACAAAAAAGGAGAAGAAAGAAAAGAAAAGAAAAAAGAACAGAAAAGAAAAGGGAAAGGAAGGGAAGGAAAAAGGAAAGGAAAAGAAAAAAACGAAAGAAAGAAAACAAAATCTAGGTACTGCCCGATCTCTCATTCAGAGACTTTCAAAAAATATACCGCTTATTGTGGCAATTTTTCTGGTTGGAAAATAAAAATATCATTTCTAGAAAACTATAATATAGAGACAAAGATTTAAAAAAAAATCTGTAAGTGTGTTACCTGACCAATCTTTTCAATACATATGTCCTTTCAAAATTTCTTTTAATGACAACTGTTTCCTCAAAAAAAAAAAAGGTTTCAGACATTCCATGGAATTCCAAAAGCTTTTGATACTTGTGTAAGAATAGTATTTTAGAAACAGATTTAATGCAAAAGATTCTATTTTTCTTTTTCTTTTTTTTAAAGAGTTTATTTATTTATTTGACAGACAGAGATCACAAGTAGGCAGAGAGGCAGGCAGAGAGAGAAAGGGGGAAGCAGGCTCCCTGCTGAGCAGAGAGCCCGATGCGGGGCTCGATCCCAGGACCCTGGGATCATGACCTGAGCCGAAGGCAGAGGCTTTAACCCACTGAGCCACCCAGGTGCCCCAAGATTCTATTTTTCAAATAATACGCAGCCATCAGAAATTATGTTTGTGAGGACTATGCAATCATAATTATAAGCTTTATCTTCTAGTGAATGCCTACAGTATTCCAGAAACTTCACACATGCTGACTGTAATCCTCACCACAACCCAGTGTAAGCTTTACCACTGGGTGGGCCAGGTTTTGCCAGCTGTGTGGTCTTGAATAAGTACCCAACCTCCCTGCCCCTACCTTGCCTCATTTGTGAAAACAGAGAACCTACTAGCACCTGCCTCTGGAGTTACTGCGCGTTCAAACGAGGTGATCCACATAAGGCGCTTGGAACAGAGTGCTCATTATCAGCATTCAAGAAATGTCTATGTTCACCAAATAAACTTCAAGTGCCCTGACAATTTAAACATGAAAAATAAAATTGACCCATGACAGTAGTAGAAGAAAGTGTAGGTGAGCACTTTTGTAATCTTGGGGGTGGGCAAGACCTTCTAAGCACATTATCAGAGGCAGAGGCAATCAAAGCAAAGGATTCTTAGAACTGAACACATAATACAAATCATGGCTGAGAGACAGAAAACACCAAAAAGTTAGAAGATAAGCAATAATTAGGGGGAAATTTTTAACTAATTTGACAGATTAAAAAAGTCTTTAATATACAACGAGCTTTACAGTTAAAAAAATACAATGATATTTTCCCGGAAAAGTAGGTAAAGGATAGAAATAGTCAAGCAAGACAGTCTGATGTGGCCAGTTTATGCCTGGGGACATTTTGACGAACCCTCCTGACACTGCTGCCCTGACACCTGACACAGCCACCTGTTTCCACTGTCCCCGTCGCAGTGTACCCCTCACCCTCCTTCTCTCCCTGACTCCGGTCCAGAGAACTCTCACCCTGTAATTTAATTCTTTCTGCATTATTTATGTGTTCTTCTACAAAACTGTTACTTCTAATAAAAAAAAATTTTAGACGGGGCTAACCTCCCAGGGGAAACTAAAATCATCTTTATAAGAGAAGCTTCACAATATTAAATATGGTGTTTGCATACTCGAATCCCGAGAAAAAAAGTTGAGAATTTCATTGAGCATTTCCTCTACATTCTGGCATTCTGGAGCTGAGAATAAGGAATCTTACATGTTCCAAATACCTTCCTTCTTCCCCTCCACTCAGTGTCCATAGATGGGTAGATAGATAGATGGATGGATGCAATTTATTCATCCGTTCACCAGACAGGTACTTCAGGAGCACCTGTTGGGTTGCCAGGCGTTGTGCTAAGCAGAGGAATCCAACCGTGAACTACAAACAGTCCCTGCCCCATGAAGCAGACAGTCTAGTTGGGGGAGGGGCAAACAAAAAGGAAGTCGGCATTCAGGTGAATGACATCTTCCCATGTGAAGAAAAAGGAGGTAGGGAAAGGACACAGAGAATGCCAGGGGCTGCTGTTGTATATAGAGTGGTCAGGCGGTGGTATTTGAGGAGACGCATGAAGGAGGTGAGCGGACGAGTTATGAGGATTTCTGAGAACATTCCAGGCAAAGAGCAAATAGCAATAGCAAAGGCCCCAAAGTAGGAGTGAGCCTGGTGTGTGTGTGATGAATCTTGAGGTCACCAGGATGACTGGAGCAGAGGGATGAAGGGGGAGAGGTAAGCGGGAGTGAGATCGGGTGGGGCCGTGTCTATCAGGGTAAAGGCCCAGAGCGTGTCCCAGATGAGGAAGGACCCCGGAAGCCTGTCCTAGGCATCCCTGGACTCTTCCTGATGTAGATCTTTTCCCTGCTGCTTTTGCTCTGTATTTTCTGGTGTAGTAAGTCGTAGCCAGCGAGTCTTAGAAGTCCTCTGGCGAATCGCCAAGCAAAGCTCGTCTATACATTGCTCTTTTTCATACATTATTTACTTGATGATTTTTCTTTGAACAATTGGCCATCAATTGATGAATAGATAAAATATGTTTTCTACGTGCCATGGAATAGTATTAGGCTATAAAAGGGAATGAAGTACTAACATGGATGACCTTGAAAACATTATGTTAAGGGCAAAAAGGCAGTTCAGAAAGATTCCATATTGTATGATTCCATTTATATGAAGTATCCAGAGTTGTCAAATCCATAGACGGAAAGTCTATCAGTATTGCCAGGGGCATTGGTGGCAAGGAGAGAAGAGGTTGAAGTAGCAGTAGGAAGTGGCTGCTAATGGATAGAATGTTCTGGAAGTAGACAATGGTAACAGTTGCACAACTTGGTGAATAACCTAAGAACCACTGACTTGTACACATTACAAGGGGGACCTTTATGGTATATGAATATCTAAAGAAAAGTTAAAAATTTAGTATAAGAGGTTTGCAGTAAAAAACCAATAAAGGGTATGCAATGAGGTTTCCCTCTCATTTTTTTTCTGCAACTAACCTGTTGACCTCGCAACCAATGTATTGAGTTTTCTCTCTCCCATAAATATTTTATGAACAGACATGCAAATACATATGTACATATTCTCACTTTCTTACACAAATAGTAGCATACAGTTCTTCTCTTTGCTTTTATTATATACAAGTGTTAAAAGGAGAGGAAAAGATATACCATGCTGACATTAATCAAAAGAAACGTGGAGGTGCTGTATTTTTATTACCAATATATAGATATGTATTAAGGATAAACAGAATTGCACACAAGTACTGGGCTCTAGTTAGTAAATCGGTTACTCACAGGCACATGTAAGTACTTTATATGGATGCTGGCGTTGAACAAGTAGGTGAGTAGAGAATAGATCGAGATAGCCGGCTTCCTCGCCATCAGAGAAAAGAGTTAAAAATAAGGAACAAATCCTGTGACATGGATTAGAGTGGAAGCATCAGGATGTTCATTTTCATATGTCCACAGATAGATGCAGAAATAGACACGGAGCTGTGTCTGTGGGGATCACTGTACATGTTTATGTCTCTCAGCTCTGTCCTAGGAGGACCTACAAGCAAGGGCACCCCAATAGTAATAAACACACCTAGCACCCGGATTTTGGTCTCTACCATTCTTCCAGAAAGGACCCAGGGCTCCTCGGAGTAATGGCTGATGCTGGACTGAGGCAGGGCAAGTAAAAGTGAGCCTGTAATGTCTTGTGGTGCCAGAAAGTAAGTGCTCACAAAAGAGTGGGGCATAAGAGGTCACGGGAGCCAGTCTGCAGTCAAATGCTCTACCCCTGAGCTATACCCGCCACGGGAGCCAGTCTGAAGGAGCGCCCACTGGCCAAAGTGTCAAGGTCATGAAAGACAAGGAACTGTCACAGATTGGAGGAGACTAAGGAGACATTGACAAGTTAATGCCGTGTGAGGTCATGGATTGTGTCCTGGAACAGAGAAAGGACACTTGGGAGAAAATTGGTGAAAATAAAAAAGTCTCTAGTTTCGTTAATATCGTGCTAGAGTTAATTTCCTGGTTTTGCTAACCCTGCTATGTGTGGTATGGAAGTTGCTGACATTATGGGAATCTGAGTGAAGGGTAAGTCACGGACTCTCTGTACCAGTTTTGCAACTTCTCTGTAAGTATAAAGCTATTTCCAAATAAAATGTTTCTAAAAGTTAGTTTTTAGAGCACGTCCTGTCCTCTGATGCTCAGAAATACAGTGGGATATTGTTTCTTTTCATTTTGCCTTCTTTGACCTCGGGTATGGTAATGAGAAAATGCTGATATCCATCCAATGGCTCATCCTGGGCCTGACCCCAACCAGCTGGATGAGTCAGAGAGTGAACTCTTTAAGAAAGCATTCCTACCCAGACTAGCACTTCACAAATGGAGAGGAAAATCAAGAATTTAGGCTGGAGAAGGAAGACCACTGAGTTTAGACTGTTAGCATTTCCAGATAAGGAAACTGGAGACCCAGTGAGGGAGAGTTGCCGGCTCAAGATCCCATAAGCAGTTGTGGCCCGGGGACTCCAGGGTTCTTCTAATCATTTCCGTTTTTCCCCCTGTGGAGAAGAAGGAAATAGCGATAACATCAATTGGGCTATTATTGTTCTAGACCAGCCCTTAATCATCCAGCCCTTACCTTGGTCAGATTGTGTCACATGATACTGGGGGTGAGGTTGTGGTTCCCTTTCACTTTTTGAACTTCAAAAAGTGGGCGGGGTGGGGGAAAAGCCAAGGTTGCCTTTCCTAATGCCTCCCTCATTTATTGTTTCATGACATTGTATTTAGAGTAAGACTTTTTTGAGAGAGAGGGAGAGAGGGAGCCTGAGCTGGGGAGAGGGGCAGAAGGAGAGAGAGAATCATAAGCAGGCTCTGCACCCGAGGTGAGGCTCGATCTCACAACCCTGAGATTACAACCTGAGCCAAAATCAAGAGTCCGATGCTCAACTGATTGAGGCACCCAGGCTCCCCACATTTAGATTAAGACTTTTTATGTTAAGGCTCATATTTAGTTCTTTGACGACAAGAGTCGGAACACCGAGCTGGCTGGACTCCCTTGTCCATCTCTCTCCCCTGAACCCTGTGTTGCCAAGTTAGTTAGCTAGAGTTGGGGACTGTAACTGTCTGTGGATCATGGACATCTCGGCTGCATGAAACTCTGGCATCTGATTCTGTTGATTGTATCAATTGCAGTGACAGTTCAGCTTTATTGTGAGTCAAATATTCTTCCGTCAAATCACTTGGAGTCTAACCCAACCCATTTAAAATGTTTTATGGGAGCATAGCTCAAGATCATTTCTCTCCACCTCAAAGCCACAGTTGCCATTGGGTTGTATTTTTCAACCACATTTGGTGCCATGACGACTGATCCCTTGTCACAGGATCCCCAGGTGAGCGTGTGAGATCTGAAAATCAGAAGCTGGAGAACTACAATATGCCAACTCTTTTGTTCAGAAGAGACTCACGTGTTAGAGAACTATATACCTGATCCTACTTGATCATTAAATAATTCTCTTCATGTCCTGGGGCTGTCTGGAGTCATTACAAGTATTGTCTTTTTCTCTATTTCAAGTATTTGTGAAATGTTGATGCCAGGTACCTCTGTGCATCTGGAAATAGCAATTAGTTTTCTGAGAAACCTGACTTTATTCACAGAACATGGTTTACCTACTGCTTTGTTTTGCCCTTAGAGATTAGCTTTCTGTTTGTAATGTCCCTAAGCTTACCCTCTTTTCCTCTGTCTCAGACTGCTGCTTGATTATTGACCTACAGGGTTAAACATTCCAGAGGAATCTTAATGGTCCGTTCTTCTCTTCTGTCTCAGTCTGCTGCTTGGGTTAGATATTCCAGAGGAATCTTAGCATCTGTTCTTTCCTCATTATCTCTGAGTAATCTTTTCGTTTTCTTCCATATTTTCTCCTCTCTGTAATCAGTCTTCAGTTTCTTAAATTAATGTTTTTGCGGGGTTTTGTTTGTTTGTTTGTTTGTTTTTTTCTGTAGTTGATGCTGTAGAATCCAGATTCACCATCCTGCTTGGGTTTTTGAAACAATGCTTTTATTTCTGTGCCTTTGATTCCCAACCACAGGGTCAAGTTGTACTGCTAGATGTAATTCGAAGCTGATCGGCTCATTTTCCTGTCTTTCTTAATATTGCTTTCTTAAGGGGCACCTGGGTGGCTCAGTCGGTTAAGCCGCTGCCTTCGGCTCAGGTCATGATCTCAGGGTCCTGGGATCGAGCCCCACGTCGGGCTCTCTGCTCCGTGGGGAGCCTGCTTCCCTTCCTCTCTCTCTGCCTGTTTCTCTGCCTACTTGTGATCTCTCTCTGTCAAATAAATAAATAAAATCTTTAAAAAATATATTGCTTTCTTAAAAGTCAGTAAATGATTCCATTTATTCTTCTACCTTTTATTCTCTAAATAATCTCCACTATTTGGACTTGGCCATCTTGTCTCCAGAGTCAGAATAAATAATTTCTTTTAATATCTTGTTCATAATGAGTTTGTGTAATATTGCTTAATCTAATCCACGATTTAGTTAAGTACAGTGGATCCATCAATTTTGTGGCTATAGGATCCATCAATTTTGGCAGGTATAACTTGGCCACGGGCATTTAAATGTTGGCTGGAAATTGGATTTTGTTTTCTATCCTACGTGAGCATATGTTTTTTGCTGGAATTCAAATTTTTATTTACCCACCGGAAATTGGTAGAAAAGAAATTTGCCCCTACCCATGTTCTCTTGGGTATGTGGTGGACAGTGAAGGCAGTTTCCACACTGTGAAAACCATCCATAAGTTTGAAAATGTCGGGTCCACAGTGCTATAACTGTTAAATATGCGGTATATATGACAAATTCACTCAGCTAAGACATATCCTACGTGTCAGCCATGATTTGCTAGCTAACTACTAAGTAGTAAGGTTCTCATTTCTGTCTTTAGCACACGGCAAGGCAAACAAGAAACCTTTCTCTCTGGGACTTGAGACACTTACCCATCTTTTATACACATGTAGGTACGCTGAGTAAGCAGCAATGTAGTTAGGACCAATCAGCTCTTACTCAGTTCCAAATGCTTTTTGGAGACTCCATTTTTAAAGATGATGGTCTTTTTAGACCAGCCACCTTGCCACATTGCTTAACATTTTTGTTCATTGTATTTGTGAAAGGGTAACACTAAAGTAACACTTAGAGAATGTTTAATATCTCAAGAACTCTGTGTTCTTGTTTTAAACATTTGGTGAATACCCATCTCAAGCTGTTTCTTTGTTGTTAACGTTCATGCTTATCACGCACTCCATTAAAAAAACAAACGAAAGTTTTGCAGCTTTTGTAGGAACATGACCTCTAGAATTTTTGCAATTTCTTGGTTATTTCACTTTTTTATTAGCTAGCAAAGCATTCTCTGTGGAAACAAATGAAATCTTAAAATGCAAGTAACTGCAACATTTTAAAACTCTGTGTCTATTTTGCCAGTCCTCCCATGGAGGGAGGATTTATATTTTTTCCAGCTTTATTAAGGTATCATTGACATACAACATGGTGTAAATTTAAGGTGTACAACATGATGATTTTCTGCAAGTATATAGTGTGAAATCATTAGCAACATAGGGTTAGTTAACCACTGTCACTTCCATAAATACTGCTTTGTGGGGAAAATATTTAAAATTGACTCTCTTAGCTAACTGAATTAGTTCACTAAAGTCACCAAGTGGCACATTACATGCCCAGAACTTATTTGTCTTATAACTGAAAGTTTGTACCCTTTGACCAGCATCCCCCCGTTACCCCTAACCCCCAGCCCCTGGTAACCGCGACTCGGTTCTCTGTTTCTGTGAATCCACCTTTTTTAGATTCCTTGTATAAGTGAGATCATATAATATTTGTCTTTCAGTGTCTGTTATTTCACTTATCATAAGGACCTCCAGGTCCATCCATGTTGTTGCCAAAGGCAGGATTTCCTTTTTTCTTGTGGCTGAATAGTATTCCATTGTGTGTGTGTGTGTGTGTGTATATATATATATATATATATATATATATATATATATGTGTGTGTGTGTGTGTGTGTGTGTGTGTATAGCCTTTTTTTTTCTTTCAAAAAAGCCTTAGAAGTTGTCTTGTTAAATGCCTGTTTCTTGGGTGAACTACGGTTGTAACCATGGAAATATTTGAAACGAAGCATGGTAGCAGCGAGTAGCATAAATAGAGAAAACTCTGCCTTTTAATAACATCTCAAACAAGGGCTCCTTGTGTGGCCTTGAGCAGGACACGGGAATCCTCCTACCTCTGTTTCTCTTCATACAGGAACAAGCAGCCCCACTCCATTTGTAGGGCTATTGGTTGTGGTTTACTACAAGCATTTTATGTCAGGAGTCATTTAATGCTGAAAGTTCTGTTAAATCCATTAAGAATTCTGTATACGTTCAATTCCCCAAAGAAATGAGTCATTCCACAAACGTTTATGGAAACCTATTACTTGCTAGGCTCAGGGCTCTGTACTGTGCCGGCTACAGTCATGGAAGACTTGATCCCTGCCTGACCCCTTCCGATGAAGCCGCCTGTGTTCTTCTGTACCGTAAGCCAGGTACAAACTAACCACTAAGAGTCCAAGGGGAGAGGCAGGGGCTGGGATTACATCCAGCTGGGGCGTTGAGAAACGCAGTCATGGGAGAGGTGCTGTCTGAGGTATTCTTCCAAGGAAGGATAGGAAGATATTTCGGGCGGACGGCATAATCTGAGCAAAGACAGAGACGGAAAGGTGGGATGTATGGGGAGGGAGTTACGTGGGAAGTCAGCCTGGCTGAAGCTAGAGCTGTGTTGGCCGAGGAGTAGCCTTAAAAGCCACAGAGGAGTTTGAACTTGATTTCATAGCTCTGAGGAGGCTGCCCGGTTTTAAGTAGGGAAATGACATCATCAGCCTATTCGAGAGGAGTTGGGAGAGCATGAGAGACTGGCAATTTGGTGGTGGGGGGGGGATCCTCTTAGAAAGTGGTGAAGTATTGAAGGTACGATATGGTAACCATCTGAGCCAGGTGTGGCAGGGGGAAGAGAAAGCCAGTGATGGGGGTGAGGCATTGCTGAAGTCAGCACGGTTAATTAAGGAAGAGGGGGTTGATGTTCTTCTCGAGCCCATGGCCACTGTGTACCCTTGAATATCTGATCTCATTGAATCTTAAGTGAACGTCTGCCATATTTTTCTCAGTTTCACATCAGATGCCATCTAGTTTACCACATAGCTTCTGTGCCTAGCACATGTATAGCCTGTATCACAAACTCGGAAAGTATTTGTTGAATGAAATGCGAGCTTGTCGAATCACTTTGACAAAGGGAGAATAAATACGGGCTCACCTGCCTGGTGCCCTGTCAGCTCTCTTTCTGCATCTGTACTTCCACCCCCCCCCCCATTTGGTTTTTACTTAAGTATGAATGAAAATTGTATACACCCATGTGCTGACTCTCCTCTCTCAACTACATTTTAACCTACGTTTGATGGCTTACACATTGTTGATTTTTGGAAATTTAATTTCATCCCTTAGCATTATAGAAATGTTCTTGGCCGCGTGTGTTGGATGGTCTCCAAATGTTGCATTTTGAATGCTTTTACCCTGTATATGGATTTTTAAAAATTTTGCTGAGTGGCCCCTGTTAAATATTATTTTAAAATAATTAGTGTGATAATCTAGTAATATTCAAGCATTATTTTTTTGGCCTCATAATGTTTGAAATAGAATTTTACAGCAGATGGCTAGCTTGCAAATCAAAGTATTCTTGGAAACATGATTAGTGCTAATAAGGTCATTCTGAGTCAAGCACAAGGTCATAATGTGCAGAAAGGGGTTCTGTGTAAAAAGTGGCTGCCTAGTCCAATAAAAAATACATTTGAAGCTTAATTAATAACTTACTCTGAATGTACAGTGATCTTTTAAAAGTCCAAGCATAGAAGGGCAAAGAAAAATTCTCAGAGAGGGAGCCCATGCACTGACATTTTTAAATAAACTTAACTAGAGCCCTCAATAGCTAGAACTGAGTCCAAGTAATCGGTTTTTAAAAGAAATGGGAAAAATGATTTCAAGATGTGTTTTTAAAAAGGTTCTCTAGACTTATGAGCTGTACCTTGGAGTTTGTGTAGTCAAGCTCAATCTCTTACACCCTCTCCATCTTGTGCTCCTTTCTGCATGGTGATACCTGTTTTTCAGGACAGAAATTGCTGTGGGTGTAATCCTCAGTAATAAAGATATAATTCACGTTTGGGCACCTAACTCTACTTTCAAGCACAGGAAAGATGCCTGGAATATTTTAGAAAAATGTCTCAATGAAAAAGGAAACTAAATAATTTTCAGGATTTAGCAGCATTCAGCTGACATCATTAATATTTTGCAATAATATCCATAATTGTGACTTGCAGATGTTACTAGGCAACTGATGGCTAAACCAAAACCCTCTCATTTCTCGCCAGTTCTTAAGATCTCACTCTGGGGGCACAGGACATCTAGTCCATCTTTGAAGTATTAGCGATAAAACATATTTAATTGTATTTCACCTGTCGCTCCCCCTAACTTCCTATTCTCCTTCCAGATAAATGCATGAGAAAAAAATGACATTGCTTCCCAGTCAGAGATTGTAGAGAAGAATGAAAGAGAGGAAGGAAGGGAGGGAGGGAGGGAGGGAGGGAGGGAGGGGGAGGGGGAAGGAACAGGAGAAAAAAGAAATTCAGAGACACTTCTTGGGAAAGGTTTTTCATTCTGCAATACTTCAGCTCAATAATAATGTTTTTGAAACAAAACCAGAATGAAGGTGTAATGAATAAAATAACACACTAATGAAAAGGGGGTTATAGAGAAAGTAAGACTCCCCCAGAGAGAGAATTATTTGTGCCATTTTCATCACACATCTTCCATTATAAACTCCTTGGCTTTCCTTGAAGCCAAAATGAAGAGCTGTGATGAATTCCAGCTCAGAGAAGTGTCCTTCTCCCTCTCAGATGCCCTCCTCCTTCTCCAGGGAGCACCACTACATGGAGCACCTCAGTGACCTTTGATTTCCACCCTGTGGTTTTTCTGTGATTTCTACTGCCATTGTGTCCCGGGCTAGAGCCCCTCATGCCTCTGCAGTCCCAGGAGAGATAAGATTTGCAAACTCCTCGTGGGCAGGTTCCTTGTCCTATTCTTCTGTGCCTTCCACGGTACCCAGCATTCTTTTTTTTTACAAAGAGATGCTCATTAACCAGTATGCTTTCTTTTATCAGGCAGGGAGAACAATGCAGTTCAATCCATTCTCCTATTTACTGCGGTTGCCAGAAAGCCCCGAGCTACATTTAGGGCCCCACCGAAGCAATTAGCCCAAGTCTAGAGTTTTGAAGTTTTTGATATAATTATTCCTATCGCCCCACCTTCCCCATTACATTATATCTCTCTTACTCTTTAGGCTTATGATAATGATCTTGCTGGCAATGTATCTTTCTTGTAAGTGCTTTCCAAGTCTTTGGGGGAAGGACGTAGTTGTGTAACTAGTGAGAAAGTGAGGGGGCAAGGGAAAGGGCTAATTCCAGCTCTGAATCTAGTATTTGCTGCTTATTAAGCTATCTGGTTTCATTTACATGTGTCCTTGTATCACAGTCAGTCCAGTATTGCAAACTGGGGGCCCCGGTTAGAAATTGACTTGCCGTGATACTCAGAAATAAACTGAGTGCGGCTGAGACTACTCACCCTACAGAAAGGGAAAAATTACAAATACTCGACAGCCGTTAGACTGGTGTTTATTTTCTTCCCGTGAAGAGGATGAGAAGTGTTGTCTGAGACGGACGGTTTCCTTACTGTGTGCTGCACGTACCATGGATGAACTTTGTGTTCGGTGCTTGCTTTGAGGTTTGGGAATCTATCAATACCTCAGCTTTTGATTATTCATGCTGAAACACTGTGGTCAGCATTGGGCTGTTTGCTTATTTAACGCAAAAAGTAGTTCCCTCCTTTAAGCTTTCTTTTTCCAGATGTCTTTTCAGGGGGTGAGGAGAAGGGGTAATGCTCCCAGATGAGTGTGCTTTCTGCAGTAAGTAAAGATACTTATTTATTGGAGAGAAGAATTCACTAAAAAACACTTTGTAGCTTAAACTTGGGTACATAGCAAACATTTAGGGAAACACTCTGGGGAGGCTTTAGAGCAAGCTCAAGCAACATGGAATAAATACACAGCTCTCAGTATACTCACCTTTAGAACTAATAACACTGCTTTGCAAATAGAAGATGAATGTGTTTTCTAAGAGTAATAGAATAGAATTTCAAGAAGCCCAATCCTTCTTCTCCATGACCTGGGCTGGCCTTCCTTTAAATCTTTTTTTTTTTTTTTTTTTGTTGGGGGGACGGTTTAAGCCATCTCTACAGCCAACGTGGGGCTTGAAGTCACAACCTCGAACTCAAGAGTCACATGTCCCACCAACTGAGCCAGCCGGGCACCCCAGGGCTGGGCTTTTGTTTTATATGATGGTTAACATCATTACTGGGGTCAGAGAGGTGGAATTCCCCATATCCAAATCCCTTCAGTCTGACCTTTTAGAAACTGAATTATCAGTAACATAAGACAATGCTTAATAAATAGCTAAATCCATTGTCAGATAGGACAGTATTCCCGCAGCGCAGAACTTCTCAAGGCTCTTGTTGGCACAGTAGCAGCCCCGGCTTCACCTGGGAACTTGTTAGAAATGTGAATTCTCGGGCTGGGTCAGCAACTCTAGGAGTGGGTCTGATGGTGTTGGAAGAAGCCCTCCCGGTGATCTGATGAATGCTGGGTTTGAGAACTGCTGGCTCAGAGAATTCTCAGTGCTCTGCATTGTGCCCTTCATGCTTCTGCCTTCCTTTCTGACCACTTTTTTTCCCCAACGACCTCAGACTTGGGTTATTTGTTTTTATTCCAATCCTGCAGAAAGAAAGCAGCGTCTGTTCTGGAAGCCCCCCATATCTCTGGGAAACTTACTCTATATCTCCCCCTCAAGGAGCACCAGGATGCTTATTAGCTAAGATCAGGCTCTGAGTCATACTGCCCCAAAGACAGCGGGTTAGTTCTGTTGAACCCAACATGTCTCAAAACTCTTTGACCACAGAACCCTCTTTTTGTGGAGTGTCTAGGACCTTCTCATTGGTGTGTGAGTGTATGAAACCAAAAAAGAAAAATGATTTTAATAATGTATCTATTCTAATCCTTTGGAAAGATTAGTGACTTTTTTCATGCCCCCAAACCTCTATGGTAGGTGTTGCTAGCACGAGTGGGGACTTGCTTATCTAGAGAAAAAGGACATATATAATAAGGGTGGGAAAGTTTTCCCTTCTGCCCTTCTGGGTTCTCTGGCTCAGGTAGACAAATAAAACAAGCAGGAGACAAATAAAACATACATGAATAATGTGTGTTCCTCCTGTGTATGTGGGAGAGACCCAGGAAAACTGTCATTGCCCCAACTGGCCCAAGCCATCACCTGACCTACCATATTTAGCTAAAGACAAAAGGCGACCAGGAAAAGCACAATAAACAAGGGCCTGATCCTTATGCAGACTTAAGATTCTACAGATTTAGAGTCACCTCCCTCTTCTTGGTCCATCCAGCAAGACGTCCCCACAAATAGGGTGAAGCTCTGAAAACCTGTGTCTGCTCTTTCTTGAAAACAGCCAGTTCAAAATAATTCCAAAGAGTCATGATCTGGGGTGGCGAAATCTGCTCCCCTCCCATATGTGCCTCTGTATATGCCTATAAGTAATATACATTATATATTCAGTAGTTCTTCACAATAGCAATAGATCTATCACATATTCAATCTATCACATATTCACGTATTTCACATTTCTATGAGTCAATCTTGGCTTCTAAGAGGTCGACTTACTGAGATGAAAAATAATAAAAATGAGAAATTAGCCCAAACCTGGATAAAGGGTTTTAGAACAAGATTCAATTTTGTTATTTATCAATTTATGTAAATAACATTCAAAATCCCTTTGATCGGGGCACCTGGGTGGCTCAGTCAATTAAGCATCTTCCTTCAGCTCAGGTCATGATCCCAGGGTCCTGGGATCGAGCCCCGCATCAGGCTCTCTGCTCAGGAGGGAGCCTGCTTCTCCCTCTCCTACTCCCGCTGCTTGTGCTCTCCCTCCTGCTCTTTCTCTTTCTGTCAAATAAATGGGTGAACTCTTTAAAAACAAAACCCTTTGCTCAATTACTTGCTAGTATTTTAGGCACCGTTACCATCTTCCTTTATAGTCTGTTATATGCTCTCCTTTATCCTCCTAACTTACCAGGAGAAAATGACGTGCCTGATTCCTTTTGATTATCTTTATATATGTTATAAATAAAATATGGCAGCAGTTGTGGCAATGTAAAAATTGAAGAAGTACTAACCACAAGTGCAATGCTCCAGATTTTTCATCTGATCGAAATGACTTTGAGTGTTTTATTCATTAGGATTCTGAAGTGAATTTGTATTCCGTGAGATCTTCAGGTAAGAAGCCTGGTGATGGTAGGAAGGGGTCTCTTGAATGGATAAACTGGTCTCCCAAGTAGGCCCTGACTTATTGTCATTTGAAAAGGGAGCAATAACTTTTCTTGTTTCAGTTATTTACAAGGATAAGATTAAAGCCCGGATCTTGTCTTTTACCTCCGGTCTTTCACTGGCCATACCACTGAGCGGTGGGAACAGTAACTGTTTAAAGATGTCCAGTTCTGGAAAAAAGAAGTATCCTTGGCTTTTTAACATTGTATATAAATTTGGACCCGGGGCACATGATAATTTCTATTAATCACAAAAGCAAGGACTCCCCATAAGGTAATGCAGCATCTTTTGTGGGGGAGCGAAATGCTAAAGCATAGCTTGTAATCTGTAGTTTTTTTTTAATACTGAATTCACAGTAACAATTTTAGTTCTACTGTAAACAACTAATAAAGAAAAATAATCATAATATTTTTTATACTTTGTCATGATTTTATTTCCAAGGTATACTAAATTGCATTTTCTTCCCTTATTCTCTCCAAGTACCTGTGAGGTATACAGGGGCAGGAATTATTCCTAGTCAACCTGATTACCGTAACTGGAAAATAATTTAGCCATGATCTAAAGATAATCAGAATTCAGGGCACTTAGATCCCAGCCTAGAATTCTTTCTGCTAAAATACTGGTTTAGTCTTAAAATTTAGATGTATTACTACCTTGTCTAGGAACAGATGCATTCGAAGTCAAAAGTAGGAATAGCCTGTGACCTGATTCCAAACAGCTGATTCGTGTCAACAGTGGATTTGTTATCCTTACTATTTCCCCTATCGTACAGTCTTTTTATTTTTTTTATTTTTTTAAAGATTTTATTTATTTATTTGTCAGAGAGAGATCACAAGTAGGCAGAGAGGCAGGCAGAGAGAGAGAGAGGAGGAAGCAGGCTCCCTGCTGAGCAGAGAGCCCGATGTGGGGCTCGATCCCAGGACCCTGGGTCATGACCTGAGCTGAAGGCAGAGGCTTAACCCACTGAGCCACCCAGGTGCCCCCATGCAGTCTTTTTAAAAAGATTTATTCATTTGAGAGAAAGGGAGTGCAAGAGCAGGGGAAGGGGCAGGGGGAGGGTAAGAGAGAATCCCCAGGCAGAGTCCCCACTGAGTGCAGAGCCCGACTCGGGGCTCGATCCAACGACCCTGAGATCACAACCCATGAGATCATGACCTGAGCCAAAACCAGGAGTAGGATGCTTAACCGACTGAGGCACCCAGGCATCCCCCTATCATACTGTCTTTAAAAGTATAAGTATTCCCTAGTGTCATCAGCAAATACCTGTAATACATTGTCTCCTAAAAGCTGTGGAAAAGTCTAAATACTAAGTCATATTGAATAGAATGGGTATGTTCATATTAATGATGTGTTTACCTGATGCATCTAAATATTGATGTGCAGTTTGAAGTCTTTAGTATTCTAGTTCACTAAATTCACAATTTAGTATTGTGAATAATGTGCTTAACCCAAAATAAATTGGCAATTTAGAGAAGAAATAAACCTAGTTCATGTTCAAAGGCTGCAGCTGGAGCGTGGAAAAAGTCAAACCCTAGTTCCCAGGTCTACGCTTCATCACACCACTCTGCACGGTCAGAGTATAGACACACCCTAATCATTTAAGTCACTTCCTGCACTAAAACTGAGCTTTACGGTGGCACAGACTTTCGACAGACTTTTGTGAGGTGGTGTGTGTTGCATCTGTGGAATGAAATGCTCCCGAAGAACCCTTGGGGACTGTCTTGCCATAAGGCTGATCTTTTGTCATTGTTTGGACATTTTCTCTGCTTTGTGATAGTGGGGAACCTCAGACACTCAGACCTTTGTGGTCTGAGGAAACCCGCTTCAGAACAGCAGTAGTGTGCTTTTCCAAGATTCTTCTCTTAAGGTGGTAGCAGTAGTCACAAAATGCGCACCAGACACCCTCCGGCTGAGCACACTTCCATCCGTTTGGGGTCCATGGGATTTTTGCTGGACTATTGCTTAAACACACTTGACTGTGGCTTAAACTCCCTTACCCCAAACCCTGATAATAGCACACGGCTCTCCCTTAAACCAACTGGCAAAAATTCTAGCGAACATTTACTAAAAAGCTGTGCTAAGAGAGGATGTGTTTGTGTTAATTGTTCTGCTTCGGTAAGGATGAAAGACTTAATAATGCATATAAAGCACTCAGTACAGTGCCTGGTGCCGGGCAAATACACAATAAAGTTAACTGTGATTATTCACATGGACGTTCGGTGACCTTCTCTTACTCATTTCCAAGTCCCTCGGGATCCCTTCCTAGGTGCTTAACAGAACATCCCACCGCCATATGTTTATCTGTTAAATCATTTCAGGGCATGCCTATCGGCCAGTCGATGTGCAATCTCTGGTACAATCTTGGAGGGAAAACAGTGGCCCGGGCAGCAGAAGTATTTGAACTAGCTCATTCCTCCGTTTAACACATGCCAAAGGATTGCAAAGCGATATCGTCCTGATCAAGAATGTGAGCTCCCGACCCCGCGCCCCGCGGTTCACATCCTTGTTCTGCTCCATTTGGTCTGTCACTTGGTGGGTGTTTCTTCACCTCGCTGTGCCTCAAGTCCTCAGTAAAACACTGACCCAGGGTTATTGTGAAAATTACACAAGGCGACGCACATAAAGCGCTTTGAACAGCGTCCAGCACCTGGTAAATACACAGCCCAGGCAGCTGTGACTCAGGTGCAAGCACTGGGGCAAAAAAATGCAAACCAGACCGCACTGTGTTCCATAAATCTCCCAAATGGGTTTTGTCGTTATGACTGCTTTCAAGATATTAATGGAAAATATAATTTTACAGGCCCTCAACCTGGTCTCCAAATGTGTGTCAACAATTATCACACGCTGAGTAATATGTGCTAAAGCCAGAGATACAATTATTCCCCCAGCACCCTCGTAAATGGTCAGAATCCTTCCACATCTGAAGGATCATTTGACCTTCTGGACTCGAGTCTAGTATATAAAGTCGATGTAAAACATAAAACAAAATAAAGCTAATTACACGTGCCACTTATCTGTAGTGGAAAAACAAGTGTAAAAGATTGGCAGGCTGATGTTTTGTGCTCTCTATTTTATTTCACGGTATCACTTTTTTCTGAAATATTTTTTCTAGAATGGAATTTGATTTACCCGATAAGAGAGACACAAACTGAATTTTTTTTTTTTTTTAGAAAGCCACATTTTTTGAAGTTTTCTAATTTTATTCTGATTTTCAGGGAAGGCACAATGATGGTAGAGTAGATTTCTTTTCTTTTCTTTTATAAGAATTCCAGGAATTAAAAGGCACCAGTTGGACTCTCACCATGATTCTAAAAACCTTCTTGTGCTTAATATAGAGGGTGCACATAGTTAAAGAACATGACACCCTTACAAGTGTACTATTCCCCCCAATAACTCTTGTTCCAGCTGTTTAAACTGTCTTGGGGAACATAGTTAATAGATTTTAAAACTAATTAATTTGTGCTGTTCTTTGCTTTGTTTTATTTTTTTTTTCCTGTTTTAGATCTGGAGATAGGCATTCTTTAGCTGAGGTCTTATTTCAGCTTCTCCACTGTAAGGATTATGAGACATTTACGGTTGAGGGATTGATTTATTTGAAAACATAAAACCTCCACTTATCATTTTATCTTCTTTAAACTAACCCCATTTCTGGTTACATTGTTTGTGGATGGCCTTGTTTGGTTCTTTAAATACTAGGAACAGTTTCATCATCATCAAATATTAACTGGTTGCTGTATTTACTAAGAGTTTCATCTGGAACTTTCTCAATTCTGTTCACATCTCTGAAACACATTTCAGATGAAGCTTAATACTTGGTAGATATTCAGGCCACGCAGAATAGATCTTTATTTTGAAAAGAGAAAACATTTGTATCAATAAAATTGCTTGTTTTTATGTCTGCAGAGCAAAAACGGGAAGTTGGCCTAGTTTTCAGATACTCTTAAAAAATTACTTGTTTTAAAAAGGCCACTTTCTTTAAATACACCAAGCATTTGGAGTTTGGAGTTTTCTTTGGGGATTTGTCTGATACTGTAAAATGCCTACAGTTTTAATAACAAGTTAGTACAGAGTTTTCATCAAGACTCTTATTGATAAAAATATATTACCGTTAACAAAATGTAAACTTCGTCCCTGCCTCAAAATATTTGAATGGCAGTGGACACCACTAAGACTTCCTGTTTGGAAATTGCATATTTGGTATTAGTCTGGTGGTTGGGTAGGTGTGTGAGGAAAATGCTTGTTTCAGGTGGACACCTTTGGCCTCCATTTGGGATTTGAAACGGGATTTCACTTTTGTGAAGTTAGCAAGACCCTACAAACAGCCATTCTGATATCATGCTTTTAAATTTCTTTATCTGAAAAAGGCCTTAGGTTTAGCAAAAGAGGGACTGGTTGTCATCTTTGTGCTTCTAATTTCAAAACGCAAAAGGTAAATCAATAACTATACCTGCCCTTTGCATAACCTCTGGGTGGAAGGATTCCTGGCTGGCTATAGAGATGTAATTATTTAATGTATTCTCAGCGGCATACTGAGCCCTGCAAAGATAAATTGTTTAAATCTGAACAATAATCAGTGCCTTTCCCACCTTATACTCTTGGTCGATGTTTGCGAGCTATTTGAAACTTCATTTCTTTGAAACCTCCTTTTTACTCAGAGACAGGAAACCTAATTTTGCCAAGTGGAAACCCCAAGGTTTAAGTCAAGTGCAAAACTAAGACCCTTAAGAATCGAGGGATTGCCAACCACCTCCTTACTTCCCAGGTTTTAGTGCGGTTTAAACTCACCTGAGACCCTTAAGTTTTAAGTCATGGAACACCTAAAGCGTATGGTTTCATGGGGCAGGAATCACAGTGTAGGGAAAGCCCGTTAAGGAAGTCCCGAAGTTATGACTCCAGACGTTCTCTGGCTGAAGCATTCAAAGAAAGGAAAAGAGCTGGGGAGGTGATGTCCCGATCTTTCTTTGTAGCGACCGTAGGGAAAAATCTCCATCTTGTTAGCTGTTGGCACATCTGGTATAGACAAAAATGTTCAATGTCATTTCAACGGACCACCCAGTTCTTGGGACTTCACTGTATTTTTCTAGTTAGGAGAAGAGAAATAGAACTGAAAAGTATGAAGGAAAAACTAACTTGACCCATCGGATGCCATGGTTTAGCTTTAGTAGGAGGGAGCATTAGTTCGGCCTCTTCCTTAAGGACATTCTAAAGAAATACTGTTTGTAAAAGGTGTTTCATGACGAAAAGAGGGAGGTTTCTGCGAGTCGGCTGTGTTGGGATGGCAGATTTCCTTACTGTGGGACATATAGGACAGAGATCCTTTGATACACTCTGATGTACTGTCAGGCTCTAAGAGAGGAGTGTAGTATGCCATTCTTACAAGAGTTCCCCCAGGAAACTGGGCTTTTGAGGCTCCTCTCTTGGGAGCACTGGTCTATGGTACACACTCGGGCAAATGCTTCTGTAGCTTTACTCTTTGCGTTTTTATCCCCTGTTCTACAGACATATAAAGTTCCCCAGTGTAGTGCGATTTCATTCCTTCTGACCTGACCTGTTCTGAATCTTTGATAATTCCAACAAAGGCATCTGCACCTTTTCTTTGAACGTTTAAGATGGATTTGCTTTTATCTTTTTAATTTCTCCATTTAAAAATGCAGAAGTCATCTATTACGTTCTTAACTTCTGTTGCACTCATGCGATATGAATGTTTTGGAGTGCACCGTGCAATTAAAAGCATCTTTGTTTCACAACAGCGTGTAAACAAAGTTACAGGAAAAATATGGAAAAACTTAAATGAAGTTTATGAGGTATTGAAATTTGGGGGTCAAAAATCAGTCGGACGAGCAATCACTTGCCAAGCTTTGCTCTGGGCCAAGCACTAACTTCTGTGCTGGGACTCGAACATGCCTAGAACACAGCTTCTGCCCTCAAGACAGTTTACAGACGAGAGAATGCTCCTTACACCAGGGATCGTTGCGTACTTCAAGGGACAGCAGTACTCAAAGTGTGGTCCAAGGACTCTAGAGCATCACTAAAACCGTTTCTGGGGTCTGAGAGATCAAAACTGTTTCCATGATCGTATTAAGATCTCATTTGCTGTTTTCCTGGTCATTCTCTCGAGAGTGGAGTTTTCCAGAGACCGCATGATAGGTGATGTTGCAACAACTGAATGCAAAAGCAGGCAAGAGGGGAGGCTGCATGCCTAATGACTTAAAAAAAAATTCAGGACCATGTCTAGTAACGGATTCCTAAATGTTCACAATTACCACTTTTGTGATATGCATTTTCTGCTATGTGGCGCTATTATGGATTGCCATTTTTCCTGAATATATGATTTTGTTCATTAGAACTAACCATGCCCCTTACTTCTCCCTCTCTTTTAATATAAGTAATCAAGAATTGGCTGGAAAAGACATCTATGCAAATAATGGCTATTCGTGCCATTTTTTGCATGCTTTGAATATGTATCTGCATAGATCTTAATGTGTGCCTATGGTAACATGATGCTTAAGCCATCATTTTCCTCGGCTTTAATGGATGACTTTTGTTTGAATGTGAGTATTCCACAGACAAGGCTGAAGAAAAAAAAAGCTTACCCCCTCCCCCGTCCTCACCCCTCCCACCCACAAATAAAACCTTCAAAACACAAAAGCCTCATCTTCCTGTAGTAATTACTATGTTCCAAAAATGTGTATAAATTCAGAGTCAGGAGTTAGGCGTGGTGGTCACTGACCCTGGCCCTCTTTGTCCCCACCTCAAGGAGGAGCCCCGGGCAAGCACACAGTCATTTGAATAGACGATTGCGCCACTGTGGGTGGGAAAGTAGAGTGGCTGACGGGTAGGGAGCTGTGTGAAGCTTTTGGTGGGAGGAGCCATGGATTAAAAAATTGCTTTCTCCAACAGCCAACTTCCTTAAATTCCTTGCAGCTGGTCAGGTAAGCTAGGTCTGGGAGCGTCTTCTGCTTTGCTTGGGGCAGTTGAAGGCCTAGTAGAGCCTGGGTGGATTCCATGGAGAGAAATCCTTTTGTCCTTAAGGTAAAGGGAGTAAAATGGGTTTTGGAGGGTTTGACTCAATTTAGCTCAACTCAGCAGGGTAGAAGAATGGATAGGGAGAGGGTTGCCAGATGATACAGTAAGTGGAGCGTGTACTTATCCTAAACATTGTTCATTGCCTGTCTGCAATTCCAGTTTGGTTGGGGGTTCTGTATTCCCACTTGATAGATCTGGCAACCCTGGATGGGGTTCCGGGCAAAAGCCCTAGCCGGGAAGAAAGGGAGCAAGCAGCTGGTGCCCTCTTTGTCCTGGGTCTGTATCACTGCAGTAGGTCACTAGGTGGGGTGTCTTAAAAAAGGGAGGTGTGAAGGAACCCTAAGAACCCAACATTTGACTGTGGGCTGAGAGCGAGCCACCTCTTTTATATGTTGTTTCATGACAAGCCTATGTTGCGTGATCTTGTGGGGATTTGATTTGTTGGAGTCACAAATGGAATGCCGTTATGTTCTCTTTCCTGTTTTCTGTATTTTAATGACATTTTATGTTGGCAGCCATCAGACTGCTTCAAAAACAGCCTCCATGAATACTTTTGGTGACTTGGTACCGACATGCTTTCCTTGTCTTTGGTTTTCATTTGATTCTGATCAGCTGCTTTGTAAACACAGTGGGTGCGTTCTTGAGCAGCTTACTATTGAACAGATAACTCAGTTAATATTTTTCTAGCACGATTGAAGGTATTCGATGAGACTGGGGCAGGCAGACGGGGTGGGGGGGGCGGGCAGTGGGGACTTAGAGGAGGGGGCAGGAAGCAGATTTGAGGTATGGGGGAGGCAGGCATGGTTTCCTGTGAACAGCCACTGTGATTTTTAGTGTTATTTGCTCTTCAGAAAATTTCACGGAAAAATTTAAGTTCATGATTATTTGAAAACAAGTGTTTAAATGTGAATACAGTTGAATGGGGGGGGGTGAGCTGTGGTGGGGGGCGGGTCTTGAAGTATAGCGGGGACAGGTTTCTTATAAGAAGCCAGTGTGTGCCATAGAAATCCGCAAGAAGGCCCCACCCGATGTGATTGCCCTAAAGCCACATATTCTACCTCTAAGTAGGTAGCTTCAGGGATTTTGACTTGCAGCCTGTGCACAGCAATGTGGGTTGGGGTAGAGTGGGGGGGGGCGGGGTGGTGGGGGTGAGGGCCATGTGCTGGAAGCTGGCCTTGGGAATGCAGTGTTCGCCTTGGGCGACTCAGGTGCCGATTACACATGAATCTGCTGCAGGTTCCTCTACTCGGCTCTCTGGGGCCCTGTGGCCTGGGGGCTTCTTGTGGCTGTAGACCCCTGGAATTAGACCAGGGTTTGTGTCTGTGTGCCTCGTGGATTCCTGACACTTCTGGCTTCGTTATACTGAACTACCAGGAGTTTTCAGCCATTGTGATCACATAGACCCTGGAGTATATATTCACAGCAAAAAAAAAAAAAAAAAAAAAAAGAAAGAAAGAAAGAAAAGTATGAATTCACTGTGTTCTTGACCTGAATAGAATAACCAGTCATTTGGGACAGACTACCAGAAGAGCCTTATTTATAAGTTGGCTGTGTTCTCTTGTTGGAGGAAGAAGAAAGAACTTAATGGAAGGAAACAGCTAGAGAAGCAAGTAGGCTTCTTAAAAAAAAAAAAAGATTATTTGAGAGACAGACAGAGAGAGAGAGAGCACAAGCTGGGGGAGGGACAGAGGGAGAGGAAGAAGCAAACTCCCTGCTGAGCAGGGAGCCCGACATGGGGCCGGATCCTGGGACGCTGGGATCATGACCTGAGCCAAAGGCAGACGCTTCACCAGCTGAGCCCCCCGGGCGCCCCAGCAAGTAGGTTTCTAAGGCAGATTTAGTGTTGCTCGCTATAAAATCATTCTCACAAACTTTATTCATTCACTCAACAAACTTACGGAGTGACCACTCTTCTCCAGACACAGAAACATCCCTGGAGGTTCAAAGATGAAGAAGATAGAGTCCTGCCTTTGGATAAGCTCAAAGTCTAGTGGGGAGATAGGCATGCGAACAATTTATCGATGTGCACAGTGATAAGTGCTGGGATAAAACTGCAGGATGCAGGTGGAGGCTCAGAAGAGAGGGAGGTAAATGAGAGGCAGGGTGGGGAGAGGAGTCCAGGCAAATCTTTACAGGGGAAGAGTCATTTGAACTGAAAATCCATGTTGGGGAGTTCGAGCCTGGGAACTTGGCTTCTGCCCTTAACAGAGCTGCGTTTGAAGTAGGACGTCGTACTTCTTTGCTCTTTACTTTCTCAGGAAGATAAAGGAACATGGGATGTTCCTTAAAGTCCGGTTCAGCCCTAAATGTTACAAGCTGGTAATCAGGCCATCTCAGTGGACTGTTTCAGAACAAATTGTCATCGCTGAGCCCTACTCCCTTCATCTTTTTGGAGGTCAGCATTTGAAAGCTTTCTTGAAGCAGATAGGCAAGAAAGTTCTTCCGCCCTCCTCCCAGCTTCTTATCTGAATTGTGTCTGGTTTGTGCCAAAGTCATTGCCCGGTGTGTGTGTAAATGGGACCTCAAGAAAGCAGAGTTCAGTAGCGTAAGGAAATGAGATGCTGAGCTGACTGCAGGGGAGGGGGGGTGCTTGGCTGGCCTTCTCCATGGGGGTCTGTGTTCAGCCTCATTAATCTTGCCTTCAATATTTTCAGGAAATGGTTTATTAAAGACTTTTTTAAAAAAAAATAAAAGCTTTCTTGTCTGCATCCCAAATTTAAATTACAAGTTATATGTAAGATTTAAGGATGCTCTTTATGCATATTTATCAATGTTCGTAGATGCTATAATGTTGGAGGAGAAATTGATGCAGATTTTATCCATTTTTAGAAAGACAGAACCCTAAGAGGAAGAAAGTGGGAAATTAGCCATTAGTATGCTGACATCTGGCTAATACTCCGTTTGTGTTGATGTCCCCTCACTTTTAGCTCCTTTAGATTGTTCTAGCCTTTAAATAGGTCTTGATGGGGTAGGAACCAGGCAAACCCAGACGTGTGATTTGTAATTCTTGAATCACTGTTACTTTTCTGAGCATCTGTGTCTACGCATGTAAGTGTGTGTCAGTGGGCCGCTGTGATCTACAGGATTTTTCATTTAACACACAATCATTAAAAGGAAATAACATAATTTGTTTCACAGAACAAATCATCTGTTCGTTGCCTGTTTTTAACATTTCACTTTCACTCTTGGTCGCCTAGCAGAGCTGTGAGGTGTCTTTTTGAAAAGGTAACCCAGTTATCATTGTATCTGAGGGGAGAGGTTCCCCCCACAACCCCCCTCCCTGTAATTCCACATGTATTTGAAGAAGCCAGTCATTCTGCAAACAGCTGTTCCTGTTAAGATACTGTGACTGACAAAGGGTAATTTTCAGCTTCCTAGGGTCCTTTTCTTATTCTGATGGATGGTAGAGCTTTCTCTTAGGAACGTTAAAAAGTACATTTCACAGGCTTTTTCTACCACCAAGTGCATGGGAAATCTTGGATCTGACAGACTCACCCTCATAACTCCCAAGACTTAGGTGGGATTTGAATCTCTACAATGCTACTTTTCTCTCTCTGTCAAAGGCTTTGTACTCATTTGTCAAAAGCCTGAAGGTAGGAAAAAGGAAATAGATTGAATTGTGGAGGTTTTACAAATGCTCGGCAACTTTTTCCTTTGTCTGTCATCAACTTTTTGATGCAGATGTATTTCAGAAGTTTCATTGACCATTTTCTCCCCCTGCTGCTTTTTGGGTGCAATTTCAAAGCAAGTAGATGGGAAGGGGGATCTAGAAGATTCATGGGTGTAGTGTGGCTCTTATTCCAGCCAAGAACCACTTTCCTAATGAATCACTTTGCTATTTTCTTAACTCAGGAACATAGTGAAAGGCCAGATGAGAATGGTTTGTTTTTAAGGCCGAAGGAAATGGAAAAGAAGTGAAATTCAGGCAAGCATACATGAACTGGCATGCTCTGCCATTCTTTAATTCTCCATGTATATGTAGGGGGAAGCAAAGAGGGAGTTCTTTATCTTTTTCTTTCTTTTTTTTTTAAAGATTGATTTATTTATTTTAGAGAGAGTGAGAGAGCACGCATGGGGCAGGGGAGGGGAGAGAGACAGAGAGAGAATCCAAACAGACTCCCTGTTGAGCTTGAAGCCCCATATGAGGCTCAACCCCATGAGCCCAGGAGCCAGAGACCACAACCAGAGCTGAAACCAAAAGTCGATTGGCAGGGGAAGCCTAACTGACTGTGCCCCCACCCTCCCATTCCCCACACCCCCTCCCACCCTAACCCAGGCACCCCATAGAGAGTTCTTTGTCTTGACTAACCTTAGCTGCCGTTTTCTGGGTAGAGCCAGCTCTGCTGGTGGTTGGCAACTGTCAAAGGTACAAGACTTGTAGAGTCCTTTTTGACATGGTCCACTGGGCACATGGCAACTCTGAACCTGTGGTTCTAGAAGGAGGACTTGGGACACCTTTGACGTGGCTTGGGAAAGCTGAGGGGTGTTTTTTTTTTTTTTTTTCAGACCAAGATAGTTTCTGATAGTTTCTGATAGTTTCAGACCCAGTGTGGTAAAATATCTTGTGACCCATTCAAAGTGCTTAGCTGGTCATCGAAAGAAAATGCTGGAACCTCTCTAGTCTTTAGTTTTCCAAAGGCCAAGAACAATGGGTGATTAGATACTGCGCTGGGCAATCCCTCCCCTGCCTCCACCCCAACCCATCCCCACCTGTTTACCAAAGAAGGACCAAAAGCAGATGTTAGTAAATGTCAGAAACCAAGTTTATCCCCCTACCACTCCAAACTCCAGTTAAAGTATTTTGGCCTATAATTAAGTTTGCGCCTCTTGAAGAATGAGGACTGTACAGAAGAGATTTGTTAGCACGGAGTGTTGTGCCTATCAGTATGTTAGCCTGAGTTCCAAAGTCATCTTGAAAAAAACTTAAGAGGCTTGGTTTTCTTGTGAAATATTGTGTTCCCCAGATGTCATTGATATTACATTATTTGGTCTGGTCATCTATTGTTTGGATAGAAAATGCAGAATTTTTTTGTCTTTTATAAGCTTTCTTTAACATAAGCAGCAGTCTCTGGTAAGGTAGTATTGCTATGCATTTGCATTGTTATAGAAGTAAATTATGGATTCTGTCATTCAAAAGAGAATGCTTTATAAATCAAGTAAAAATCTCATAACTAAGACAAATAAGTTGTGTTTAAGTCTTCTGGGGCCTCATATTCCATACTTTCCGTTTTACAGCTCAACTTGATGTAATTATTAAAGTGTAATTCTCTTTTCTTTTTCTGTGTACTGTTTTTGCTTTGTACAAATGTCATTAGTTTTCCAAGACAAAGCTTAAGAAAAGTTATTATATGTAAAGGACAGTAATATAAGAGTACAAAGGCAGGCAGTAGTTCTTTATCTGTAGATTGGCAGAAGATGCGCCAAATACACAGCATTCTCTCCCTCACTTCCTTCCTCCCCACTCTCACTGATAGCACTCAATGTAAATGATGTTAAAACTCGAAATTGTAACAATGGTAAAAAATCCTAATGTATTCCTTTTCTTTTCATTGTTTAAACTGATCCATTGTTTGGAACTCCTGACTATAAGAGACAGCCCTCATTACAAAGCTTTTTCGGAAGGGGTTACAGACCGCGTTCTGTGCAAGCGTCTATGGTTGTGTTTGCCGCTCATCTGGAAAAGCTCTCGAGATGGGTTTGCAATCCTGAGGTAACCCGGCTCAGCAGGCTATATAACTGTCCCAAAGCATGGGAATCAGAGCATTGGTCCTAAATGGGGACGGTGCAGGAGGAGGAAAAATGGTTCACGGAGAAGGAAGGTCAGGAGTAAGTTATTGAGACCTGGTGGTGCTGGGGGGGGGGGGCGGGTGGTGCAGGATCTCCAAATGCAGCTGCAGTTACTGACGGAAAGCCCCGAAATTCCAAAGAGGGAGCAGAAGTAGAGACAGAGATTTACGATCTGAGCCCGTGCAGTGATAGGTGAAACTTTACAAGAACTTTGTTTCTCCAGGGAAGGGAGATTAGAGAGGAGAGCAGAGGATTAGGACTGAGTCTTGGGGAAATCTTAATGGTAGGGCGTGGGAGGAGGAAGAGGAACCCCCAAGTATAAACTGGCATGCTTGGCCAGCAAGCATCAGCGCTCCCCGCAGGGTTGTTAACTCTGAGCCAGAGAACCTCGGTCACACTGGGTGGAGGGTGGAAAATCTAGGGACTAAAATCCTTTGGACTTTGCTTTGGTGCAGGTTGTGGTAGGTGTAAAATGAAGCTTATGTTTTCTCACAGGAGGCACATTAGTGGGGTGGGGGGGAACCCTCCATTGTTGTGTTTTTGAGCACATAGAAGGATTTCCTGCCAGTCCTGGTATGTGCTGAAATGATGTAGCCGTTCCTAAGCTACTTTTACAAAATCAGAACGATTGGGTTAATTCCATTCTCAACTCTTCCTACCAATAAATGCTTCCTTTTCCAGGATATGCAGAGGAATGTAAAGGTACGTGGAAAGTAAGATATGATTCGATTTTCTAAATCATTTGATTTGGTTAAAATGAAATTGGTCATCGGGAGAAATGAAAGGATGAAACTGACAAAAAATCATGGCTCCTTTCATTTCTCAAGCTCTGCTCTAAGTTATGTTCAGTTTCTTATCATGCATGCATCGGGGTTTGTGTTCAGTGTAGCTCCAGAAAGTTTTGAAGGCCACACCTTGACTCACAGTGAAATTATAGGAATGCTTTAATGACAAGATAACTCAGTGTGGAGGCGTGATTGTGGAAAGGTTTAGCCATCTGAAGTAAGGGAGGTTCCTAGCATGTGTCAAAAACGCTTGATGAACTAACCCGTTTCTCCTGCGGATTCAGGTGGCCTGGGAGCTTACATTACACTCTTAGGTACCCCCCCAAAAAAGCTGCTCTTTTTCTCCACCTCTCTCTCCCATGTAAAGAATTTTAGCATCGGTGGAGAGAAGAATTGCTTGCAGTTGTGCTTATCTGGAAAAGATTATGGGGAGCCTGGTCATACGAATGAGAGGTTCAATAGCCTCTTTGGAGAGTGCTGGCCAGTTAAAGGAACACAACAGGTCACATTTGACATTATGATAGATCTCTATCCATTGATGTCCTTTGGTACCACATAGTAGACACCATAATTAGCAGCAATGTCAGCATTTAGGCAACACCAAAGGCATATTTGATTGCCCAGGACTGACATATTATCCTGTCTGGGAGTTCGTAAAGCATCAATAAAAAAAAAAAAAATTGAAAGAGCCGAGACTCCAAAATACACTTTGGTCTCAATTATCCAAGTGATCTAGGGCCATTGCCTCCGGAACCTAAGGAACAACATGACTCTCAGGTATAAAGATTTATTCTTTGATGAACAACAGAATGCCAGGGGATTTCAAGATGTTTCTCATGTTGTATGGATTCAGGAAAAAGAACTTTAGAACTGCCCAGAAAAATGGATCTAAAATTTATCAGGTATATTTATGTGCATATAGTTATCTAACATTTTCCCTTAATTTTCTTGATGGTTTCTGTATACAGATCCAAATCCTAAATCTTATTTAACATGCATGATTTTACATGTCAGGAAATTTTTATTAAATCTGTAACATTATGGGAGTATCATAGTATTCCTAATATTTTATGTTTAAAAGATTTATTTATTGAGAGAGAGAGAGTGGCCGTGGGGGGCGCAGAGAGAGAGGGAGAGAAAGACTTTCAAGCAGACTCCCTGCAGAGCGAGGAGCCCGCCCTGGGGCTCGATCCCACAACCCTGAGATCACGACCTGAGCGGAAACCAAGAGTTTGGCCCTAAACTGACTGTGCCACCCAGGTGCCTCCTAATATTTTATGTTTTAAATATAATTTGATGCATATCAAAGTAGGGCAGAGCAGAATGGCTAAGAGAATGGGTTCTGGAATCAGACCAACCGGGTTTTAGTTCGAGTTTTGTCACTTTCTAGCTGTGCCAGTTTCTCTAAGTGTCAGTTTCCTCTCCTGGAAGGTGGAGATTAAAAGGGTATCGATCCCAGGGGATTGGTACGAAGCCTGTTAATTCGTGTGTGCAAAGTGCTTATTACAGGAATCCACACATGCTTGGGACTGCATAAACTTTTGTTACTTTGTTGCCAGATTTTGAGAAATACCAATGCACATTCATCTAATTCTTCATTTTCAGGGTCGCTGTGCCAGAGAGAACTGCAAGTACCTTCACCCTCCTCCACACTTAAAAACTCAGCTGGAAATTAATGGACGCAACAATCTGATCCAACAAAAGACCGCCGCGGCCATGTTTGCCCAGCAAATGCAGTTTATGCTCCAGAATGCTCACATGTCATCACTTGTAAGTCACGGCTGTCTTTGAGAAACTGCGTATATGTGTCTTTTTTTTTTTTTTTTTAAAGAATATAGATCTATGCCAGAATCCCCTTGCTGGGCTTTTGGGTGTGATGGGTTTAACACCTGGGTTGCATTTACCGTGAATTCAGTTTATAGAAGAATAGCAATAAAGGAGTAAGGGCATTTTAAGATGAGGAGGAGGTCTGATTGTTATTACAGGTAAACCATTGAATTCTCGCATATTAAGCCAAAGAAATTTCTTTGCTCTTTCATGGCGGTTTTGTTACTTCTTAATGGCTTCTTATTTTGAAATAATTATAGGTTGAAGGAAAAGTTGGCAAAGACAGTACAGAGAGTTCCCATATTACCCCTCGCCCAGCCTCTCCCTCTGTTAATTTCTTATGGCATATTTGTCAAGGTGAAGAAACCGACATTTTACACATTGCTATTAATTAAACTCCAGATTTTATTTAGACTTCATTAGCTGTCTCTTTAGGGTCGTCTTGCTGTTCCCGTGTCAAATCCAGGGTACCACGGACATTTATTTGACTCCTGTGTCCCCTCTGTCTTCTGGTCTGCGACCGATTCTCAGTCTTTCCCTGTTTCCCATGACCCTGACATTCTTGCGGAATCCTGGCCAGGTATTTGATGGTGGTTTAGCTTAACCCAGCCACAGAGTTTCCCTCTGCAGGAATTAAAAAGATGATGTCGCCATTCTAGACCAGCATCTGGTATTTTTATAGATCAATGAGTTGAAATGGATCCTTGACAAAGTAATTTTGTCCTATTGAAAATTCATTTTGTCCTGATACCTTACAATATAAAGTTGCAGTTTAGTCTTAGAACTTCCATTATTGAGATACTAATTGGAAAGGGGTATGTTGTCTTCATCTGTTACCCATTTGGTCAGTGACTATGTAGTAAACTCACTGAAAGCTAAAGACCATATAGCTTTTCTGCTATGTCGTATTTAGATGGGTACAATGAAAATGTGGTCTCAGCAAAGCCTATTTCATTATAAAATCGATTCTCAGAATTCAAGGAAATCCGTGTGGACAGGGCAACCCCTTCACTGGTACATCTTTATAGGTAGTCGGCGGCACTGATGAGTCGCTGAAATTTCGCACCATGATCCTCTTTTTCCAGAAGGTCCAGACAGCTTTAAGTAAAATGAGTAGATTTCATCCCCCATACTAGAAGTTTGCCAAAAACGTTTGCCTTAGAACTCAGTGCTGATTAATTACATTGATAAATTAGTTCCCAAAAGGTCATCAGTGAGCTCTGAGCTCTTCTTTGACCTTTCATAATGCTTCATACGGTTGAACTCCTTCTTCCAACCCTTTTGTTAGCTTTCACACAGTGAACTGTTTTCACTCCTCCCTGTTTCTAAAGGGATAGGGAAGAGAAGGTGTTCTAGATTCTGGGAATAGCATGAACAAAACCACAGAGAAATGAATGTGCATGGTGAGTGCAGAAAAACGTAAACAGTAGGGGAATAAAGCAAGGGAGCTTTTCACCCACCGTCACTACCACTCGTGGCCTCTCATGGATGTCCCAATTTCAGAAGGAGCGAAGAATAGAGGCCAGATTGTATTACACACCTGAGCCCAGCATGTGTTTTTTTTCTTAGGTCAAGAGATAGCACTGGGGCATCAATCAAATGCCGGGTTTCAGGGAATCAGAGAGCAAGGCCTGGGATAAAATGGGGGTAAAAGCAGAAGGCAGACTATTCATCTTCTATTCAGCCTCCAGGACAGTCTTTCCATTCCCCATCTCAACCATTCATGCATTATTGATCATGCCGGCTCACCCTGGAGACGAGGGAGTGGCTTTTTTAAGAGTCCAATAAGAGATCTGTTGAGTTCTCCAGCCTCTTGTGCTTTCTAATTGAATTCTCCATGCTTTCTGTAATACAATACATTTCCCTTTTTTTCTTCCATGAGGGTAATTTCCAATTTCAGACTGCAGAATATGACTGATATGACTCACAGGAGTACAATTTATTTTATAGCATGTCGTAAGATACAAGACATTACTTAGAAGACCCCAGGGAACAATTGGAAATTGCTTTTCTACCTTGTAGATTATTTAACAATAGCTGTTGTGATGTGATAAACTGATAAAAGATTAATTTCTGCCGTTATTATGTATACAAAAAACTAACCCCAAGATGATTGATATGATCCCATTTTGTGGTCTAGAAAGCTTTGTAGGCGTGTTGTAATTGCACTAGTGTGAGCAATTTTAAGTGACATTTACCAGTCTGATTTGAAAGAAATGCTCTTTATTATGGATCTTGATATTACCGTAGAAGTAACATATGATTTTACTTGATTTTTCTGGTACCTACGCTCCCCAAACAACTCTCTATCCCTTTTAACCCCCCACCGCCCTGATAATCTGATTCTTCTCCGTAGAATAGTCAAGCCTTTGTTTAAATTTCCAGTCCTGATGTTTAGATGGTTGCATATTAAGCCCCGTTTGGTGTCACTGGCTTGAACTTCACATCTTTCCACAAAGCATACTTTGATCTGTTTCTAGGATACCAAGAGAGCACATCTGCTTTCGGAAAATTGAGTATGGTTTGCTTATTATGAGCCCCAGATAAAGGGAATGTCAACCTAAATGGGATGTTCAGTGTGACTGAACAATGAATAAAAGCCACACCTAGTCAATTTCGGGGAATGCTTGCCGTAGCAGGCAAGTTTGTTCACTGTATTTAACAGGTCTGAATTGATATTTGCTAGTATAAAATTCTACCCCTGAAAGCTTTTGTTAGCTTTATTAAGGAAGTTTAGCGAGTGAGACAAGAAGCACGACTCCCCAGTGTTTTTCGATGCCATTAAGAGATAGTTTCTGATGTTCACAGAAAAAAAAAATCATGTATAAGAACTCCCCCTGGCATAATTAGGAGGCAAACAGGAGCCCTGTTGAAGAATTTTAAGGAAATCAGACACACTGGATTGCTCTTAGGCAAACTGATGTTTTTAAATTTCAATTTCACAACCAGGAATTTTCATTACGGGAGGAAGGGTTCTCACGGATGGATGTAATGTTTGCATATGTGAAGTGCATATGGTGTTGTCAGACGATTAGAAACACTTCTGATTTAGACGTTTTGCATAGTCTAGATCTATCCATGTCTAGTAAACCCCTTTAGTTTCTCTCTTTGAATGCGGTGATGCACGTGGAAACAGTTCTTTACACGCAGGTGAACTTGACTGACCCAGTCAAGTGTATTCACCTGATGATTTATAATAGAGTAAACCCCTTTAGTTTCTCTCTTTGAATGCGGTGATGCACGTGGAAACAGTTCTTTACACGCAGGTGAACTTGACTGACCCAGTCAAGTGTATTCAGCTGATGATTTATAATAGAGGTTTTGGGTTCAGCCGTTGGGGTGTGCCAAGTCCCCTGGTCTGCTGTTTTTCGTGACTTGCAGTCCTGCGGCCAAGTTAGGGTGTTTCAAACCACAGAGCCTATCAAAAAACGGGTTCCACTCCAGACCTGTCCTTCATTGCAAACAGTATCATCTAGTGTATGTCTGAACCCTCCCCACCTTTTTACATAATTTCTATAATTCTGTGTACCAGATACATTTCCCATAAACAAACTCATATGTTTATCTGACATTAATATAGCAAGGAATGTAGGTTGAGGTAGCACCTCAGAACCAAAAAGGGGGAAAGAGGGAGGTTCCAGCAGCTAGGAGGAAGGGAGGTACACGGACAAGGAACGATTTCTAAAGACTAGGAATTTGAATGCTTTTCTCCCTTAATTAAATAGGAGCTATAAAGTATTGTATTATTCCACGGGACTTTGGACTGCAACAGGGTTAAGCAAATAGAAGCTGAGTTGCAAAGTAATTTATTTGCTTTCTCATTTTAGAAAATGTTAAGTACTTCAGTGTTTCAGTCATTAAAGACAAAGGATAGCATCCCTCCTTAACTGTGGTACCTTCTACATTTTGCTGATTCCCACCAGAGTTACAGGTTTTCTAGTTCACAGAGTCCACATATGGTTCATACACAAAACTAACTTCATTGGCTAAAGCATCTGCTATCTCCCTATTGTCATGGCTCTTTTATTAAAGGTTATCATGAGGGGGCGCCTGGGTGGCTCAGCCGGTTAAGCATCTGCCTTTGGCTCAGGTCATGATCTCACAGTCCTGGGATCGAGCCTGCTTCTTCCTCTCCCTCTGCCTGCCCCTCCCCTTCACACATGCATGCACTCTCTCTCTCTCTCAAAATAAATAAAATCTTCTAAAAAAAATAAATAAAAGTTATCATGACAAAAGGTGGGCAAGCCATTTTGTAGATTTAGTGGAAAAGGAAACCGTGTTCACGTTCCAGATGACCAGTCTCATGATCAGTACAGAAATTACAGTGCATTTTAATGAAGGTTCTCAAGAGGATTTTTCAGCTTATCTACTCTCTAAAGGATAAATGGCGACATTTTGTTCTTTCATCTTGATATGCTTACATCTACATGTTTTGTAAAGTGCTTTTTGCAGAACGTTTAAGTTGGTGACGACAGGCATTACGTAATTATTAGGTCAATATGCTCCTAATATAATTATGACTGTCGTTATCATGTGACATTCCACATGGACTGAGGTCGACTACATCACACCACAGGAGTGTGCGGAGTGCAGCTAGCCCCAAATTCCTGTGGATTTTACCATGTTTGCTAAAAGGTTAGCCAAGATTTCACTTTCAGATACAGCAACTGAAGCCTAACATCATTTATTTGTTCAGCAAATTGTTCCCAGGGGTAGGCTTACCTTGAGGTTAGTGAAGGCGCAGGGCCCCTCATTTGCATGGTCTCCATCCAAGGCCCTGGGAGGAGCCCTGCCCGTGTATTTACAATGTGTAAAGTTTGCAAAATACATTTGTGTACTCTTTGTTCTTAAGGCTCCCCTCCCGCACCCAGCTGCCTAAACTTGAGGCCCTACAGATCCTAGATCCACTCCTGATTGCAATTACTGGTGCCAAGTGGAGACATTATTCTGGTCCTCTCCCTAGGCTGTGTATGTCACACAGCTTGAAGCTCCTTTTATAGTCACGCAGAGTAAGTCCCACCAGCAGCAAGTTTGCAGCCTTGCCCCAGCTCTGTTAATACACAATGTGAAACCTTGTTTGTTCAAAGGTGAACTGGAAATGCTACAGTTTTGCAGCTGAACAGGGATCATTTGTACATGATATCTTTTATGATGCCCCATTGCTCCGATAGTAACAAATCTCAGCATTCTCCCGTTAGCCTCCCCCATATATTCTCATGGGATAAATGCAACATAATCTCCTCTCCGCCCATTTCGTGTCCTTCTCCTGGGGCTGCTAAGCTCCAGTAGCTAGAGCCTGGAGCTAATGAGACCATGTGGGCCTGTTAGCGTCTCTGTTCTTGATCACAGTCTAAGGCATAGCAAACTATCCCAGACCTGCTTGTTGATCACAGTGAGTTGAAGGCAGGAAGTTTGGAGGGCTCTGTGAAAAGCTTTTTTTCTGATGGAAGATAAAGCAACAGCAGTGGCCAACAAAATCAATGCCTGACAATCTCACCCTATTGGGGATAGTTGTTTTTTTTTCCTTATCAAAACCATCCCCTACAGAGTTCACGAGAGAGGGCCATTAGGAGACCTCGAGTAAAGCCTGTGGTTGCCCCCAGCTCCTGATTGTGATCTTAAACTGGTTCCCCCCAAACGATCCTATTTTGCCTTAGTATACTTTATGCATCTACTACATATTTTTTTAAAGATTTCTTTATTAGAGAGAGAGAGAGAGAGAGAGCTCACGAGAGCGAGGTGGGGCAAGAGGGGCAGAGGGAGACGGTGAGAGAGAACCTCAAGCTGACTCCCCACTGAATGTGGAGCCCGGAGCAGGGCTCGACCCCACAACCCTGAGATCATGATCTGAGCCGAAATCGAGAGTTGGGCATTTAACCGACTGAGCCACTTAGGCACCCTACATCTACTAAACCTTTTGAACTCTTCTTTAGCTGGTCTCTGCTCGTAACCATTCTGTGGATGCCAGTCATATTAACAATCCGCTAGTCCCCTGGTACCACACATTTTGTAATAAGAAGTTGCATCTTTTGGTCTGTAGTATCACTAAGCCATTTTTTCCAGAACTCTGCATTGGATACCTTCTGCTACTGATGATTTCGCCACTCCAGTTTAAAAATGCACACGTGGGGGCGCCTGGGTGGCTCAGTGGGTTGAGCCTCTGCCTTCAGCTTAAGTCATGGTGTCAGGGTCCTGGGATTGAGCCCCACATCAGACTCTCTGCTCGGAGGGGAGCCTGCTTCCTCCCCTCTCTCTGCCTGTCTCTCTGCCTACTTGTGATCTCTTTCTGTCAAATAAATAAATAAAATCCTTAAAAAAATAAAAATGCACACATACGGGCACCTGGGTGGTTCAGTGGGTTAAGCATCTGCCTTTAGCTCAGGTTAGGATCCCAGGGTCCTGGGATTGAGTCTCACATTGGGCTCCCTGCTCGGCAGGGAGCCTGCTTCTCCCTCTCCCTCTGCCCCTCAACTGCCCCCCCCACTTGTGCTCACTCTCTCTCTCAAATAAATAAATCAAAAATCAATCAATCAATCAAAATGCACACACACACATATATTTGTGTATGTTTGCACGGGCAGCCACGTGTGTATAAAGTATCCCGTGCTTCTCACCCTGTTTGATCCAGCATTTCCATCTATGTGAAAAGACAGTTTGGGAGCAGCCTTCTGCTTAAAATCTCCCTCAGCAAAACTGATGGATTTATTCAATCTCTGTGCTGCCATTTCTGATCCCTGAGTGTTTCTTTTGTACGGTGACGTTTGAATTGGATTTTTCTAACTGGTAAACCTAAAAGTAATCAACGGCTTCGGAATCGGTTTTCATGCCACTCAGTAAATATTTATTGAGCATCTACTCTGTGCCAGGTATTTCAGAGGGTATGCGGTAGATAAAAAGATAACCTAGAAACAGTCTCTACCCTCTAGGAATATATGGTCTAACAATAGGAAGATGGTGAATTCATGTTCTTGTGATTTTCTTAATTTCTGATTTCTACCTGATCTTCTGTATTTTTTTTATAGCTTTGGCCTTTTCTTCTTTTTTTCCCCCCTCTATAGAGTTCTCTTTCTATTAGCCATGCTAGGTTTTGCTTTAATTTGTGTTGGTGGTTGTGGTGGCGTTGGTGGTAGTTTGCTGAACTGTTGATAATCCTAACCCTTAGCATCCATTTATCCTGGACTCACATGGAAATGTTTATAGTCTTCAGGCTTCTTGGAGCTTCTTTGCTTTTCTCAACGCTTGTCATCCCCCCCCCATCCATATTTCCTTCAATACCCTTTGTTAAAAATTGGGCAACACTTGATCTCTTTATACTTTTCCTTTCCTAGTGGAGTACTGGTTAATTGTCGCTATTATTACACAGTGGCTCGCCAACAAATAGTTTTTAGGTCAGCCCTTGTTCACTTTTGAGGAACAGTCAAAATTGCCTTGCCCATCTAAAGAAGAGGTCATTTGCCCTCTTGTCAGATTCATACCTGCAGTAAGCACGTGGTGTTATGCAGATCTGTATCTAGGCGCTCCATTCTAAGTGCTGGCCGACTTGGCAGCTTCTCGTCCACCAAACACAGGCTGATCCAGACCACGACGTGTCCTCCCTTGCACTCTACATTTTACACCTTGCACACTCACACTCCTTTGCCTGCCTGCCTACCTGCAGTGCTTCCTCTTACTTGGACACATTTGCGATTAAGATCAGAAAAGCCAGACCTGGATGACAACAATTCTTCACTTTTGACCCTTGAATTTTTTTTTTTCCTAGCTCTCTCTTGGGCCCCAGTGACTTATTCATTAACAGGTGTGATTAGAACATAAACACCACTATCAGCTTGCGTCTGTTTGCAAAGTCAAGTCTCTATTATTAAGGGACCAATTAACTAGTCTGGAGGTTCCATGGGCCCCTCGCAGTGTGCCTTTTGGCCATCTCAGTCCCCGCAGAACATCACTCGGAGAGCGTAGAGACGACCCAGCAAAAATCTGAAACCAAGATTATTCAGTTGTGCCCCACGTGAAGTTAGTCACGTCTGAGGGAAATGAAAATTGTACATTTCAGTGTGTTTGGGGATTATCTAAGTACAGAAATTCATATGGTGACAGCAAACAGGGCTTCCTTTTATACTATATAAATGCTTGCCAATGAGCAATAAAATTTAGGTATTATGAATGCTAGTCAAAGTTAAGAGTGTTATTTTTCTGGTATTAAAATCAAGTCAACAAATCATTACCAAATGTTTGCCATCCTATAAAAGAAAATGTTTGGTCATCCACCTCTAGACAGGAGCTCAGAGAGAGAATGCCTCAGTTACGTTGACTTCAGGCCAGGATTAGCCTCAGTGAGTTAAAGTATTTTGCATTCATCCAAAGATAATTGTAATTGACTTTGGATATTATTGAAGTAGCTACAAACAGACCTAAGCTATTGGGCAGACACAAAGATTGCTTTAGCATAGCATTTCGCTTCTATTTCTTTGTACTAGATTGAGGGATAACCCAATTTAAATAATAAGTTAACATTCCTAAAATGTATTTCAAGCATAGTCTTTTATTAAATTCTATCCTTCAAGACCCAAAATGTGGAGCAATGCTCCTAAAATTTTACCTTTACAAGGTTCCATCTATCTTCCCATTCTTAATCACCGAGTAGTTATCGTTGTATAAAGAAATAGTTAAGAATCCTAATTTAGTAACAATTTAAAAATATTTTAGTGAATCCTGTAGTATTAGTTTCAACTTGCAGAATCTTGCCAAAAGTATGAAATTTCTATACGTGCACATACAGAATTAGTGCTTTACTCCAGAGACTGACAGCGTGCTTTACTCTTTGGAATCCTCTAGAATGAGAGTCGGCAATGGTTTCTATAAATGACAAAATTGTAAATATTTTAGGCTTCGTGGGACAAGAGGCAAAGTTGAGGATATTATCTACAACTTGTTGTTAATACAGGTCTCCTAATGACACTGGAATTTATTTAGGGATGCTGAAATATGAATTTCATACACTTTTTATGTGTTATGAAATATTATTCCTCTTTTACTTTTTTTCAACCACTTAAAAATGTAGAAAGCATTCTCACCATCTGGCCATCCAAAAGCAAGCAGGCCAGATTTGGCTCAGGGGCTGGGGTTTGCCAACCTTACCCTAGAACATAAGCTCTTCGATAGTGGGTAGTCCAGAGCCTAGCACCAATGGTGAATTCCACGAGGGCTTTAAATTTCCTGAGGAGTTTCATAGACTAGTCCACAGCTTTCCAGGAAGTCCAGGATTAAGGCAGACTAGGGCCCATCATTCTAGAGACAATCACTGACTTTTAAGAGGCATTTCCTTAGGCTCTGGAAGTCCAGGATTAAGGCAGACTAGGGCCCACCATTCTAGAGACAATCACTGACTTTTAAGAGGTGTTTCCTTAGGCTCTGGTCATTCCTAGGTACTGTGCATTCGCTCTTGGTAATTCCTACCCTAGTAGCTAATACTGTTAGAGACACTGAGGGTAAATAAGTGTCTAGATGATCTTGTTATTCATGAATCAGTTGTGTCCACCATTCTTGTTGGCTTTTTAAGACTCAGGGGAATCTGAAATTCCACACCTCTGGTTCTCAGAGGGAAAACCTTCTGATATTTTCAAATATTTAGGAAATAATTTAGGTTTGAGTGAATATCTGAAACATATTTAAAAGTGTCCAGACCATTTCAGGCTATAAATAGAAATCAGATTCAACCCACTAGGAATTTTTTTTTCTTTAAAACCCCATGGATGGGTTCTTGTTCGCTCCCCTGATGGGAAGGACTATAGTAGAGGTATAGGCAGGATGAAAGTTGCTTATTAAAACTGAATGTGTGGGCCATCGGGGTGGCTCAATAGGTTAAAGCCTCTGCCTTCGGCTCAGGTCATGATCCCAGGGTCCTGGGATCGAGCCCCGCAATGGGCTCTCTGCTCAGTGGGGAGCCTGCTTCCTCCTCTCTCTCTGCCTGCCTCTCTGCCTACTTGTGATCTCTGTCTGTCAAATAAATAAATAAAATCTTAAAAACAAAACAAAACAAAACAAAAACTGAATGTGTGAACTTGCAGGCTGCTTAACAGGTAGCTGTTAGCCAAAGCTAAGCCGTTCAAATTCATGAAATGGAGTAGTTACTGTGGGGCAGAGGTGGTGGTGGGAAAACCAAAAATGTCCATTTGGAAGTAAATAAGGGTGGGCCCAGGTGGCTCAGTTAAGTGTCTGCCTTCAGCTCAGGTCATGATCCTGGGGTCCTGGGTTTCAGCCCCGGGGTGGCCCCGTGCTCAATGGGGAGTCTGCTTCAGGATTCTCTCTCCGTCTCCCTCTGCCCCTCCCCCCACTCAAGTTGCTCTCTCCCTCTCAAATACATAAATAAATCTTTTTTTAAAAATTCAGTAGTTTTTAAAGAGAATTGTAATAATGGTTCTCACATTTATAAAACGCAAAAAAGCAAAAAGTATCCAGGAGAAAGAGTGCGGTAACTTCAGTGGGAAATTTACTATGAACGTCAGAGAGAAAAGAGACTTAAAACAGAGTGCTCTTGTGTGGTTCAAATACAGAGTTTTTACTCTGGGAAAGAGGAGAACCTGAAGTCGGCCTGCAAGACACATTGCCTGCATGTATGATATCATTGGTGGCATGGTTTTTAGGTTAAAAACAGAAGCACAAGGGAAGACACCTTTCAAAGACATTCCATCAAGAAGGCTTAATGTGGCTAATTCGTGACTTAAAATTGTGTGCCTGGTTTGACCAGTTTACCAATAAATTTGTTACTCAGTGAGATTTGTTGGTTTAAAGCAACTCCTATGTGGGAATTAATATGAGACTAATAAGAAACCAGAAGAAACAATGGTAAATTTGGATATGACTTAGGCTTTTCGAAAGAATGTGTCCTTTTGTAAATAACAGAAAGAAACTATTTACCTCTAATACCCTTTTTCTCTTTTAAACATACAGACTTCTTTTCCTATGAATCCGTCACTTGCGGCTAATCCTGGAATGGCTTTCAATCCTTACTTACCTCATCCTGGGATGGGCCTGGTTCCTGCTGAGTTTATACCGAATGCCCCCGTTCTGATCTCTGGAAACCCGCCTCTCGCATTGCCAGCAGCTGCTGGTCCCAAACCGATGCGTTCGGATAAACTGGAGGTATTGGAGAAATATATAAATACCTATAGGGTAGATACTAACCTCGCGCACAAAGCAACATACTCAGCCCGGCGTTGTGAATGCCTAAAATAAGTGCACCTGGGTTTCTAGCTTAGGGAGTACAGCCTCGGGAAAACGGTAAAGGTGTTCCTATTACAGTCGTACCCTGCTGTGAAGGGCATTGATCCGCTTGTACAACAGGTCAAACAATGTCTTAGCGTGCCCAGCCGCAGACTTGCTGTGGAACAGGGAGCCTGGTGGGAACGCTCCTTTTCCCCAGGCTCCTGCTTTAGAGACTGCAGTGAACTGTGTTTTTAATGAGTCTCTACTTGCTAGAATAATCAAACTGGGGGGATAAAAAAAAAAGTAGACTAATGAGTCTCTACTTGCTAGAATAATCAAACTGGGGGATAAAAAAACGTAGACTAACTCTCTATGAATGCAGAATGTGAAACGAGTATCATAGTGTCTAAACCTTTTTCTCTGTCTTAAGAATGTTGGACTAGATAATAAATCTCCCCCCACCCCACCCCCCGCCTACGAAAAGGCAATGTAAAAGAAACTTCAAAGAGCATTTTGATTTACGGAAGTCCTTCAGTCTTCTCTTGTCATTCTTCATAGATTGAAAGAAATAGCTAGTCCGTTTCCTGCAGAGTCAGAGCCATTAGCTGAACTTGAGTGCCTGGCGGTGTATCGTAGTAGAATCAGATTGGACACGTAGCTCAGTCGTGATCCACGATTTGCTGGGAAAGATTGCATGCTTGTGTGATAAAGACTCAATCTTGGACTTGAGCAAAACAGCCCCCTCTTGCAAATTTGGCTAATTACACTTCAGGCTGTGAATTAACTGGAAGATTGTAAAGTGGTTTTCCACAGTCCTTTTAAGCACTTCTGTTTCAACGTAAGGAAAACAGACAACTTTCCTTGGGAGGGAGCGGAGTATTTTTTTTCCCTAGGCCTGGAAATGTCTAGGTTTACACCTCACAGTGACTATGGCTTTACCTTATCCTTCAGCTTTGTAGATTTTTCCTAAATGGATGACAAAATCACAGAGACTACTGCTCTCGCACTTGCTGGCAAATAAATAAAAGCTAATCACCTTCCAGGCATCAGTGGGATGTGTGTTTTGTTTTGTTTTAATTTCAGGTTTGCCGAGAATTCCAGCGTGGAAATTGTACCCGGGGTGAGAACGACTGTCGCTATGCTCACCCTACAGATGTTTCCATGATTGAGGCAAGTGATAATACCGTGACGATCTGCATGGATTACATCAAGGGGCGATGCACCCGGGAGAAGTGCAGGTACTTTCATCCTCCTGCACACTTGCAAGCCAGACTCAGGGCAGCTCATCACCAGATGAACCACTCAGCTGCCTCTGCTATGGTGAGTAGGAAGGAGGCAGGTGTTGTGGGCCGTTGCGGGGTAATGATAGTATGTTCCCCAGCTTGTCAAATACCCTTGTAACCATGATCTTGGATGGTCATGAATGGATCTCACTCTGAATAGCCAGGGTTATGAGCTGGAGAAGAGAGAACCTGTTTATTCTGCTTCATTCACTGAAATTTTCTCAAGAAAATCATTTCAAAGCTTTACTAATGATTTTCATCGACTGTGCTTTTTTCCCATCTTTAGAGGAAGGCTAAATTATATAATTTAAAGGGGAAATTATTTTTGAGTGGTTTTTGATAGCCTGACTCGTTCTCATAACCTACAAAGGCAATAAGTTACCTCTTGGCCCCACGAGGGATGCTTTGCTAGTAAGGATGCTTTGCTAGTAACGCACAACACTCCAGTGTGATGGGTTGAGAAACAAGAATTGGGGTTATTTAAGTTGGTCATAACTGTCCGTGACTTTGATAAGCAACCTGCAGTTTCTTTTTTGATGTGAGCCTTTCCTCGTGTTATAGGGTATAATAATCCCAATAAGGGACCAAACCCTGATGAAATCTCATGTTTCTAGGCTGTAGAGGGGAGGAGGAAAATACTCACCCACATGATCCTGAAGCCCATGACAGGAACTTGCCTCTTCCTAAAAGAGATATATTTATTTTCAAACATCTCTATTTGTGAAGAAGGTTTTCCTCACATTGAGTCAAAATCTACTTTGCCATCACCAGAACTTAACACTTATTTCATTACACAAAATAAGTCAGTCCCTGTTCTGTAGGAGCGGGACTCTCGTGTCTTTTTTCTAAGGCAAATCCTCCAAATTTCTCTCAACTTTTCCCAGGGAGGGTAGACGGAAGGATACAGCGCCAGTTCTCTCCCTTGATCTGGAAATCAGTCTGTTGATGAATTTTGAAAAAACTTTACCAGGTGGTTTTTGTCTTAAATTCTTTCAAATGAAGGGATTTTAAGCTACGAAAATAGCGAGGTCTCCAGAATGTTCAGTGCAGGTTTCAACCCTCCCGTTCTTTGATCACTTCTGTTGGTGGCATAGAGTTTAGAAGCAGTGTGGGTCTGTAATAGAGAGGAAGAATGCAGTATGCCCCCAAGAGGAAAGGTTCTCATATGCCTGGGATGTACAAGGAACTTCTTGCTTACACCATTGAGCACCTGTTTGATGCTCAGTCATAGGGTCTTCCTATGTATGTGTCTATTTCTCATGACTTGGGTGTGTTTGGTAGAAGACATAGAAGTCAGCTCCAAATTTCCATGGAGAGAGTTAACTATTTATTACCTGATAGGCCTTCATTTAGTACTCGTGAATATCAATATAAAATTCCTTTCTGAGTAACGGATCAGAGCAGAATCTTAGCAATAAAAAATAAAAAAGGAAAGAAAAGAAAAGAAAGCAATCTTGCCATTTCCAATGATGTGGATGGAACTAGAGGGTATTATACTAAGCAAAATAAGTCAGAGAAAGACAATTATCATGTGATCTCACTGATATGTGGAATTTGAGAAACAAGGCAGAGGATCATAGGGAGGAGAGGAAAAAATAAAACAGGAAAAAACCAGAGAGGGAGACAAACCATAAGAGACTCTTAATCACAGCAAACAAACTGAGGGCTGCTGGAGGGGAGCGGGTGGAGGGATGGGGTAACCGGGTGATGGGCATTAAGGAGGACGCGTGATGTAATGAGCACTGGGTGTTATAGAAGACTGATGAATCACTGACCTCTACCTCTGAAACTAGTAATACACTATATGTCAATTAATTGAATTTAAATTAAAAAAAATAAATTTAAAAAAATGAAAGAAGCTAGGCATAAAAAAAGAAAGAAATGTAAGCTTTCCATATTTTTAAAGATTCAGAGCTGAAATGCTTCGTAGAGTTTTTTTTTTTTTTTACCTTCTTCATGTTCACGTGCGTAGCTCAGCTTGACTTCACTGAAAGCAGTTTGCATGCATTTAAAAGCAAAAGAGGGGAAGGGTAAATATTTAGTTCCCAAAGGAAAACAGAGATACCTTTAGACTTTGAGATCCACAGGAAAAAGGAGGTCATGGCTTGCCCCCTTTTTGGCATATCGAATGCTAGTCACTCAACACAAGGGTTCCTGTCTCCTTAAGAATTTGGAGCATACCCGAGTCTTATCACCGGGACATTTTTTTAAGTCACGTGTAATTTGCTGACAAAAAAAAAAAAAATGTAAAAAGTCATGTCAAACTTCTCCAGTGAATCTGATCAGGAACAAATTTGACTGAGGATTATAAGCACAGTGGGATTTTGAAAGAAGTGTAGACATGAAAGAAGGATTTTAAATTCTAATGCATTTTAGAATTAAACCTGACAAGGACTTAATGAAGCCAGTGATACATCTTGAAATGCACAGCGAGCGTCTATAAATGAGAATTGCATGCATTTTGCTAACTGTGTCACCTGGGTGAGGCGGGTGGTGAGGAAGAAAAGAATTGATTTGCTTTTCCCGTACATGTTATTTGGGAGAAGCACAGTTCTGGATTTGGACCCGAAGCTCTTCCGTAATTTGGATTTTGTTTTATGGAACTACAGTATCAGATTCTGACCTCCCGACATCTGTTTTATCACCTATATACCATTGATCTCCTAGATCCATGTTGGAATTTTCCTGCTCTATCTGTTGCTTCCGCTCATCTCATTGTAATAGATTCAGGGATGAACATCCCCAAGGTGTTAATTTCAAATGATTATTTGCTGTTAAGCTTCGGGTCACATCTTGCTCAAATGAGGAGGCCCCTTTTTATTTGCCTAAATGAGTGAAGTTGAAAATTAGGATTTTTCCCCTGTATGTTTATTTCCCATTTGGGACTAAGTACTCATCTAGTCAGTTGCTCAGTGGATAGGCTACCACGGCAAAGGGTTCCCGGGCCATGCCTTATCTAACTGCTGCTTGCTCGCTTTGAGTACATTTTTTACTTTCTCTGGTGCTATGTATTAATCCCTCCCTCCCTCACAGGCCCTCCAGCCTGGTATGCTTCAACTGATACCAAAGAGATCGGCACTTGAAAAGACCAATGGTGCCACTCCGGTCTTTAACCCCAGTGTTTTCCACTGCCAGCAGGCTCTGGCTAACCTGCAGCTCCCACAGCCGGCATTTATCCCTGCAGGTGAGAACAGGGCTCTGGGCCGCGCGAGTCTAGCGATGTTGTGAATGTGTATAGTGCACACCAGCTGCCAAAGAGCTTTAAAGTGAGCACTGTCAGCGGGAGTTTGGGTTGGAAATAAAATAAGGCTTTTAGACTTGATCTGCCAGTCTATAGGACCAAATGTTTCTATGATTCCTTAAGAGTAATGGTTTGAAATCAAATGAGGAAAAACTGTCAACATTTTTCCTTTTAGCATTTCTTAGTTTTTGCTTCTGATGATTGTTTCACTTCGTTCGGTCTCAAACTAATTCCTTGACTCTTAGGTATCACTTGAAAAGACACTGGTCACCCCTCAAAAAAAAAAAAGTGTTTCCCAGCTTCAGCATTGCAAACGATACATAATCTGTGTATCTTTGATATGCCAAAGATAGTGATAATAAAACTACCCTTGAACTTATAATATAGTTATAAGACAGTATAGCGTGTGTGTGTGTGTATGTGTATATATATCTCACATACTTTTATCCTTTAACTCATATCAATTAATATAAAAAAATAGAGCAGTTTACCATATTTTCCTGATACTATGCAGGAAATTTTGTTACCTTCTACATTCAAATGTATGTAATAGCATAAAAGTTTTGTACCAAATTGAACAGAAAATTTTGTTCAAATAAATATCATATATAAGGGGAAATACTGTTCTTCCTGTGGTTCAGTACTTAAGAATGATCATATAGTCTCTTAGGAATAAATTGAAAATACTAACCACTGGGAGTATAGTAGATTTTTTTTTTTTATAAGAATCATAAATGCCCCAGTTGGGAAACTATTATTAAATGAAGCTGACATACTTTCAAATTAGGTTAGAAAGCCTTATTAATTGCATAAACATACTAAACACATGACATTGTATACCTACACTTGAAAACACCCATTGGTTAATTGATAAATTAATCAGCTAATTAATTTAGAAGGAAACCGTAGAAGCCCAGTCTTTAGTTACTAACCACAGTAGTTCTTTATTTTAAAAACAGAAGTTTTATAATTTTTAGACCTTTTTTTGCTGGATATGGCTAAGGTAAAGTCTAGACTTAGGAACGAAATATCAGAAGAATCCCTTTCCCCTCAATTAATAACAAAATTAAAATCTGTCAGACTCAGCGCCCCCTCTTGATTAAAAGCCTATTTGGCCTATGTTCGTAGTCACGTTCACAGTTGTGAGGTAGAAGAGGCTGTGGTAATTTAAATGCAATTTAAGCGAGGTAATTCCTTCAAGGAAAAAAATTAATGTTCATTTTTATACCTAAGAATCCAAGAATTACTTTGATTACCTGGGTTGGGGAGCTGTATTTGTAAGCATGGGGTTTACTGGATTTGCATGTGCTCATTAATTAATATTGCAAAGAATATCTTTCTAGTTAAAAATGATTTCTCTCCGTAAAGATTTAATAATGAAATCTCTCTCCTTTACTTTTCACGCTTTTCTGCATGGTGTACAGGGCCAATACTGTGCATGGCACCCGCTTCAAGTGTTGGTAGGTTTTGTACAAACATTCTCACCTTTTTCTAATCCAAAAAAGTGTTTTTCTGTCATGACTGTGAAAGAGATGAGTGATTGGGTAATGTGGTTCACGGGCCACTGGCTTGGGAGGAAGGGGCATTTGGAAAGCGTCAGGGCACAAAGAAGAGAGGAAACATGAAGAAGCTTGGAAATGGTATTGTGGTCTGCCTTTGCTCTGTGGAAGGCCGAGCATATTAACGACAAAAATTGCAAGAAGGTACTTGCTTCTCACTCTAGTTTCAACCCCGTGGCTAGGGACCTTTTCCTCTCCTGCTATTATAATGCAGATAGACCATGATTGGAATCATTTATATGTACATATATCCTAGAAAACCAGTTGCATCACTAAGCTATAAGCAGGTTAGGGTACTTCGTCCCAAATAGGAAGAAAGTAAGAGAATTCTGCACTTTTGTATTTTAAAGCTGATAGTTTAGCACCGTTTGGACATTTTCTGGAGAGTGAAGATTTAATAGGGTGCTGTCTGTTTCACATCTCTGTGGAATGACAACAGCGCTACACTCTTGAGTCCATTTCTCTCCTTTCATCCCAAAAACTGCAGCTGAAATCTTTTGAAGCATTTCCTTAGCCAGCCAGAATGGGATGTTTCATTCTTAGCTTTACATTTGTTGCTTTCAACGTGTAATTTGTAAAGTCTAACAAAACAGTTCTTCCCCTCCTACTCCCACCAAAGTTATCCAGAAGATCTTAATCATTCAGTACTCTACGTTGACAAGGGATGAGTTAGGCAAAGCTAGAGCCTTCTCTGGTGTTCTGGGATGAATTCCATGGTGTTCTGGGAGGAAGTGCCAGGTGCATGGGAACCAGGCACAACAGAATCGTTTCAAAATGACTCTTTGGGGATATGTGATTCTTAACAGTCTACCCACGGATCCTTTAATCAGTCACCAATACATCTGGTAGCCATCTCAAGACCATTTTTACCGTCACTAACACTGAAGAAGACAAGAAAGAGACTTGTTTGCATTGTAGGAGTTCGCAGTTCCTCCCGCCCATGGGCACAGACACAGGGAGGAATTGTCCCACCATACCCCCCACCCCACGATGTCCTATCCATCCAAGACTTTTCATACTTTTTGAGAGTTTGCCATAGCCTGATGTCTGTCCTGTTGGTTGACCAGAGCAGATGCAGAACCCCAAAGGGACAAACGGGTTTACTGAAACAAAAAGATCAAAATGACACAGAGTAGTAGCACTCACAAACATAGCAAGGGTTGACCCCTGGCCTTGGAGGTGGGGCCTCCATTATGGAGCGGTCGGCTGTCCCCTGTAGAAAGTAAAACACGTCCACTGATACTAACAGGCGCATCACACACGTATGATTAGAACAGACTTCTGCAAGTTGGTAAACTGCATCTCTGTCTTCACATTTTGTGACTCTGCCCCCCTATCGTTTCACCTAAGAGCTCTGTGTAGGAATGCAAACTGCATGCTTTAGTGGCACTGCTTCTGGTATAGCTTCCCCGAAAGGGAAAACGAGAATGCTTTTAGAATTGGCAGGTGATGCACTAAGAGATGTCTGTAGGTAATGGGTAACTGGAGATACGCTTAAGGGGTGACTACAGGATTTCTGTTAATCACCACTTGGGGTACGTTTGTGGTTTCTGTAACATTGTTGTATATTGATTTTTCCTCTCTCCAGGCCATTTACTTACTCTGCAGACTTTCAGAAAATCTGAATTCAATAGATGTAGACATAAATTATTATATATGCACGCTCGCCATTCGCGCCGTACCATTCATACGTTATTCCTTAGTTTGCTTTCCAGAATGAGCTAGAAACGAAAAAAGCATCCCAAAAGCTTTTAAAATGAGATACAAAATAGAAAAAGCGGGGGAAAAAAAATCCTGAAAGAGACGTGCCGGCTGCCAGCCCTACAGTCCTTGCTTTAATAATTGCGATGAAGACAAGGTTTTGTCGGATATTTACGAGGAAGGACCCCATGTGTGTGTTTGACAAACAGCCTAGGTTTCCAAGGGATTTGCCAGAGGTGTACTTTAAAAACCTGCGTGCATAGCCCACTGTATTCTTCATATACTAGCCCACCATATACCACCAATCAAACTGCCATTTGTGTGTGTGTGTGTGTGTGTGTATGTAGATCAGGTAAGTCTACCTGTAACTGTCTCTTTGCACCTGCCAATCTAGTGATGATACTCAGGTCTCTAAGTTAGTGAACCTGAGCACCAATTCACACTTTCCCACTCACATTTCAGATGTGCCTCCCAGTCACTTGTCTGCTTGACTAGGTATTCTGATAGCTAGCCTTGGTAAAATCAGCTTTTGTCATGTGTGCTCATCATAACCCCTTCCGACAATGTGGCCTTTTAAGTCAACTATATACTGGGATTCTGCTAAACAACGAGCTGTTGAGAATGATTCCATTTTCCTTAATGGTGACTATAATTGGCTTTCCCCTTTTCTCTTTTTAAATTTTTCCCCCTTCCACGCTGTGTTGCTTTGCACTGTGATTGCATGTTGCACCCCGGTGTGTCCATTACGATGATGTCACATGGCTTGTCGCTGTGGTACCTACCACGCCCCATCCCATCGTTTCTGTCCTGGTTGCATAAACCCTCCACCCTCCCGTGTGTTGCTTCCATGGTTTCCTACTGAAAGTGCCCATGATGCACGGCGCGCCTCCCACCACTGTGTCTGCGGCAACAACACCTGCCACCAACCTTCCATTCGCTGCAGCGGCTACAGGCAATCAGGTTTGGCTATTTCTTTTACCTGTTCAGACCTAGACAACTACTGTGTGTTGGTAAGGCCTTTGGTATATGCCTTTGGGATTGGTGAGAGACATTGATCCGTCCTCCTGTGTGTTTCTTAAGGAGTCATTACATTTTGTGTATCTTCCTGCGACGAACCAGCAGTTTTCTCATTTTGAATTAGTTACCAGAGGTCGCTCTTCCTATGCTATGCTCACGATCGCTGCTGTCACACCAATCCTCAAACACATATACGAAGTACTCCTCGAATGCTTCCTCATTGGTCAAGAGAAGAATTTATTTTATTTTATTACCATTGTTTTGGTTATTGTGTTTGAACTTGCACTTAGTACTATCATCGCCTTTTACCTTCACATCTGCTGGAAAGAAAGCCAAATAACGCACTTCTTTTCAGGGCTCAGATATCCTTAGCATTACCCCGTGATGACATCAGAGATGTCACACTGACACTCTGACACTCGGTGACACTCAGTGATGACATCAGAGATCTTACACGGGCATTAGATATGCCTGTGTTGTTGTGATTTTCATTTGCTTTAGGTATTTACAGGCAGAGTCCCAAAACAAATTTTAAACTGGGGGAGAGTCTCCAAATTGTCATGAGATACATATAACAATCATCCTGTAACATGAGGGCCATTTTGCCTTGTTAAGGTGGTAACCACGCTTTAAGGCTGCACGTTCCACTGCCGCTTCAATTACAAGTGTGATAACCACACAGCACACAGAGCAGTAATCCACTGGGGGAATAAGCCACATTCTAATCCACGCTTTGCAAAATTAACCATTAGTGGATATGGTTAATATGTCTCAACTTTTCTGCAAAATTGATTATGCTTTTTAATTGCCATGTCCAAACAGTCAACAAAATAAATGGCATTCTTTCAAGAAACTATTTTAATCTACAATCTTTTTTACTACTATAGATACCCCCATTATCAATAGATGAACTGAATAGCAGCATGTTTGTTTCACAGATGTAGAAGTTACCAGTAGAACAGTAAGTTTCTTTAAGTATTAATATGAATATTATTTATAGATGATAACTTTTATTTACACAATTGCATTTGCTAAAGGCTTTGGTAAATATTTTCATTAATAGGCATTGCTTATAACTTAGAGCTTGAGTTTAGCACTCCAAATTTTCCAGATTGAAATGTGGAGAGCAAATATGCAATTTTTTTCTATGAAAAAAATGACAGCCAGTACTATTTTCCCAATGAGCTTACAAATTCTGAGATGTTTTCCTGTTATTAAAGGAGTGTGAGTTGTCAGCCCAAGGCACAGATCACTTTTGAATATTAATTCCTTAAGACTTTTCTAGCTTCGTTGTGTTGCTGTTGTTGAAGCAAAGTAATTTTTTCACAGTCTGACTTCAATGAATATCTTAAAAGACAGCAATATGCTTCTCCCATGATGTCGTAAAAGATCGTGCTTTTTATGCTCTGCCATTTTGTGTTGCTTTCCATGTCAGTCTATCAGAATTGCTCCCGCTGTTTTGAATTTTGAGTGACATAATTTAGTAATGTAATCATTATTTTCATCAAATTGTGGCTTTTTAAAAAATTGTTGTTGTTGGATTCCCTCCCCACCCCCCCACCCCTTTGATCTCCCGTTTGCCCGGTGCAGAGCCAGGCAAAGCACACACTTAATTTGAGCAGTCCTTCACTTGGAAATGTGACTTTTCAAGCCAATTAGGACTCCTAGGTATTAATGACTGATAGGGACTTATTAAGCAAGTGTATGGATTCTGAATTGCTATATTAGTCATTGAAAGTTTGAGGTTCTCAGGGCTGGAGTGTTTCGTTTAATTGACGGAGGTGATGGTTCTGTTCTCTTGGTGAACTAGTTCCCCAGAACCTGGCTCGGAACATGAACTCCTGGACAGAGCCTATGGCTGACTGCACATCAGACCATTAGACAAACAAGTCCTTTCAAGCATAAGGAATGTTTTTAAAAGACACCTTTGAGTACATGGAATGATGGAATTAGCTGTAAATCGTAGTTGTTTTCAGGGGAATCATCTGGGATGGTGGCAACTTGGGATTAGCATCCAACATGAGCATATAGGTTTTGCAAACATCTGCCTGATTCTCATGGGCTGCTCTACAATAAAGTAAACAAAAGTTGTCAAATATAATGACGAGCTTTCCAACAGCTCCTGTTTGAGAATCGTGATTCCTTTTCGCTAGATTCCATTGGAAACTTTAGATGTATTTGGCATACCATAATCACTTCCGTGTGTAACAGATCTTGAAAATTTCTCCAGACTTCAAAAACGTAGTTTTGTAAAATGCTATATACCTAGATCTCACACCTTGGCTATTTCTGCATGGCTCCAAACCATTCAGATAAAAAAAGTTCCAAGTATATTTAATATTTGCGTGTTTCAAAATGGTGAGTATCGAATGTGTTTTCCCAATGTATATTTGAAGGAAGTTGAAGGAAGTGGAGAGATGGGTGGCTGTTCATCCACACATTCAGGCATTGTGTGGATGACGCCTTAAATGCCTGAGCACATGTCTGTCACCTTAGGGCGATTCTGCACACTAGCACTCAGTGAGGCCATGAACTGTCATGCGTATGACTCTCTGTGACCCTTTCCAACAGCCCCATTTTCACGGATGTAGGATATGAAACTCGAAGTGGGGGATATATTGGCAGTTCACATACAGAACTGGCTCAAGAACCAAGTATCCCGACTCCTACTTCAATAACCCCTTAATTTTTCTCACTCTTTCTCTCTTTTTGTTTTTTTTTTTTTTTTCCATTTCAGTTGAAATTCTGAACAACAGAGTTACGGAGTATCAAGATCTCTCCTTGAGAACCTCCATATGGCCGTTCCATGTATATTCTCGTAGGTCCTCTACAACAATAAGTGTGGTGCGGTCAATATATTAAACAAAACGCATAGACCAACCAACAGATTCAATTGACAAAACCAGTAAAGCGTTAAACAGTCAGTGGAGATGTTAAAACAGCATAGAAAATTAGTAACTACCATTTATCTTATTTGAATTAGTAGGTAGAACGTGACCGTAAAGTTTTGTAGTTTGTTGTATTATTCTTTGTGATTTTCCAATAACCATTATGCTGAGTGAATCTCCACAGTGGGTAAATGTTCATCTGTTTTGAAGTGTTACCTTACTGTTTTGTTTACACAATAGTCTATTGGGTTGATTTAGAATGTAACAAAGGTATCCAGTACCATTTTCCTCACTATTGTATTGTATTGTATTGTATTGTATTGTATTGTGGTGTGTTGTGTTAGATTTTTACATACTATAGTGTTTTCCTCTAGATGTGTGGTGTTTGATTTCAACTAAAATATTACTAATGGGAAACAGAAATATGTGCGTTTGAAAAACATAACAGACTAATGTTAATATGCTTTCTCGCTCTTCAGAACATTTCTGTAAGTTTCTTGGGGCAGACATTCATTATAAACATGCATGTGTATAATTTGTACCTGCCGATCTGACCTTGCATAATACAATCACATGACTAGGGTTTTTGGGGGGAGAGAGAAATAATTATCTGCAGAAAAAAACAGGGAACTTCTGAAAATATGAACCCGTAATGTCACTCCTCAAAAAGCTTACAGAATTACAGTTCACCCTTAAAGGAATTTCTCAGCATTTATGTGACGTGCCCATTACGTTTCTGGTGGTTCAAGGATCCTATCTCCTAGGTTAAGCATCGAAAGCTGAACCATTTGTCAACTTCAGCTGAAGATTGGTATTTGGAGGTTTAAAAGTATGCTTGATTGTAGGTTATAAATTAAACAGGAAGGTGAGGGCATGGAGATAGTTTTCATGTTTTAGAGGAAAGTGCGGGGAAAACCATTGCAATGTGACCTTTTACACAAGTGCCATTCTCTGGCTGAAAATGGTGCATTCTCTTTAGACTGCTCTGAATAATAAGAGGCAATCTTGCAAAAGTCAGGGTGAAAGGGAATTGGTTGCAAGTGAGGCCTTTCCTTCCCAAATGGATAGCCTTCCCCGCTGATCACAGCTGGAGCGTGAATATAGCTCTGGAGAAACAGTGGGGGTGAGGAGGGTAGGAAGGCGTTTCAAGTGAGTCTTTGGTTTACTCACAACTGCTAGGAAGGCCGTCCACAGTTGACCTGAGCTTCAGTTCACACGAATTTCCAGTTCCGTTGAACACTTCAGTGAGGGAGCCAGCCTCTGTGTCGAGTTGCCTTTCCCAGACTTTATTGACAACAGAGCCATATCGTAACCATGGCTTTTTTTGTTTCTTCATTTAGATTTGTAAGTTTTTATATGTATTTGAAAACTGTAACAGAGAGGTTCTCAGCACCCTTTGGTTGAGACAGACCAGCTGTGCTCCATGGAGCTGAGCTGAATTCACATTACTAATCCTCCTGAAATAATTGTGTGACCAAGTAAAATGGTTCCCTAAGATACTTCACATCAACCTAGGTTTAATATTTTCTACTAAATACATATTCTTTCACTAGAAAGCATACAGTCAGCAAATTTAATACAAAGAGCGGGTTTGTTTTCCTTCGTGAAAATGACAAGCCAAGAGAAAATCAGATTTAGGATTCCTTCAGCTGTCTAGCAGCATTTGAATCACAGAACAATGGAGTTGGCACAACCTTCTCAAGAAGGATGAAACTAGGGCCCGGGGCATGTGACCTGCCCACGGCTACCTACCTAATCGGTGGCAGTGAGACCCAGAAGAATCTCCCAACTTTTGGTTGTTCCTGTGCTTCGTGCTGTTGGTGCTTCAGAACATTCGAGACTCTAATCCCAAAGCAGATCCATTCTGCTCAGAATACAAATGAGCAAAATTAGCTGCACGGTAGCTGATACCCTGTTGTTCTTGATGATCAATCCCGAATCACGGTCATCAGTCATTTCTAAATGGTCTTGCTTGCGTCAAGACACTGTCATCTGTTAACAGTATTGCCTGGCATTAGAGAACCAGAGGGGTCCAGACTTTGACCTGTTGATTCTTTGAACCACTACATTTCTGTTTCCCAAAATCTTAACCTTGTGAAATAACTTGTGTATAGATCCTGTGCCAGTGCCTCTCCAGAAAGGCAGAACTAATCCCACAAACCCAGGAAGGAAGCACCCAAGCTAGTCTGGGCTTCTTCCTTAAGGGGGATAGAGATGTCTTCAGTGCGCAACAAACTCTTTTGTGTAGTTTTGATGTTTTGATACAATGTACTGTCTCATTTAACCCTTTAAACTTCTGACGAAGATGTACGTAGACCAGAAGCGTAGCGTACTGTGGTTTTTATGATGCTGTGAGCGCTGGAAGACATCAGTGATGACTTATTTTTCAGTAAGAGGTTCAGTGAAGGATATTCAGGTAGTTGGAGTTTTGGATGCCACAATATTTGAAAGAGTTGGCATTGTAAAAGTTAACTTTGTAAGTGAATTTAAAGAAAGAAGAGTCAAGGCTCTGAAGTTTTGATCAGATGCAAAAGAATGTTGACAAAAATGCAATTGTAAGATAGCACTCTTTAAACTAGTTGTGCAATGACTTAATGCAGATTCTCTTTATTCAAGAAAAGAAACGAATAAACGAGAGTCATTAGACTATAAATTTCCAGTTAAAAAGCCAAGTCACGAAACTAATCAGTGACTCTAAACAATAATTTACTGGATGTACTGTATATATAAAATTCTAACCACTTGTGATTCTTAGTTGACATTTTATAAGCTTTGTATAGTACAAGGGCTTCTTATTTATCCAAAATTATTGTTTTTGTCCGTTTCTCTCAGCCTTTTGCAAAAATAGGCAAGAGTACTGAAACTTGGATAAAACAGGTCAGGTATACAGAGAAAACAATCTAATCTAAAAGTTACTGTTAAGAAGGCTTTAGTAGTTCAAAAAAAATTTTGAAGGCACTATGTGAACAGAAGTATATTTTAAAGAGGGATTAAGATGAAATTAAAACCAAATGGATTCATAAAATCGCAATTTAAACACAGTATTTACTTTTGCAATTGGAGCATGATTCTCTAACCAGCTGTTGCATTTCATCTCACTTGTCTAGACTAGAGTCTAATTTGTAGTTCATTGTCAAGTGAAAAGCCATCTTCTCCCTCCTCCATCAACCTTTGCCATCCGTTTTTGAACATGCGAAAGCACTTTGATCTTGCCATTAAGTGTTGTCCTGTACCACGGGGCTGTGTTCACTAAGGTTCCGACTTACTTTAGTCTATAGGGTAGGCTGTAATGCACAGTGTGATTAGAAACTGGAATCCTCTTTCTTTTTGTCCCTTCTCCATTTCTACACACATTGAAATAGAAGTAGAGAAATAGGCTTTCCCAGTTGTGTTGACTAGATGTAGGAAGATAGTGCCCTCATTGTTAATTTTACCAGTGCCTGTTGAAGGCACCAGAATGAATAGTATCTAAAAGAGTATCACAATTTTTTTTTGCAAACTTAGTTGATAGCATCATCAAACTGTAGATAATAATTGCAAAGATAGGTTCTGAGCACCAAGTCACTAACTGGTGCCAGGTTTTCATTTTTCTTTTGAGTTTTTAAGGTTTTTATTAGACTACATTTTGTACCTCTAAGTCACTAACAAATTTAACTTTGCAGGAGAGTTAGAGAAGAGTTTAAGATTTACTACATGTACTCAACCCACCTAGATAGGTTCTAAACTGACACCGAAACATGAAAAAATGTAGATTATAGTCCATAACTATTCTTTACAGTTCGCAGTTTAAGAACAAACTTAACTTTATATACAAATAATAATTTTTAACAAATTATATTTAGTTGTTGCTTTAGCAACAAAACTACAACATGGCTACCTTTAGACACGTGGTTTTTTGTGATAATTTTACTTGTTAACTATACATGGTTTTTGACAGTATGAGCATGTAGAAGGTACAACTCAAAACTGAGAGAACAGATCTGGCTGAATTTTTCTTTAATCCCACCTTGCCACGCAAAAGCTGAATTTGTGTCCTTGTTTGACTTTCTCATCAAAAAGTTTACAACACATGGATTCTAGAGTCAGGCTTTATAGCTAATAGAATTTGTTGTGTGGATAGGGTTATTCCACAGTATTTCAACTTCAAAACGTGATCAATGCACTTCTAATCGATTACCTGACCTTTTTTCATAACATTACTTACTCCAAATTATTCTATGCAGGAGGCATAGCTGTCCCTACAAAAATTCTCTTTTCTGGAATTACATACCCACCCCAACACATCCAAATGAGGATTAGAGATTTATTTCAAAATATTTTGAAATGAATTCATTCATATTTGTAAAACCTTGTGTAAAAATACTGTGGAATGACCCCTTAACAGTGTTTGAGAGACATATGCTGCAGTTAACTGATGGTCTCAGTTAGGGTGCGACTGTGTGAGACACACCTTTTTTGCACTTATGTACATAGTCCATGAACGCTATGCTTGGAGCTTTTGTTTTTTAAATATAAGAGATCTGTGATAATAGCGAAAAAGTTAGTAAGATAGAGTTATTTCTAAGGCCTTGAGAAGGAGGGGGGTTTTGCTAGAAGACTTAGCCAAAGCACGATGTTGCTTTGCTGTTGAGGCTTTCTGATTTGCTACGGTTCACCAATAGAAAAGACTGGTAACAAGTTAGGGTCACCTTCAGCTAGCTGACAGCACTGACCAAGAGCGAAGATCCCTCATTTTTTTTGCAAAAACCAGTAGGAAAGATTATTGACTTTTTAATCTCTACTGTAAACATACACACACACACACACACACACACACACACACACACACACACACCAAGCAGGTTTCTTTTTTTTTTTTTAATATTTTATTTACTTATTTGACACAGAGGGATCACAAGTAGGCAGGGCAGCACACAGAGAGAGAGCTAGGGGGAAAAAGGCTCCCTGCTGAGTAGAGATCCCGATGTGGGGCTCGATCCCAGGACTCTGGGATCATGACCTGAGCTGAAGGCAGAGGCTTAACCCACTGAGCCACCCAGGCGCCCCACCAGGCAGGTTTCTGACAAAGGTTTTCTTTTTTCAATGGTTGCAAGCCCTGAATTACCCTCTCATTTTGATCAACTTAGATTTCATCTTTCACAGAAAATTACCAATTGAGAGGTATTCCTTACATCAGTTAATATCCACTTAAGTGACCATTAAAAGTGTTAACGTTCATCACTACTTCTTTAAAACGCAGATCCCAAAACCCAACTGGCAACCATTGAAAGACTTAATTTCACAGTTGCCTATGGCCCGCTCGGGGCATTTCATTCCCTCCAACAGAAGAAGAAAGAAATGCTCCTGGCTCCACTTTATAAATGTTTTTACTTACCTTATACCTGTTCAGTGGAAGCTGTCCTCTGACTTGCCTTTACCAGATTAGAAAGTGCTTCACGGTGCCATACAGCCTCGTACTGTTTTAACTAAACAGAAGAGAACCAGCCCAAATCTCACATATGTAGGAGTTGGGAAAGGATGTTTCAATCAGACCATCTCTGTCAATTTCAGCTCCCCGATCTCCTACCATTCCCCCATCTAACTTTTTGTTGCCTCCAGGCAATGGGGTCAGAAAGGTATGAGGATAGGTCACAGGAGGAAGTGAGAAGGAACATACGTTCCTTCCTTGGAGAAGGAACCCACCCCGGGATCAGGGGAGCTGGTATCAGTATCGCTACCCATCTTGCTGGTTCTCCCTTACAGAGGAAAATGAGCCAAAGCCAGAAAGCAGTCCAAGCCTTACAGTTGTCCAGTAGCTCAGGGCCAATTGGTTAGAAATTTCTGTCTTTTTTTTTCCCCCCCTTCAGCCCTTAATCACTCAAGAGTCAGCTCTGCAACTAACAACCTGACCATCTGACCAGCGTCTGCACTGGTCCACTTGTAAGCATGCACACATTCTATAGTTAGGGACTCCCGACTTCCACCTCACCACCAGCACATTTTCCCTACTTACCCTGTGTTCTTGTTTTGATAGTCCCCTGTGAACCTATAAGCCACAACAATATATTTTCATAAAGCCAAGAGAAATATGCAATTTTAAGTGAAGAATCATCTATAATATAGTAAGTATGAACCTAAAAGCATCATGAAGGAGAAGCAATTAATTGATGACACATCCATGCTGACCACCACTGGGTCACACTCTTTGGAGCTGAAACACAGGGGCTGTGTTTCGGTGAGTCAGATTAGAGAAGGAAACATAACAAAAGGTGAATGACTTGAGGCCCAAAACGGACCTCTGCTATTAAACCCAGGAAAGGGCTTTGTTGGACTAGTCCATACAGTTTCCAGCCCCTCCACTCGGCTTTGCCTAGGAAAGAACTACCCAGTAATACTCCAAAGCAGGCTGATTCCACAGAAATTTTATCTTTAAATAGAACCCATCCTCAATAATAGTAGACCAAAAAGGAAAAAAAAAAGTATCACTTTAAGTCCCAACTATTTGAAGTTATTACGAAAATTCTTACTAGTCACCTTCTACATCATAATCCTTTAATTTTTTTTTTTAAAGTACCTCTGTAACAAGACCTAAAAGTAACCCCACTTTAGGCCGTGTTCTTTTCTCCCAAAACACAAAACCTACAGATTTATCTGTCATAGAACTGCATGGTTGCAAAGCTTTATTTCTGTATACGGATGCTGTCTGTTCATGATGGAAAGCAAATTATTCTGTGTTGCTGTCTTTTGTGTCTAGCAGTTGAGAGAATGAGGCGACCATCCTATTGTTGGGTTTTGGGGTTGTCCTTTTCAAAATAAATTTCCTTTTATTATTGTTGTTGCTGCTTCAGTTATTAGCAAATGAACCATTTGTTATCATACCCCAAATTACAATCATTTAAATTTTAATAAAAGATGTTTCTCAGTGTATTCTTTTTCTTTTTTAAGGGCTAACATTGTGCGTTTATGTAACAACAGTCCAGTACAATGTAGAACATGAAGCACAAATTTGGGACAAAAGAATGTCAATTTAAAAATACCTGTAGGTAGGAAAATTATTAGCCATGTGCAACAATTGTGGATTTAAATAATGGCCATGATATTTCACAGATGAAAACTCTTCCCAACATATTTTGCCTCCAAAATGCCATAGTTCATTCCCTCAACTGCTATCAATAGGGTAGATGCTTTGATTTTTTTTCCATTCCCCCCTCCAAGTTATAGTGCTGTACTGCTCATTTGTGTTTAGAAGTCTGTGTTATGCAAGTCATTTAAGTATGCTACTTATGTTGTTTATTTTTTGGTTCTTTTAATAAAATGCATAAATTTCATGGTTCTGTCTTTTTTTATGAATCCGTACTCATACATTAGGAGTTTACTTAAAAGCTATTCCTGTTCTAGTAGATTAATCCTAATATTTAGCAATTCTAGTATAAAATTTAAATTTATGACTTGGTCCCAAGTTCTATTTCATACATAGAAGAAATTTATTTCCAAATATACCTGAAGTATTATGAATTATATAGATAATACACTCATTGTATTAGATGTATTATTTCTCTGATATTGACATTACTAACACAAGAAAGGCACTTTTGTATTTTAGTAAAAGAACACTAAACATTTTTGAGATAATGCTTGCTGGCTTCTGTTGTGCTTCAGAAATTCTGAGGCATTTCCTAAGATACGTTATTATAAGTTCATATTTTCCAGTTAATCGTTTCTATCTTGCATCTTCAGTGGAACATATGAAACCTGAGTTGTTCGTTCCATTTTTCCCCCCCAAGATGGGCATCAATGGTTTTGTAACAATGAGGTGCATGAATTTTTCCATCACAATGTTTTCTCTCATGTAAAATTGCTTTTCACCAACAAATGGCACTGGAAGAAAAGATAATCATTTTTGTTCTTTAAGAAAGCAAAGTGTAACTCGGTAATACTTTATTCTGTCAGATTTCTGAATACTTAAAAACACTGGCCACTATTTGGTAGTCAGGCTGATAGAAAACAGAGGTGAAGAGTCTTTGGATAAGAGGCTGGGACAGATTCGAGTATTCTTCACATGTCTAGAACTGTGCCGGGGGCCAAGGAGGAGGTCCAGTGTCGGCTGAATCCTACAGAGCTAAGCGCTCCCTTGTCCCCCGTGCCCCACTTTACTCTTTCTGAGCGTGGTTCCCACGGTGGCATTTCCCAATAAGCCAACTTGGAGCCCTCGGGTGTGCATCCGTGTTTCTGTAAGTCTGTGGTAATCCCAAAGTGAAGACCAGTTCAGTATAAAGACACGAACAAAAGCTCTTTGGCCTCTTTGGAATTCAGTTTGTGTCTTCTTGGAAACTGGCGCGTGATAGGTAAGAATTCAGGGCCAGCATTCCCAAACCCCATCAAAATGGAATTTCTATCGGGCCGGAGGGAAGTTGACCCTCAGGCAAAACTGGCTGTGCGCTGTTGACCTTGGCACTTTTCAACCTCTGTTCAGCAGCCATCTAGGAGCCTTCTTTTCTCATCCCCCATGGTGGTCTCTGGCTCTCTAGAAGCTCCATGGTAGCAACTTATCAGACCTGCTCACCCAGACAGATCTGGACTTCATTCCTTCAGAACTTCCCCGTTGGGCATCTCAGGCTATGGAGAGCAGCTCAGAGCTGAGATCTAGGAGACCAGTCGCACCACAGTGTTAGACTGGCAGTGTTTATGGGCTGCCCTGTGGGAGTGTTTGTATTTAAAAAGTCATGACTCAGGGCACCTGGCTGGCTCAGCCAGCAGAGCCACATGAGGCTTGATCTTGGGGCCCTGAGTTCGAGTCCCACATGGGGTGTAACGCTTATTTAATAAATCGAAAAAAAAAAAGAAACAAAACAAAAAGGCATGACTCTCCAGTGGCCAAATACCAGAAGGCTGCATGACTAGATGAGGGATATATGTTTTTTACCAGAACAAACAGCATTTAGCAGCTATCACATTTCCTGTGGGTTCGTGGCACAGCCATTCACCACCTCAAGAAGGCCCAAAAGGAAGATTCTTGTAATTTGGTTATTGTCAGGAAAGTTCTGATAGAATAATGAACCTAAAATACTGACCAGATAGTAAACGTTCCAAAATTCCACAGGCCAGAATCCGCTCCCGTGGTCAGTGTCTCTGGTAAAGAATGTGACACGGGATAGGCCTAATCCAGGAGCCGGTTTCTCGAAGAGCCTAATGCTGACACTTGGCTGATATTCAACAGAGGGACACACAGATTCTGATGTTTTTCTTCACTCTTTCTTGTACGGGCCGTGCTCATTTAACTGAGTCCGCCCAGATTTTCCTCTCAGTGCTCAGACTTAGCTTTCTCCCTTAGGCAGGAGGACCGTGGTATGTGGGAACTAGGAGCTGAGAGCTCCAATGAGAGCAAGGACAGCCACCCGGATGGAAGGGTGACGTTTGTGAGAGGAACAATGGGTTCGATTCCTGTCCTCACAAACAGATGCCTGACGCAAAGGGACAGCATTCCAAAGTGGAACTCACAAGAAGAAGAAATCAGTGTGAGAAGGAAGTTCTGGTCAGTGTAGCCAGCATTTTGGTGCCGTGCGTGGAAAGGGGGTGCACCTGGGGCAAAGCGGAACACATGCGAGAAAAACTGTAGGTTTTCCTGATGAGAATGAGGGAGGTTGCCTCCCCCACCCCATGAATGATTCAGCACATTACATGCCTGTATAGGTACAAAGAGGGAGATGGGTGAACAATCACAGGGTAAGAGTGTGCCCACAGCAGAAAGCAGTGGCGACCAACACTGGCTAAAGCAGACACCTCAGCCATTACCAACAGAACCCGAGGGAGTGCCGAAGGAATCTGGAGAGTCCTTGCAGTCAGCCTGCTTCTAGAGATGCTATGGCTACAGAAGGTGATGGTCAACTCGTTGAGGGTCAGTGTCGGTCTTAAGGAGAGGGTGGGGAAGACTAGGATTGGGACTGAAACGTTGCCTTTAGCCTTCATGAACTGAAGAGTTGAACGTTTCTTTTCTTGGGGGAAATTGGCAGTTAAGAGAGAAACATATCTGTGTTAATTATTTATATATATATATATATATACACACACACACACACACACACACATATATTTATGCATATGTAGTGAGTGGTTATTGATGTGCCTTTGTTGACAATTTAATAAACATATGTGTAACTCATTCAACGTGTTTTGGCTCTTGTCAATGTCTATTTACAAAGCCCCATGTTAAAGAAATCTTTTGATGGGTTGTTAGAGTAGGAAAAGCTAAATTCACATGAATCCAGGCATTGAGTGGTCAAAATCGGGGGCCCCAGCTAGGGGCTGCTAATAAATGAGACTTTGGTGCCTCACTGAATCTCAAGAGAGTGTTCACCATAAACTGAGCACTAGCCAAGGGTAGAGACAACTGTAATAAGCAACTCCCTTCTCCTGAAGGACACTGTCAGAGATCTTATAGATCTTGAAGACGCTTGGGATTCCAGAGTCACTGGGATGAGATTGTGGGGCCAGAGGGGCACATGAGCCATTCGGGAAAAATGGCCCAGGAGGGGCAGACATGCGGCTACAACCACAACTTTTGCCCTCTACTCTCCACATCCAGGAGAGAAGCCCCTCTGGTGGACATAGACATACACAGGTCCAGATAATGTTATGGGGCTTAGGGAAAGTTCAATCCAAGAATAACCTTTGAGTAATAACAGACTAAGAAAAACCTTAAATAGTATTTTAAGATTATTATCTTGCCCCCAGTTAGTGCTGTGCCACGTGACCCTTCTCCCTCCCAATCCACCCTCTGCATTACTTCTGGGGTCACTTTTCTAAGATGGAAATTCATTATTTCTCTTCCCTGACTATAAATCTCCCAGATCTCTTCACTGCCTCATGGGATAAAGCCTACACTCTAACACAGCAATCTTCTGTGCTCAGGCTTTGGGCTTGCCCTCTGTACAACTCCAGACAAACCAAACCACCGTTGGGGAAATATAACGAAGAACAAGACCTTCCAACCCAAAAATCCTCTCCACAAAGGGGACATGGGGACATGGGGACACTGGAAAGCTTAGGCCAAAGGTAGTAGTGAAAGAAAACACTTTTGTTATTGGATGAACGTTGAGCCAAAAGGGTACACACACCATGGGCAATCCACTAAGGAAATTGCAAATGCAGAAAGGAATCACCCCCTTATATGGCCAAGTGGATGGAACCCAATACATCCATGTTTACAAGGTCAATAATGACTGGTCCTCAGGTAAGAAGACTTGACAGCTCCTTTTGTCATTCGTAGTTGGTTCTAACTTTATCCTGTAACTGGGGAGACCACCGGTGTTGACTTTATCCATAGGAGAAACAAACTTTTCATACCTTTACCCCTGAGAGATAGTTTTATGAATTGAAGCAAGGCGTCCAGGAAAGTTAAGCTGTGACCCTCCTACAGGAGCAAAGATCTGGGGTTCCATAGCCCTTGATGTTTGCATTTCAAAGAGGGGGCTCCCAGGTCCCTGAGGAAAAGTGGGGGATTGGGAGGCTAGGGAAAGACTTGTTTAGCCATTACTAAGATTTATGTACACTTGCCAAGGACAGAGGAAGAAATTTAGTTGGAAAAGGGAGGGGTGAGGAGAAGTCCCTTCCCTTATTTCCAGCAAGGAAAACTAAGCCTCTTCTTTTTAATTTGTATTTGCCCTCTCACCACTCACGTTTCCCAGACACATACTACAGTTTCCCATACCTTTGTGCAAATTTCTCTCTGCTTGAAACACCTTCCGTCTCCTTCCCCTCTTTCGAAACTCTTTTTATTCAAAGTATAGATCAACTCTCAAGTCTTCCTTGAAGTCTTCTCTGGCCTTGTCACATACCACTGAGATGCAGCTAATATTTACTTAGTGCTTAACAAGAAAACTCAAAGCTCAGTAACCACCTTCTAACGTTGTCTATATTCATCCTGCATTAAACTGGGCTTCTCAACGGCAAGAACCAAGCCTCGTGATCATGGTATCCTCTATGATGCCTTGAAAAGTAGCCATGCAGTAGATGCCTAATAGATTTTTGGAGAAATTATCAACTAGGGAATCAGAGCATTTTTACTGTAAAGCAAAACAGAACAACAACAACAACAACAACAAAACAAACCCAAAAAACCCCCTCATTCAAATAAAAGGGATTTGTGTAATGGTACAGGGAAATTTTACAAATTCCTATCACAGGAAGAACAACAAATACATACACATCTGTACCTGTCTCTCTCTTCTCTTCCACTCTCTCTTTGTCTCTCTCTCTCTCCCCCCAACCCCTCCAGTCTCCTGCTTCTCTAAAAACCAGCTTTCTCTGCTGACTTATCACACTCAGGTGACTGATCAGGGCTTCTTCCAGAATCATAGTCTTATCCTAAGGGTCCATATCAGTGATAGCCTGCACCAGAAGCACCTGGAAGGCTTGTAAAACATAGGTTGCTGGGACACACTCAGGAGTCTCTGATTCGGTAGCTATGGGATGGGGTATGCAAATTTGCATTTCTAACAAGCTCCCAAATGGTTCTCATAATCTGGGGACACAGCGTGAGAATGATTGATCTACTGGAACTTCAGACTTGGTTCTGCACAGTTGACTCAGTCACCGGGTCCCAATGCCTGATTCTCATGAGAGAGAATTTGATTGATGGGTCGGGTATTCATGCCGGTAATGTTCCGAAGTTGTGTCAAAAAGGCTGCAGTCACATGGTACATATGAAAGGCTGCCTGTTTGAAGCTGTGGGCTGGGAAACATTTCGAAGGAGGTGGTTCTCTAGCACAATCACTCCCATGGTTCCTTTCAAAGCTGTAAGAATTTCCACACTGAACTAACTTCTGGGTCTGTACGGTTCACGTCACTGTAGCCAATAGAGCCAACAAGGACGTGATGACCATCTATTGGCATCTCCAGCCGCTGGTCTCAAAGTAAATCTTTACATCATCCCTAAATGCATGATCTCCCTAAACATGCTGCTCTTCCACCCAGTTGTCCGAGCAAGAACCTGGGAATCTTCCCTTTGACTCCCTGCCCCCACATCCTCTCTATCAAGTCCTACCAATTCCACCACTGAGCTATGTTCTCTCTCCCCAATATACCTGCTTAGTGGAAATCGACACCCTGCCTCCGGTGCTGTTTTCCTGCAATGCATCCTTCATCCGACTGTCACAGTGATCTCTCTAAAACCACTTCACAATCTCAGCCCTCGGGCCAGCTGTGTTGGGTCAGGGGCAGCAAATCCTGGGCCTGTCACTTCCAGCAACATGCAGCTGCAGGTCTACTTACCTCCGTGCCCTACAAGAATTCTCATGCCGTATATACTTTGATGGAATAAGAAAAAAGATTGGGAAGCTCTGATCTAAAATCCAAGTTTGACGATGTTAACTCCTCTCCTTAAAACCTTTCAGTCACTCCCCACGGGTCTCAGGATAAAGCCTAAACACACCTTACAATAGCCTCTAACATCTGGCATAATCCACTCCCCGTCTACCTCTCCAGCCTCATCTCTTGCCACTGCCTGTCTTGGACTTGCTTCTTCAACTGCAGGTAGATGCTTGTAGTTTCCAGAACACGCCCTGCTATTTCATGCTTGCAAGCCATTGCTCATGGGTTCCTTTCTGCCTGGAATGTTCACCCTCCCTCTTTTTACCTGCCCAGCATCCTTTGAGACCAGGATGGTGTTAAAGCACCATATCCCTCAGGAAAACTTTCCTGTCTGCTGCCCACTAGCACTAGTGTACCCCTCTTTGAAATTCTCGTAATATCTTCACTATATAACTGTCATTGGATTTACCACCCTGCATTAGAATATGGTCCACTTCTCCCACTAGCCTGCAAGTGTCTGTATTTCTAGCACCTAACACAGTGATGAAAAAGTATTATCATACAACTCAACAATGACAACAACAAATAAATGACTGGATTCAAAAATGGACAAAGGATGGGTGGCCTTGAACAGATATTTCTCCAAAGAAGATACATAAATGGCCAATAAACACACAAAAAGATGCTCAATATAATTAGTCATTACGGAAATGCAAATCAAAACTACAATGGGTGACCACTTCACACTCATTAAGATAGGTATCATTTAAAGTTGGAAAGTACCTAGTGTTGGTGATGATATGGAGAAATTAGAACCCTTGTGCATTGCTGTAGGTGTGTAAAATGGCACCGCCATTATGGAAAACAGTTTACCAGTTCCTCAGAGAGTTAAACATAAAATCTATGAATCAGCAATGGGAATAGACCTTGAAGAATTGAAAGCAGGGACTTGAACGGATACTTGGACACCCGTGTTCATAGCAGCATTGTTTACAATAGCCAAACTGTGGAAACAATCCAAGTGTCCATCAACAGATGAATGGAAAAATAAGATGTCATGTATATATAATTTATAAACTCATATAATATATAAAACATATAAAATGTGTGTATATATATATACATATGTGTGTGTATATATATGTATACATATATGCTGAATATATCTCATTTTATGTATGTATATATGTTATATATGTGTGTATATATATGTATATATGTATATTTACATTATATTACATTATGCATTATATTACATTATATGTATATATATATACACACATATATAAAATGAGATATAAAATGAGACATATTCAGCATTTAATAGGACTGAAATTTTGACACATAATACAACACGGATGAACCCTGAGAACATGATGCTGAGTGAAAGAAGCCAGACACAAAAGGGCACATACTGCATGATTCCACTTATAGTCAGCGTTAGAACTGGCAAATGCACAGAGACAGAAAATACCATAGAGGTTGCCAGGGGCTTGGAAGAATTGGGAGTTACTGTTTAATGGGTATAGAGTTTCCATTTGGGATGGTGAAAGAGGTCTGGAGCTGGATTGTGGTGACAATTGCACAACATTATGAATCTATTTCACTGAATTGTTAAAATGGCTAAAATGGTAAATTATATATACATATTTTATATATATATATATATATATACATGACTAATTTTTTTTTAATTTTTTTATTTCTTTATTTGACAGAGGGAGAGATCACAAGTAGGCAGAGAGGCAGGCAGAGAGAGGGGGAAGCAGGCTCCCTCTTGAGCAGAGAGCCCGATGCAGGACTCGATCCCAGGACCCTGGGATCATGACCTGAGCTGAAGGCAGAGGCTTTAACCCCCTGAGCCACCCAGGCGCCCATGACCAATTTTTTTTAATGTAGTATGTGTTGAATGAACAGATCATAGAAATGCCCTTTTGTCCTTTCTGGCTGCTTTAGACTTGAGATTTGTCACAGATCTCTCTCTTTTTTTTTTTTTTTGTCACAGATCTCTTAATGGTGTTTCATACAATTAACCTTTTTTGAATAATTCTATAGAGAATAAAAAGAAATTATTCAGACTTAGATTCTGGTATAAAGGAAGTTAAAAACCAAGAGAGGAGGAAATATGTTAAGATCAAGTCTCATTTTGTGGCAAATGATAGAAATTTGGTTAAATCAGTGCAGATGCTATGAAGATACTCCACAAAATGGGTCTATTATTTCTCCAATTTAAATTTAATTTTCTCTGAGTGTCCACCTGATGGACTGACTTGTAGAGAATTTGAAGCCTTTTCCTCTCTCACCAGATGTTCATTCAAGGAGGTTGAGGGTTTTACACATTTGTAAACATTCTAAGAAAGGTATTCTGGTTTTATGTTCATACTACTCAATATGCTCATTGTCCAAACTTGCATGTTCCTCTATCTTTTTAAAGGTTTTATTTGTTTATTTGAGAAAGAGAATGTGTGTGAGGGAGAGAGAGAGGGAAGGAGAGAGAGTGTGCCCGAGTGCACACGAGCCAGGGTAGGGGCAGAGAAGCAGACTCCCTGCTGAGCAGTGAGCCTGAGATGGGACTGGATCCCAGGACTCTGGGGTCATGACCTGACCTGAAGGCAGATGCCTAACCAACTGAACCACCCAGGTGCCTCGAATGTTTCTTTAAAAGCAGATGAGTCAGTTGAAAGCAGGGGCTCAAACAGATATTTGTACACCCATATTCATGGGATGACAACAGCCAAAAGGTACAAGCAACCCAAGTTTCCATCGATGGATAAATGGATAGACAAAATGTGGTCTACCCATACAATGGAATATTATTCAATCTTAAAAAGGAAGGAAATTCTGACACCTGGTATGACATGGATGAACTTTGGAGACATTATGCTAAGTGAAATAAGTCATTCACAAAAGGACAAATACTGTATGAGTCTACAAATATGAGATATCTAGAGTTGTCAAATTCATAGACACAGATAGTAGATGGTGGGGACACTTGGCTGGCACAGTCAGTCAAGCATCCAACTCTTGGTTTTGGCTCACATTGTGATCTCATGGTCATGAGATTGAGCCCCCTGTTGGGCTCCATGCTTGATGTAGAGTCTGCTTGAGATTCCCTCTCCCTCTTCCCCTCCTGCTCATTCTCTCTCTCTCTTTCACATACGTAAACAAATCTTAAAAAAAATAGATGGTGGCTTCCAGGGGCTGGGGGCTGGGGACAGGAGGAATGGGGAGTTAGTGTTTAATGGGAAGAGAGTTTCAGTTTTGAAAGATGAAAAGAGTTCTGGGGATGGATGGTGGTGACAGCTGCACGATGTGAATGTACTTCATGCCACCAAATTATACAATTAAAATTGATTAAAATGGCCAAATTTGTCCAGCTTTATTGAGGCATAATTGACATATAACACGTGTAAGTTTAGGGTGTACAATTTGATGATTTGACACATACATATTGCTAAATATTTATCACAGTAAGATTAGTTAATGTGTCCTTCCCCTTCCATAATTGCCATTTTGTTGTCACTGTTGTTATCATGAGAACATTAAAGCACAACTGTCATAGCAACTTTCAAGGATACAATATAGTATTGCTAACTATAGTCACCGTGCTATATATTACATCCCCAGAACTCACTCATCCTGTAACTGAAAGTTTGTACTCTTTGACCAACATCTCCCCATTTCCCCTACCCCTCAGTCCCTGGCAACCAACATTTTACTGTTTCTGTGACCTTGATGTATTTTGATTCTATGCAGGAGTGGTAATATACAGTGTCTTTGTTTCGCTCACCAAAATGCCCTCAGGGTCCATCCATGTTGTGGCAAATAGCAAGATTTCCTTCTTTTTTGTGACTGAATGATATTCTTTTCTTTTCTTTACCCATTCCTTTTATGATGGTGAACTGTATGTCATGTGTCTTTTTCCACAATTAAAAAAAAAGAAGAAGAAGCAGGTGACACTGCCCCTACAATGCAAAGTATGAACATGAGAATCCCACTTGCAAGACCAGGAGCCACGGGTCTGAGGGATCAGCCTCCCTAATTGTACTCCCCAGTCATTTCCCCCTGAGGTTCTGCCATCTCCCCCAGAGCACTGAAAGGATACAGGGCACACTGTAAAATAGCAACAGCCTCTTGATGGAATGCTCTGCCTTCTGTTCAGTCCTCTAGCTCTGCCAGGGAGTTTCCCAAACCTCTTTTTCATTTTGCCTTTTCTGTCTTTTCTATCCCCACACCTTCACCTCTACTCCTTCCCCTTATGGGACTCTCTGGAATAATTCCTTAATAATTCCTTAATAATACCTTCATAAGGCAATTCTTAAAAAGATAAAGAGCATTGACAAACAGAATGGGAATTGGCTTCTCATGTGTGGCTCAAAAACAGATCAGGGAAAAAAACACCCAGAGCACTGAGGAAAAAAACTCACAAGCTACTATCAGTAAGCGATCCTTAGCAGAAGTCAAATAGGAACAGTGGTACATTATAAGGATACGGGTGTCTCTTTGTCAGACTTCTGGTTATAACAGAATTCAAAACAAATGGTTTTAGAGGACATGATAGTATCAGGTCACATAGTTGAAAGATAGTGGATGGGTTGGCTTCAAACACAACTATACGCTGGCATTCAGTCTGCAAGGTTAGAGATAACACTCTCCTTTTCTCAGCCCAAATTCCCTCAGTTTGCCTTTGGAAGGTCCACATGACATCTAACTAGAAGGTCCACTAGACATCTAACTAGGCATCTAACTAGTTAACATTCTAAAAGATAGAAAGGGCCTTATGGTTTTTAATTTTTTAAGGAAACTCCATATTGTCTCTTCCACAATGGCTGTACCAACTGACATTCCCACCAACAGGGCACAAGCTTCCCTTTTCTCCACATCCTTGCCAGCATTTGTTATCTCTCGGTGGTGTTTTTTGTTTTTTGTTTTTTGTTTTTGTAATCACCGTTCTAACCAGTGTGAGGTGAAACCCCACTGTGAGTTTTTAAAAATTTGAGTATAGTTGACACACAATGTTACCTTCATTTCAGGAGTACAATGTAGCGATTCAATTTCTCTATCCGTTATGCTGTGCTCACCACAACTGTGGCTACCACCGGTCACCATACAGCACTATTGCAATGTCATTGACTATATACCTTATGCTGTGCCTTTTATCCCCATGACATATTCATTCCATAACTGAAAGCCTGTATCTCCTAATCCCCTTCACCCATTTGGTTCATCCTCCAACCCCTTCTCTCTGGCAACCATCAGTTTGTTCTCTGTATCTGATTCGTTTTTTGTTTGTTCACTTGTTTTGTTTTTAGATTCCACATATGAATGAAATCGTATGGTATTTGTCTTCCTCAGTCTGACTTATTTCACTTAGCATAATACCCTCCAGATCCATCTATGTTGTCACAAATGGATGGCAAGATCTCATCCATGTTTATGCCTGAGTAATATTCCATTGTGTTTATATATGTGTACATTTAAGCAATATGACCATAATATATTATGGTCATATCTTCTTTATCCATTTATCTGTTGATGGATATTTAGGTTGCTTTACTATCTTGGCTATCATAAATAATGCTTCAATAAACATAGGAACGTATATATCTTTAAAACTAGTGCTTTCATTTTCTTTGGGTAAATACCCACTAGTGGAATTATGGGCTCATATGGTATTAATATATTATTCACACTATAAAGGACATGAAAAAAAACCTAAGTGTAGATGAATGGATAAAGAAGTTGGTGTGTGTGTGTATAATGGAATATTAATCAGCCATGAGAAAGAAGGAAAATGTGCCATTTGCAACAAAATGGATGGGCCTTGATGACACTACGCTAAGTGAAATAAGTCACAGAGAAAGACAAAGGCTGTTAGATCTCAGTTATATGCAAAATCTAAAAACACTGAACTTACAGAAACAGAAAGCAGAATGGTGCTTGCCAATGGCTGAGGGGTGAGGGAAATGGGGAGATGTTGGTCAAAAGGTACAAACTGTCAGTTCTAAGATACATTCTGAGCATCTAAGGTAGAACATAATGACTATAGGTAATAATACTTGTATACTTCAAAGGTGCTGATAGAGTAGAGCTTTAATGTTCTAACCATAATAATAAAAACAAAATGGTAATTTTGTGAGGTGGAGGATGTGCTAACTCACTCATCATGGTAAACAATTTATAGTGTATACATGCATCAGATCATCACATTGTAACCCTTAAAATTACACAATGTTATGTGTCAATTACATCTCAGTAAATTTGGGGAAAAATAAAAGAAGAGAATGGGGTGCCTGGGTGCCTCAGTCGGTTACGCGATTGTCTTCAGCTCAGGTCATGATCCCAGGGTCCTGAGATCAAACCCTGAGTCAGGCTCCTTGCTCAGTGGAGAGTCTGTTTCTCCCTCTCCCTCTGCCTGCTGCTCCCCTGGCTTATGCTCTCTCTCTCTCTCTCACTCTGTCAAATAAATAAATTTTTTTTAAAAAAAGAAGAGAATGCATTGTTCTCAGCACTGCCCGCATCATTCCAATGGCTGATTTGTTGGCCTAGTTTAGGGCTCATGATTATACTTGCTTAGATCACATACCCATGCCTGAAGCCAGGAGAAAAGACATTCTAATGGGTCAGGTTAGAGTTTATGTACCTATTCTTTGAACCAGGGAATGGGACATCTCTGCTTGGAAGTTGTGGATTGAAAGAGAAAGAGAGAGGATATATGAGATCAAGAGAGAGCTGGTCCCTCGAAGGGAAGCCAAAGTACCATTGCCAGAACAATTGGGAATGTATGATGGATTTGATAGCTCATTTGATTTACAAAAGGTCTTCAACTAAAATAATGCTACTATACCATACATAAATGAAAACATACTTGTGCCTTCTATATAGAAAGACAATCCAAATTCACATATCCCAAGTGCACCCAACAGTAAGCCCAAGATCCTTCAGTGACTGAGTCATCTTGGGCAGGTCTTGATGTAGTTCCCCATGATTTCACATCTATAGGTAAATGGTACATTTCAGCACATCCCAAACACCCAGTGTCTAATATTAGAGGGAAAACAGGATGAATTAAATAAAACCTCCCATTTGGAAATGGAAAAAAAATGGGTACAATATGTGAAGATAGCCAATCAATATTGATTTATGTATCATATATGTAAATAGCAAGAACTCTTTGGCAGTAGAGTGAGTTCTTGGTCAGCCCAGCTGGATGTCTCAGATTCTCTTCTCTCAGATCATCTCCCTTGCCCTACTTGGCTACTCCTGAAAGGGGAAATTAGGGAGGTTTACCCTTCTGGAGACTGAACCTTCAACAACCCCCTTCCTATGGATGTGAATTCAGTGTCTTGGGGATTACCTTGGGGGTTGAAAATCATAAGCCTTCATTTTTTTGCCACTCTTGGCTTTTCTCTAGCAATGTGCTTCCTTGGGTGTGGTTATCATCCTCAAGGCCCAGGATGGCTGACAAAACTCCAGCTATCATATCCTCATTCCAGGAAGTAGGATGGGAAAACGTGCAGAAGGGCATGCCTCCTTTTTTTCTAAAGAAAATCCTCAGATGGCCCATGAAACACTGTTGTCTATGTCTCATTGACCAGAACTTAAAGAAATGGCCGTGCCAAATAGTAAGGGAAGTTGGGAAATGTAATCTAGTCTTTTATTCCAAGTGGTAATATGCCCAAATAAAAATTGGGAATCTGTTACTAAAGGAAGAGAAAAGAGATAGTGGGGTAGGCAACTGGCATTCTACATTCTACCACAATAAGTTTGATTTAGATTCTACTTCATGGGTGGTAATCAAAGGAGAAGATGTGAACTCATGTCCTTGATTCTTCACACTAGCCTAGATAATTCTTTCCTTTGACAATAGGCTTTAGGACTCTGCCTGGGCCCCCTAGTCCCTCAGTTAAATGACTTCTATCTTGGGTTTTGCTTTGGGGGTCACAAAAAGTCACCTTAGGTTAGAAGGAGCACAGCTAATCTTCTTTCTTTTAAGATGCATCTGAGTTATCGGCCCTTCTTTTAATAGGAGTAGGCCCCTGGGAAGTACCTGGGGGGAATCTGGATTTTCCCAGGCTCTATTCTTATGTTCCACTGTGTTTCTGTTTTTACATATTTTTTTAAAGTTTTCTTATCCTTTTTTTATGTACTCATCTCTGCATTCTACCCATTTCCCTAGCCCTAAAATAACCTTAGTTAATGAGACATCACTCAAAATTAGATCACTGTCAGTGGTTTTTCTGTTGGTACTGACAGAGAGTTGTGAACAGAACCTTCTTGAGAAAGACATAGACGACCAATCGTGTCTTCGGCTATATCCATAGCCAATTCTTTGCCACTGACGGTACCAGCATCACTTTTGAGATACAGAAGCCATTGGCTTTTTTCAATCCTGTAAGTCTCCAAATTATGGAATAGTAAGTCAATTTAGACTATAGTCCATAGGCAGAAAGCACTTACCATAGACATGCTGTATTGCTTTTTATGTTTCCTTACAGACTTGAGTTAATTCCTCTCTTGTGATAAAGCAACAGGAAGTAAGTAGTAAATGTCAACCTCCTGATTTTTCCCTGTAATCTCTCCTAACACTACAGCCATTCCCCTTTACACATCTGCTTCATTCTTCTTTGGTCAGAACAACTTTTTTTGTTCTTCTGTGCTTTCTGCTGGCCCTATCAACTCCTGGATTAACATATCCTCAGTTTTGTCAAAAGCACCGTGACTTGGCAGAATCCTGGAGTTCCAAATTCAGATTTCCTAGGGAGATAATCTTACTGATTCCATGTGGTCAGTCGCCCAGCCATCATTAAATCAGGTATGAAAGGGAGCAATGATTGGGTACTAAGAATGTGGCAGAAAGAACTCTCCCTTGCTGCTTTGGACTGTTATTCCCAAGGTAGAGATTTGGTTGCCTGGGCAGACAACTGAAAAGCCGTCTACTACAGATGCAATCATGAAAAACTGTGATGCAAGATAAATACCAAAGAAAGATAAGAACTAGATGCCATACCAGCATAAAAGAAGAAGAGATTTCTTACAGGGAAGAAACCTCACGGAAGTAAAGATGGAGGCAGAGATTGGGATGATGGATTGACACGGCAAGGAATGCCCAGGATTACCAGCAAATACCAGAAGCTAGAAGACGGAAAAAAGAATTCTCCACTACAGTTTTCAGAGGGGTCATGATCTCACTGAAACCTTGATTTTAGACTTCCAGCTTCCAGAACTGTGAAAGAATAAATTGCTTTTGTCTTCAACAATTCAGTTCATGATACTTTGTTACTGGAGCCCTAGGAAACTAATATAAACCCTGAAGTGACAGATACCGTGTGCCCCAAAGCCTTACCTTACCTCTCAAGGACATCGTAATTAATAACTTCACCATTACAAACAATGAATGACTTCACATGGAGAAATCCTCTCTGCTACCCACTCCACCCCTCTGGCCTCTCATTCCCTTTAAGGATCTTTTCCTTGTGACTTCTTTCTTAGCACAAAATTATACATAGTTTCATCTTTCTTATATTATAAAGGAAAGACCTTACCAAAAAAAAAACCCTGAATTACTTTTGGGAATGCTGGTTTCTTGTGTAATTGGTATGAACGGTACTCCACAAACTTGGGTATGCGAGAACTATCACATTTCTTCATTTCCTTTAAGTCGAATTTATTTCAACTCCACATCTCTGTGCTGCCAGACTCACAAAAAGAAAAAAAAGTTCCAATCACTTTCTGGAGTTTTCTATGATCCTTAGGATCACATAAATACCCAGGATCTCTGTGTGGCAAGTGTCGAGTAAAGAGAACAGCTCTAATCATCAGGCCATCATGCTTTCTAGTCCAAACCTGCGCGCTCCTGTAAAAGCAAGCACTTCTCCCATGCCTAGGGGAAAGCTGCAGCTCCTAGAATCTAGCTCCTAAAGTTGACCACAGATACATTACCCTCCAGGGGTTCTGCCAGGGAGTGGTCCCAGATCTTACTATTCCCCAGCTGGCAGTTGTCAGTCCTTCCCAAGCCTTGGAGAGCTCTCACTCCCTCTTCTGTCTACTCTAGAGTCAACTACTTCCTTCCCTTCCTTTGAGTGTAATCCTTACAATATGCTCAGGATTCTAGGTAAACCGAAGCTAGGAAGACAGACTTTGGGCCCTGTAATACAACTCACTCTTTCCCCCAGGAAAGAAAGCACAGAGGGCTTCCATTCCTCTTTGGAATACAAGAAAGGACAAGTAGAAGGAGAATGAACACAGTATCTCGTCATATTACTCCACCTCACTTAAGTACCAGGACAAAATAATGCTAAGAATTTACATTTTTTGAGCACTTCCTATGTGCCAGACACTGTTCTAAGTGCTTGGCATGTATTAAGTCATTTCAGACTCACAATTGATTTGGTAGGTGCTGCTAGTATTCCTGGTTTCCAGATAGACACCTAAGACACAGGGAGTTGAAGTCGCTGGTATAAGGTCACAGAGCTTCTAAGTGGCAGGGCTAGTATCAAAACATAGGCAATTTGGTTTCAGAGACTACACCCAACTTTATGCTCTACTGCCTCTAAGTGGAACATATCATCTTCTTATCCACACGGAGATTAGACCCCAGTACTTCCTAGATTTGGATGATTATCATGTTTCATTCAGAACCTCAGAGTTACCTCCTTCTTCCTTACCTCCTCTACGTTTGTTGGGCCTCTAAGAGCTGGGTTTCTCAGTAAGCCACAAGGACACATAACCTTCTTCGTGCCCATTCTATGGATGTTAGCCCTTTTCATCTAGAACTCTATTATAAGTCAGTGTCTCAAGCAAAACGTCTTAGATAACGGTTGGCTATGATCACATGCAGATCTCTGGTTCAACCTATCATGGCTGGAGTTAACTATATTCCTAGCGTTAGTTGCTCTCTATGCATATGATGTAGGCTCTAGCAACTTCACGTGGAAAGAATCCTGGGGCTGATTTCTTCATACAAGGACTGTGGGAGTGGTGGTCACTAGGACCGTCAAGGACTACAGGCCAGGATCATGCTAAATAATGAAGATTTAATAAATTGGTTGGAGCTTATCAAGTATTCTAGTGTCACAAGGCAGGCCACAAAGTAGGTCAGGCCCTACTTTCCATGTACCTTATGCTAGTGAACTGCTATCTTTTCCAGAAGGAACCCTGAACCAAATAATGGGCTCCAATGGTGAGTAAGCACCTTCTTGCCATTCTCACTCCTTCAAGTGGTGACTATGGCCACATCTAAGAGTTCCTTGTAATCAGTAAATCGATAATAAGAACACTAAAGATGAATGTGAAAGATGTCTCTGAGTATATACTCGTACAAGCTAGAAGCATTCTTGTTAGGAAGTTGAAGCTTTTGCCTGAGAATATGAAGACACGATGAGACATGATCAACCCATTCACAGCCTTTCCAATGTGTGTGACCCACCCAGTTGGGTCCCTTGGAGCTCTTAGATGCAGGACTTGAGGAAATAAGCAAGACATATGAGCCAAGGTCATATTATATATACCTATATTACATATACATATATTTTGCATCTAAAATATCTTTTATTCTGTTTTCTTTTCATTGCCCCATGATAATCTTGACATGTTAGATCTGGAATCAGAATCAAAGATAGGACAAGGTCAGAGAAGCCAGATAGAATCAGTGATCAACTCATGAATTGGACCTGAAGGAGAAACAAGCTTCTGTGTTCATTGGACAAGGAGTCCAGTGAAGAAAAGACATCACAGGTGGTTAGTTCATGGTCCCATTCCTTTGTTATTTTTTAAACTATGAATTATAGAGATTTAAATATATATCTTTAGTGATTTTTTCTTCCTGCTTAGAATCTTTATGAAAATTGGACCAGCTATAAGATCAGTAGAGGATTTTTCAAGTCATGCATCAGTGAAACTCCTCCTACCTGTGATTATATCAAATCCTCTATATACTTTTATGTACATAAACTTAAATGGTTGTCAAGGTAAATCAGCCCACAAATGCCTGGGTTGGAAAATTGCCCTGACTCTTTCTATTCTTCATATTTACCATGTTAACTCCTTTTTTGATGCTTTCATCCCTGTGAGCCTCTCCCTAATTCTTCTCTTCCTTCTTGTTAAAAATCATGTATTTCCTTTGATTTGAATCTCCCTGATGGCTAGTGATGATGAACATTTTTTCATGTGTCTGGTAGCCATTTGTATGTCTTCATTGGAGAAGTGTCTGTTCATATCTTCTGCCCATTTTTTAATATGATTATCTGTTTTGTGTGTGTTGAGTTTGAGGAGTTCTTTATAGATCCTGGATATCAACCTTTTATCTGTACTGTCATTTGCAAATATCTTCTCCCATTCCGTGGGTTGCCTCTTTGTTTTGATGACTGTTTCTTTTGCTGTGCAGAAGCTTTTTATCTTAATGAAGTCCCAGAAGTTCATCTTTGCCTTTGTTTCCTTCGCCTTTGGAGACATATCTTGAAAGAAGTTGCTGTGGCTGATATCAAAGAGGTTACTCCCTATGTTCTCCTCGAGGATTCTGATGGATTCCTGTCTCACGTTAGGTCTTTTATCCATTTCGAGTTTATCTTTGTGTACGGTGTAAGAGAATGGTCAAGTTTCATTCTTCTACATATAGCTGTCCAGTTTTCCCAGCACCATTTATTGAAGAGACTGTCTTTTTTCCACTGGATATTTTTTCCTGTTTTGTCAAAGATTATTTGACCATAGAGTTGAGGGTCCATATCTGGGCTCTCTACTCTGTTCCACTGGTCCATGTGTCTGTTTTTATGCCAGTACCATGCTGTCTTGGTGATCACAGCTTTGTAGTAAAGCTTGAAATCAGGTAACGTGATGCCACCAGTTTTATTTTTGTTATACCACCTTACACCAGTTAGAATGGCCAAAATTAGCAAGACAGGAAACAACGTGTGTTGGAGAGGATGTGGAGAAAGGGGAACCCTCTTACACTGTTGGTGGGAATGCAAACTGGTGCAGCCACTTTGGAGAACAGTGTGGAGATTCCTCAGGAAATTAAAAATAGATCTTCCCTATGACCCTGCAATTGCACTGCTGGGGATTTACCCCAAAGATACAGATGTAGTGAAAAGAAGGGCCATCTGTACCCCAATGTTTATAGCAGCAATGGCCACGGTCGCCAAACTGTGGAAAGAACCAAGATGCCCTTCAACGGATGAATGGATAAGGAAGATGTGGTCCATATACACTATGGAGTATTATGCCTCCATCAGAAAGGACGAATACCCAACTTTTGTAGCAACATGGACAGGACTGGAAGAGATTATGCTGAGTGAAATAAGTCAAACAGAGAAAGTCAAGTATCATATGGTTTCACTTATTGGTGGAGCATAACAAATAATATAGAGGACAAGGGTAGATGGAGAGGAGAAGGGAGTTGAGGGAAATTGGAAGGGGAGGTGAACCATGAGAGACTATGGACTCTGAAAAACAACCTGAGGGTTTTGAAGGGGCGGGGTGGGAGGGTGGGGGAACCAAGTGGTGGGTATTAGGGAGGGCACAGATTGCATGGAGCACTGGGTGTGGTGAAAAAACAATGAATACTCTTACGCTGAAAATAAATAAAAAATTAAAAAAAAATCATGTATTTCCTTCAAGGATCAGTCCACTGCTCAATGATAATCATGACATGTTAGATCCTTAGGGCCTTCAAAGCCCACTCACTTGTTTTGTAAATGAGGAAATTGAATCCCAGAGTAAGGAAGTGACCTATCTACTAGTCCTGAAACCTAGGGAATCTCATTCCCAACTTGGTACCCTTTGTACACCTGCCCACCAATTCAGGAGGCATTAGTCATGTTCCTTTGTCCAGCTACACTTAGAAACATTTGGGTAAAAATAGATATGGAATCAGAGACAAAAATATCAGCTTTATCTCTGATATGGCTTAGAGAACATGGCCTGGATCCATGGCTGCAAATGGACCTCCAATACCTGTTACTTCAACCGTCCTTCAAACTGGCCCAAATTGGCACCAAGACAAAGAGCCAAGATGCCAGGACTCGGGGCATTCACCACATAGCAACATCACGGTGAGGGAAGGCAGGTTTGATCTCCCACATACTCAAACTTTCTTCCCAATTTCACCAAACGTCAAAGTCACCCCTCTTCTTGGATAAAAACAGTGAGTGAGAGGTAGAAAGAAAAAAGCATAGGCTCTATTCAATATTTATGAAGGGATCAAAGTCCTTCTTTTATAGATCAAGTTTGGAAGGAAGACATGAGAAGGAAAATGGCTCCCTCTAACAATCTTCTATTCCCAGCGACTTTGTAAGAGACTCAAATCTGGGACTATGTTTTGTCAATAGATACTGTGAATAAACAACTATTATTTCAAAATGCCCAACATTATGGACATTGGGGAGGGTATGTGCTGTGGTGAGTGCTGTGAAATGTATAAGCATGATGATTCACAGACCTGTACCCCTGGGGAAAATAATACATTATATGTTAATTTTTTAAAAAAGATCAGAAAATAAAAAATAAATAAAAATTGAAAAGAATAAAAATGTCCAACATCTTCTACTTCCTGATTTCCTTTGGGGAAACCACAAATCCTCTTAAGTTATTAATGGAGTTGTAGTAGAGCTGATACCCCTACCCCATGTTCGCCCAGGTCTAGGGCTAGATATGTGACCTGGGCCAGACCAAACTGGCACAGCAGTGGATTGAGAAATGGGCCGGTAAGACAAACTGTACCAGTATGAATCAAATTGAGACTTTGCTGGAATTATTAGGAAAGAAATGGCACTCTCTCCCTGCTGGGCTTATTAAGCCTAGAGAATGTAAGCCTAGGGTTGCCAATTATCATCTTTGTCATCATGTGGGAAGAGTCTGCCTAATAATGGTGCAAACATAGGGGAAGGTGAGCTGACACACAGGCAATGAGAGCGAGAAAAGTGGGGAGATCCTGATGATATCACTGAGCCCCAGAACCCAGTTGTTCCTTAAGCCAGATTGACCTCCAGACTTTTTAACTAGGTGAGTGAATGAAAGACTTTTTCTACATAGTATTTTAGTAATCTGGAGTAGGGTTTCTGTCATAACTAAAAGGCTACTGATGAAAACACCTTCTCTTTTGATAAAGCTAGAATGACTCCTCTCACTTTCGTGGTTTTCAGATCCACGGTCTTTGCCTATCTCAAAATCCATTAACTTAGCATTGGGATGACACAAATGAGTTGTTTCTTTTTACTCTCTTTCTTTATGATTATTTTTTAAAGATTTTATTTATTTATTTGAGAGAGAGAGAGAGCATGAGCAAGGGTAGGGGCAGAAGGAGAAGCAGACTCCCTGCTGAGCAGGGAACCCAACGTGGGGCTCAATTCCAGAGCTCCAGGATCATGACCTGAGCCGAAGGCAGATGCTTAACTAACTGAGCCACCCAGAAGCCCCTCTTTATTATTATTATTTTTTATTAACATATAATATATTATTTGTTTCAGAGGTACAGATCTGTGATTCATCAGTCTTAACACAATTCACAGTGCTCACCATGGCACATACCCATAGCACATACCCTCCCCAATGTCCATAACCCAGCTAGCCTATCCCTCCTCCCACCCCCCAGCAACCCTCAGTTTGTTTCCTGAGATTAAGAATCTCTTATGGTTTGTCTACCTCTCTTGTTGTGTCTTGTTTCATTTTTCCCTCCCTTCCCCTATGATCCTCTGTCTTGTTTCTCAAATTCCTCCTATCAGTGAGATCATATGATAATTGTCTTTCTCTGATTGACTTATTTCACCGAGCATAATACCCTCTAGTTCCATCCACATTGTTGCAAATGGCAAGATTTCATTTTTTGATGGCTGCATAATATTCCATGGTATGTATATACCACTTCTTCTTTATCCATTCATCTGTTGATGGACATCTAGGCCAGGAGCCCCCACTTTGTGATTATTCTTAATGCATGCATTTCCCCCTTCCCAGTTACTTTGTAAGTATTCACATGCCAGGAAAATGTTTTATTCCCCTTTCTCTTTTCTTTTTTTTTAATTCCCCAAATTTACTGAGACATATTTGACATATAACATTATGTAAGTCTAAGGTGTAAAACTTGGTATATGTAAATGTTGTGAAATGATCACCAAAATAAGGTTAGTTAACACAAATTCCTCTGTTTCTATGAGTTCAATTTCTTTTAGATTCCACGTGTAGGTTAGGTTATACAGTATCTGTCTAGACAAAATTTAAAAAGCAACATATAGAATGGGAGAAAATATTTTCAAATCATATATCTGATGAGGGATTAATATCCAAATATATAACAAACCCATACAACTCAATAGCCAAAAACAAAAACGAGATTACTTTTCTTTAATCTTTACATCGATGGTAACTCAATAGATCCATTGAGTCACCCTACTAAAAGCCTTGTAAAGGCCTGACCATGCAAATAAATTATTGGGACTACATCAAAATAAAACGTGTCTGCATAGTGAAGGAAACAATCAACAAAACGAAGACAACCTACTGAATGGGAGAAGTTCTTTGCAAATGACATCTCTGATAAAGGTTTAGTACCTGAAATATATAAAGAATTTACATAACTCAACACCAAAAAAAAAAACCCTCCAAATAATCCAATTAAAAAATGGGCAGAAGATATGAGCATACATTTCTCCAAAGAAGACATCCAGGTGGCCAACAGACACATGAAAAGATGGTCCACATCAGTCATCATCTAAACCACAATGAGAGGGGCACCTGGGTGGCTCAGTCAGTTACGTGTCTGCCTTTGGCTCAGGGCATGATCCCAGGGTCCTGGGATGGAGCCCCGCATCGGGCTCCCTGCTCTGCAAGGAGGCTGCTTCTCCCTCCTTGGCCCCTCCCCCATCTGTCCCCTTCTTGTGTTCTTTCTCCCTCTCTCTCTTTATTTATGTCAAATAAATGAGTAAAATATTTTCTAAAAAAACTAAACCAAAATGTGTAAGCCTGATGATTCACAGACCTGTACCCCTGGGGCATATAATACATTATATGTTAATAAAAAAAAACACTAAACCACAATGAGATATCACTTCACACCTGTCAACATAGCTAAAATGAAAAACACAATAAAGAAGCATTGGCGAGGATGTGGAGAAAAAGGAACCCTTGTGCACTGTTGGTAGGAATGCAAACTGATGCAGCCACTCTAGAAAACAGTATGGAGGTTCCTCAAAAAATTAAAAATAGAACTACATATAATCCAGTAATTCCACTACTGGGTCTTTATGCAAAGAATACACAAACACTAATCTGAAAATATATATGCATGCCTACATTTATAGCAGCATTATTTACAATAGCCAAATTATGGAAGCAACCCAAGTGTCCATCGATAGATGAATGGATAAAGAAGATATGGTAGATATCTACAATGGAATGTTACTCAGCCATGGAAAAGAATGAAATCTTTTTTTTTTTTTTTTGGAAAAGAATGAAATCTTGCCATTTGCAACAATGTAGATGGAACTAGAAGGTATAATGCTAAGTGAAATAAGTCAGAGAAAGACAGATACAATATGATTACACTCACATGTAGAATCTAAGAAACAAACAAAGAGAAAAAGAGACAAAGCAAAACAACAGACTCTTAACTATAAGAGAACAAGCTGATGGTTACCAGAGGGGAGATGATTAGAGGGGCGGAGGGAAAAGACGATGGAGACTAAAGAGTGCACTTGTCATGATGAGCGCTGGGTGAGGTACGGAAGTATTGAATCACTATATTATACACCAGAAACTCATATAAAACTGCATATTAATTATACTGGAGTTAAAAAAAAATTTTAAGCAACTAAAAAAATAAACAATGAAAAAGATAAATGAAGAGCCAAAAACAACAAAACAACCTAGAATTCTAGACACAAAGGAAAGCTGAAAAATTATTTTAAACAAACATAGTAAAAAAAAATACTAAAAAATGTTCTTGAAAGCCAAGAGGAAATTATTCCAGATATAAACATAGAAGTGAAAGAAAGAATGAACAGGACTGGAAAGGGTCAATATCTTGGTAATTATAAAAGATGATTGACTATCTGAAACAACAATAGCGGTGTTTTGTGGGGTTAAATGTAAAATATGCTATGTAATAACCAGAAGGGTGGGAGGGAGAAATAGAGCTCAGCTGTTCGGAGGTGTTGGCAATTGCTCTGGATGAGGTAAAAGTACACATTTAAGGTAGACTGTCGAAAGCTACAGATGCGTTTTGCAATTTTTAGGGTGACTTCTAAAAGAATAATACAGAAAAGGATAACAAAAAGGCTAACGGAAGAGACAAAATCGAACAACAGAAGAAAACACTTCTTTAAAACAAGAGAGGGAAAAAACGGAAGAAAAAGGAAGAATAAAGAAACAAAGACTGGGTGAAAGGAAGAATAAAGAAACAAAGACTGGGTGACACCTAAAGAGTGCAAGTAGCAAATGGCAAGCTTAGGGTCAACTGTATCAGTAATTATATTACATATAAATACACAAAACATTCTAACCCAAATAAACTAAATTATCAGACTGGATTTTTAAAAGTAGACCTCCCGCAACTATGGATATTTACAAGAAACAAGCAACACACATAGCATTTATAAACGTACGCATGTATGCCTTTAGACTGCTGCTAGAAAACATGTAATTTGAATCAGCTGGCTAGGAACCAAAACAAGAGATAATAGTGAATCATGGTCCTCAACTCTGGACCAACTCCCATTTTAGGATTTCCATTCTTTTTGAAACAAGAGTCTCCATCTCTGACAAATGGGCTGGATTAGAGACAGGGATAATTTATTCCTTGTTCTTAGGCTGTATTCCAATGAATGGGTCTTCGCAATAGACACCACTATTAAATTGTTTCAGAAAGGGAATATAGGCCAGGGTCTGGGTTGGAGCTAAGGAATCAAGCATGTCTCAATTCGCAGACCCACCTCGTCCCAGTCTGATTTACCAGTATTTCCAGACTCCCTGTTTTTTCTCCTCTCTCCAATTTTAACATAGAACATGGGCTTACACATTTACAAGGACTCTCAACCATCTAAAATTTTTTACATATGGGCCAATGTGGATCAAAGCTTCTATCATTGTAGATACTTACTGAAAGCTACAAAAAGTAGCAACCACCTCAGCATCTTGATCTTGTCCAAGATTCAGACCAATAGTTACATGGACTGATCTACAACATGCAATAAAACCAGCTTTACCAGATGGTTTGCAAATTTATAATAAAACTGACCATCTTCCCTGTTGGAGATGAAGGATCTTCCTGCCCACCTTCCTATTTCAAAGCAGCAAATTTCATATTGTAGGTCTGTCACTTTCCATAGGCCAGTTCTGTTTCCAATTTTGATTTAGACAGAGCTCTTTCAGATAAAGACAACAGAAACCAATTTCAAAATAGTTTAAGCAACAAAGAGATGTATTGACTCCTATAACTGGGAAGTCCAAGGGCAGATCTGGCAGAGCTAGATCCAGGGACTCAACAATGCCATCTGGGTTCTTTTGTCCTCTGTGCCTCTCTTCATGTTGCTCAATTCTTTGCTGGGCTCTCTCAATTTGCCAGGAGAGATGGTGGCTGGCGGTTCTCAGGATGGGTTTTTACGACCCCAAATTACAAAGGTAAATAGACCTTTTTTTCCTCTGCCTCAGAATACTGCCAGAAAATCTCACGAAAGGTCTCTCATTGGCTTGTCTTGCTTCATGAAATATTCTCTGTACAAGTCGCTGTGTCTAGGGGAGGTGTGGTATAAAGATTGGCCTGGTCTGGGTACCATAACCCATTTCTGTGTCCATGGGAGAAATGTGTCATTTGTGAAAACAACCCATTTAAGGCAGCGAGGGAGGGACAGTTCCTAATGCAAAGTGTTGCTGGGCCATCAAAGAAGTGTCCCGTTCACTACAGACCTTGATCCTTTTTCTACTTACAAAAACAATACAAGTTCGCTTTAAAAAAAAAAATCACAGTTTACAGAAACAGCATAAGATTTTGGTGAAAAGCTTATCTCTGATCAGATAGTTCTGGGCTTGAAATATGACCCAAACACATTTTATTTTGTGACCTTATGTAAAATACTTCCCTTTTCCAAACCTTAGTTTCTTCACTTGTAAATTGGGGCAAACAATAATACTGACTTCATAGGTTATCTATGAGAATTAAGCATGATAATGCATGAAAGTGTTAAGAACATTGTGTTTTTATTTAGGAAAAAAGACATATATAGTCTGAGGGTGCCTGGGTGGTGCAGTGGGTTCAGCATCTGACTCTTGGTTTCGGCTCATGATCTCAGGTTTGTGGGATTGAGCCCTGCGACCAGCTCTGCTCAGCAGGGAGTCTGTTTGAGTTTTTCTCTCTCCATGTCCCTCTGCCCCTCCCCCACATCTCTCTCTCCTTCCCCCTAAAATAAATAAGTCATTTTTTTAAAAAAGACATATAGTAAATATAGACATGTAAAAATAAAAGCACATAATAAGCCCTTAATCAATGTCGGTTAAAGTTATTCGTAACATAGAATATCCAGGTCATCGATAGTTCCCTCCTCTGGTCCCAACTTCAGCCCGCCAAATTCTTTGCAATCTGGAGTGTATTCTCTGCACTTTTATTTAATATTTCAGCTGACACACACTTCTTTCATTTCAAGAGTAATCATAGGATAGTATCATATAGGCTGTCTTGAACCCTGATTTTTTTTTAAATCTGCAACTCTCCATGCCTTTGTATAACAGTAGAGAATATGCCCCAGCGCCTGTGTGAGGCAATCCCTATTTTTGTCTTTATACTCGCACCAGTCTAACAAAACAGCCCTTCCGGAAGTCATCAGGGACCTCCATGTCACCAGCTCCAATGGACACTCTACCATTCTCCTCCTGTTTCATGTCTGGGCAGCCCAGACATGAAATAATTCATCATTTCTCCTTCTTAAAAACGCTGCTTTGGCTTCCATCCTACCACCTTCTAGTGTTTTTCCTTCTGTCACTCACTTTGTTCCATTCTTCTCAGACTGCTCTTCAGGTCCATGCTCTCATTTCTAGGCTTTCGATGTTGGAGTTCCTTAAGGTTCTGTCCCAGTATTTCTGCCCTTATACTCTCCATACTCACTCCCGAAGCGACCTAATCCACATCCGTAGCTTGAATTATACCTAAGTGCCAATGACTCCCAAATTCAGTCTCTAGCCTGGATCTTGCTTTTAAGATCCACTTGATAAATCCAATTTGATGTCCTGAAGACCCTTTAACTAAACACCCCCAGATCCAATCCTCCTTCGGGGTTAACTGTCCTCTGTCCAGTTCCTTGTCCTTCGTCCTCCCACATGGAACACATGATGAATTCCAGGTAATTTTACCCCCTAAATATTACTAAAACCCCAAGAATTCTCCCCCTGCTGTCTGCCACAAGTCTACTTTAGCTGAAGTACTGCAGAAAACCTCCTATCTTGTCTTCCTGAAAATTCTCTGGCTCCCTTGTCGTACATCTGAACTGTAGCCAGAGCCCTCTTTTCAAAAAGCAAATCTGATCAAATCACTCATTTCTAAAATAACACTTGAGTGGCTTTACATTGCTTCTAAGATAGAAATCAGAGTCTGTGATGTGGTTGCATAGCTTCTCCTAGGCCACCCTCCCCAGGCTCATTGCTTGTCATTTCCCATCTTATCAGAGCCTATTCCTACCCATGAGTCCCTCCTACCACAGGGCTTGGGATGATTCCCAGTGTTCTTCCCTGCTACTCTTTTATCTATTTCACCCTTTCTCAGCATTCAGACCACAGAGCAAGCGCCCACTACCTAGTCCACTCCACTTTCCTCTAGGCTACATAAAGGGGTTTTTGGTATATGATCTTATGGAACCTCCATGAAATTTTTAGTTGAGTTGATTTTTCTATTGAGTACCTCGTTGGATCAACTCTTACAACTTACTGGTTTTTGGGGGGTCTTGGGGGGGGTTGTCCATCTACATTCTTTGGATTTGTATATCAGATTCAAGGTGTATTTTCATGTATGTCAAAGCTTTCTCAAGGATATATTTTGGAGTATTGCTTTTAATTTTATTTAACTTCGTGGCCATTTTTTTTAAAGGATTTTATTTATTTGGCAGAGAGAGGTCACAAGTAGGCGGAGAGGCAGGCAGAGAGAGAGGGGGAAGCAGGCTCCCTGCCGAGCAGAGAGCCCGATGCGGGGCTCGATCCCAGGACCCTGAGATCATGACCTGAGCCGAAGGCAGAGGCTTAACCCACTGAGCCACCCAGGTGCCCCCATTTTTTTTTTTTTTGGAGGTAATTTTCACCACTTGTTTTCTGATTGGGTTTACAGTGATTTCGTATGTGTGTGGTCTGCTTTTTGGATGTTCTATTAATTTCATGGACAGGATTCCTAGTTAGAAAATGCTTTTCCCTCTGCCCTCCCCTCTTCTGTGAAGATTCTTCTCTGGTTGGTGTTATTGGTGCAAGAGAGAGACGGGGGTGGGGGGACAGTTGATGTATCTTGTCCTCCTTTCTTGACTGCGGCAGCCTTAATTTTCCTTCTGCTTTTCCTCTCTCCCTGCACAGCTTTATCTCTAGAGAGTACCAACATATCTCTCTCTCTCTCTCTCTCTCTCATTCTCCCACAGAAGGGTACAAGGCTGCCCCTCATTCTCCCACAGAAGGGTACAAGGCTGCCCTTGCTGGTTTCCCACTCTCGCAAGCAAGTTGCTTCTTGCAGTCAGGGCTGTGAACTGCCCAGTCCCAACCTGTGTTCAACATTTTGTCATTTTAATGTCAAATGTTTGCATTCAAGGGTGATTTTATCTGTGCCTTGTCTAACTCCTCTGGTCACGTCAACTCTTTTTCGAGGAACTTCTTAAACTTTCCCTCTCCTGTTTTCTGCACCCACAGGCTTTTGCAGCCAGTGGGCAGAGAGAGCTATGCTGGAATTGATGATTTTGTCTCTGCTTAAGGGTAATTTTACAGTGACAGTGTTCTCTGTCTCCTAGACATGCTGCAGGCAATGGGTTATGTATGCTTTCATATGTTTTCCTTGTGGCTTTTATGGGTTTTTGAGAGGACGGTATGGAGGGGAGTCAAACAAGGGAGTCATCATTGTTCTCTGAATCTGTTTTCCTTGCTTTTAAAAAATGGTTTAATCAAAAAAATAGTTGATTTGCAGATGTTTGCTTCCCTATAAGTTACTTTGCTATCTTTTGCTTATATTGAGTTTTATAAAGATATAGTCATACTATATATTCTTTTAGGAATTGCACCTTCACTCATCATTGCTAATATCCATCCACGTGGTTGTAGGACTATAGGTCATTCATTTTTTACCACCATCTAGTATTCCATTATATGACTATTATTCATACTGTCATTGATGGCCGTACAGATTATTTCTTTCTTTTGTTACTACAGTCAGGGCTCCTATAAACATTCCTGTACATATCTCTAGGGTAGGCAGTAACTACATTTCACTACTGAGCATCTGAAATGGGTGCGTAAGAATTGTGTACATGGAGCACCGAGGTGGCTCAGCCAGTTAAGTATCTGACTCTCGATTTTGGCTCAGGTCATGATCTCAGACTCGTGAGATCGAGCCCTGCTTCGGACTCCACACTCAGCACAGAGCTTGCTTAAAATTCTCTCCCTCTGTCCCTCCCTCCCCCACTCTCTCTCTCTCAAAAATTAAAAAAAAAGTACAAATAAAATAAAAACGCTTTTAAAAAAAGAATTGTAATATGCTCTAAGTATAAAATATGCCCTGGATTTCAATTAATGAAAAACAAAGGATGTAAAATATCTCACTGGTAATTTTTATGCTGATTACATATTGAAATGCATTGTGTAAGTTAAATATTTATTAAATTACTATATTTATTTATTTATTTATTTATTTACTTTTTAATGTACCTCCAAGAATATTAAAAATCACATTTTTGCCTAAACCTGAGTATCATGTTAGATTTCTATTGCAATGCGCTGCTTTAGGGTAAAAACTAAGGAATAGAATTTCTGGGGGGATGATTGTGTGTATCTTCACTGTCAATGGTAAAGCCAAATTATTTTTCAGTGAGAGTGTACCAATTTATAACATGAGCAGAACCACACAAGGGTTCCCATTGCTTCTCATACTCTCCAGTACTTGCAATTGTCAGACACTTTAATCACTACCAATCAGATAATTGTAAAATGACACCTTATTGAGGTCTTGATTTTCATTTTTCAGACTACTAATGAGAGAGGACAAATTCTCATATTTTCCAATTGCCACTTGTGTTTCTGCTAATACAAAGTGCCTATTTTGTCTTTCCCCTTTCTCCCTCCCTGATTCTGTCCACTACCTTTTTTGTGCATTTTTCTTTCTGATTTGTAGAAATACTCTCCCTATTTAAGACACCAAAACTTTGTGTGTTATACATGTTGTACATATCCTCTCCCTATTTATGGTTTGTATTTTCATTTGCTTTATGGTATATTTCTATAAACAAAAAGTCTCCATTTTAGTGTCATTGAATTTATCACACTTTGTTTTTAGGATTGGTAGTTTATTTGGGTCCTGAGTCTAGCCTAACCTGAGATCATAAAGATATTTGCCTATAGTTTTCTTCTACAAGTGATGGAACATAAACATGAAAATCATAGACATGTAATATATCTCCATTTCTTTAAGCCTTCCTTAGTATCTTTAAATGCAGGTTCAGAAATTTCACCATGTATATCTTGCACATCTTTTGTTATATGTATTCCTAAGGACCTTGGTAGTTTTTTTAGCTATTATAAAAGGTGTCTTTAAAAAAATATGCTTGGGACGCCTGGGTGGCTCAGTTGGTTAAGCAGCTGCCTTCGGCTCAGGTCATGATCCCAGCGTCCTGGGATCGAGTCCCACATCGAGCTCCTTGCTTGGCAGGGAGCCTGCTTCTCCCTCTGCCTCTGCCTATGCTCGCTCACTCTCTCTCCCACTCTCTCTCTCTCTGACAAGTAAATAAAAAAAAAATGCTTTCTGTTTGTTGCTAGACTATATACAGTTACATTTGTATGTTGATCATATTGTGAGCCATGTTGTCAAGCTCTTATTATTATTATTTGTAATAGTTTGCACATTGATTCATTCTGGTTTTCTATATTTTAAAAAAAAGTCCCATGGATTGCAAAAAAAAATGGTTTTGTTTCATCCGTTTCACTTTGTTTCACATCTCAATCCTTAATCCATATGGAAATTATTTAACTGTAGGGTGTGAAGTAATGGCTTTATTTCATTTTCCATATGGATAACCAATTTATTTATTGAACAGTGAAATCTTCCTTATCCAATGATTTCAATACCTCTGTCAGATACCGAGATCCCATTTATACATGATTCTGTTTGTGGACTCTTTTTTTTTAAGGTTTTATTTATTTATTTGACAGACAGAGATCACAAGTAGGCAGAGAGGCAGGCAGAGAGAGAGGGGGAAGCAGGCTCCCTGCTGAGCAGAGAGCCCCATGAAGGGCTCGATCCCAGGACCCTGGGATCACGACCTGAGCCAAAGGCAGAGGCTTTAACCCACTGAGCCACCGAGGCTCCCCAGGACTCTTTTATTATTTTATATCGATTATATTATTTCCTTTCTCTAAAACACTTATGGGATTTCTTGCAAGGTAGGTCTACTGGCAACAGATTCCCTCAATTTTTGTTTATCCAAGAAAGTATTTATTTCTCCTTCACTTTAAAAGTACAGTGTCACAGGGCACAGAATTCTAGGTTGGTGGGGTTTTTTCTCCCAACACTTTATTATTTTTTTAATTAAAAAAATTTTTTTTATTTACTTATTTGTCAGAGAGAGAGAGAGAGGACAGGCAGAGGGAGCAGCAGAGGGAGAGAGAGAAGCAGGCTCCCCCTGAGCAGGGGGCCCAATGTGGGGCTCCATCTCAGGACTCTGGGATCACAATCTGAGCCAAAGGCAGATGTTTGCCTGACTGAGCCACCCAGGCATCCCCTCCCAACACTTTAAATGCTGCAGTTCCCTCTTCTTGCTTGCATGATTTCTGAGAAGTCAGGTATAATTTGTATCCTTGCTCTCTTATACAAGAGACATTTTCTCGCCTCTGGATTCTTTCAGGATTTTTTTCTTTATCTTTGGTTTTCTAGAGTTTGAAAATAAGATCCCTAGGTGTCTTTTTTCAGGCATCTATCCTGCTTAGTGTTCTCTAAGCTTCTGGGATCTGTAGTTTGGTGTCTGACATTAATTTGATGAAATCTGCAGTCATTACATTTCAAATATTTCTTCTATCCCTTCTCTTTCTTTTCCTTCCGGTATTGCAATTCTGCATGTTACACCTTTTTTTTTTTTTTTTAAGATTTATTTGCTTGTTTGAGAGAGAGAGAGCAAGAGAGAGAAAGCGAGTGCATGGGGGGAGAGGCAAAAGGAGAGGGAGAGAGAGAATCGCAAGCAGCCTCCACATTCAGTGTGCATCCTGTTAAGGGGCTTGATCTAATGACTCAGATCATGACCTGAGTGGAAATCAAGAGTCAGACGCCTAACCAACCGAACCACCCAGGTGCCCCTACCTGTTTCACCTTTTGTAGTTGTCCTTGAGTCCTGGGATATTCTGTTCTTTTTTTTTTAAGTCTTTGTTCTCTTTTATTTTTAATTTTGGAAGTTTCTTCTGAGTTACCCTCAAGCTCAAAGATTCTTTCCTCAGTCATGTCCAGTCTACTCATAAGCCCATCAAAGGCTTTCTTGATTTCTGTTCTCATTTTTTTATCTTTACTATTTCTTTTTGGTTCTTGCTTAGAATTTCCATCTCTTTGTTTACATTGCCATCTGTTTTTGTATGCTGCCTACCTTATCTATTAGCGTATTATTCACTGTTTTCTTAAATTCCTCATCTGATAATTCCAGTATTACAGCCAAGTCTGATTCTGTCACTTGAAATTGTGTGTTTTGCCTTTTGGTAAGCCTTATAATTTCTTTTCTATTCAGACATGATGTACCAGGTAAAGAGAACTGTAGCAAATAGGTCTTTAGTAACACTGTGGGGAGGCATGAGAGGCAGGTAAACATTCTATAGCCTTATGATTAATTCTGTCTTCCAGGGAGCCCATACCCCATGACTGTGAACTCCACAAGTTCTCCTCAGTACCTTGCCCCACTTAGGTGGAACAGGTTCCCTAGAGGGGGCTGTGACTTCCATTCACCCAGATCAGTTAGGCTCTGATCATATGCCAGCAGGTTAGGCTCTTATTAACTAGTTCCCCTGAGAGCAGGCCTTGTTAAGAAAAACAGAATGTTTGACATATTCAGTATGGCTCCTTTTCGTCTGTCCCTGCCAGAAGCTCATAGAAATTTTTCTCCAGTATTGTCTGTGAGAACCTGGCTGAGCTCCTGGATGCAAAACTCACAAAAGCACGGGGCCTCCTCTGGGTTCCCTTGGACTTTTTAACTCTCAGACTCATCTACACTGAGCTTCCGGCAAATTGTCCATGACAATTCAGATTTTCCTACTCAGGCACTGCTTCCGCAGCAGTGTCACTCAGGAATCTGCTCTAGTTAGCCATCATTCCTTAGTTTTGCCTTTTTGTCTCTTCAGTTGTGGGGAGAGTGGTTTGCCCTGTGTCCTTACGTCTCTTCTGTATCTAAGAAGAGCTGACTTTCTCGGGGGCCTGGGTGGCTCAATTGGTTGAGCATCTGTTTCTTGGTTTTGGCTCAGGTCCTGGTCATGTGATCAAGTCCTTTATCTGGCTCTGTGCTCAGCAGGGAGTCTGCTTGGGATTCTCTCTCTTCCTCTCCCTCTGCCCCTCCCTCCACCTCTCTGCTGGCTCTCTCTCTAAAATAAATACATATTTCCTGGCTTGTTAATTTTTGCCATTCTAACTGGTGTTAGGTGGTATCTCAATGTGGTTTTGACTTGAATTTCCCTGATGGCTAATGATATTGAACATTTTTTCATGTGTCTGTTAGCCGTTCATATGTCTTCTTTGGAGAAATGTCTGTTCATGTCTTTTGCCCATTTCTTGACTGGATTATTTGGTTTTTGGGTGTTGAGTTTGAGAAGTTCTTTGTAGATCTTGGATACAAGCCCTTTATCTATAGTGTCATTTGCAAATATCTTCTCCCATTCCGTGGGTTGCCTCTTTGTTTTGTTGGCTATTTCCTTCACTGTGCAAAAGATTTTTACCTTGATGCAGTCTCAAAAGTCCAGGAAACAACAAATGTTGGTGAGGATATAGACAAAGGGGATCCCCCTTACACTGTTGGTGGGAATGCAGGTTGGTACAGCCACTTTGGAAAACAGTGCAGAGGTTCCTCAAAAAATTAAAAATAGAGCTATGTTATGACCCAGCAATTGCAATACTGGGTATTTACCCCAAAGATACAGATGTAGTGAAAAGAAGGGGCACATGCACACCAATGTTCATAGCAGCAATGGCCACAACAGCCAAACTATAGTAAGAGCCGAGATGCCCTTCAACAGACAAACAAATAAAGAAGGTATAGTCCATATATACAATGAAATATTAATCAGCCATCAGAAAGGACGAATACCTACCACCATTTGGGTATCGACATGGATGAAACTGGAGGGGATTATGCTAAGTGAAATAAGTCAAGCAGAGAGAGACAATTATCATATGGTTTCGCTTATATGTGGAACATAAGAAATAGCATGGAGGACATTAGAAGGAAGGGAAAAATGAAAGCATGGGGGAATCAGAGGGGAAGAAGAACCATGAGAGTCCTATGGACTCCAGGACACAAACTGAGGGTTTCAGAGGGAGGGGGTTGGGGGGTTAGGTGAGTCTGGTGATGGGAATTAAGGTGGGCATGTATTGCAATGAGCACTGGGTGTTATACGCAAACAGTGAATCATGGAACACTACATCAAAAACTAATGAAGTACTGTACAGTGACTAACTTAACATAATAAAAAAATGAAAATAAAATAAATAAATAAATCTTTAAAAAAATTTAAAAAATTTAAAAAGCTGGTTTTTTCACCTGTTTAGCTTTTTATCTGTTGTTAGGGTGGAGTAGTAACTTCCAGATTCCCTACACAGGAAACCAGAATCCAAAAGTTTAGTACAAATTTATTTGTTTTTAATATTGAGTTGTGAGAATTGTTTATATATTCAGGATACAAGTCTTACCAGATATATAATTTGCAAATATTTTCTCTCATTCTGTGGGTTTACTTTCACTTTATTGCTAGTGTCATTTGAAGCTGAAACGTTTTTAATTTTGATGAAGTCTGATTTTGCTACTTCTTTCTCTTGACATTGTGCTTGTAGTGTCATCTCCAAGAAATTACTGCCTATGACAAGGTCACAAAGATTTATTCCTATATCTTCATTGAAGGGTTTTATAATTTTAGCTCTTCCATTTAGGTCATTGATCTATCCTTCTATTTTTGACCTATTTGTGCCTTTGAGTTTAATGTGTGTTTTTTGTAGATAACATATCACTGAATTGTTTTTAATCCATTCTGCTAATTTCTACTTTTTGTTTGGTATACTTGGCCAATTACATTTAATATAATTACTAATAAGGTAAACATTAAGTCTGCATTTTTCTATTTGTTTTCTTTTTTAAAGATTTATTTATTTATTTATTTATCTGTCTATTAGAGAGAGCACAAGCAGGGTGAGTGGCAGACAGAGAGATAAGCAGGTTCCCCACTGAGCAAGGAGCCTGATGCAGGACTTGATCCCAGGACCTTGGGATCATGACCTAACCCGAAGGCAGATGCTTAACCAACCGAGTCACCCAGGAATCCTGCTATTTGTTCTCTATTGTTTTTTCTTTCTCTAGCCTTCCATTACAGCTTTTTCAGGGCCATATACATATGAAAACAAGTTAAGAATTACTATATATTTTGAGTCAAGTTAGCCTTTTATTCTGCAGTTACCCTTTCTATCCATAATAATGCTTTCTGTCTTAGTCTTTTTTTATTTTTTAGTAATATGGCTATTCTAGCTTTCTTTTTGTTTGCTGTTTTGCCTGGTGCATCTTTATTCTTCCTGGTGCACTTTTTGGTAATCTATTATTTCAACCTTCCTGGAAGTGTTTACTTATTGAGATTATTGATATATTTGGACTGTTCAAACTTCTTTTTCTATACCTCCTTCTAATTCTCTCTCAATCCCTCTCCCCTCCAATTAAGTTACAACCCAATTCTTGTATTTAGTTTTTTTTATATTCCATTCTCTTTTCTGGTAACAATTTGCAATTCATACAACAGATAATACTCTCTAAGTAGTCATGATTAAAATTTTGTTTCATAACACAGCCTAAAGTTAAAAATAATACTTCATGGGGCGCCTGAATGGCTCTTGATCTCAAGGTTGTAAGTTCAAGCCCCAAGTTGGGTACAGACTATTTTTAAAAAATCTTAAAAACCATAGTAATACTTTACTCTTTCTTCCTAACAAAACATGGATGTTAGTACATTCTAACACCAAGCAACCCTCTTCCCATCCCTGCCAACCACAATAACCACTTACATGCCATTTGATCCAACATTTTATTTTTGTCCTTTTAATAGGCCAATAAGTTACACATGATTGATATTTCGTACATAAAATGTTTCCTTAGATTGACAGGCATGCTTACCATCTACTCTGCTCAACATTCTATCCTTTTCCAAAACAATTTTTTAAAGTGTAACTTAGAAACAATAATGTGTACACATTGAAAATATATAGTTTAATAAGTTTTGACAAATCTGTCCACCCAATGTTGAAGATGCAGCCATGTGCACATCCCCCACAGTCCGCTCCCTGCCACCAGCTGTGGGCAAGTTGATCAGTAGCCAGTGGGCCATGCTGAAGAGGGCTGGGGACTGGGCTAATCTGGAGGGCACGTGTTCCCTTCTAAATGGAGAGGCTGCTACTTATTCAGCTGTTGCCATGAGAGCCCAGTGCTGTCAGCTCTTTGGATTTTTCATGAGATGCTGGAAATCCATATATGATGAAAAATAACTGATTTGTAATTGATGGCAGTGGATTCCAATGTCTTAAAACAATGAGCGGGCCAACACGAACTTTTTCTACAGGCGGTACCTTCTCCTTTGGATCACTCTGTTTCTACTTTGCTAGAGATAACGGAAGTCCATATATTAGGATGGTGTTAGCTTCCCCTCAACTTCAAGGTGAGCTCCATCTGTGGAATGAAAATACGTGCCTCTCACCCTCTTTCAATTAAAACCAAAACTAGATATGGAAGAAGAGGAATGAAAAGAGGAGCAATCACAGTAACTGAGACAGTCATGGAAATACTCAACGGGGCCTTCTCTACAGGAGAGAGAAGATGAGAACTTTGAGTGGCGGAAATGCGCCCTGACAAGGGCCCCTTGGCTCTCAGAGTTAAAGAGACAGATACCACTTAGGGAGGTTTGGCTGTAGTAATGGTTTTCTCCTTCTCCCCTTACAAGGAGTTTGGTGGTTGTCAGCCTGGGGTTGGTTTAGTTGCTCAAGATGCCATTCCTGCTATTTGTCTGATTTTCCCTCTGGGTTTAAGATAGCTCTTGTAGCTCCAGGCACTGCATTCATTTTCCCCGACAAGGAAAAGGGGGAAAGAGCAAAGGCAAAAATGTGTATGATAGTGGAGAAGGAAAACAGCTTTCTCAGTAGCCTTATCTATTAACCTTCTGTTTCCATCTAACAGGCTGGAACTCTAAGACATGTCCCCCTAAGCTGCAGGGGGAGGGACTGGGACTGTTAAGAGTTCTGTTAAGAAAAAAGGAAGAAATGAATATTGAGCAGACATGACCCAAACATGCAGACCAAGTAATTCTTGGGCAGACATGCTATTATGCTCTTATGATAATGCTGGTTATCTACTGCCTGACTGCATCAGCAATCTGAATTTACCCCTGGTGTCTCAGAAGTTATGATGTGTCTGGATGAAGTCAAAAGAGAAGAAAAGCACGAGGTCCACATCTCCCCGGCCCTCAGGAACTTAGGCTAAATATCCCTTTGCTTCTCTTTAGTCTGAACTCAGTGGCTTCTATAAAGAGCTGGTAAAATAATCAAGGTACGGGATCAGTACATAGAATGACATTGACCTTGCCGTAATTGTCCTTTGCCATATTTCTAAACTAGGATTTTAGTCTCTCAGGCCTAGCACTGTAAACCAGGGGTGGAACATGTGAGTCACATTATGTGGCTTTCTTGAATTCAGGGAGTGATTATGGCCTCAAATTCAAGACTGACAGAATGGTTAATAATTTGGATCAAGAAAACTTTTTTTAAGATTTTATTTTTTTTTTTATTTGAGAGAGAGAGAGAGAGTACAAACAGGGTGGAGGGACAGAGGAAGAGGGATAAGAAGACTTCCCGCTGAGCAGGGAGTCCCATGCAGGGCTCAATCTCCAGACCCCAGAATCAGGACCTGAGTCGAAGGCAGATGCTTAAATGACTGAGCCACCTAGGCACCTCTCAAGAAAACTTTTTAATTTACCAGGAACGCTGTCAACTTTGAAATAGCAACTGCCTCTTAGGCAGGATAGAGCATACCTATGAACTAGGAGTTTAACAGTAGGCTATCTGTACCATCCTTTAAAAAAAACCACATAAACACAGAAAGATAAGGAAGGATGAACCCCAAAGTGAGCCATTGTCCTGGTTCACTTCTTCTGCCTGTTCAGTACTGTTTGGCACTTAGAAATCTGTTTCAATTGTTATTTCCTTCCATCATTTTTTCATTGATTGATTCGTACAACAAATATTTAAGTAGCTACTTATGCCAAAGAGCTGGGTTCACAGTGGATGTTGAGGTTAAAAAAATGCTCTCAAGGGGGCACCTGGGTGGCTCAGTGGGTTAAAGCCTCTGCTTTCGGCTCAGGTCATGATCCCAGCGTCCTGGGATCGAGCCCCGCATCAGGCTCTCTGCTCAGCGGGGAGCCTGCTTCCCTTCCTCTCTCTCTGCCTGCCTCTCTGCCTATTTGTAATCTGTCTGCAAAAAAACAAAAAAACAAAAAAAAAAACAAAAAAACAAGAATGCTCTCAAGGTCATCATTTAAATGTAAGATCTTGGGTAAATGTGAAAACTTCATGGGGATTGTAGAAGTGGCACAATGGGGAGTCTACAGCAAGGCTCTTGTGTGTGCCTGATTTGAAAAACTACCTCAGTAACTTGAGGATACTAGGGACAGCCAAATGGACTCTGATTTACAATCTATTCCCTGGAACAGATAGAGAACAGGATTTAAACATCGAAGAGCAATTCACAAAAAGACTTTTCACCGAGACCTCTGGAAGGAAGATGGAATGGTGCCCTTAGAGCCCTCGCCATGAGGTCAGAAAGTAAAAAAAGAGCCTGTATTATGGTTCCAGATCAGAGAGGATGGATGTAATATTCCCAAGGTAGCATGACCAGGTGCCACCAAAATGTCCCCACAAGCAGTTCATGATGAACTACTCCAGTGCTCCTCAAAGAAGACCCCAGAGTTGAGAGGTGCTCAAGGGTGAAAGGGGGAACAGAAGGAGCTTGAAAGTTGTAGTCTCTCAAATGCTAGACAATCCCTTTTGGCCAGGAAATCCAAAATCACTGAGGGACAATAATGGTCCCCTGACACTGAGAGTGGTTAGTTAGTGGTTCTAACCTTAGAAGTAGACCCTCAAAGTGGTGGCCAGTGGGGCAAGAGAAAAATTATGGAGAGTAACTGTTCATGCCAAGAAAGAGCCCCGTGGGTTATAAGGGAAGATGAGAGGACTGTGAGGGTGGTAGTTTATGTGGGGCTCAAAGCCAAATATCACTGAGCTTGTGTTAAAGCCTTTGACTGTTCCTAAATCTCAACCACCATGGAAAAGCATGTCTTACTTATACTGATTGACTTAACGTGAGTGTGTATTTAAAGCTTCTATATTCACCTCTCTACACGAAGTCACATCATTCACACATCTACGGATTATTTCCTTGGCATACAACATTTGAAAATTGTTTAATGCTCTAATCCATTCCCCCCCTTTGGGTTTCAGTATTTGTGAGCCAGGTTGAATAAAAACTTTATCTAGAGTCAACTCCGCAAAAGCCCTGTGGCAAGGTTTCTAAGTCCATTTTTCAGGGGCCTCCAACAGGATAGAAGGGAAATGGGGTTTCATTCTTCCTGGCTTTATGACTGCTTAGCTCTTTTTGATCCATTTTTTTTTCCTCTGAGGAGAATATGAAGTAGAAATAAATATTTTATAAGCCTCCAAGAGTTTAAAGGTAAAAGAGCCTTTCAAAATAAAGGGCCATTCCAAAAAAAAAAAAAGTTATTATTTTAGCTACTGAAACTGAAACAAGTTTGGGGATGGAGAGAAAAATGGGCAAGTTGAGAGCTAAGGTATTGATTCCTAGACTTGACTCTTGAGAGAAAACAGTGAAAAGGACTTCATTTAAAATGAGCCTCTTTTTTCCCTTCCCGAAGTCTTTGTGTTGTGTCTGGTGAGTGGACACATGCCAGGCAGTAGATATACAGAATTGAAATATTAGATAATATTAGATATTATTATTAATATTATTATTAATAATTAATTATTAATAATACTAGATAATATTATTATTAATAATATTAATATTATTAGATAACATTAGATATTATTATAATATTATCTAATATTACTAATACAGATGCTCAGGGACTGTGGCCAATCCAGGGAACCCACACACCATGCATCTACTACCTGCAGGGCTATGACCGAAGACCCCAGGAGGAGCCACTGACTTGATGTCCACTGGCTGTCTCCCACTGATACTAAACCTCAACCCTCACGTCGTCACTGGCCTTCTGGACTTTTGTATTGCATTGACCGACTTCCTTGTCAAATGTCCCCTGTGTGGAATAGCCCAATTCTTGTTTGGATTACCCAAAAATCAACTCCCCAAACTAGGCATCTCCATACAGATTGATCCCTGCTCCACTGCAGGTGTATAGGAAGGAGAACCGGGGGTTATTGAGACCCTCAGCTGCTCAGGAACCTCGGCAACTAAGACTCGCAAGGACATAAAACAAGCATAAAGACTTCTGGGCCAATTGACTATCCCATTAAACTTCCAGCCCAAAGGATCATTTTGTAAAAGGAAAGATTAATTAGGAGTGGGCAAGATTCCATCACACACTTGCTGCCATAGTAAACTGTAGTCTGGGTCACTTGATCTTGGGAAGCTAAGAGAAGTCAGGCCACTGATCGTGGTCACGTGTCCAGAGGGTGCTGGTGCAGAGTGCACAAAGGTAGGCCTTCTCACCCTTCCCTACCATCTTCGTCATCAGTTATCCTATCAAGGGACGTAGGTTTCACCATGATGGAAACAAAAGCCCACATTTTGCAAGAAGAGCTTTTATGTGTTCAGAGGCAATCTGTTGTCATATGTATCACTGGGAGTGGGTTTTAAGGATAGAAAAAAATTGCAGTAGTGTTGATGGTAATAATTTTACTTACTTCTTTGCTTCCTTGGCTTCACAACATGAACCAAATATACCTTCTAATAAGGGAAAATTGTAATAATGCTGTTGAGTGCAAATTTTACTGTTACAGTAACTGTAAAAGCACACTGATAATAGATTCTTTTTTAAAAACAGTGGTATATTGGGATTGGATTTTAGTGCAATGACTAAAGCCCCAGAAACCAAATTTAATAAAAATGTTGTCAGGAGTATTATATGTCATGACATAGGATCTCATGAACAGGACAGATCGAAGGATTCTGACTTGAGCTGATGGTGGGACACCAAGATTAAGCAATAACATTTCCAGATGGCTGGGGGCCTGGGGAGGGGGCAAAGACATAGTGAATGATCTCTTACAGGTATGGCATGGAGGTCCCCCCACTGCTGAGCAATGTTGCTTTACTGTCTATTTCCTGTAGCTGCTTGTTTTGTTTGTTTGTTTGTTTGTTTTTATATTGCTGCTATTGGTGCCAACTGCCACCAAACCTTCCAATGTTTCTTGTCACCATCAAAATTCCCAGCAGTCATCCTTTCGGAGAAGTGGTATTTCTGGGAATGCTGTCACAGGGACTGACTCTAGCTGGCCCTCTCAATGGTCCTCAGAACAGTGATACTAGATTATTCAGATCTGTGTGGGGAAACCTCCAGCCAAACTTTGCCCATTATTTTGGTGATGGCCCTAATGTAATTCCCTCACTTGTGTAGGGCAAGTGTGGACGTAAGTATTCCTATTCTCTATCTTGGATATTGTGCCCTACTTTTCCAGAGAAATAAAATCGAGCTTCCAAGCCAAAAGTTCAGAATGACCCCTTTCTCCTCCCTAGACAGGTCTGTCTTGTCATTCTTAGCTGGATCTTTAGGTTTAGTCCTATGTGCCCTGACCTCCCACTTTCCATTCTCCTTTCTGGAGCCTTAGGTTATCATGTAAAGGCTAAAACTTTGGACCTCAACATCCGAATGTTGCATCTGGACATCCAAAAATGGTGGATTTCAACTAGGCCACTTTTGTGTCCTAACAGCAAGCAGTATGTATGCCACAGACAAGAGCATTTCAGTTACCGTACCCAGAAATGGCCCAACGTAGAGGTGGAGAAACTAAGGCTCAAAGGAAGAAAGTTACTGGCTCCAGGGTACAAAGCTAATTTCTACAAAGTCACAAACAGAAGGCTACTCATTTTTCTACGACACTGTGGTGTCTCTACTAATGCCTTAAAAATTAAAATGTATTATATAAAATATATAAAAAATACATATCATCTTTATTATTAAAATAATATTATATCATTATATATCATTAATATTAAGACACTAATATGTTATACATAATTACATATTATATATACTGTGTTATATATTATATGTTGTATTATTATAAATATTAATTTATATAATTAATCAATATGTAATTAATATATGATTAATTAATATGTGGTAAATATATAATAAGTAATAGAATAAATTATATGTATTTATAATAATTTAATACACATATCATATATCATATATAACATTTAATGATGTATATAACATGATATATGATAATCTATAATAATCTATTAAATGTAATAATATATTATTACATACTATATATTTTATACTTAACATTATATATATGATATATATATAATATACATATTATATTATTCTTTTTTTTTTTTTTAAAGATTTTATTTATTTATTTGACAGACAGAGATCACAAGTAGGCAGAGAGGCAGGCAGAGAGAGAAGGGGAAGCAGGCTCGCTGCTGAGCAGAGAGCCCGATGCGGGGCTCGATCCCAGGACCCTGGGATCATGACCTGAGCCGAAGGCAGAGGCCTTAAACCACTGAGCCACCCAGGCGCCCCTACATATTATATTATTACACACTATATAGTATGTAATAAAACCAAGCAGCCACAGGAAACAGACAGTAAAGCAACATTGCTCAGCAGTGGGGGGACCTCCGTGCCATACCTGTAAGAGATTATTCACTATGTCTTTGCCCCCTCCCCAGGCCCCCAGCCATCTGGAAATGTTATTGCTTATATAGTATGTACATACTATATATGTATATGCTGTATAGTATGTAATAATATAATATGTATATAATATGTATATATATAATATAATACACAATATTTTATATATATTATTACATACATACTATATAGTGTGTATATATATAATATATATGTATATATGTATATATAATATTATGTATTATATATTATATAATATAATATATATATATTATATGTATTATATGATACATAATAATTCATATATTATTACATACTACATAGTATGTAATAATATATATGTAAATATGTATATATAATATATAATACATAATATATATACATATACATATATGTATATAATACATATATACATATGTATTATATATACATGTATATTATATATACATATACATAATACATAATATATATACATATATGTATATACATATATGTATATAATACATATATACATATGTGTATTATATATTATATATACATATTTACATATATATTACATACTATATAGTATGTTATAATATAAAATATATTTTATATATACTATATATAATATAATATTTACTATAAAATATATATTATATGTATTATGTATTATATATTATATATTATATTATTCATATTATATATTATATTATATACTATATATAATTATTGCATATATATTGTATGTATATATGTTTATATATGTATATTGTATATATAGTATATGTATATTGTATGTATATATACTATATAATATAAAATATAGGGTATACTATAATTACTATATATAATATATAAATATATTTTACACACTATACATAAATCAATATATATGCTATATCTAATTTATATTATATTTAATAATATCTAATTATAATAAATCATATATAAAATATATAATATATACATCTATTATAAAATTATTATATACTATATGTACTATATAATAATATAATTATTATGTACTGTACACAATCATAATCATATACTGTATCAGTATATATAATATACTATGTATAATTCTATATATAATGTATAATACATAATATATAAAATACATATAATATATAACTATATATACTACTAATAATACAAATATATATACTATATATAATTATATATAATATATATAAAATATATTTTATGTATAAATTTATAATATATATTGTTACATACTATATATAACATATTACATACTACATATACTATATTTTATATATAATTATATAACTATGTATACTATATATATTTTATACTATATACAATATAATATATAATTATACATAATAACATATATTCTAAATAATAGTATGATCATCATATAATATCTATTATATGCTATATATAATATGAAACTATATTCTAATAATATATAAATATATACTATATAATATATATAACTCTATATAATATATAATATATTTAATATGATATATACTAAGTAATATATAATATGTAATTATATATAATATATACTATATATAATATCATATATAATTATATATAATGTATAGTATATACTTTATAATATAATATATATAAAATAAATATAAACTATATATAATATAAATAATTACATGTCATATATACTATATATAGTTATATATAGTATACTATATATGATTATATACATAATATATATACTCTATGTATAACTATATATTATTATATACTATATATAATATAACATATATAATAATTATATATAATATTGATAATTAACTAGATATATAATATGACTTTATATAATTATATGACTATATATAATAAACTATATATACTACATATACTATATAATAATTATATATACTATATATAATGTACTATATCCTATATATAATATAATTAAATATGACTATATATAATATGATATATTAAATACACTATATATAATATACCTTTTATGATATATTTTTAAACTATAAATTTAGTTTTATATTAAGTTATTTAAAATTATGTTATGTAATTTAAGTATATTATAATATATATTAGTATAGTATAGTATAAGTATTATATTATTATAAATATTATAGTATATTAGTATAGTATAAATATATATGGTATCAAGTATATAATAATCACTATATATATTTTAAAATTAAGTTTATAGTTTATAAGTATATAATACATATATTTATTATATGTATATTATTTATGTATGTATATAGAAGTATATAAATATATATGAGATACACAAAGAACACATATCAAAATAACATAATATATAGTATATACTATAACAGTATATCTACATACTAGAATTATATACTATATTATAGTAAATATTATACAATACATGATATAATCATATATTAAAATATAATATATAATACATGTGTAAAATATATAATATATAATAACATATTGTATGTATAATATATAATAGTATATATTATATATTAATATACATCATCAATTATGTATATATGTGTATAAGTATATATGTATATATATACATAATCAATCTTCAAGCATCTTGAAGCACTTTATATGATTTAGAGACACTTTCACATAAAATATGAGGCATGAACTTAACTAATGAGCTTTGAAGTATTATCTTCACTCTGAAAGAGACTCAGAGGTGTTGTAACTTGCAGAGCTGAAAAGAGAACCCAGATACACAGCCCCCTTTCTACTGCAACACACCAATCAGAATGTTGGTTGCCACCCAGGAGCCAACAAGCACAAATATTACACATGCACTGAAGTCATGTCAGGAGCCAAGCAAAGGATTCAGGCAATCGCATGGATAATTAGGACAGAAACACAGGAACCAATCAGTCCTCCACCAGATTCATTTTGACCTAGGCCAATATGCCTACTTGAGAGCTTCCTGCAAACCTGGTTTACAGATGTCTACAGAGAATTTCTGAAGCCATTGCAAATTCTGCAGTAGCCAAATTGTGGATACCGTTTTTCTGCTGAGTATAGGAGATACTTCTTCCTGTCTACGTAGGACATCCCTTGATGTCCTAGGGATCTGTGAGCCTCAGTGGAGCAGTATATCTCTCCCTGGAACCCAGTGGTATACCCTATGTGAGAGCATTTGTCTTTTCCAAATCATTTTCCTTTTTTTAAAAGATTTTATTTATTTGACAGAGGGAGAGACAGTTCACAAGTAGGCACAGAAGCAGGCAGAGAGAGAGAGAGGGAAGCAGTCTCCCTGCCGAGCAGAGAGCCCTATGCGGGACTCATTCCCAGGATCCTGAGATCATGACCTGAGCTGAAGGCAGAGGCTTAACCCACTGAGCCACCCAAGTGCCCCTCCAAGTCATTTTCTGACTATAGTTTTGACATAGTGAAATAAGTTATTCCAGTTTCGTACCTCAGATATTTACTAAACAGTTACTATGTGCTGCACCCTATGAACTGTGTGTGTACTGGGGAGGGGAAGGTGATAATCAAAACACAACCCCTGGGCTCCAGTAGCTTATCGGGCAATAGAGACTGGAAGTAATGGTGTGAGTCAGATTTGCACAGACATTGAGAATACAAAGCAAGAATTGCTAAGAGTACATGCTATTTCTTCTATCTGGAACATTCTTCCCTTCTGCCTCTCCCAGCTATTATCCATTCTACCAAGAAACCCTCTGTATCTTGATTCCCCAGTGGACTTGGCATCCTTCCACAATATTATTACAATATGTCCTTCCACTCTTGATGAAATGTGAGTTTTTAAAGAAGAGAGCCTTTGTATTTCTGATCCTCAGAGGTTATCACAGTGCCTAGAACCCTGAAAGTGCTCATTATCCGACTGTTTAGTTTTGTGCTGAGGAAATGAAGGAATAACTGAACGCACACTGGTGAACCAGAGAGAGATTGCTTCTGAGACGTATATGAAAGGCCGCACCAAGGAGATAGCATTCCCTGAGTCTCGAAGAACAGATATGATTTGAACATAAGAAAATCACAGAGACCAGAAAAAAAAACCAGGTTAGGAACGCACACTAAAAATAATGCTTTGAGGGGCACCTGGGTGGCTCAGTCAAACAGCTAGCTCTTGATTTTGGCTCAAGTCATGATCTCAGAGTCCTGGGATAGAGTCCCATGTCCGGCTCTGCACTCTGCGCTCAGTGGGGAGTCTGCTTCAGGATTTTCTCTTCTCATTCTCTGTCTGCCCCTCCCCCTGTTCTCTCTCCCTCACTCTTTCCCTCTCTCAAATCAGTAAATAAATCTTTTTTAAAAAAGAAAAAAGAGGGACGCCTGGGTGCCTCAGTTGTTGAGTTTCTGATCCCAGGGTCCTGGGATCGAGTCCCGCATCGGGGTCCTTGCTCGACAGGGAGCCTGCTTCTCTCTCTTCCTCTGCCTGCCACTCCTCCTGCTTCTGCTCTCTCTGTGAAATAAATAAATAAAATCTTTAAAAAAAAGGAAAAGAAAAAAGAAAAATAATAACACTTGGAGAGGGTTTCTGCTTCTACCACGGTGAAGTAATTGGTATCGAACTTGCTGCCCCACCATAAACAACTAGAAAACTGGATAAAATATCTGAAACAAATGTTTCTAGGCACAGGAGTGTGAGCCATAAGAGAATCAAACCATCAAACTGAGCCCTACTTTCTTGTCTACAGTGCAAGCAGAGGGGACTCAAGTTTTATTGAGATATAATTCATAAAGCATACAGTTCACCCACTTAAAGTGTACAAGTCAATGGTTTTTAGTATACCCACAGAATCGGGCAACCATCACCACAGTCGATTTTAGAACATTTCCATCACTGAGAAGAAGCCCTGAACCCTTTTGCTGTCACACTCGCATTCCCCCCCTACCCCCTCCCTGGCCGGAAGCAACCACTTAATCTACTTGCGGGCTCTATAGATTTCTCTACTCTGGGTGTTTCATATAAACGGAGCCACACAATATGTGAACTTTTGTGTCTGGCTTCTTTCACTTAGCATCAGGTTTTCAAGGCGGCAGCTATCTGCACTTCATTCCTCCATATGTTGTTTATCCATTCATCAGTGGTTGGACATTTCAGTTCTTTCTACCTTTTGGCTACTATTAATAATGCCTATACAGAAGCTACTTAGAATAAATCCCAAACTTCTTACACTCTTCCCGGACAAGCACTACTGCTCACTGCCCTTTGGTCTCATGGACTTGCTTCATGTTCTGCAAACATGCCAAGACATGTTCCCACCTCAAGATCTTTACGTTTGTTGTTTCCTCCGTGAGGACTGGTCTTCCTCAGGTCACCCCACAGCTGTCGGCTTTTGATGATTCTGATATCTGCTCAAATATTTTCTCACCAGAAAAGTCTTTGCTAACCCTCATTACTACAACATCCCTCTCCTCTTGCCGCTCTCCATTCTAGAAGTGGGGCTCATTCTCTGCATAGCAATTATTATAATTACTATTAGTGGTTGATTCACATTCCTATTTATTGTCTGTTTTTACCCATTTGAAGGGCAAATTCCATGAAAGTACCGACTTTATGTGTCTTATCTCCTGTTGCATCCCCAGGAACATTATCTGGCTCATGATAAGTCCTCAGTAAACAGCTGGTAAATGAAGACTTCCAGTGCATGGTTAAGATACATACTTCAAGAGAAGGGTCAGAGGTGCAGATAAAACTTCAAGAGCATCAGTCAGAGAAAGATAAATGCCATATGATTTCACTCATAAGTGGAATTTAAGAAACGAAACAAATGAGCAAAGAGAAAGAGAGAGAGAGAGAAACCAAGAAACAGACTCTTCAGTCTAGAGAACAAACGGATGGTTACCAGAGGGGAAGTGGGTGGGGGGGGATAGGAGAAAGGGGGTATGGGGATGAAGGAGGGCACCTGTGATGAGTGCCAGGCGATGCATGGAAATGCTGGCTCACTGCGTTGTGTACCTGAAATGTATACAACACTGTGTTAACTAAATGGAATTAAAATAAAAACTTTTTAAGACCACTGGGTGGCTGTCGGTTAGACATCTGCCTTCAGCTCAGGTCATGATCCCAGGGTCCTGGGATCAAGTCCCACATCAAGCTACCTGCTCAGTGGGGAGCCGGCTTCTCCCTCTGCCTGCCCCTCCCCCTGCTTGTGCTCACTCGCACATGCTCTCTCTCTCTCTCTGACAAGTGGATAAACAACATCTTTAAAATAAAAACTTTAAAAAGTTCAGGAATATCAGCAGAAGGGTGATACCATATCTTCTTGACGTTAAGGGAATGTTTTTCTCTTTTCAGTATTTCTGAAATGAGAATGCACCTTACAATGAAGTTTTGTAAATCTATAATCGACACGATGCCTTACCATGCATGATGTCTTAGGGAAAGATAGTATATGAGACACAAAGGGTGACAAGAAAAGGGGGCCAGAGATGGAACCTTGATGAATACATATACAGGGATTAGGTGGAAAGTTACCTGGAGACTTGAGCCGTGCAGTTGAAGACCCCAGACTTTTCTTTTGCATTGAAACCAGCCTAATGAGAATGTATTAAAAGTATTGTGCAGTTTCTGCCTTCTTGAAACATCACGGAATGTTTTCCTGATGAGTGAAGGGACTGGAGAGGGAAATTTGGAGAGAGCGCAGCAGGGCTAGAAGGTAGAGGTGAGTGCCAATCACCAAGGACAAACTTTCTAGACTTCCAGGTGTTTCTCTAGGCCTGCTGTGCTGGGGGATAGTCAAGCTTTCTTCGGCCCTATCCAGGAAAAAGTCAAGAAAGTGCCGATGGAATAAAGTAGTCAGGGGCTGCACACATGGTCATGAAGTTTGAGGTTCTGATGCCATTACCAACTTCCCTGCGAGCAGCCCCAGGCTCACTTTTCCCCACCCCCGATGGACCTGCCTCTCCAGAGCAGGGGGCGAGTTACGGCTTTGCTTGGGAAGCAGGACAAGCTGAATAACGTACTGTTGATCTCCTGTCAAGTCTCTCCAGGCTGATTTGGAGGGAACTTGGAGGTGGAGAGCTGGAAAAACAGGTTCAGCATTTCAGCGAGTGGGGAACTGAAAGGAAACTTTTTGCACATAACCTAAAAGGGTTCTCTTCACTCCAAGGAAAATTTGACCTTTAGTTCCACAAGGCATTTCCAGAGACTTCTTTCTAAGCTCAGAGAAATTAAGTAGAAGTTCAAGTGATACCAAACATGGAACAATCTTTCAATGTTCTTCCTCCTCCTCTCTCCAGGGCCAAAGGCTGGACCTGGGAAACGCTTCTGCAGCCAGGGGTCATGGCCAGTTGTTCTCTTTCCCAGCCGGGACTGGCTTTGGGAGAAGCTGCCCGAGCCTCTAGGCCACAGTTACCCACAATGGGGAGCTCCGCGTCTGGGCCTGTAGGGGTACAGATTCAAACCCTTTGGATGGATTGAGGCAGGGTAAGCAGGTTAATCCTAGATAGAAAAATCCTTCGGGGCACTTGGGAAGGCATTGGAACCTATCAGGTGTCTTTTAACCTTTCAGGTCCTACCTTGTACCCTATTTCTAGGCTCAACTGTCCAAGTAACAAACTCCCAGCCAAGGAAGAGCTACAAAGTGAGGAGCAGAAACCTGGATCTGCATAAATCACTGACATTAAAGTACCCTGGGGCACAGTTAACAGTGCGCTGTAATACAAAAGGGAATGGTGAAGATTATGGCTCACAGGTGAAACATTTCTCAGCTTAAAGGTATTCAGATTCAAATCTTGTTTAAAGCTGTGCAACCAACTATGCTGTTGGCAGGCTGCAGCCAGCCTCCAGGCAACAACAATTTTGGCAACCTGAGAGAAATCTGCAAACACTGAATGAATGTATTTTAAATGGGAGCGCTAGAGGCATGGTGACAAGCACTGGAGGAGGCACATTGCAAGTTCCCCTCCATTATTCCTCAGGGCACACCTGAGGAGGTACTCACCTGGTCAGAGGGCTGATTCTCCTGCCAGGGAGTCACCAGCTCCTGGGAAACATCCTTCGGAACCTAGCTCCCAATGCAAATGTATTTCCTTCTTGGGGGAGAACTAGAATCCCTAGAATCTCTAGCTGCTTGTTTAATTACACTCGCAGAATGGATTGCATACTTGTCCCAACAAGAAATCAAACAAGCAAAAATGCAACTGTTAGAAAATTGGACCCACCCAATGAGTTATGCCAAACATGTGAGCACATGCGCTTGGAAGTTAGAGACAACCTTCTGCTCCCAAAATGCCTGATGAGGATTTTCCTTGTCACAGACACTCAGCACCTGCTCTGGCCTTGGGAAATGCTGCATTGAAGGTCAGGATTGGTAGGGCTCTTAGTGACAACTGAGTTGAGCCTCTTCTGTTATATAGATGGAGAAACTAAGTTCAAAAAGGATAAGTGATTTGAAACACAAATGGTAGAGCAAAGGTGTGAGCTGTAGTTTGACTCTTGGAATGTCAGAGTTTGTAAGGTCCTTAGAAATATAGCCTACTCTTCCTCTCATTTTGCAAAAAGAGAACCCAAGGCCCAGGAATTGAAAGGGAATTGTTCAAAGTCACACGAGTAAGTAATGTCTCAACCAGACGTTAGAACCCCAGTGTTCTGAACCCCAGACATATGCTCTTTCCTCTGTACAGTGCCACTTCTTGGGTTCTGTTTGCAAACAAATGAGATTCAAAGCAAGGAAATGAAGTTTTGGGATCATGGATGCTTAATCTCTAAAACTATCCCTAGCCGGGCTCCAAGTCCCTAACCCAGAAGAAAGCTTTGAGTCAGGTGAGCTGGAGTGAGCAAGGCTAAACAATGGGTCTCTGAAGGCATTTCTCTATCTTTCATTTGTCTCTCTGGTTCCACCGTTTTGCAATTGGTCACCTTCGACCTGGTTGCAATCACTTAGTAATTTTGACCAATGAGAGTCTTATCTAATAATGTAACTCAGCCCCAGAACCCTTAGACTGAGATTGATGTGATTGAGAGTGGAAAGAAGAAGAAACTTGGGTAGGGTATCTCAGGATCACTTGCTGGTTCCTTGTGAGTTGCTCCCTACACTCTGCTAAGCTTCCTCTGCCCATGGGTAGTGCAGAAGGGCATTTAGGCAGAGAACACCCCAGAGAAGCCACCGGAGATATGACCCTGAAGATAAGGAGAAAAGAGAGACTTGTGTGTGGGACTGGACGAGCACTAATGTTCTAGGAAAGTCTGATGGGAAAATATGAATAAAGCTCATTCTAGAAGCACCAAAAGCAGCCCCCACTGCCAGCATCCAGCCCACTATTCCTGGCAGACATGGAGTGCTACTCTGGCTGTGTAAACATCTTGTGCATGTCACAGCCACACTTTTTGTGAGTAACTGACTTTATTCAGGGACCTGTTCCTTTAAACACACAAAATGAAAATCTTGTGCCAGGATCTATCACCAAGGAATGAGACTTACTTTCAACTAAGCCAAAGCCTGAACAGCAATCTCCTTTGTACAGAATCTAGCACAGAGCAATTCAGTTGCATTCTATTTTCACATGAATTCTGCCTCATATTTAGGGAAATCTGAAGAGCAAAGACCACAGCGGAAGCAGTAAAGAGTGAGATCTCTATACATGATGAAAAGCAGAGCCTTTTGCCTTTTCAAATGAGAACAAAGAGGCACATCTTCCATCTTACTGTTAGTCCCATCTGTTATTCCATCAACATTTTAAGACTAAGGAGACTTGCTCTCACAAATAGATAATGTGGAAAGAAAGAAATGTGCAAGACAAATATTTTAGATATTGGTGGTAGAATTTCAGGTTCTGAGCTTTTGGTGGAGAGATATTTGAGGGATTGGAAATCATGCTTGTTACCTCTCTGATCACACTCATGTGGAACCTCCATGTCACTTGGGCACTCTTATGAGACTTGATGTATTTTGCTTTGGGTAATGTCTTGGCATGATTTGCAAGGAAAGCCCATTTCTAAGTAGTAGCTCATCATAAATACACTCAGATTCCAGAGGATGGTACCCATGGGTTTTCATTTCAGTCCAGTCAAAGCCCATTATTGAGGATAGCCCCTGATCTGTCTCTTCTTCCCCCAACTGGTCCCAGCTTTTCAAGTGATCTGGAACTTTCAGTGTGGCCAAGGCTGGGGATTCTTCCTTATGAGGGGTGGAGTGATGGTGGATCCTCCTATCCAATGGCTCCTTACAGTCTCTTTTGGGAGTGGGCTTGTGTCTTTCAAAGCCTTTAGCATAAGGCAATCATAAGACCTTTTTTTCTTGCTAATATTGAAGTACACTTAATGGAAAGACTTTGATGCATCATTATGCTAAAAGCTCTCTCCCCACTAGAAATAAGGAGAAGAAGAAATGAAGAGATCTAAGAAGACAAAGAATGCTGTCCCACTATACTTATATTAAAGTTATCTGTCTTTCCTCCTAGATATGGTCTCCTAGAGGGTAGGGACCGTGTCTACAGTAGTGAAAACATTAGTAGCTCAACAATATTGTTCAGGGAGTGAATAAGTACATGAATGAATATTCCATGAGCCCACTTCTTTGTGAAGACTGGCTGTAAGGAAAATCATCTTTGTAATGGATTGAGAAAACTCCCCCAAAGAAAGAGTGAAGTAAAGTAGTTATTCTTGCCCTCAGTGAAATATTTGGACATAGAAACACTGGTCTGGGTGCCTCCATCTTAAGTCTGTCAGAGCCAATGTTTGTCTTCTGCATGACTTTTGAGGATCAGTTCTATGTTTTTGTTTCCAGTTGTCTGGAAGTCTTCCATTTGAGTTGTCAGCCGTGGCTGTGATATCTCCATAGAACTTCATCAAATATCTCCAATTCTTGCATCAGCCCAGACTCCTTTATAGGCCTATACAAATTCAACCCAGCCCTCTGTCCAACTCCATTAGTTTCCTATTGCTGTTGTAACAAATTATGACAAGCTTGGTGACTTCAGACAACACCAATTTATTATCTTACAGTTCTGAATGTTTAAAGTACCAAATGGATCTCACTGGGCCAAAATCAACACGTTGACAAGATTGCATTCTTTCTGGAGGCTCTAGGAAGAGAGGCCATTTTCCTCCTTTTTACCCCTTCAGGAGGTGTCCCCTTCTTAAAATCTTTGGCTAATGTCAACTTTCCTCTATCTTCAATGACAGCAATGGTGGATCAAATCTGTCTTTTTTTTTTTTGACAGAGATCACAAGTAGGCAGAGAGAGAGGGGGAAGCAGGTTTTCTGCTGAGCAGAAAGCCCAATGTGGGGCTCGATCCCAGGACCCTGGGATCATGATCTGAGCTGAAGGCAGGGCCTTTAAACCACTGAGCCACCCAGGCACCCTGGATCAAATCTTTCTCACACTGCATGGCCTTGGATTTATTTTTCTTTCCATCATATCTCCCTTTATGATTCTTAAGAACCCTTGTGATTGCCTTGGGCCTACCTCAGTAATCCAGAATAATGTCATCACTTCAAGGCCCTTAGCCTAATCATATCTGCAAAGTCCCTTTTGCCATGTAAGGAATATATTCATAGTCTAAAGATTAGGACGTGGACATCTTTTGTGGGGGCATCATTCTACCTACTACACCAATTCATTTCATTTCCAGAACTTTGCTTGGCTTTCTTAATGCTCCATGATCTCTTTTTATTCAATTTTTCTTGCATTAAAGTATCACTGTTTAGCACTTGGTTGGGCTTTAATTAGCTCATATCCAAATAGTTACTCATTAATTCACTTATTTAACTGGTATTTATTGCCTTGCATGTCTGCTCCATGCTGGTTACTCTCTGGGAACTGGGGAAAAGATATGACTCTTGTCTTAGAGGATCTCACTGTTTAAATGAGAGAAACAAATATATAAACAAATACAAGATGGTGTTTAAAGAATAAAGATAGAATAGGTATAAGCTATGGTTAGTTTCAAAGGAGAGCCTCATTGGTTCTACCCAAGAATAGCCTCATGTAGGAAGAGTAGATAGAGCTAGATTAACAGGTGTTTGCTAGGGATGAAGGAAGACAAAAGAGAACATTTTGAGTAAAGGGAACAGTGACTTCATACCTATTCTCCTTTTAGTTGATTTGTAAGCTCCTTGAAGCCAGGAATGCTGTTTTATTTCTTCTCTGTATATCATTTGGGATTTAGCACAGGATGAGTCTACAGAAGCTATTGAATAAAAATTTATAGATCAGTGAATTCTGAAGGTGACTGAAGTCCTTCTGGCTGTGACAGTACAAATGGCAGCAGATTTGAACTTCCACATAAATAATTATAAAACAGGACAAAGTATATGAAACAACAGTTGTCAAACATTGGGCAACAAAAAATACAGGATTGTGATTCCTTAGATATGGGAAATAAATAAGGTGGGCCTGTGATTGCCTCAGGCATCTAACTGCATCTACTTGCCAGACCACTGGCTCAGGGAGAGGAAACTCAAGTGTGGTAGTCTTACTGAGTCAAGAAGACAGATTAAAGCTCACAGAAACTGAAACATGTGGAATCATGGGACAAAGTACCACAGAAGAGGGAGCTCTGCAGAGAAAAAGCCCCAGAAAACTGCTTGGGATCCTCTTGCATCTTTTGCTGAATACAAAGCTGCCCATACATATGGTTCAATTTCACAAGGCCAAGGCAAGGTAAAACTACTAAGGAGCTGTAATCTGGTAGGAGACATGCCAGTTCTAACCAGTCAAAGTGGAGAGACCACACTGAACACCTGGAACGTTCAGTAAAGAACAGAAAGAGTCTTGCATTTCTAGTAAGTTAAGTTATCACTAGTCAAGAGGTTATACTAGAGCTACCCAAACAAAACTTACAAACAAAACTTGAAGGGATCAAGATGATCCACAAGTAACTTAACTTCCTGCCGGAGTAAACGTCAACACTCTGAAGGAACAGAACAAAATCCAGACCCTCAACAAGGTAATATTCTTGATGTCCAGCATTTAATAAAAAATTACTAACACAAAAAGGCAGGAAAATGTGACCTGTAGCCAGGAGAAAAACCAGTCCATATACACAGACTCAGAAATTACATGTCTTTTTAAAAAATATTATAAATATAAATATATAATATAATTATATATATACATATATATATTTAAATGCTGAAAGGAAAAGATGAACATAAAAAGGAAAGAAATGGAAGATATGGAAAAAAACAAATGGGGCTATCTCCAAATGGAAAATTATAATATCTAAATGAAAAACTCACTGAATGAGCTTAATATCCTACTAGATGTACAAAAGAAAAGATCAGTGAACTTGAAGAAGGTGACAACAGCTGAGTGTAAGATGGGTTCCACTCCCTTTAGAGTCCCTGAGCTCTGGTGGGGAAATTCTGGTTCAGAACATACCATTCTCCCTCCTATTATTTAAATCAACATTAGCTCTCTCCTTCTCAAGAGGCAGGAGAAACATCTTTAGGTTAGATTCTTCGCAGAGTGTTAAACTCTGCCACCAGTGTTGCTTGATGTGATTCACAAAACATTGCACTGCACTTCCAAGGTTTTCCATTTACCCAGAAACCATTTATTAAGAAACCATCTATCAAGAATACATGAAGTTCCAGGCATAGTGCTAGACACTGGGAATAGAAAAATAAATAAGAATGGTCCCTGTGGGGAGACAAGATGGCGGGGAAGTAGGAGGAGGCGCCTTTTCAACCTGCACCCTAAAGTGAGCTGATTACCTACCAAAGAACTCCGATCACCCATGAAATCAGCCTGAGATCAGAATTATACACGTCTGGATCTCTACGGGGGCCAGAAGACGCCAGTGGGCAGGTAAAGTGGAGTGGGAACGTCGGACTGATATCGGAAGATAAACAAAAGGGGGAGGGAGCCACCAGAGGCGACCGACTGGAAAATAATACCCCAATACGAGAGTGCCCGGCATCTGGGGACCAGCATTAACTTGGAGTCTGGTTGAAAGCACTCAAAAGAGCAAAGACTCGCGCGGGGAAATTGTGGGAATCGGGGCGGATAGGGATAGGGGCTTAAGTCCCCAGACCCAGGACAGCATCCCCTGGCGCTGAGCCGGAGAGTGCGGCGGAGAAACCTGGTCTTTGTCCCGGAGCCGCCAGTGCGCCCGAGAACGGGTGGAGTCCGGCTCCCGTGAGGGGCTGGGGCCACGCCAGACGGCAGAACGCGCACCTTCCTGGAGATGCGCGCGTGCCTCAACCTCCCCTGAGAGAGGTGCACGAACGCCCAGCCTGGTGTTCTGGGACCCACGTGGTGATAGACCCACGCGGCGATAGAGCCAATAGAGCTGGAGGCGCCGCGCCCCAAACCATCCCCTGGGAGAGGTGCGCGCAAGACCTGAGCTCTCAGCCCCAGCCAGCGGGAAAATCTCAGTGTGCGATTGCTGCTTGGAACCTCTCTGGCGGTCTGGAGCTGCCCAGACAGCCACAGCTGCCTTGGTTTTGCGTACAAGCAGGAGATCCTGCGTCCCCAGGGACCGTGACTCAGAACCTGCTCTGCCAGCGGCCCAGCGGCTGCAGCACCTGCAGGGGAGCAGACTGAGGCTTCTCTCTGAGAGGGAGGTTGGGGTGCAGTTTTCTTTCCTCTAAACCTCCAAAAACCATCAAAAGCTGTCAAGGCGAGAGAAAAGAAGTGAACAAACATAAAAACCTCCAGAGAACAAAAACCTGAAAAAAAAACGTTTTTCTCAGAGCCCACCCCCTTGAGGGGGTTGGGAGGACTTAACTCAGGGAACATCATTGACTGAAAACCCACGTGGCAGCCCCCTCCCCCAGAAAACAAATCAGGAAAAAAAAAAAAAAAGACTACAAGAGAACAACCACCACTACTTCATAGATACAACTTTTATTTTTAATTCTTTCCCACTATTCTGGTTCATTTTTTTTCTTTTTTTATATAGATAATTTTTTAACCTATTTACCATCACAGTGAGATGTCCAGTACATCAAATTCCATAATAAACTTCTAACCTGAATTTTTTGATACATACACATGTGTTTTTCTTTTGCTTTTCTATTTTCTTAATTTTTAAAAAAATTTTTAATTTAGTTTAGTCCAGTTTATTCCTTTTTTATTTTTATTTTCTAATATTCATATAGAGTTAAACTTAAAGGTAACCCCCTTTCTCCAAGCAATGCTACCCCTATAGGTGAACCAATTTTTAATCCCCCTTTTTCTTAGGAAAGTTGAGTCCTTTAACAAAGATATCAAGATACATCCAGGAAGAATCAAAATAACCTTCCTCACCCACACCGAGAATCTATAACCATGCTCCCATCTTTTTCTTCTGCCAGTGTCTCTGTGTATTTATGTTTGTCTGGATAGTATATAAATCTTATACTTGGGGTTCTTCTTGACGAGGCTCCTCCTTTTTTTTGCTTATATATATTTTTTTTTTCTCTCGTCATATACTTTTATCAGTCTTTTTGTTTGTCTGTTTTTGTTTGTATACGTCATAAACCTTACCCTGGGGCCCATTTGGGCTGAACCTTCACTTTTATCTTCCCTTTTTTTCCTGTCTCTCTCTCTCCCTCTTTTTTCTTTTTCTTTTCTTTTTTCTCTCATTTGGGTGGGGAATCCTGAGTGCTCAGAAGCGTTCCAGGGTGCACCTTGACTGCACCACGGTCAATACATCCAGCTACATCTGTCCAGTCATCTCTCACCAAAATGACTAGGAGGAGGAATCCCCAACAGAAGAAAAATACAGAGGATGGGCCTTCTGCAACAGAGCTAACGGCTATCAACATAGACAATATGTCAGAAAGAGAATTCAGGCTAACAATTATCCAGGCAATAGCTAGGTTGGAGAAAGCCATGGATGACCAAACAGAATTGATTAGGGCAGAATTGAAAGCGACCAGAGAGGAGGTTCATAATGTTAGGGCAGAGCTGAAGGCCACCAGGGATGAGGTTCACAACGCTCTCAATGAGTTCCAATCTAATCTAAATTCTCTAAAAGCTAGGGTAACTGAGACAGAAGATAGAATTAGTGATCTGGAGGACAAACAAATAGAGAGAAAGGATCAGGAGGAAGCCTGGAACAAACAGCTTAGAAACCACGAAAACAGAATCAGGGAAATAAATGATGCCATGAAACGTTCCAACGTCAGAATTATTGGAATCCCTGAAGGGGAGGAGAAAGAAAGAAGTCTAGAAGATATAGTGGAACAAATTTTTCATGAAAATTTTCCCAATCTTGCGAATGGAACAAGTGTTCATGTACTAGAAGTAGAAAGGTCCCCCCCCAAGATTATAAATTCAAAAAAAACATCCAGGCACCTCATAGTAAAATTGAGGAATCATAATTGTAGATACAATCTCTTGAAAGCTGCTAGGACAAAGAACCTCCTTACATACAGAGGAAAGCCCATCAGAATAACGTCAGACCTGTCCACAGAGACCTGGCAAGCCAGAAAGGGCTGGCAAGATATATTCAGGGCACTAAATGAGAAGAACATGCAGCCAAGAATACTTTATCCAGCAAGACTGACATTCAAAATGGATGGAGAGATAAAGAGTTTCCAAGACCGGCAAGGCTTGAAAGACTATGCAACCACCAAGCCGACACTGCAGGAAATATTAAGGGGGGTTCTATAAAAGAGGAAAAATCCTAAGAATAGCATTGAACAGAAATATAGAGACAATCAACAGAAAGAAAGACTTCAAAGATAACACAATGTCAATAAAAACGTATCTCTCAATAATCACTCTCAATGTGAATGGCCTAAATGCACCCATAAAACGACACAGGGTTGCAGATTGGATAAAACGACAGGACCCATCCATATGTTGTCTACAAGAGACCCATTTTGAACCTAAAGATACACCCAGACTGAAAGTGAAGGGATGGAGAAGCATCTTTCACGCCAATGGGCCTCAAAAGAAGGCCGGGGTAGCGATTCTCATATCAGATAAATTAGATTTTAAACTAAAGACAGTAGTCAGGGATACAGAAGGACACTACATCATTCTTAAAGGGACTATCCACCAAGATGATCTAACAATTGTAAATATCTATGCCCCCAATATGGGAGCAGCCAATTACATAAGAAAACTATTAATCAAGATAAAGAGTCATATTGATATGAATACATTAATAGTAGGAGATCTTAACACGCCTCTCTCAGAAATAGACAGATCATCGAAGCAGAAAATCAATAAAGAAATAAGAGCATTGAATGACACATTGGACCAGATGGACCTCATAGATATATACAGAACATTCCACCCTAAAACAACAGAATACTCATTCTTCTCAAGTGCACATGGAACCTTCTCCAGAATAGACCACATACTGGGTCACAAATCAGGGCTCAACCGATACCAAAAGACTGAGATGATTCCCTGCATATTCTCAGATCACAATGCTTTGAAACTGGAGCTCAATCACAAGGAAAAGTTCAGAAGGAACTCAAATACCTGGAAGCTAAAGACCACCTTGCTTAAGAATGCTTGGATCAACCAGGAGATCAAAGAAGAACTTAAACAATTTATGGAAACCAATGAGAACGAAGACACTTCACTCCAAAACCTATGGGATACAGCAAAGGCGGTCCTAAGGGGGAAATTCATAGCCATCCAAGCCTCCCTCAAAAAAATTGAAAAATCCAGAATACACCAGCTGTCTCTACACCTTAAAGAACTGGAGAATCAACAACAAATCAAACCAACTCCACACGTAAGAAGGGAAATAATCAAGATTAGAGCAGAGATCAACGAGGTAGAAACCAGAGATACAGTAGAACGTATCAACGAAACTAGAAGCTGGTTTTTTGAAAGAATCAATAAGATCGATAAACCATTGGCCACACTAATCCAAAAGAAAAGAGAGAAAGCCCAAATTAATAAAATTATGAATGAAAAGGGAGAGATCACAACTAACACCAAGGAAGTAGAAACAATCATCAGAAGCTATTATCAACAGTTATATGCCAATAAGATAAGCAACCTAGATGAAATGGATGCATTCCTGGAAAACTATAAACTCCCAAAATTGAACCAGGAAGAAATTGACAACCTGAATAGACCGATATCTAGTAACGAGATTGAAGCAGTGATCAAAAACCTCCCAAAAAACAAGAGCCCAGGACCTGACGGATTCCCTGGGGAATTCTATCAAACTTTCAAAGAAGAAATAATACCTATTCTCCTGAAGCTGTTTCAAAAAATTGAAGCAGAAGGAAAACTTCCAGACTCTTTTTATGAAGCCAGCATCACCCTGATCCCCAAACCAGGCAAAGACCCTACCAAAAAGGAGAATTTCAGACCGATATCACTGATGAATATGGATGCTAAGATTCTCAACAAGATCCTAGCAAACAGGATCCAACAGCACATTAAAAAGATTATCCACCATGACCAGGTAGGATTCATCCCTGGGTTACAAGGATGGTTCAACATTCGCAAATCAATCAATGTGATAGAACAAATCAATAAGAGAAGAGAGAAGAACCACATGATCCTCTCCATTGATGCAGAAAAAGCTTTTGACAAAATCCAGCATCCGTTCCTGATTAAAACGCTTCAAAGTATAGGGATAGAGGGAACATTCCTGAACTTCATCAAATCTATCTATGAAAAACCCACAGCAAATATCATCCTCAATGGGAAAAAGCTTGCAGCCTTCCCATTGAGATCAGGAACACGACAAGGATGCCCACTCTCACCACTCTTGTTCAACATAGTATTAGAAGTCCTAGCAACAGCAATCAGACAACAAAGAGAAATAAAAGGTATCCAAATTGGTAAGGAAGAAGTCAAACTCTCTCTCTTCGCAGATGACATGATTCTTTATATGGAAAACCCGAAAGACTCCACCTCCAAACTACTAGAACTCATACAGCAATTCAGTAATGTAGCAGGATACAAAGTCAATGTCCAGAAATCAGTGGCTTTCTTATACACTAACAATGAAAATACAGAAAGGCAAATTAGAGAATCGATTCCATTTACTATAGCACCAAAAACCATAAGATACCTCGGAATAAACCTAACCAAAGAGGTTAAAGATCTGTACTCGAGGAACTACAGAACACTCCTAAAAGAAATTGAAGAAGACACAAAAAGATGGAAGACCATTCCATGCTCTTGGATGGGAAGAATAAACATCGTTAAAATGTCTATACTGCCCAGAGCAATCTATACTTTTAATGCCATTCCAATCAAAATTCCACCAGTATTTTTCAAAGAGCTGGAGCAAATAATACTAAAATTTGTATGGAATCAGAAGAGACCCCGAATTGCTAAGGAAATGTTGAAAAACAAAAATAAAACTGGTGGCATCACGTTACCTGATTTCAAGCTTTACTACAAAGCTGTGATCACCAAGACAGCATGGTACTGGCATAAAAACAGACACATGGACCAGTGGAACAGAGTAGAGAGCCCAGATATGGACCCTCAACTCTATGGTCAAATAATCTTTGACAAAACAGGAAAAAATATCCAGTGGAAAAAAGACAGTCTCTTCAATAAATGGTGCTGGGAAAACTGGACAGCTATATGTAGAAGAATGAAACTTGACCATTCTCTTACACCGTACACAAAGATAAACTCGAAATGGATAAAAGACCTCAACGTGAGACAGGAATCCATCAGAATCCTCGAGGAGAACATAGGGAGTAACCTCTTTGATATCAGCCATAGCAACTTCTTTCAAGATATGTCTCCAAAGGCGAAGGAAATAAAGGCAAAGATGAACTTCTGGGACTTCATCAAGATAAAAAGCTTCTGCACAGCAAAAGAAACAGTCATCAAAACAAAGAGGCAACCCACGGAATGGGAGAAGATATTTGCAAATGACAGTACAGATAAAAGGTTGATATCCAGGATCTATAAAGAACTCCTCAAACTCAACACACACAAAACAGATAATCATATCAAAAAATGGGCAGAAGATATGAACAGACACTTCTCCAATGAAGACATACAAATGGCTACCAGACACATGAAAAAATGTTCATCATCACTAGCCATCAGGGAGATTCAAATCAAAACCACATTGAGATACCACCTTACACCAGTTAGAATGGCCAAAATTAGCAAGACAGGAAACAACGTGTGTTGGAGAGGATGTGGAGAAAGGGGAACCCTCTTACACTGTTGGTGGGAATGCAAACTGGTGCAGCCACTTTGGAGAACAGTGTGGAGATTCCTCAGGAAATTAAAAATAGATCTTCCCTATGACCCTGCAATTGCACTGCTGGGGATTTACCCCAAAGATACAGATGTAGTGAAAAGAAGGGCCATCTGTACCCCAATGTTTATAGCAGCAATGGCCACGGTCGCCAAACTGTGGAAAGAACCAAGATGCCCTTCAACGGATGAATGGATAAGGAAGATGTGGTCCATATACACTATGGAGTATTATGCCTCCATCAGAAAGGACGAATACCCAACTTTTGTAGCAACATGGACAGGACTGGAAGAGATTATGTTGAGTGAAATAAGTCAAGCAGAGAAAGTCAAGTATCATATGGTTTCACTTATTGGTGGAGCATGACAAATAATATAGAGGACAAGGGTAGATGGAGAGGAGAAGGGAGTTGAGGGAAATTGGAAGGGGAGGTGAACCATGAGAGACTATGGACTCTGAAAAACAACCTGAGGGTTTTGAAGGGGCGGGGTGGGAGGGTGGGGGAACCAGGTGGTGGGTATTAGGGAGGGCACAGATTGCATGGAGCACTGGGTGTGGTGAAAAAACAATGAATACTGTTACGCTGAAAATAAATAAAAAATTTAAAAAAAAAAAAAAAAAAAAAGAATGGTCCCTGTGTAGTGGGAAAGACAAGAGAGTGAATAGATCAGTATAATACAGAGTAATAAATTTGATTCAGCATGTATTCTCTAAACCTTAACTCTGTACTAGTCATTGCTAGCTGCTGATGAAATAAGTTTCTGTCTTTAACTTGCTTAAAGTTCATGTTTTTGTAAATGTGGTTAAAAGCTAGAACCAAAGAGTACTAATTTTCAACTGTCATGGAAAGGGGGAGATTTGGGATATGTGGAGAATTTGAGGGGAAGAGTGTCAGTTTATCAAATTCTTGATATTAATGGGTTTATTTAGTTCATGGGGCTACCACACATCTATCAGTCTATAAAAATGAACTTTGAACACCCACTGGTGTCACAGAAAATTTGCTTGTTTTTTTTAAAGGTTTTATTTATTTATTTGACAGAGAGAGAGCGAGAGAGGGAACACAAGTAGGGGGAATGGGAGAGAGAGAAGCAGGCTTCCCACTGAGAAGGGAGCCCAGTGCAGGGCTCAAACCCAGGACCCTGGGATCATGACTTGAGCCGAAGGCAGACACTTAGCAACTGAGCAACCCAGGCGCCCAAAGTTTGCTTGTTCTTAACATGCTTCTACTAAGATTCAGTTTCTTCCTGGTACCTGACTCTGGACTCTATCCTGTGTTTATCACCCTTATCATGCAATTCGCATTGGTCTATCCTGCTTTTTACTCTTGTATTCATTCCCAAGACTTTTTGTTTGAATTTATGCTGCTAAACCCACAGATCTAGGAAGATCAATAAACTCCTCACACATGAAGTATGAAGAAAATGAGAGCACGGCACATCATAGTTGAATTGCTCAAAACCAGTGATAGAGAGAAAAATCTTAAAAGCAGCCAGAGGAAAAAAAGACATGCTATGTTTAGAGGAACAAAGTTACAGATGATAACAGATTGCAAATTATGTAACTGGGTAGGCAATGGAGCAATATCTTGTTAGAGGGTGGGAAATAAATCCAACAAAAATCTGGGGATCTTCTATCTCAGTGAAATTTCTAGGCTTCCAGTGGTTTGGGGTATGTCAAGATATCCCTTCTAAAGTGAAGGATAAGTTCTTGCAACTGGTCCCTTTCACAACCAAAAAAAGACACACAACACCTGGTGGTCCTCCTTCTTTGGATATTGGAGGCAATATATTCCTCATTTGTACTCTGACCCATCTACTGGGCGACCTGAAAAACTGCTAGTTTTGAGTGGAATCCAGAACAAGGGAAGGATCTGCAACAGGTCCAGGCTGATATACATGGTCCACCACTTGGGCCATACGACCTAGCAGATCCAGTGGTTCTTGAAGTGTCAGTGCCTATAGGGATGCTACTTGGAGCCACTGACAGGTCTCTGGTGAATTACAACACAGACCCTTAGTATTTTGGAGCAAAGCCCTGCTATCCTCTGTAGATAACCACTCTCCCTTTGAGAAACAGCTCTTGATCTGCTACTGGGCCTTAGTAGACATTGAACACTTAAGTATGGGTCACTAAATTACCATACGACCTGAGCTGCTGGTCATGAACTGAGTGTTTTCTGACACACCAAACCATAAAGTCAGGCATGCACAGAAGCACTCGATCATCAAATGGAAGTGATATATACATGATTGGGCCCAAGCAAACCCTGAAAGGACAAGTAAGCTACATAAAGAAGTGGCCCGAATCCCCTTGATCCCCACTCCTGCTACACTACCTTCCCTCTCCTGGTCTGCACCTATGACCTTATGGGTAAAATTCCCTATGATCACTTGACAAAGAAGGAAAGGATTTGTGCCTGCTTTACAGATGCTTCTGCATGACATGCAGGCACTATCCAGAAGTGGGCAGCTAAAGCCACTTTGGGCTCCTCGGACCTCTGAGTCAAAAAGCAAAGAGTTATTGTACTGGTTGGGGCACTTGATCCTGAGTACCAAAGGAAAATTGGACTATGACCGCAACGATACTTGCTGAATACAAAGGTCATATGAAATAAATAGAAGATCGTTATAAATACCAGCTATGGCTACATGACCAATTTCTGTCCTCCTTATTTTGTGATCATGTTTTGTATATATGTTTGTACACACACACACACACACACACACACACACAGTGAGGACTTTTGTTTGATAGAGAGAGAGAGAAAATGGAAATTGGTGATTCTATTCCTGATGCCAGCTCTCAAGCATTCCCCAGGCACGGCACCTCTCTAGGCAGTGTCCTCTTCTTCAGCTGCTGAGCCAGCGCCCAGGTGCCCAGCTCTATGATAAGCTCATTCATGATACAATGTTGATAGCTGGTGGATGGCATAATTAGGAATTTCAGACCAGGAGATACAATGGGTCAGAAGCAGGGAACCCTTCTCAGCCAATCAAGTCACACCAACATATCAACTTTAAAACAAAGCAGAGGGGTAACACGTGGACCATAGCAGTAACTACTACTTGCAGAGCCTTTAAAAGTTCCCTTAGCTCTTTTTTTGTGTGTGTGGGTTTCCTTTTTATTTAAATTCAATTAATTAACATACAGTGTATTATTAGTTTCAGAGGTAGAGTTCAGTGATTCATCAGTTACATAGAACACCCAGTGCTCATTCCATCAAGTGCCCCCCTTAATGCCCATCCCCCAAGTACCCCGTCCTCCCACCCACCTCCCCTTCAGCAACCCACAGTTTGTTTCCTATGATTAAGAGTCTCTTACGGTTTGTCTCCCTCTCTGATTTCATCCTGTTTTATTTTTCCTGGGTTTGTTTCTTTTAGTAATTAACCTCATACTGTACGTATTGTTCTTTAATGGGCTTATTGGAGATGTTCTCAGCCAACCGCACTCCTTTTATCCATGATATATTCCACAGAATTAGTGTCACTGTTTGGGATACTTCATTCTGCTGTTATAATTATGCCCACTTCTGTGCACAAACTTGAGCACAGGGGCTGGAATTTGAGGGGAAGAGTGTCAGTTTGAGGACTCGTCAATCAGTGGTGAAGGCGTATTGACTTGGCACTGAGCAGGCGGCAGGCAGTGACACGCTCACTCCGGCAGGAGGGCGGCTGGACTGTGAATTCAGGACCCACAGGCCGATGGCATCCTGGGTGACAGGGACATGGCTGGTTTTGCTTTTAACTTTTGTTTTTCTGGGAAACTCTACCTCTCCCTCTATTCTAAATAGAAGGCTTGCGGGATAGAGTGTTTTTGGCTCTAGATTTTTTTCCTTTTAGTGGTTGGAATTTATCATGCTGCTTTCTTCTGGCCTGCAGAGTTTCTGCTGAAAAAGCCACTGATAGCCGTATGGGGTTTCTCTTCCATGCCACTGCTTTCCTTTCTCTTGCTGCTTTTAAAATTCTCTCTTATCTTTACTTTTGGCCATCTTATTTACTTTGTGTCTTGGTGCAGACCTCTTTGGGTTGGTTTTGTTGGGGGCTCTCTGTACCTCCTGGATCTGGATTTCTCTTTCCTTCCCCAGATTCATGAAGTTCTTAGCTATTCTTTCTTCAGACAAATCTGCCCCCTTTTCTCGCTCTTCTCCTTCTGGGATCCCTATCATGCGATTGTTACGCTTGACAGTGTTGTTGAGTTCCCTGGGTCTATTCTCATTTTGTGTATTTTTTAACCCTCTCATCTGCTGAGCTTGATTACTTTCCAAGACCCTGTCCTCCAGGTGACTGATCCATTCTACTTCCTCTTATTTACCATTTATCCCTGGTGGTCTATTTTTATTCCCATTCGGTAAGTCCAGTAGCTCTAATTTATTCTTTAAGGCTGTCTTCTCTTGGTGGAGGGTCTCATAGAGGTTCTGACTCCTTTCTCAATTCCAGTGAGGATCTTCATGAATGTTACTTTAAATTCAATATCAGACATGTTTCTTATCTCCATTTCGCTTAGGTCTCTTGCTGTGATTTGTTTCTGTTCTTTCATCTGGGACATATTCCTCTGTCTCCTCATTCTGTCTATCGCTGTGTCTGTTTCTCTGTGTTAGGAAAGTCAGCGACGTCTCCCTCACTTGGAAGTAGTGGCTTTATGATGAAGAGGTCCCGCAGTGCAGTGTCCCCTGTTCCCTAGAACCTGGCACTTCAGGGTTGTCTCCTATGTGTGTTGCCCCAGGGGTGTCCTACCATTGTGGTGGAGCTGTGTTTGCCTTCAGTCACGACTGTGATGGCTCTCTGCCTGTTGTGGGCAGAGTCTGGCCCCCGTGGTGTTAGTGGGTCAGTCGGGGGCCGCCTTGGGCTTGAGTTGAGTCAGACCAGGCATCTACCAGAGATGAAGTAGTCCCAAATTGCAGGCACTTTCCCTGTGTTTTCCCCTGCAAAGCTTTTGGAGGTGGGCAGGGCCTGCAGGCAGACTGGTGTGTGGTTGTCCTCCACTCTCCAGGAGCAAGACTCTCTCTGGAGTGGTGCTGGCCCTCCTCTGGGTGCTCACAAACTGTCAGGCTTGTGGCAATGCTTTGATGGATCTTGCCCAGAGCGATCGGAGAGGGTGGATCTGTTTCGCTGCAGCCTCTTGTCTATGTCAGGCCGTGGAAAGTCCTTTCTCCCAGCTATCTGGTGGCTTTCTGAGTTATTTATGCTGATGGGGGTGCTCTCTAGGGGACCACACAGCAAGAGCTGAGCCCAGAGTCCTCCTACTCTGCCATATTCCAAGCAGCCTTTGCCTCTCTTAGCTTTTACATTTAGTGTCTTACTTGAGCCTTGCTCAGTATCTGTGAGCCAAACAGAATAGGGATTTTTTATTATCAGTTGAAAATGAGCAAGATGATGATTGGAAGGGCTGAGCAGTACCAAGGATGTGGCAAGGCAGGAATTTTAATGGCAGTTTCCTGCTACTCGTGCCCCTATCCATGACAGCCTTGGCTTGATTATTTTCAGACACAAGGAACCCAGATTCTCACATGTCCCAGGAATATAATTCTCAACTGATTTAACATCACTGCACCTATATCTTTGGCTCCCCCATTTTGATTGTACCCTTTTTGCCTCACAGGTAAAGCCATAGCACCAACACAATGTCTTTATTTGTAGGTACTTTTCCTTTTCCCTACTAACCCAGATGTATCTGGCTGGTTTATCAGTCTCGGAAATCATCTCTGAGGTGGTTCCTTGCAGCCTGCTCCCTGTTTTGGAAATTCCCTTTCCATTTTGATGTATAGATATTTGTCCTTCTGCTAGTTAGGGCCAAGCTGATCCATGGTAGGAGGCAATCAATGCTTAGAGGTGGAACCCTTTGTTTAAATGGACTCTATGCAGAATTACCATGTAATTTTTACAAAGTAAAAGGAGAGTTGCTATTTGCAACAACATGGCTGGAACTAGAGGGTGTTATGCTGAGTGAAATAAGCCTATCAGAGAAAGACTGTTATCATATGATCTCACTCACATGGAATTTAAGAAACAAAGCAGAGGATCATAGGGGAAGAGAGAACAAAAATAAAGCAAGATGAAATCAGAGAGGAGACAAATTTTAAGAGACTCAATCATAGGAAACAAACTGAGGGTTGCTGGAGGGGAGAGGGGTAGAGGGACGAGGTAACTGGGTGATGGACATTGGGGGGGTGCATGATGTAATGAGTACTGGGTGTTATATAAGACTGATGAGGGTGCCTGGGTCACTCAGTCAGTTAAGTGTCTTCCTTCAGCTCAGGTTATTATCTTGGGGTCCTGCAATTGAGCCCCACATCAGGCTCCCTGCTCAGCAGAGACTCTGCTTCTCCCTCTCCCCTTCCCCCACTCATGCTTGCTCTCTCTTTCCCTCTCTGAAATAAATACATAAAATCTTTAAAAAAAATAAGACTGATGAATCACAGACTTCTGCCTCTGAAGCTAATAATACATTATATGTGAATTAATCAAATCTAAATAAAAATAAATAAATAAAATTTTAAAAAAGAAACTTTTTCTCTTTGTTATCTTCTAGGAGTTTTACATTTTCAGGTCCTACAGATAAATCTTTAATCCATTTTGAGTTTTTTGTTATGTATGATATAAGATAAGGGTCTAATTTCATTTTTTTGCATATGGATATCCAGTTTCCCAAACACCATTTTTTTAAATTAATTTATTTATTTTAATAAACATATAATGTATTTTTATCCCCAGGAGTACAGGTCTGTGAATCGCCAGGTTTACACATTTCACAGCACTCATCATAGCACATACCCTCCCCAATGTCCATATCCCCACCACCCTCTCCCATCCCCCCTCCCCCCAGCAACCCTCAGTCTGTTTTTTTTTTTTTTTTAATTTTTTTTAAATTTATTTATTTGTTAGAGAGAGAGAGCAAGCACAGGCAGACAGAGTGGTAGGCAGAGGCAGAGGGAGAAGCAGGCTCCCCGCCGAGCAAGGAGCCCGATGTGGGACTCGATCCCAGGACGCTGGGATCATGACCTGAGCCGAAGGCAGCCGCTTAACCAACTGAGCCACCCAGGCGTCCCCCTCAGTCTGTTTTTTGAGATTGAGTCTTTTATGGCCAAACACCATTTATTAAAGACACTCTCCTTTCCCCACGGTGTATTCTTGGCACGTTTGTTGAAGATCAGTTGACCATAAATGTGTGAATGTATTTCTGGGTTCTCTGTTCTGTTCCCTTGATCTATGTGTCTGTTTTTATGCCAGCACTGTACTGTCTTGATCACTGTAGTATTGTAATATGTTTTGAAATGAAGACATGTGACGCTCCAGCTTTGTTCTCTTTGCTCAGGATGCTTTGGTTATTCAGAGTCTTTCTGTTCCCATATGAATTTTAGGACTTTTCCCTTATTTGTTTAAAAAATGCCATTGAAATTTTGATAAGGGTTGCATTAAATCTGTGGATCACTTAAGGTAGTATGGACATTTTAACAATATAAAGCCATCTAATCCATGAACACGTGGGATGTCTTTCCACTTATCTGTGTTTTCTTTCGTTTCTTTTCTCAATGTTTTATAGTTCTTGGTGTACATGTCTTTCACTTTCTTAGTTAAATTTATCCTTACGTATTTTATTATTTGTACTGCTATTGTAAGTAGGATTGTTTTCTTGATTCTACTTAAAGTGGCTCTGAGCCTCACTGATTTCATCTAGAATATGTAGATATTGGATCAGTGAGAACATTCTTTCTCCCTCCAAAATAAAATCTGTTCCTGAAGTCCAAACTATAAATTAACATATACAAATAGAGTTCTTTTTGTTAAATCAGGCATGAGGGCCTGCAACTTGCCTGTTCCCCAGTGACTTGTACCTCCAGTGGCCCCTGAAGTGACTCCATGGAGCCTAACACCTAAATAATCTCTAAGGCTCTTCTGAAGGAAAAGAATGTCATTTGTGGGGCACCTACTATGTGCTAGGCCCTGGGCCAAGCAGAAGCCAAGATCTAAGGCATAAGATTCTCAGGGGGGAAAGGGAGGCAGCAAATGGCAGGAGTAGACCTGGTTGGAAGGTTCCTGGTAGAAAAACAGACCTCAAGCCATTTGGGGATATGAAGCCGGAGTTCAGAAGGAGAAAGAGCAGACCAGCTTTGCAATGTTGCTATTCAGACTGTGTGGGCACAGGTGTGTTCTTGACAATCGGAAAGGGCTCTCGGATTACCCCCATGTTCCAGCTGCTTTTAAAGTGCTCTTCTTTTGGAGTTTGGATGAAGTCATGCTTACCTCCTATAGGTGCTGCTCAGCTGTCAAGAGCTCTCCAACCCTCCCGGAAGTCCTCTTGAGACAAAGGGACCTGTGGGCGGCAGAGGTGCCCAGACTCCTGTGAGTGGGTGGGAGATGGAAACAAAGCAAATGGGATTTAGAGCAGGAGTATGTTCAAGTCATTCTTGGTGATGTCGCTAGGAAACAGAAGCAGTGGAAATAAGCACCAGCCTAATTTTGTAGTTCAACTTAATTTCTGAGAGGCTGAGACTAATGAGCAAAATGGAGCAAAGTGAAGAGACAATGTCTTGGGGAATCAAAGTTAGTGGAAAGTTTCCACTGAAAATAGAAGATCTAAAGAGCAAAAGTATTTGAAAGTTCCTCTTCAGTATTAGTAGAAAATGAACCTGACATTTAAGAGTCAAACAGTCCAGTGCCAGCCCACCAGTCTAGCCTTATCTCTACTTCTCTTTGACCATCACCCTCTACTCGACTAGTAGGCTTTGATCCCTGAATAATTGTAGTTGTTGGATTTCCCATCTCCAAGCTTCACCTGATTCTCTACCCCTCAACCTCCACCCATGACCCTCTTTCTCCTTAGAGTTCTCTCTTCTCTGAATCCCTGAACCACTCACACACATCGGCATTGTTCTTCCACCACCCAATCTCAGAAAGCATTATGTCTTCTTTATGGTATGTAAGTCTGTCTTCCCAACTAGATTCGAAGTGCCTGGAGAACGGGTATCTTGTTATGTCCCTTGCCTCCTCTCCCCAGAAATCCAGCCAGGATGGCACAATTAGTGGAGCAAAATGATCTTCTGGTTGTTTTGTTGATTAGTACAAATATATCAAGAGCCTCTGACCCATATACTCTGCCCTGAATTCTTTATATAACCTTGAAAAAATTTCTGCTCCTTTATGTGTTTCAGTTGCCCCATCTGCAAATGATGGGGTTAGACTCAATGAAGCCTAAGAGCCCTTTGGGCTTGGACAGCATGTGACCCTACAAGCCCATGCTCAAAGCGACGAAAGAGGATCAACCCAGCTTGCTAACCAGGCTGGCGAGGGAGGGAGAAACGAATTTACCTTAAAAGCAGAACCAAACAGCAGCTGAAGAGGGACTAAGAGGACGACTAGGGGAAGGTTTTCTGGCTAGGAACTTGTGTGAGAATTGAGGTGGGGGGGACAAGACCTGCTTAGAGAACAGGCTTTTCCAGCTGTCAGTGTTTTACAAACACAAATTGCCTTGTCCTTGGTGGTGGACAAAGGGATCCTGCGAGGTCTAGTGCCCTTGGTTAACAACTGGTTGCAACACAATAAAGGCAGAATCACCAAGTTGAAATTCCCCACCTCTCAGCCCTGGGGCACTCCTGAAAGGCTAGGACAGATTAGCAACATTCCCAGACACTGCCATCTAGTGGCAGCCCAGGGCTATTTGGGGGTAAGTGGCCCTTGCATTCTCAGATGGAGTGGCCAACCTTTTGGAGGAACATGGGTCAGCCCATAGATGAAATATTGAGCTGATGAAGAATGAAAAGGTCCCCTGAGGAAAAGAATGATGAAGAAACTAAGAGAGACTAAGACAGAGAAAGACAAAGACAATGCTAAATAAGTGAGACACAGACAGATAAAGGTATTTATGAAGCTAAGTGAACCATTCACTGAAAATTGGGGAGCAATGGATGGGAAGAATTAACACAGTCACTTACTCGGGGCCAACACCCCCATCACAGCTTTAGGAGGCTGGTGATGGAAGAAGCTTCATGTAGGCCTTATGTGCTTTCTTTCCTGTGTGATCTCAATTTCCTCCCTGTCTCTTACTTTCACCTAATCTTTGTATGTCCCTTCCCTTCTGACCATTCTCTACCCAACTCCCTCTGAGCAAAAACAAAAAAAATACCAAACAGCAACAAAAACTCTTGTTGGGATTGCAGATAAGTATTAGAGCCTACAAAGGACCACTATTTTTTAAAATGGTAACACCAAAGATGTCTCCAGAGTTCTGAACACATCTAAATCCAAGTATTAATGTGAAAAGTCTTTTGCCTTGTTACATTTGTAGCCCTTCCTTGCTCCTGGGTTGCAGATCTAAATCTCCTCCTGCCTAGTGAGCATTTTTATTTGGATGTCTTCATGGTTTTTCAAAACTTAATTTTTCCAGAGTGTTCTTCCTTCTCCTTTATCCCCACTATCTGTTCCCATTTGTTGGTCCTTCTGTGTCAGCTGCTTTCATCCAACCAGTAATCCAGACCCAAACTGTCCTCTCCCTCCCTCTGCACACACTCCAGTTCTCCCATTAGGCACCAAGTCTTTGCAGCTCCCTCCAAAGCAATATCTCTTTAAAATACTATTTTCCCTTTCTATTCAGACTATCCTAGATCTGGTCTTATAACCATCCAACTGGACCATGGAAATGACCTTGATATAGATGTCCAATTCATCCACCTTTATTCATTTTCATTCATATCTTTTTCATTTTCATTCCATCGTCTTTCACTTGTGTTACTTCAATAGCCTTTTAACTAATCTATCTACTTTCAGACATGTCCTACAAAGGCCTTCCTCCACACAATAGCTAGATTGATATTTTTACCCTGCAAAACCTTGCATTTCACTTCCCTGTTTTAAACTCTTCCATAGGGCTATGGCTGAATGACCTCGGGTTGGGTAGGGTTCCCATATGTAGTACCCAAAGCACTCTCTGTAAAATATAAAAGTGATTAACTGGTCTTCACCCAAATAAGAACTTTTGTGCTTCAAAGGATTCCATCAAGAAAGTGAAAAGACAACCCAAGAGTGGGGGATAATTTTTGGAAATCATATATCTGATAAGGGTTTGTATCAGAATAAAGAAATGTTACAATTCAATAATAAAAAGACAATCCAGTGAAAATCTGGGCAAGGTTCTGAATAGATAATTCTCCAAAAAAGATGTACAAATGGCTGCTAAGGACATGAAAAAATGTTCAGTATCATTAGTCATCAGGGAGATGTAAAGGAAAATGACAAGATATCATGTCACATTCACTAGGATGGCTATAATCAAAAAGAAAGATAATATGTGTTGGCTAAGATGTAAAGAAAGTGGACCCCTCCTACACTGCTGGTGGGAATGTAGAAGGGTGTAGCCACTTTGGAAAACAGTCTAGCAGTGCCTCAAAGGTTAAACATAGAGTTATCTTATCACCCAGATATCCCACCCAGAGGTATAGACCCAAAAGAACTGAAAACATATATCTATACAAAAACTAGCACTCAGATGTTCACAGAAGTATTACTCATAAGAGCCAAAAACTATAAACAACTCAAATGTTCATCAACTGATGAATGGATAAATAAAATAGGGTACATCCATACAATGGAATGTTCTTTGGCCATGAAAAGAAATGGAGTACTGAGAGCTGTCACAGCATAGATGAACCTCAAAAACATGATGCTAAGTGGAAGGAGCCAGTCACAAAAGACCACGTATTGTATGAGGCCATTTATATGAAATATCTAGAATAGGCAAAGATAGATGCAAAAAGTAGATTAGCGATCACCAGTGGGTGGAAAATGGGGATTGACTCCTAATGAGTACAGGGTTTCTTGTTAGGGTGATGAAAATGTTCTGGAATTAGGTAGTGTAATAGTTGCACAACCTCATGAATTTGCTACAAACCACAGATTGTACACTCAAAATGTGTGAATTGCATGGTATATGAGTTATATTTTTAATAAAGCTATTACCAGGAAACAAAAAAAAAAATGTCCATAGCTCTCTGATGCTCTTAGCATTACGCCCAAGGTTTGTCTTCTGAAACATCCGAGGCTTCACTTCTACATACACATCCAGTCCCTGGCCTGCAACTGCATCACATCTGGTCAACCTAGAGCCACTTAGCTCCAGGCTCCCAGCAGGCTGAGTATGATGACCCAACTTTGTCTTTGCTCCTGCTCTCCCCTCTCTTTGGAAAGTCTCCTCTCCCTTGTTTACTTGGTGAGCTGCTACTTATTTTTGTAGAAGCAACTCAACCCTCTTCTCTCCCTGATCTCCATTTCCCTAGGCCAAGATGGGTTACTCTTTCCCTCTCTCTGTCACAACTGTTCACAGCACATATTCCATCACTGTGTGTCTTAACACAGTGTGGTAATTATGCATATTAATCTGTTGTCCTTAACTAGATGTTGAATTCCTTGCAGGCAGGAAACATGTCAGATCTGCCTCTCTATACCCAGCACCTAGCACAGGGCCTGGTACACGGTAGGTTCTAGATACATATTTGTTGGTTGAATGAATGAATTTAAATAGACTACCAGTTATTTATTCCACTTTATGGGACAACATGTTGTCGTTGAACTTTATCAGAGTGATCGCGGATGACTGGAGAGCTGGCAACAAAGTCTGAATGCATGGAAGAGTGGGGTGGACCTATTTTAGGAGCAAGGAGAGGGCCGTAAGTCTTGCAGGAACACTGCGGGGCAGGACCCTGGGAGACCAGAAGGCCCACAGAGGTTTGTGGCAGAAAGGGAGGAAGTGAGGTTCACTGGGTTTGGAAGAAGAGGATAGCAAGGGGAGGGAACATCAGCACACAGGGAGGAAGGTGGGTCTCCTCTTAATCCCCTTGCCTGAAGTCATTGACCCATTGGGTGGTGAGCTCCTCAAGGGCATGGATCATGTCTGATTCTTTTCTGGAGCCCTGTGCCTAGCTCAGTGCGGCACAAGATAGCTGGGAGATGAGTGGAGACGTTTTGGTTGCCCGTCAGGGTCACGGCAAGGGAGCAGCCAAGCGCAATCGGATCTTGTCTTGGGCTTCCTAGAGCTGTGAGCTCTAACTCACTGACCAGTTAACTTAACCCTAACCAGTGAGTACTCTGCTCCTTCAGAGGAGCTGGCCAGCCTCGCCGGGCAGAGCGATACAAAACGGGGACAGCCAAACTACTGTGGCTTCAAAGGCAAAGGCAGACATTAGAACAGCTCTTGAGTCACTGCTACCACAGGCCTCTCCTGAGAGATGCGACAACCTAGGAATCTGGCGCTCTCGACACTGCCCCAGGATTCCCACTATGCATGCTGGTGGCATCACACAAATACCCCACTTCCTGGCTTCCTAATCCTACAGGGAACCCCACCAGATTTCCAGACCAACGACCCAGAATAACCAGATAAGACCAGCTGGCCCTAGCCCAGTCTAGCCGTTTGCTCTTTTTGTGGGGGGTGGGGGTGGGGGTGGGGGGTGGGTGGGATGGGGATGAACCATGGACCAAAAGGTGGCCGATACTAGATGAAGCTGAAATGCCAAACTGCCTTAGTATACTATAGAAGAAGGAAATCTGCCTCAAATCTGTAACATAGAAATCCTGCCTGAGTTTCCAGCCAGCTGGCCTGTCCTACGTATTTCGAACTCGCCAGCCCCCACAAACACATGAGCCAATTCCCTAAAATATCTCCCGAGATGTTATATATATATATATAAAATACAAAATACCTCGAAAGAGAGAGAGATTGAATATCTACATATATTCTGTTTATCTGGAGAACCTTGAATGATACTCCCAGCAAAAGAAGAAACCCTCGAAGAGAAAAATGTGAAATGTATCTATTTCACAATTTTGTCCCAGGGCAACTTTCTCAGACAAAGGACAGCTTCCATGGATGGCCTGTTTGTCATCTGCCAGTTTCTGATTCGAAAAAGTTGTTTCTTTGCTGAGCATAGCTCTATATGACAACAGCCACTTTTGATTACGTGCACAGTCAGGGGCCTGTGACAGCACAGGTGCCGGCAAACCCTGCTCTTTCTGTCATCTCAATGGCAGAAGCGACAGTTTTTCCTTTCTTTCCCGGTGTCAGCCAGAAGCCGGTCTGGAGACTCACCCGGACAAGTCTGGGTGTGGCTCTGATTGTAAGCCAAGCAGCTCGAAGGAGAGTGAGGAGCTTTTAGGGACAGTCACTCAGCAGCAAATACACGCCCGAGGCAAAGACAGCGGGTTTTGCCACTTCCCCATTTGAGCTGCTTTGCCCGAACTTGAGGGCCTTGCCAATTACCAGGTTTCTGGGCAGCACACAGCAGAGAAGTGAGACAATACACTCCACAGGACCGATCAGCATCAGCGGACAAGGTGGGCGCTGAATGTAACACTTGAGCTGTGGTGATAATTAAGTAAGGCCTAGGGAAGAAGAGAAGGCGATTCTTGTTCAATGTGGGGAAAGAAAGTTCAGGAAACAAAGTTCCTTTTTTTTTTTTTTTTGAAAGATTTTATTTATTTGAGAGAGAGAGTGTGTGCAAGAGCGAGCACAGAGGGAGAGGGAGAAGCAGATTTCCTGCTGAGCAGGGGACCCCTCCTCCCCACCCCAGCAATGCGGGGCTCAATCCCAGGACCCTGAGATCATGACCTGAGCCAAAGGCAGCTGCTTCACCGACTGAGCCGCCCAGGCAACATGGAAACAGAGTTCCTTTAACGGAGTTGTGACCTCTGTTCTAAAACCTAAGACGCTGAAGCATCACCAAGTTGTTTGCCTCTTTAGATCAAATACAAATACATTTTGTACGAGATGCTTAAAACCATGATTAATTCAAATTGTTCAATTGTTCCCCTCATCCGTATTCGCAGTCACGATCGTCTGCCGGCTCCAGATGTTTCTAGGAGTGGTTTGCTCTAAAGCTCACTTGACAGCGCTCCATGGCATTCCTTTCACTGATGATTAACAGAGGACACAAGGCCTGACTCACAGCTTGGCCAGAGACCGGCCCGATGAAGGCAAGCTGCACACAGTCACAGCTTCCCTCCCCGACTGGGGCCAGTTTTGTGCATTCACAGCCCTCTAACGGGAGAAAGGGTTTCCCTCATTTCGGAGCGGGTTCCTAATCAGCTTGTCGGAGAAGGGGAAGGTCCCAAACTCAGAGCCAGATGAAATTGCAATGGTCATGCCCAAGCAGAGACTGAACTGGATGCCTGATCTGTAAATGGGTAGTAGGTCTGAGAGCACGGAATTACAAGACGTGCTGTTTGTCTTTCTTTGCAGATGCCTGCTCCCTTGAGGAAGAAAAAGGCGCTCTACTTCTTAAATTTTAATGTGCGTGTCGATCAACTGGGGATCTTGTGAAAATGCAGATTCTCATTTGGTGAGTGGTGGACCTGAAACTGTGAATTACTAACAAGCCCCTCACGACACCTTCCGCAGCTAGTCCTTGGCCCACACTTCAAGTCCAAGGTTATGAAACAAGCATAGATCAGCAAATGGGCCCCACACCTCTAGCGCCACGTGAGATCTGTCAACACACACAACACACAGAAATGCCTGGTCCTTCCCTCCTGCGGTTCTCAGTCTAGTAGAGAATGAGCCCGTGTGCATGTAGTGGGCCGCAAGGGAGGCAAAGAGGGCGGGGCTGTTCACGGGAACAAATGGTCATTTCCGGCTGGGAGCGGGGGGATACAGCAAAAGCTTCAGAGAGGACACACGGCTTTTAAGCAGGGGCACGAAGGAGAGCTATGACTCAGGCAGAAATGTAGTAAGCGCCTGCCCGATGGATGGATCTCCAAAATCAAAGACACAGAGGCCAGAGAGCAAAAGGTGTGGGCAAGAAAGAGCATGCGACTTCATTGCCCTGCAAGATAGACTTGGCGAAGCAGAAAGTAAAGCAGACAAATAAGGTTGGCCACGGAGTTTAGGACCAAGTTGCAGAAGATCTGGATGTCATATCATACAAAAGCATCATGGCTTCATTCTGTAAGCAAGGGGGAAACTGATTTTTTTTTAAGCTCAAATGTGACTTGAACGAAGCTGTGCCTTAGATCCCAGGCTTGAGAATCCCTCTGGGAGAGGCAGAAAGGACAGTTTGGGAGGGGAGAGGCCCTGGAAGAAGGGAGAGCAGGTGGGGACTGTTATTTCGTCCACCATCCAGAAAGTATTTCTTGAGCTGCTATTCTGTTCCAACCGCTGTGCTAAACGCTTGAGCACGAACAGGTGCACATGCATCCTATTCCCTTGTGGCACCTACTGTAGGAGGAGAGCCACAGAGAAGCACAGGGGTTAGGAGAGGAGAGCATGGACCCTGACAAAGGCCCAGAGACTAGAGAACCGGGTATGTCATGAGATTGAGGAAAAGAGAGCACCTTGGTGCAGGGCCTTTGTAGAGGAGGCAAGGAGTTTAAACTTGGCCCTAAAGGCAGTGGGAAACCATTAAGCACAGGAGTGATTTAATGAGATATGTCTATTAGAACAACTCTTCTGTGTCTTCGCTCTGTGGAGGATGGATGGGGGTGGGGAGCAAGATTCCATGCGATGAAACTGGTTACCAGAATGTTTGAGCAGACCAGACGAGAGGGGGTAGAGACTTGGTCTGGATGGAGAGAGGTAAGTGGACAGAAGCGATAACTGAGGTAAAAGCAAGAACTGGAGAAGGCGGGGAAGGACAAAGAAGAGTAGAGAGTGGAGAGTGGCACCTGCCACTGATGTAAAGAACGTAAGAGAAGTTGATTTGGAAGGGAATGAGGAAGAGAAGTTCAGGTGAAGTTCCTGTGGGACATTCAGGGGGAAATAAATAGGCAGATCTACACAGTATAAGATTTTGAGAGGGATGGAAATTTAGGAGTAATCAGGATAAAGATGGTGGCTGAAGCAAGCCTCCCAACTGGCCCCCAAATCCATCAGGGATGGACACTGCAATGGATGGGTTAATACAGCAGTCCAGATGCTTCCATGACTGCAGAAAAGGAGAGTAGAGTTCGGGGAGGTGAGTCACAGAGATTTTTGAGAGTGTCAGAAATGATGGCATCCTTGCCATTGGTGTGCAGCCTGTCAAAGTGAGGAACAGCTCTTGTTTCATCTGGGAAGTCTAACAGGTAAGTTACGAAAAGAGGATTCAATACTTGGCAGGCAAATTTTATAGCAGACAGTTTCTTAAGAGTCTTGGGTCAGCTCCCCCTGCTCAGCTACCCGACACGTTCTTGACATGTATAAGCTCAGAGCGTGCACGCTAATTCTAGTATTAGCCTAAGCAAAATCATAATTAGGAACGCCTGCTTTGGCTGGGAAAAATCTATAATACATTCCCTAAACAAATAAAAATGACCTTTTCTCCTATGCTTTTGATTACTTACACCACTTGGCCCTTTCAGGAGTCTGGATAATTGAGTTGGCTCAATTAGATGTATGACATAAAGATGTGCATTCTAAAAAAGACAACGCAAGGTAGGTTGCCTTATACAAGCGGTCGTCTTGGATGATACGCCAATCAGCTACATCCAAAATGTACTTTGAAATTATTATGGCAGCAAATGAATGTTCTCACAGCACCTGTTGAAGTGGAACTCTCAACAAAATGAAAATAAGGAAATAAAGCCCGAGACAATATGTCTTCTCAGTCAGCACTGGAATGTTGCCTTGGGTGGTGGGGAATGCCCTCTGAACTCGATCTGATGCAAACCTTGGGATGACATCATGCACTCGTATGGGAGAAGATTTGAGTGAAACCAGGACTTGTAAAGGTATGCGGTGGTGGTGGGTGGAAAGGCAATGCCAGGGAGCAATTATTAGCCTCCGAACAGGCAAGCACGTGGAGGAAGGAGACCACCTCCCTAAATGACTGATTATGAGTCAGCCTAAGAGTTTCCCCCACCTGCCCATTGAAGCTAGAATTGCCAAGATCTGGGACTAAAGTCTTTCTTGCCCAACTCAAGAGGAGACTTTTGGAATACTCCCTTCAGGGACGACATCCTACTAAGGCTTGGATCACACAGAAGTGCAATGATACAGGAACAAAGCCTTTTTCATGGAGATTTGAACAGGTTTCCCACAAGGAAATCTGGCCTTGTGTGCCGAGGGATCATCAGGTAATCAGATCTCTATCACCCTACCTCCTTGTGTGGGCTATGAAGCAGTTATGAAAGACGGTGTTTCTATTATCTATCTTCACCTAACAAACTTACCCGGAAACATGATGACTAAAATATCAAGTGATTTTCTCTCACTGTTCTGTGGATTGGCTGGCTCCACTGGGCAGCTCTTCTGCTGGTCTTACTCGGGGTCTGTTCATGCAGCTGTATTCAAATAGCAACTTGGAGTCATCCAGAGGCTCAGCTGGGTCTCTGAGATGATTGGCCCTTTCTTCCTGTACCTAAAATCTCAGGGCCTCTCCTCTCCACATGCTCCATCCAGCAGGGGAGCCAAACTTCTTACAGGGCTCCCCCCAACTGAGTGTTCTAACAGAGAGAGAGTAAAAACTCCCAGTGCTCTTAAAAATATGCTTGGAATAGGCAAAACTTCATTTCTTCTGGATTCTATTGATATTTTTAATCATGTGCCAAGTGTCCATTTGATTCTTTATAGATTCTAATGACTGGATTGAATTTTTCTGTTCATATATTTTTCCATCTTTTCCTTTATTTTTCAAACATACAGTTATTAGAAATTCCTTGTCTGCTAACTTATATATCCGGATCACCTGTGGGTTTCTCTCTATTGTCTGGTTTGGGGTTTTGTTCTTTTTTAGGTTTTCCATCATATGGCCTTCTCTCTTATAATTCCTAAAAAGTTTTGAATGAATGTCAACCAATTGTGTATAAATAAATATATAGGTTCCAGATGATGTTATCTTCTCTCAGAAAGAATCCACTCTTTTCTCTGTTAAGTAGATCAAGTAACGGCAAATCACTTTTACTGAATCAGTGACTAAGCTGAATCAGTCCAGGTTCAATGCTGGTAAAGCCCTTCTACTTTTCTTTTGCCCCTACTTCTAAGAAATTACTGTCCAGAACTTTCAGTTGATGATCTTTTGTGTTTAATGAAGCCCTTACCATTGGTAGATCTTAAACAGTAATTCTTATCTACTCAGAACAGTGAGACTGCCCAAAACACTATTTTGCTTTTTGAGGCTTTCTGTTTAGCTTCTTAATCTCTAGATGCAATCAACACATGCAAATCAATAAATGTGATACATCACATTAGTAGAACGAAAGATACACATTGTATGATCATCTCGATAGTTGCAAAACTCAACACACTTTGATGATTAAAAAAAAAACTCTCAACAAACTAGGCAAAGAAGAAATTTACCTTAATGTAGTAAATACAATATATGACTAACCCACAACAAACATCATACTCAATGGTGAAAAACTGAAAACTTTCCTCTAAGATCAGAGCAAGGAAAGGATGTCCACTCTCGCCACTTCTATTCAACATGGTACTGGAACTCCTGGCCAGAACAATTAGACAAGAAAAAGAAACAAAGGCATCTAAATCAGAAAAGAAGAAATGAAAATATCTCTGTTTTTAGATGGCATGTTCTTTTACATATAAAACTTTAAAGTCGCCACCAAAAAAAAAAAAAACCACTTAGAACTAATAAACTATTTCAGCAAAGTTGCAGTAGAGTACAAAGTCAATACATGAAAATAAGTTGAATTTCTATACACTAACAATGAACTATCCAAAAAGGAAATTAAGGAAGCAATCCCACTTAAAAAAAAAAAAAAAGCAATCCCACTTAAGATAGCATCAAAAGGAATAAAATACTAAGGAATAAGCTTAACCAAAGGAGTGAAAAACATGTACACTGAAAACTACAAAACATTTATGGAAGAAATTAAAGACGACACAAATAAATGGAAAGACATCCCACGTTCAAGGATCACATGACTTAATATTATTAAAATGTTCATATTGCCCAAAGTTATTTACAGATTCAGTGCAATTCCTATCAAAATCCTAATGACATTTTTTTTACAGAAATAGAAAGAGCAATCCTAAAATTCATATGGAAACACAAAACGCCATCAATAGCCAAAGCAATCTTGAACAAGAAGAATAAAGCTAGAGACATCACATTTCCTAATTTCAAAACATATTACCCACATGTATGCAGTAAATCGATCTTCAACAAAGGTGCCAAGAATAGACAGTGGGGAAGGAGAGTGTCTTCAACAAATGGTGCTGGGAAAATGGGATAATCACATGCAAAAGAATAAAATTGGACCCTTATATCATACATAACAATCAACTCAAAATGGATTTGATATTTAAATGTAAGACCTGAAATTGTAAAACTAGAAGATAACAGAAGAAAAGCCTCTTGACATTGGTCTTGGCAATGATTTCTTGACTATGATATCGAAAGCATAAGCAGCAAAAGCCAAAATAGACAAATAGGACTACATCCAGCCTAAAAGCTTCTGGACAACAAAGGAAACAACAGAGTGAAAAGGCAACGTACAGAATAGGAGAAAGTATTTGCAAGCCATATATCTGATAAGAAGTTAACAACCCAAATATATAAGGAACTCCTACAGCTAATTACCAAAAGAAAACAAAACCAAAACAAATTACCTGATTAAAAATGGGCAAAGGACCTGAATAGACGTTTCTCTGAAGAAGACATGCAAATGGCCAACAGGTACGTGAAAAATGCTCAACATCACTAATAATTAGAAAAATACTAATCAAAGCATCAATGAGATATCACCTCACAACTGTTAAAATGGTTATTATAAAAAAGATGAGATAACAATGTTGGTGAGGGTGTACAAAAATCAGAACACTTGTACACTGTTGGTGGGAATGTAATTTGGTGCAGATGCTATGGGAGACCGTGTATAGGTTCCTCAAAAAGCTAAAAATAGAACTACCATATGACCCAGCAATCCCACTTCTGGGCATTTATTCAAAAGAACTGAAATCAAGATCTCAAAGTGATATCTGCATCCCCATGTTTATTGCAGTATTATTCACAAAGGCCGTGATTTGGAAACCAACCTAACTATCCATTGATAGATGAATGGATAAAGAAAATACGGTATACGCATATAATGGAATATTATTCCACCTTAAACAAAGAAGGAAATCCTGATGTGTGATACTAAATAGATAAACCTAGAGGACCTCATGCTAAACGACAGGTACTCTTTCAAAATTAATCAAATTTCTAGAGGAAAACACTGGATATGTGTCAGGTTCATTTCTTTCCTTTTCTCTTTTTACTGGGTCTTGGCCCCTCAAATCTTCCCCTACCCCCACAAAAGCTGTTTTTCCGATGTCCTCCAGCAGTGACCCTCTGTCAAGCCAAAGCCCAGATTCTCAATCTCTTGCTCTGTGCCCAGAATTTGCAAATGTCCCCCGGGAAAAAAAAATAACTCTTCTTTCAGTAGCTCAACCCTCTTTGAAATCTTGGCCCCTCCGATGATGATTGCTTTAGCAGTTTCCAGTGTTTTTACACACATACATACCCAGATTTTTTAGCTGTTCTTGGCGAGACTGAAATCAGGAGCTCGCTGAGAGATTTAAACGGAGAACTAACATGACCAACCTTGCACTTCATGAAGGTCGCTCTGGACGCAGTGTGGAGGATGCTGGACTAGTTTGGTAGGGCTGCCGTAACAAAGTATCAGTCTGACTGGGTGGTTGCAACAACAGAAATTAATCTTCTCACAGTTGAGGAGGATAGAAGTCCAAAATCAAAATGTACTGTGTCCAAATTTCCTCTTCTTATGAGGACACCAGTTACAAATTAGATTAGGGTGCACCCTAATGACCTTATTTTAACTGAATTACCTCTTTAAAGAACCTATATCCAAATAACAGCCACATTCTGAGTTACTGGGGTTTAGGACTGTTACCTACAAATTTTCTTTGGTGAGAGGATACAATTCAGTGCCTAACAGATGGCTTGTAGGGCAGCAAAAGTGGAACCAGGGAGGCCGGTGAGAAAGCTATTCCAATAATCCAAGAGAGAGAGAGAGAGAGAGAGAGAGAGATTTTGTTACGTGAGACCAAGTAATGGCGGAGGGGCTGGAGCTTTAGGAGAGAGTCAGAGGCTGGACTAGATAGGATTTGGTCATTAAGAATAGGAAATGTTGAAAAAAAAAAAAAGAATAGGAAATGTTAAGATATGGGGGGAAGAGTCAAGGATGATACCTAATTTTTTTTATTATGTTTAGGTAGCCAGCATATAGTACATCATACTATACATTGTAGTGTTCAATGACCCATCAGATGTGTCTAACACCCAGTGCTCATCCCAACACGCACCCTCCTTAATACCCATCACCTGGTCACCCCAGCCCCCACACCCCTCCCTTCTGTAACTCTCGGTCTGTTTCCTGAAGTCCAGAGTCTCTCATGGTTTGTCTCCCTCTCTGATTTCTCCCCCTTCAGATTTCCCTCCCTTCCCCTGTGGTCCTCCACGCTATTCCTTATGTTCCACATATGAGTGAAAGCATATGATAATTATTTTTTTTCTGCTTGACTTATTTCACTTTTCTGATTCAAGTATGGAGTAGAGAATATAGACATAACACGGATCAGGAAGAGTTGTCCTCTGAGATGCAGGCATAACCTCATTTCCCTCCTGCATTCTGTGATAAAGCTTAAAGCCTAGGATACAGCTCCTCGAGTGAGCTCCCCTCAGTCCATATCCGAACACCATAGCTCATAATACTCTGGGTCTGTTCTGGTCCCCATCCTGACTCCTCATCGCCTGCAATCCTGGAATGCTCAGACCTGTGCCACTGTGAGGGGGCTAGAGAGCTAGCCTCAGTCCGTGGTAGCCTAGGCTCTTCTCTCCATGGCCAGTTGGTTGCCGCCTTCTTTATTTCATGGCACCAGTCTGCTACTTGTTCTCCTCTATTCCAAGGATCCCTCGTTAGAGACCTCTTGGTGCAGATCACTTGCCTGAACACATGCTTGTGTTTGCTTTACACCTCATCTCGATGGACTGGTCCAGCTCTGCCATCTGCCACTGTCCAGTTGTGAGACTATTGCAAAACCTTGTTATTGACTCGAAGTGGTTGGCATGCCAACCTCAGAGAATGATAGCCGTGACCTGAACTGGTCCAGAAATGCTCAGGTCCCCCTTCTCAGGCTCCTCTGTCCATGTGGAGAAGAAGCCCTTCTTAAAGAATGTGAGACAGGGAGACTAAGCTAACATCTCAGGTCAGGCAAAGAGCAACTGAGTAATGAGGCTGGAGTGACACAGCTTAAAGAGAGCAGGGACTCTACCGGGAACATCCTCACCAGGATTGTATTTCTTTATCCTGTCCTGCTACATTTTTTTGGTGCCCAATCCAGAGGTCATAAACATACTTGTGGCTTGCCCATTACCCAAGCCGGCAACCTTCCTACACTATCACTCTTTAGCTGGCTTTGTCAGCTAAAGACCCTCCCTAGTCTAGCATCAAACCACTTCGCAGCTCAAAGACCTTTCCCCTACATGGGGAATCAAATTAGCATGTGTCAGAAACTGTCACTTTCCTACCACTGCCTGTTCTCTTGCTTTATTTCTTTTAGTAACATAAATCCCTGAAAACATTTTTTTAAAGATTTTATTTCTTTATTTGACAGAGAATTTGAGAGAGAGCATAAGTAAGCAGAGCGGCAGGCAGAGGAAGAGGGAGAAGCAGACTCCCCGCTGAGTAGAGAATGCAATGTGAAGCTTGATCCCAGGACCCTGGGATCACGATCTGAGCCCAAGGCAGACGCTTAACTGAGCCACCCAGTCGTCTCCCTGAAAACATTTTTTAAGATTTTATTTTTAAGAAATCTTTACACCCAACATGTAGTTTGAACTCACAACCCCGAGATCAAGAGTCACATGCTCCACCGACTAAGCCAGCCAGGCGCCCCTTTGGATCCCTGAGATCTAGCAGTGAACCTGGATCCTCAAAATAAAGACTACATTTCTCAACCTCCCTTGCAGCTATGTGTGGCCATATAACTAAATATGCATTTTGAAGTAATGCCTGCAACCTTTGAACCTTTTCTTAAAAGAAAATGGCTTACAGCAACTTCTTTCAAGACATGTCTCCAAAGGCAAAGGAAACAAAAACCAAAATGAACTTTTGGGACTTCATCAAGACCAAAAGCTTCTGCACAGCAAAGGAAACAGTGAACAAAACAAAGGGGCAACCCATGGAATGGAAGAAGATATTCGCAAATGACACTACAGACAAAGGGCTGATATCCAAGATCTATAAAGAACTCCTCAAATCAACACACACAAAACAGATAATCATGTCAAAAAATGGGCAGAAGACATGAAAAGACACCTCTCCAAAGAAGACATACAAATGACTAACAGACACATGAAAAAATGTTCATCATCATTAGCCATCAGGGAGATTCAAATCAAAACCACATTGAGATATCACCTTATACCAGTTAGAATGGCCAAAATCAACAAGACGGTAAACAAGTGTTGGAGACGATGTGGAGAAAGGGGAACCCTCTTACACTGTTGGTGAGAATGCAAGTTGGTGCAACCACTTTGGAAAACAGTGTGGAGATTCCTTAAGAAATTAAAAATAGAGGTTCCCTACGACCCTGCAATTGCACTACTGGGTATTTACCCCAAAGATACAGATGTAGTGAAAAGAAGGGACATCTGTACCCCAATGTTTGTAGCAGCAATGGCCACAGTCACCAAACTGTGGAAAGAACCAAGATGCCCTTCAACGGACGAATGGATAAGGAAGATGTGGTCCATATACACTATAGAGTATTATGCTTCCATCAGAAAGGATGAATACCCAACTTTTGTAGCAACATGGACGGGACTGGAAGAGATTATGCTGAGTGAAATGAGTCAAGCAGAGAGAGTCAATTAGCATATGGTTTCACTTATTTGTGGAGCATAACAAATAACATGGAGGACATGGGGAGATGGAGAGGAGAAGGGAGTTGGGGAATATTGGAGGGGGGGATGAACCATGCAAGACTGTGGACTCTGAGAAACAATCTGAGGGTTTTGGGGGGACTGGGGGGGAGCCTGGTGGTGGGTATTATGGAGGGCACGTATTGCATGGAGCACTGGGTGTGATGCATAAACAGTGAATTCTGGAACACTGAAAAGAAATTAAAAAATAAATAAAAATTTAAAAAAAAAGGAATAACACGGAGGACATTGGGAGATTGAGCAGAGAAGTGAGTGGGGGGAAATCGGAACGGGAGACAAAACATGACAGACTGTGAACTCTGAGAAAAAAACTGAGGGTTTTGGATGGGAGGGGGTGGGGAGTTGGGTGAGCCTGATGGTGGGTATTATGGAGGGCACGTATTGCATGGAGCAGTGGGTGTGGTGCATAAACAATGAATCTTGGAACACTGAAAAAATAAAATTAAATTTAAAAAAAAAGGAAATGGCTTACCAGCAACCCAAGCGTTTACCCATAGATGAAGGAATAAAGAGGATGAGTTATATGTATATATATACTCCATATATATACACACACACACACACACACACACACACGCACGCATACACACATACACACATATACACAATGGAATATTACTCAGCCATTAAAAAGAATGAAATCTTGCCATTTGCAATGATGAGGATGGAACCAGAGGGTATTATGCTAAGTGAAATAAGTCAGTCAGTGAAAGACAAATACCATATAATTTCGCTCACATGTAGAACTTAAGAAGTGAAACCAAGAAAAAAGTGAAAAACAAAAAACCAGACTCTTCAAGATAGAGAACACACCTGAGGGGATGGATGAAATAGGGTGAAGGGATTAAGAGAACAGTTATCATGAGGAGCACTGAATAATGGATGGAATTGCTGAGACTCATTTGATACTGTATGTTAATTTTACTTGAATTTAAAAAAGCAAAATGACTTACCTTGTGCTTTTTCTTCCCCCTTTCCTAAGAGCTAAAACACAGTCATAGTGGTGAGGAACCAATGTTGGTGATGCAGAGAAGGAAAATATTCTAGGGGTTGATGGAACCACACGATTTGAGTTCTCTGCTATGAACTCTTTCAGCACGGTGAGCAAGTCCCTTCCTCTGCCCAGGCCTCAGTTTCCTCTTCTCTGAGGTGAGGGTGATTTCGGGGATTCTGCTAGCTCTGAAGTAAGTCCTTTCTGTCTTTGAATGCGGCCATGGGCTGTGTGTCAGTGCCTGAAGTTCTTTGTAAAGATCCACTCTCTCATGTCTCCTCGGCTGCAACGCAAAGCATGCAGGGCAAGTCCCATCAAACCTCAAATACCTCAGCGTGTTTCTGTTGATCCCCTTATTTTTCGTGGATGGGACTGAAGCAATCATTTGGGACCTGAAGCCTAGACTGGTCACAAAGTAGAGCAGAGAAAAGGGGGAGCCATCAGGAGCAGGAAGAACTGTGGTGGAGGCACCCTCAGGGCCCAGGCACCCTCCGTCTTCACACAAGCTTCACAGAGAGGCCTGCCTGCGGAAATGCAGCCGCTAGTGGGGTGAAGGGTAACCCACCCAGATTCCCCAAACTGGGCCAAACAGCGGGGGCCTGGGCATTCCCAGCGGCCACTGCTTGAAGAACATTGGAGCTTAAGTCCTCGTCTGTCATCGAGTTCGCCTCCCAAGCGCGGCCCCTCCCCATGTTCCCACAGCGGGGAGACTTCCCAGGCTCTAGGCTAGGCCGGGCGGCTTCTCTTGAGGTGCTGATTGGGACCGTGCTGGGACCGCATCCATCTTACCAGGTATCCGGTTGGAGGCGATCAGAGAGGCCCTGACAGGGCAGATCCGGCCTGTGGTTTGGGGTTCCTTGCTGGGAAGGCTGATGAACTTTCTGTGAAGACTGCTGCATTGGCGCGTCGGGTTGCTTGGGGATCAAAGGGCAGTGAGGGTGCCTTTCCTCACGTGTTTCTGTCGGTACACATGACCCCAAATGCCTGTCTTCTGCCTTGCGGGTTAGGCTGTGGAAGGTGCTCGGCTCTGGGAATCTGAGGAGATAGGCTTGAGAGCACAGAGGGGCTGGAAAGAGAAGAATCAGGGGGCAGCACAGGTTGGCGTAGAAATCCCGGACGGGCTGGGGCGGGCGCAGCGCTAGGTCCATGGCCAAGTGAGTCTTTCGAGGGCAGTGGGGAGGGGGCCACAGAAAATTCACGTGGAAGCCCCACGGTGGCCGAACACATACCGAGGCCGGGATCACTGGCAGCCAGTGCTGGATCTTCGAGTTGCTCCGTCTTTATTCGTGTATTATTAGCTGGATGACCTTGACCTCGTGGGACTCAGATAAAATGACCTGGCTGAAAGTACTTTATAAAAGCAACACAAATGTTTGGTTTTATTGCATGACTCTACTGGAGAACATAGTGAAAGCGCCACACTACAAGGTATGTCACCTACCCACCCATCCGTGTCACCAGACCCCACCCTGCTCAGGACTTGTGCTAATGCCTGTTTACCTATATTGTGAAATTATTCCTGGCTTGGCACTGCTCTAAACTCCTCTTTTAAAATGCACACCCCGGACTCCAGGACACTCCTCCTCAAGGATGGCCCCCTAAGTGCCTCGGATCTCAGTGTGAAAGAGGTTTTTGGATCTTTCCTCTCCGATTATAGCCAGGACGAAAGCACAGGAGATATGTGGGCAGAGCGTTCAGAGAAGGGAGGTGAAAATAACCTGCTGTCCTTATGTTTAACTCCCACTGATTCTTTTTTAAATAAATCATTACTTTTATCTAAGTATTATATGCTGATTTACAGTGGTACATCACTGTGTCTAAACCCAGCGTATGCTACCAAAAAGAGAAAAAAAAGCAAGACCTCCTTCTCTTTGTCCTCCCTCCCCACCACCTGGCCTATCTTACTTTCAATTTTTTAACTCTTTTTTCCTGATATTTTCTTCCATATTGCTCAATAACATGCATGCATTGTTGTCTTTGGATTCATTATCATTAATCTGTTGGAGTCTCACTACGGTAGAGGAAGATTCAGTTTCCTTACAGACCCCCTCCCCCCCATTCTCCCAGTAGCTGTATCGTAATCTAAAGTTTAATTAGTTAATCTAAAATCTAAAATCTAAACCTTCATTAGAGTTACATGAAGAGCATTCACTGATGAGCCGAGATACATACTATGATCACATCTCCTTCCTTATACAATTTCTATTCTTTCAGTTGTTAATGATTACAGTCCCGCTTTGCATAGTTTATCCGGACCTGTAGCCAAGTCTTTCCACACCTTCCAACAGTCTTGTAAAATGCCTCCCAGTCCATGGTCCACGCGGTGACATGAGCAAAGCTTTTGCATTCTCTCTCAGGCTTGTGATTGTTGTTTTGTTTGGGTTGGGTTTTGAGGTCTTGTCTCGGTACATAGGACCCTCCTAGAGCCCTCAGGCGTGCTCCAATGTGAACCATGGCGCTCTGAGCATGCTGAACAGTTGTCATCCTGTCAATTCCTGTCACCTCTCCCCTGGATGGAATCCCTGTTTTGTGAACCTCTTTCTTGGTTTATGTCCTTGTTTTGGTTGAGTATCACTTCCTGAGTAAGGGTGCATTACAGGTCACATTTTTGAGACTTTGCCGAGGGAAGAAGCCTTAGTTGAAAGGAATCATTTGCTCAGAATATTGAAGGCATTACTCCGTTGTGTACAATGTTGCTGTTGAGAAGCCCACTACTTTGTATGTGACTTATCTAATTTTCTCTCAGGAAGTGTTCAGGTTCTTCTCTTTATTCCTCGTGTTCTGGAATCTCACAATATTCTTGTGCCAAGTTCTAGGTAGGCCCTTTAAATCTGAAAACTTGTATCTTTTGGAGCCGGGAAAACAATTTTGCATTAGATCATTGATCATTTTCTCCCACCATTTTCAGTTTTCTTTCTGGAAATGCTTTTAAAGCTTTCTTTTATAAAAAAAAATTTAGTTATTTTTGAGAGAGAGAGAGAGAGAGAGAGCGCGCATAGGCACACGGGGTTCATGCATGCACAAGCGGGGAGGGGCAGAGGGAAAGGGAGAGAGAATCTTAAGCAAGCTCCACACTCAGCAAGGAGCCGGAGCCAGGGCGTGCGCTCTCTGAGATCATGACTTGAGCAGAAATCAAGAGTCAGATGCTCAATGGCCTGAACCCTCCCAAGCGCCCCTCTTTCTGGAAATTCTTATTAGTTTGATGATGGATGGGTTGGATTGTTCTACTTTTCCTTATTTTCATATTGTCCACCAAAATGTAAGCTACATAAATATGGGATTTTTGTCAGTTTGTTGTTGTTGTGGATGATGATGATGTAATGATACATTCCAAGAGCTTAGAACAGTAACTGGCACATAGTAAACACTCGAGCAGTTTCAGTAAATGAAAATAAATCTTTTTGTTGAACTTTCTGTGTGATTGTTTAAACTTCATCTTCAAACCTGTTCACTAACTTTTTTATACCATGTTTTTAATTTTCAAATGCTCATTCTTTGCTTAGTCTTTCTCTTACATAATCATGTTCCTATTTTAGTGATAAAATATCTCATTTCTTTGAGGATATACATTATTGTTTTGTGGACATTTTCTTCCACTCTAAAATGTCTCAATCCCTTTTTTCTTTGTGTTGGTCTCTCTCTTTCAAGGTGAAGCTTTCTTCCCAGTGACTGGTGACCTTTGCCTAGCCATTCCTGTTTAAGAGTGAAGAATTTAGGGGTGCCTGGGTGGCTCATTGGTTAAGCCTCTGCCTTCGGCTCGGGTCATGATCTCGGGGTCCTGGGATCGTGCCCCGCATCGGGCTCTCTGCTCAGCGGGGAGCCTGCTTCCCCCTCTCTCTCTCTGCCTGCCTCTCTGCCTACTTGTGATCTCTGTCTGTCAAATAAATAAATAAAATCTTTAAAAAAAATTTAAAAAAAGAGTGAAGAATTTTTAAAAAACACTTCAGAATCTGTGCTGTCCAAGTGGGGCTTAGTAGTGTGTGGGCAGAACATCAGGCCTGCAATTTCTAAGTGTTTCTAGAGTCCTCTAAGTTTGTTGATATTCCTTCCTAACCCTTAAGTCTTCTTTTAGCATTTATTTGTATCTCCAGCCGATGTTGCCGCCACACTGTTCCTAAGCTCTTCTGAGTCCATCATTATTGGCTGCCATTCCATTTTCCTTTAAATAAAAAATGCTTATGGCTGGGGCACCTAGGTGGCTCAGTCGGCTGAGCCTCTCATTCTTGATTTTGGCTCAGGTCATGACCTGCGGATCGTAGCATTGAGCCCCATGCCAGGCTCCGTGATCAGTGGGGAGTCTGCTTGAGATTCTTTCTCTCTAAAAATAAATAAATAAATCTGTACAGTAAATGAGAATATAAATCAATAAATAACTACGTTTATGACCATTTTCTGAGTATACTTAACACAGAATGTTACATTAGTTTCTGGTGTACAGATAGTGATTCAACTTCTCTATATGTGATGTTCTGTTCATCACAAGGGCAACTGCCATCTGTCACCCTGCAACTCTATTATAATATCTTTGACTGTATTCCCCAAGCTGTGCCTTTTCTTCCCATGCTGTATTCATTCCATAACTGCCGTTCCAATTTCTTTTACCTTTTCCATCTCTCGGCCCCTTCGGCCACATTTTCCTTTTCTTGCCACCGCAGTGTTTACTGAGCACCTGCTGTCAGGTACTGTGCTAAGTGCATGGCGCTACGGATACAAAAATGAATAAGACATGGTCCCTTCTTTCAAGGCCCTCGTGATCTAGGGAAGGAGGCCACTGTGCACTCAGATGACATCAATTTGTTGTCTTCCCTGCCATTATAAAGAAATCTATAGGGTGGTATGCGAGCCCAGAAGAGGGGCTCAGGAAAGCCTTCCCAAAAGTAGGGTGTTTGAGCTGAATGTTAAAGGGTGCTGTCTTAGTGTTCTGTGAAGGCTGTAACAAGTCACAACACATGTATTGGCTTAACACAACATCCACTTATTATCACCCAGCTTTGTAGGTTAGAAGTCTGGGTACAGTGTGGCTTGGCTGCTTCCCAGGCTTTGAGTCTCATAAGGTCAACACCAAGGCGTCAGCAACTGTATTCCTTTCTGGGGCTCTGGAAGTGAATCCACTTCTAAGCTCATGCAGGTTGATGGTCAAATTTAGCTTCTTGTAATTGTGGAAACTAGGTCTTCATTTCCTTGCTGACTATCAGCCAAAGGCCAGTTTTTGCTTCTAGAAGCCACCCTCATTCCTTGTCATGGTTTCCGTGAGGCCTCCCTCTGGCGAAACTGAGTTGAGTTTGTCTCCCATTCCAGATCTCTCTGACTTCTTTTGCCACATCTCTCTGACCCCAGCTGGAGAAAGTTCTCTGCTTTCAAGGGCTTGGGTGATTGGATTGGGCCCACCCAGATAATCCAGGATCATCTTCCACGTTTTGGGGAGTGTAACCTTAATGACATCTGCATAGTTCCTTTTACTACATAGTCACAGGTCCCAGGGATGAGGACTTGGGTATCTTGGGGGGAGCCATTCTGCCCACAGTAATTTTATCCAGGAAAAAATGAGGGAAAGAGTGCTCTGGGCAGAGGCCCCAAGAGGTGAGAAAACAACTGATTTCAGGAAGCCACAGGCAGTTCAATACAACGGCACTTGCATCAAAATTAGGTTGGAGAGAGAGGCAGGACCGAGATAATCATGGCGCTTCACAATTCCAACTCTCCTGTTCTCCTCCGCGTCTTTGCCCCCCTGAGTCTTTCGGAAACACTGTATCAGAATGAACTGAATGTTTCATTTCAAGTCTTCCACAATGCCAGCTGAAACTCACTCTTCTCCCCGTCTGAATTCATCCTGGCTGATCCTCGCTTCCATCTTTCCTTCCAGTCATCTCGCTGCTCACTGTACTGGCAAGGGAGAATCTTCGCAACTGGTGCATTTGCCATCTGGACAGCCATATGTAATCCTATAAATCCCGGTCTAATTTTCCCACAACACTACTTTCATCATGTCACTACACTGCTCAGTGGATCCTGATGGCACTTCTTGGCCTGCAGAACCCACCCCAAATTCTTAAGCTGGCCTTGCCAAGTCTGAGCCTACCCTGCAGGCCAGCATTCTCACACACCCTATCCCAGGCAGCCTGGCCTCTGCTTTGCCTTCTGCCTACCATATTCACTCCCTCATGCTTTTGCTCTTTTTTATTTCCCCTCTTCTTCTATCACAATGTCTCATTCCCTCTCCCTTCTGTGCATCCCAAACACGCCTAGCCTTTGAGACACGGCGTAAATTGCACATTCTTCATGAAACTTTCCCCAAGACGGGAGCTACTGCTAATCCTTTGTTTCTCTTCCCGACTTCCTGTAGCTCCTGAGGAGAGTTTGGAACGGGCAGCGTTCCACTAAGTTGAGGGCATGTCACTCTTCATCACAAACGTTCTTTGACTTTCGTGGTGCCATGTGTGGGAGTCCCATCTTTCCAACGGCTTTAGAAGCTACTTGTGGACAGGCCGTATGTCTCATTAGCTTGGGGATAGAATCCTCCTCAGCCTTTATCCAAACATCAGACATTTTGTATACAGATTCGAGAAAGGAGAAAATGCACATGTATCTCTGCTCCATCTCTAAATTAAATGGTCATCTAAACCAAAACTCGGGGAAAGAAGATTTCCCATAATACCATTTTTCAGAGAGGATTATGAAACCTTTATCTCTGGCCTCAGAAATTTTTTACAAAGTTTCTCTTCAATGAATGTGTATCCTTATTCTTGCTTCCCCCCACGGGCCATTATTTTGTCACTTGGCCAAACATGTGGATGATTTATTGCCACTTAATCTAATTCTTGCATAGTTTTTCACCAGGCAATGAGGGGAGGAGAGAACTCCTCTATGGAGAATCTGCCAGACTTTGCCCTAAGACATTTTGCAAATAAGATGCTGGATTTATTGCAAAATTCATTCCAACAAACAAAAGTGTATAGTAAATTCAGTTCCAAATCACAGAGTCCATAAGGTTCTCACTAGAGGGCTTTGGGAACTCAAAAACCCAAATCTTTCTTTCGATTCTAAGCAGAAAACTATTACTGGAAGTGCCGACAGTTGATAACTTGGAGACATATGGTCCTATTCTCTTTTTCCAAAATGAGAATGGTGGGCTTAGCAGTAAATTGATCGTGTAAGTAAATCTAGCACTTGAAAGAATTTAATTAAATTTTCCCCATCTTCAGTGTAAACACCAGACAGGATCTATCCTCTGGTAAGGAGAGGTAATGGCATTCCCCTATGGCAAATGGCTGTTGCACTAGACTAGCTCCTGTTGAAAAGGCAGGAATGATGCTCGTGCTAGATAGCCTGTAGTCAACAGCAGATAAAGACTCTCCAATTTTGAGAGGGAAATATATCACAAAAGAACACTAACACGTCAGCTCCTTAGGAGCACCAAACATTCATTCTTGTGAGCTCAAATACAATAGCTAATAGATTCCACAGCAAAATGAAAAGGAACCATTCTCACCAGTCTGGTAACCAACGTTGCAAGTGTAGCCACAGAGTGCGGTGGTGGGTGGGAGAGAGGAGGAAATGGAAACATGGAAGGTGTAGACTTGAGTTGAAAATATTCTGGAATCATACTAATAGTTAGGAAGCTAACAACTGCTTTGGAGTTCTAGAAACCTATAAGGCTCATTGAATTTTTGAGGACTATTTTTTTTTTTCTAGGAAGAAAATCAGTTAACCTAGAAAGCCTTTCGCCAACCCGGATGACTATGCGGCAGATAGTAGCACACCCCCCCAAATCCAGTTGGGCCACTCAGCACCACGTTTTTTGCATGGAAAATGCTGGTAAAACAAAGTTGGAAACAAAACTTTCTTGCAAATGTGGACGCTTCCATCTGCTAGGAATGTCTTTGCCTCCTTCCCTCCTTGCCTCCTGTCTGCTTGAAGGAGTCCTCTTCCTCCAGAACCCAAGGGGCACCTCCTCCATGAAATTTCCCAGATTTCACCCCCCACCCCCCCCCCAGGAGTTAGCCACTATTTCCTTTGTGCTACCCCTACTGGAACCGGTCTAGATGTCCACCATTACACCGGAAACTTATCACGTCTTTGCTTGTCTGTTTCTCTTCTCTAAAGTGTAGGCTTATTGAAAGCAGGCGCGAGCATTTATAACTCCCAGTGTATCTGTCACCTTTAGCTCGGGAACCAGTACAGAGTAGTCGCTCCATATGTGTTTGCCAGATGAAAAATGCTTTAAGTACCAGGAGTAAAGCAAATGCAATGCCAAACCAGTGTGCCTAAACACAGTCGTTTCACCATTTTAATCACCTTATTGATCATTCCCAGCCATCACCTAGCTCATTTATTTGCAGAAATGTATGAGTGATGTTTACCTCTACTTCAGTGCTTACGAATGTCTTCCCCACATTCCTTATTTTTAAAAACGTATTCTTTCTCTAATAGACTGCCAATTTCTTGAGGGCAAGTGGATGTTTCTTTTGTGCATTGTATACAATAGGCATGCAATAAACACTTGTTATTTCCTTACTTTGTGCATATCTCTTTATAGTTGACAAGGCTCTTCACAGTAACCCAGTGAGATAAGCAAAGCATTATTCTCTTCATCCCTTCACTTGTTTTAATTAAGGAAGCTGATGATCAGAATCCACCTTCCAATAGTGAGCAAGACTCAGGGCTAAAAGGCCTCTTGCTTCTTGCACTGAGACCTTTTGCTCCGCCTTCTTCTTCTTCCTGTTTGGAGCAACAGCTTCTCTCTGCAGGTGTTGCCTTTTTGAAAAAAAAAATTTATTTTAGAGAGAGAGCGAGTGAGCACTCACGAGTGGCAGGGGCAACAGGGGAAGAGGGAGAAAGAATCCAAAGCAGACTCCAAGCTCAGCATGGAGCCCAAGACAGACCTTAATCTCACAACCTGGAGATCCTAACGTGAGCGGAAACCAAGAGTCAGACGCTTAATGGACTGAGCTATCCATGCACGCCAGGTGTTACCTTTTTGGAACATTGTCCTCATTGTGTTCATTGATGTAAAGCACTTAATTAAATGGGTTTGGGAATTTGGGGGGATTTGAGGTGTTTTGCTTTACTAACTTCAGCTTCTATTAGCTTGCAATATAACATAAAGGAAGCCTAGCACACTGTTCTATATCTTTTTGGTGAAGCAGCTACAATATCCATTCTAAGAAAGCTTCTTGGGGTGCCTGGGTGGCTCAGTGGGTTAAAACCTCTGCCTTCGGCTCAGGTCATGATCCCAGGGTCCTAGGATCGGGCCCCACATTGGGTTTTCTGCTAAGCAGGAGCCTGCTTCCCCCTCTCTCTGCCTACTGTGGTCTCTGTCTGTCAAATAAATAAATAAGATCTTAAAAAAAAAAAAAAAGAAAGCTTCTCAACTCGAAATTGACATTACTTTTTTTTACTCTTTTAAAATGAGATATAATTGACATGTAACAGTATATTCATTTCAGGTGTGCAACATAATGATTCAATATTTGTATATATTGCAAAATATCATTAAATGTTTTGACAGTGAGTAGTAGCAGCTGCCAGGCTTAATTGTCAAAAGGATATCTTTCAAGGTGGCCTTTAGTAATATTTGACTGTCTTTTGTTTTCTGGACCTAGGACAAAGAATGTAATCTTTCTCTGGAGTCAGCCCAGAACCTAAATCAACTTACATCAAAATCCACATTGGCTTAGTGGTCAATCACACAATCGATGTAAAAAAGCAGTACTGTGCATTTTATACCACGCATTATATTTCTTCAATGTCCATTCAAGTACATTTAAGTATTTGACTGTCCATCAAGGCTGAGAGGAGAGGTGAGGTAACCATTTTTATCCCTAGGTGAAAGATAAGAAAACAGTCCAAAATGATTAAATGCCTAGGGTTGGATAGTTACTAATTCCTTGGCTGTGAAAAAATTTGAGAAGCCTGGAGTCTATTTACAAGAATTTTTAGGGGCAGCTGGGTGGATCTTGATTAAGTGTCTGACTCTTGATTTTGGCTCAGGTCACAATCTCAAGGTCACAAGATCGAGCCCCGCAATGGGCTCCATGCCCAGCTGCTTAAGATTCTCTCCCCATCTCCTTCTGGGTCCTCCCCCTCCTGCTTGTGATCTCTCTTCATCCCTCGCTCTCTCAAATGAATTAATTAAATAAAAGAACTTTTATCAGCAACCAAGGTGAATATGCACTGTGAGTCAAAAAACCTGAAGCTCAGTCAAACCAACCGCCCACACCACAAAAGAGGGGAGACCCTTTTTTTGCTAACTGGCATATCAGAAAGGGCTTCGGTTGAGGGAGAAGTATCAAATAAATGAAACTTCAATTTTATTATGTTAGTCTCTCGCAGGCAGGTATGGAAGGAGCGATGTGCTGTGGCTGGCTGGTTCAAATGGTGCGGCAACACCAAAAAAGAGAAAGTAACTTGTACTAACGTTTTGTACATTGTTCACCATGCAGGAACTTCTCAAACACACTACAGAAAAGGCTTTTTTTTGGGATCCTTGGCAAACTTGAAGGAAGATCCTGATTTGTATTGATATGCCACTTGACTTTTCTGAACCTCCGTTTTTTTCATCTATAAAATGAGGGAAATGATTCCCATCTACAGAGGGTTGTTGTGCGAGTTAGCCAACTCAGCCTCTAGCGTGCATTGCACAGAGGACGGGCCATTCAAGAGTGAACTGAAAGGAGTTACTTGTCCCAAAAATGTAATGACAACGAGCAGTTGGGTATAACGGTTGGGGCACCTGGGTGGCTCAGTGGGTTAAGAGTCTGACTCTTGATCTCAGCTCAGGTCTTGATCTCAGGGTTGGGAGTTCAAGCCTCCATGCTGGGTGGAGAGCCTCCTTAAAAAAAATACATATACGTAGGTATCTATTAATAACATAGCTGATATTTCTAACTAAACAAAGAGTGAAATCTTAAGTATGCCAGATAAGTGTTATTGTCTTTCAAAGTGTGCCCCTTGGGAGAATATCCACTTACTCTCGTGATGCTCAAACTACTTCTAGGAATGAGAACTGCCTTCTGAGTCAATTACAGGGCCCTCAAGAAAATCAATCTCATGTCTTAATTGTCACACTTCATTCTTTTTAAAGATTTATTTATTTGAGAGAGCACACATGTGTTAGAGGATGAGCAGAGCGAGAAGAATCTTCCAGCAGACCCCCCACCAAGCACGGAGCCGGAAGTGGGGGCTCAATCCCTCCACCCATGAGATCATGACCTGAGCCGAAACCAAGAGTCAGACGCTCAACTGACTGAGCCACCCAGGTGCCCCATACTTCATTTTCAGCTCAGAATGTATGGCCAAGCTGTATCACTTGTCTTATACATGTAACTTGCCTCTAAGTGGCACGTGGCTATCCCCAAAGCCGCCGTCTATTCTCCAATGACCAGGGTCTATTCCAACTGAGTAAACATGAACATGTGCCACAGGCTATGAAAGCAGTTATCAAGTGTCTTCAAAAAAATCTTTCAAGGATATTATTTAAAAGAGACTACACACATGTGTAAATTCTGGCATATTTGTTTTTCAATTACTGTTATCGCTTCATATGAGCAGCATACAGGTATTTGGAGAAGAGTAATTGGCGTTGAAGCTGAGGCAAACATCATAGCCTGGTTTGGTTGTTGGAATTGTGTCACTGTCCCTAATAAGCTCTGTCTTGACCTCAGTCCTTGGGGCTTTCTCAAGTCCTGGTGGCCAATGTTTTCTAAATGTTCATGGAACTGTTCTACTCCTTACTTTGAGTTTTAAGAACATGGACAGTGTCCCACACAAACTTGGCCCCCACAAAGAACCCAGCATAGTGGCCTCATGCTGAGGAGAATCATAGACTCATAGGCTGCTCGAGCCAAAGAGAGCTTTAGAGATTGAAACTCAGAGATGGGAAGTGAGGAACCCAGGTTACATACTTAGTCTGCTGTAGCCAGCACACCCCATTTGAATGAATAAACCAAGTTCTCCTAGTTGCTTATTATCTGAATGAACTGGGACATCTCATACAGGTTGGCAGTCTTGTTTCTGTAACCTCCTCTGACCCCTGATTTACTGTCACAAATATGTTATATTTTGGTATAAATGTACCAGTCTAAGACCCTGCCACTCATTTCCTAGCATGATACTTTTGTTGATGTATGGGCAAAAGTTGGCAGAATCTCTGTTATAATCTCTGGTACTCAGTGTCAAATACTTAACTAAAAAACCTATTATTTATAATAATACAAAAACCTAATCTCACTTCCTTCAAAGAATAACATCAGTAGATATTAATGACATATTTGTTTGGATCCATATAAGCAGATTGAACACTAATAATGTAGTTAGTTTGCCTTCAGCTCAAATAGAACAGTAAGTAAATATTGTCTAGTTAGCAGTAACACCCAAAATATGACATTGTGTTCAACCTCAATGTTGGTTTAAATGATGTGATTATGTAATGTGATTATACTATGATTCTATTAGGCAAAAGTTCAAACAGGTGAACTAAATTTTAATATTTAATAAACTGCTGCACTAACGTACAAATTAGCTTGTTGTTTGGGATCACCTTTCAATCCATAACAATATCATTTCTAGATGATACAACTATCAACTGCCACAGATCTTCCACACCCTTTTTCTCTTAACTCTTAGAAATAGGCTGTGGTTTCTTAAGAAAGAGCCTTTGGAGACCGTCAGTTCCAAGCAGTGACTCTGAATTGGATTCCCCACCTGGAGCTAAAAGGCTAAGTCTCCTGGTTTTCTCTATATTGTTCTCTTACCTGCTCTCATCTTGCTGACCCCAAGGAAAATTCCATGCGTGCATGAAAATAAAAGTCCCTTTTATAATGTAAACATTTCAGTCCTTCTTAAAATGTCCCTTTTATAAAGTAAACAAATTGCTGGAGGAATTGGATCCTGGGAATTCATCTTGGGAAGAGAGACACGGAGAAAAAATGAACTTGTAGATATTCAGACCTGGCCATTAATGACCCGGAAGGGTCCCACGATAGAGGCATTTAAATGGAAAGACAAAACACACAACAAAACAAAACACCGGGGTACAAAACGGTGTGTACAGTGTAATAATATATACAGGCATGACTTGCTTTTCGAAAGGTAGCATCACATCACTTGACTTTTATGGAAGACATAAGTTGATGCCTGTTTTTGCTAACTGAAAGATATCTGCAGCAGATTTTCACTTTTAGGGGAAAAGGAGGAAAGCAAGGGGAGGGTTGAGTGTTGGGCTTGGAGGGAGCTCTTAGAGAGGCAGCTGGCACCCCGGGGAGCAGCGAGAGAGGCACCCCGTGTCTGCTGTCCTGCAGCTACCCTCAGCATCTCAGCCTCCAGCCGACAGGGCTTCCAACCGTGTGTGCTTTATCTTGGTTTATTTTGTCCTTCCATTAGCAAGACGCCTACTAAGGTACCAGAAAAGCCTAAGAGAGGTGGTATTTTTGGATCTGGGAACGCTCAAAATTTTTTCCACATAATGAATAGCAACTGCTTCTAAGCTTTCCGCCATCTCAGCTTATCAAAGGCTTCATAGGGATGTTCTACTTTTGGATAGTGGGGGAAACCTGTATATCTTACATGGGGTACAGTTGATATGGTGTGATAAGAATGGTACTTTACGGGGCGCCTGTGTGGCTCAGTCTTTAAGCGTCTGCCTTTGGCTTGGATCGCCCGCTTCTTCCTCTCCCCCTCACCCTGCTTGTGTTCCCTTTCTCGTTGTGTCTCTCTCTGTCAAATAAATAAATAAATTCTCTAAAAAAAAAAAAAAAAAAAAAAGAATGGTACTTCACCTCTGTGGTCTTCCCAAATCCCACAACCCCAGTCTAATTATGAGAAAAACATCAGGCAGATCCCACTGAGGGACATTCTACAAATACCTGACCAGCACTCCTCGAAACTGCCGACGTCAACAAAAACAGAGAAAGTGTGAGAAAATGCCACAGCTAAGTGGAGCCTAAGAAAATATGACAACTAAATGTAATGTGATAACTAATAGATGGGACCTCAGATGGACCGCAAAAGGGCATTACAAAATAGCTAAGGAAATCTGAGTAAAGTATGGATTTCCATTACTATTAATGAAGCAATATTGATTAATTCATTATAACAAATGTACCATACTAACGTAAGATGTTAATCATAGGGGAAACTGCATGTGGGTCATACGGGAACTCTGTACTAACTTCACAGTTTTTCTGTAAATCTCAATCAAATGTAAAATAAAAGTTTATTGAAAAGTACATAACTGTAGTAACCTCTGGGTAGTAGGATTTTAGGTAAACTTTAAGTTCTTCCTTTTCACAGTTTATAGTTTTCTACAATTTACATGTATTGCATTAGTAATAAGGAAAAAGATTTATTTGTAAAAGTATGTGAATGTGTTTTTATTCATCATAATAACAGCTGCATACATTTATTTTTTTCAAGATTTTATTTAGTTTTTTGACACACATTGAGAGAGAGCATAAGCAGGGGATAATGGCAGAGGGAGAGGGAGAAGCAGGCTCCCTGCTGAGCAGGGAGTCTGGGGCAGGGCTCGATCCCAGGACTCTGGGATCGTGACCTGAGCCAAAAGCAGACACTGAACCAACTGAGCTGCCCAGGCGTCGCACAACAGCATACATTTAAAACATCATATATATGTACCAGATCTACTTACTGCACACAACGCTTGCTGTTTACATTGATTTGCAAGCCCTTAAATGATCCACAGCCCGTAGTTTGGAAATTTTGACTTTAACCTTAGATGAATCTGGAACTCTGTGCCTAGTCCAGTCTTTGCTGATCACTGTGGAAGGAGGCTGAACTTCCAGGCTGTCTGAAAACTTTTTGGAATCCCCCTTTTTACTCTCTGCTATCTTTTCCTAAGCCAGATGTACTCCCAATCAATGTCATTCATTAATGAAAGAAGAGGATAAGAGGTGGGGAAAACGACTCATACTGTCCCTGTAAATTATGAATAGTGGAACTCAGTTCACACTCAAAAGACATTTTCCTAACCTTAATATGAAATGTTCAGCTTTTCTGACACCCAAAAATGTCCTAAAAAGATTTACTTTTCAGGATGCCTGTGTGGTTAAGCATCTGCCTTCTGCTCAGGTCATGATTCCAGGGTTCTGGGATCAAGTTCCGCATCTGGCTCCTTGCTCAGCGGGGAGCCTGCTTCTCCCCCTGCCTGTTGCTCCCCCTGCTTGTGCGCTCACTCTCTCTCTCTCTCTCTCTCTCTGACAAACAAATTTTAAAAATCTTCTAAAAATTCACTTTTCAAACTAAATTCTCCTTATTTACATATATTTAATTTTAGTTTGCAAATTTACATAAAAGATAGAGAAAGCGAAAACAAAAACTTTTATTTCCTATTAGGTAGCAGGCACACCATTTTTTTTAATTTATTTATTTGGCAGACAGATCACAAGTAGGCAGAGAGGCAGGCAGAGAGAGAGGGGTAAGCAGGCTCCCCACTGAGTAGAAAGCCCGATGCGGGGCTCTATCCCAGGACCCTGGGATCATGACCTGAGCCAAAGGCAGAGGTTTAACCCACTGAGCCACCCAGGTGCCCTGGCACACCATTTTTGATGAATACGAATTTCCTTCCTTCCCTTCTTTGTCATCAGGTCCACAGCTCTTGTATTTTTTATACAACTTCACTTGCCCTCAGATGTCATCTTACATGTCCAAAAATTCATCCTCCCAAAACATGGTTTGCAGTGTCAGAGGTGACGGGAGGGAGGAGCATAAACAAAGGATAAATCTCATTGTAATGCATTAAAACTTTTTATGTAATACTTCCTAGGTGCTGCAGATACAGGGCCTGGCAGGTAGTACCGGTGAGTGAATATTTGCTGAGTTTAATGAACAAGGTTCCTGTCATCAGGGAGTTTACACAATAGTGGCAAAAACAGACAATCAAAATCCAGTGTGTAAGTACAGTGTTCTATGGGAGCACAGAGGAAGGGGTGCCTTACATTCCCTGAAGCACCCAAGGATGGCAGCCTGAAAGCGAAGGCATTTAAGCTAAAATCTAGGGGATAGAGGAGGAGTTCAATGAGAGACGGGGTGCATATAGGTGGAAGAATTTGGCAGAGGGCAAACTACAGAAGCAAAAGTGCTCATGGTATATGTAAAGAATTATTTATACAGAGAGGGAGCTCCTGTTGAGAATTCACAAGTGAAAAATGTTTTAAAGTCAGCTTGGAGCCAAAGTAAGGAGATCCTTAAATGCCCAGTTGAAAAATGCATACTTCATCTTGGAGGCAATGATGCACCATCGCTTTCATGTTTGAGTGTGGCATGGACTGATGTCTACAAAGAAGTTTTTCAGAGCAGTATTCTAGAACTCTTGGGCTGACCTGAAAGAGACAATGTTAAGGGTAGAGAGGGGAATTAGGAGGCAGTTGTATTGTGAGGTGACGTGGACCTGAACTAAGATAATGAGACTGAGAATGGGAAATAGTGGTGACCAATGGATGCAGGAAATAGTCATAAGGAAGAATTCAGTAGAATTTGGTGGCCTGACCAAGTGCTTCATCATTTGATTTGACTTGCCTTGGTTCTTAAACCAGCCCTTGCATCAGAACCCCCTGGTGGGCTTATTAAGACCCAGATTACTAGGCCCAACCACTGATTCAGTAGGTCTTTGATGGGACCTGAGACTGCATTTCTAACAAGTTCCCAGGTGATACCAATGCTACTGCTCTGGGGACCAAACTCTGGAAGCACTGGAGTCTGGACTATGTCATATCCTTTCCAGAAAATAGACCATTAGAATCGTAGTTTGGTCTTTTCAACACGTGGTGGTGGAACAACTAGTTAGCCACATGCAAAAGAATGATATTGGACCCTTACCTCAGATATATAAATATATAGATATATGTATATCTATATATATAGATATATCTATATCTATATCTCATATATATATATATCATATATAGATAGATAGATAGATCTATATAGATATATATATCTATATAGATATAGATATATCTATATATATAGATATACATATATCTATATATTTATATATCTGAGGTAAGGGTCCAATATCATTGGACCTATATCTATATCTCATATATATATAGATAGATAGATATATCTATATGGATATATATATCTATCTATATAGATATAGATATAGATATAGATATATATATGATATATCTAGATATCTATATCTATATATAGATATCTAGATTATCTAGATATCTATATCTAGATATATATATCTATATATATATATTTTATATATATGTGTGTATATATATATGATATATATATACACATACGTATGTATGTATATATAGATATATATATCATATATATATAATATATATGTATATATAGACATATATATCATATATATCTATATATACATATATATACGTATGTGTGTGTATATATATATATATACTGAAAATGTGTCAAAGACCTAAATCTAAGACCTAAACATATAAAACTCTTAGAAGAAAATGAAAGGTAAATCTCCATGACATTGGATTTGGTCAAGAACACTTAGATATGACACCAAAAGCACAAGCAACCAAATAAGAAGTGGATACATTTAACTTAGTCAAACTTAAAAACTTCTGTGCTTCCAAAGAAACTATCAAGAAAGTGAAAGACAACCCAGAGAATGAGAGATCATATTCACCAATCACAGGTCTGCTAAGAAATTTACATCTACGGAGAAAGGGAAACCCTCCTACACTGTTGGTGGGAATGCAAGCTGGTACAGCTACTCTGGAAAACAGCATGGAGGTTCCTCAAAAAGTTGAAAATAGAGCTACCCTATGACCCAGCATTCATACTATTGGGTATTTACCATAAAGATACAAACATAGTGATCCGAAGGGGCACGTGCACCCGAGTGTTTATAGCAGCAATGTCCACAATAGCCAAACTATGGAAAGAACCTAGATGTCCATCAACAGATGAATGGATAAAGAAGATGTGGTATATATACACAATGGAATACTATGCAGCCATCAAAAGAAATGAAATCTTGCCATTTGCGATGACGTGGATGGAACTAGAGGGTATTATGCTTAGCAAAATAAGTCAATCGGAGAAAGACAACTATCATATGATCTCCCTGATATGAGGAAGTGGAGATGCAATGTGGGGGGTTTGGGGGGTAGGAAAAGAATAAATGAAACAAGATGGGATCGGGAGGGAGACAAACCATAAGAGACTCTTAATCTTGCAGAACAAACTGAGGGTTGCTGAGGGGAGGGGGGTCGGGAGAGGGTGGTGGGACATTGGGGGTGGTGTGTGCTGTGGTGAGTGCTGTGAAGTGTGTAAACCGGGTGATTTACAGACCTGTACCCCTGGGGCTAAAAATACATTATATGTTTATTTAAAAATTAAAAAATTAAAAAAAAAGAAATTTGCATCTAGAATATATAAAGAACACTTACAACTCAACAATAAAGAGACCAATAACCCAATTTAAAATGGGAAAATGAGGGGTGCCTGGGTGGCTCAGTGGGTTAAAGCCTCTGCTTTCAGCTCAGGTCATGATCCCAGGGTCCTGGGATCGAGCCCCGCATCAGGCTCTCTGCTCAGCAGGGAGCCTGCTTCCTCCTCTCTCTCTGCCTGCCTCTCTGCCTACTTGTGATCTCTCTCTGTCAAATAAATAAATAAAATCTTAAAAAAAAAATAAAAAAAAATAAAATGGGAAAATGATCTAAATAGACGTTTCTCCAAAGAAGATACACAAATGGCCAGTAAGCACATGGAAAGATGTTCAGCATCATCAGCCATCAGGGAAATGCAGATCAAAATGACAAGATACCACAGCACAGACAAGATTACAGAAGACCTTCTATGCTCTGCATATGAGTTTGCGCTTTTCTTCATAGGGAGTCACTGAAATCAGCAGAAAGATCCAGTCAGAGTTGCTTTAAACAGACTTGCTTCATGGCACTGGTGGAAGCATGAAGGAAGGATTACAGACTTACAAACCATTTTGGAGGCTATTACAGAGTTTAGGAATGAGATGTCACACAAATGTTTCTCCGATCTCATTGACACACTAGAGAAAACATAAAATGGGATAAATATAAGAAATACTAAGGAGGTAGAATTGGCAGGGTGGTAGTCGTTTGGTTATGGGAAGCTGGGATGAAGAAGGAGTTGAGGATGATACCCGAAGTTCTATTTTTCATAACTGGTGGACAGTGGTACCATTTACTGTGATAGAAAACACAAGAAGGGTAAGTCCTGGAGATCAAAAGAAAAAACAAAGAAGGGCACCTGGCTGGCTTAGTCGGTAGAGCATGTGACTTGATCTCTGGGTCATGAGACATTGCTTTAAAAATCACATACATGGGGTGCCTGGGTGGCTCAGTGGGTTAAAGCCTCTGCCTTCGGCTCAGGTCATGATCCCAGGATCCTGGGATCGAGCCCCACATCAGGCTCTCTGCTCAGCAGGGAGCCTGCTTCCCTCTTTCTCTCTCTGCCTGCCTCTCTGCCTATTTGTGATATCTGTCAAATAAATAAATAAAATCTTTTTTTTTTTTTTTTTAAGATTTTATTTATTTATTTGTCAGAGAGAGAAAGAGCGAGAGAGCACAGGGAGACAGAGTGGCAGGCAGAGTCAGAGGGAGAAGCAGGCTCCCTGCCGAGCAAGGAGCCCGATGCGGGACTCGATCCCAGGACGCTGGGATCATGACCTGAGCCGAAGGCAGCTGCTCAACCAACTGAGCCACCCAGGCGTCCCAATAAAATCTTTTTTAAAAAAAAAGAAATTCTAAAATTTAAAAACCACATACATGCAGTGCCTCAGTGGCTCAGTTGGTTAAGCATCAGCTTTCAGCTCAGGCCATAGTCCCAGGGTCCTGGGATCAAGCCCCAGGTCTCATGGGCTCCCTGCTCACTACAGAGTCTGCTTCTCCCTCTGCCCCTCCCCCGACTAATGCACGCTCTATCAAATAAATAAAATTAAAAAAAAAAACACAAGGATATGCTGAATCTCAAATATAGTAAGCTTGAGATGCCCTTATGATCAGCAAACTCCCTGGACTCTCTAAGTGATCCCTTGAGTTAATTTTGCTCATCTTGTCCGGAGGGAAGAACATTCACTGAGTTAAGTAGCAGAAGTGCTGCCATCAGCTTGAAAATTAGATTTCTCCTTGTAAAATGATTTATTATTCAGACTTTTAGGAACTGGTTCACAGGAGTGGGCTCACCCTTCTACCCTCGCCTTCAAACTTCCAATCCCTCAGCTTTCCACGTGACACAAAACAGAGCTCCAGACCATTCAAAGCCGGAGGTCAAACTACTCCTTGAGTCTGGGTGATCTCCCCAAGGCGCCCACTTTGAGCAGCAGCAACCCACTGACACTGTTCAAGCAACAAGAAAGTATGTGGTGTCGTCTTTGTTTAAATTCGGGAAGTGGATTTTGCTTTTATTGTTTTAAAAACCTTGAAAATAAGGAAAAAGAATCAAAAAGGGGGTGTTTCTAGCTTAATCTTTTGCTGCCACCTAGTGCTAGAACTCAGCGTATTCAGCGAGCTGCTCCAGATAAAAAAAATTGACAGGGTTTATGCACTGCTACAGTTTCGAAACAGACAATAACAGTGATCTATTTTAGCGAACAATATCTATCTTGATCAATTTTTCACATTATTTCTCACATTTTTAAAGATTTTATTTTTAAGTAATCGCTACACCCTACATGGGGCTTGAACTCGCAACCCTGAGGTCGAGTCCCCTGCTCCACCAACTGAGCCAGCAGAGTGCCCTAGTACTCATATTTAAATACCAGCCTTTACCAGCATTCAGACACCAGTCCTTTGAAATGGCTGAGAATTCAATTTTAAGGCAATTCCTTTCTAGCCTCAACTTTGGTTACCTGCTGGGGGAATTCCTGAGAACCCATGGAGGTCCAAGTAGGTCAGAATATCACTTTGGGTGAGCTGTGAAGCACTTGGGATAAATTCCCCTTGGAAGCTGAGTCAGATGGGACTGGAGTCTATAATGTTCTCATAACCATACTTTACAACTTAGGAAGAATCTTCAATTTCACATTAAGCATTCATACACAATAGCTAAAATTTAGCCTGGCATGTGATGATCACAAATTACCATTTATAAAGAAGAATAAAATAGTAAATGGAGGAGGGGAAGAATGACTTTTTTTTCCTACCTTTATCGAGCTGTAATTGACATATAACATTGTGTAAGTGTAAAGTGTACAATGTGATGATTTCATACATGTGTATTTTGGGAAATGATTACCACAATAAGTTAGTTAATGCACCCTTCACCTCACATAGTTACCTTATTTGTTTGTGTGTGTGCGTGTGAGTGTGTGGGGGGAGAACTTTTAAGACCTACTCTCTTAGCAACTGTCAAGGTTACAACACAGTATTGTGAACTATAGTCACTCTTCTGTACATGACATCCCCAGAACTTAATCATCTTCTAACCGGAAGTCTGTGCCATCTGACCACCTCCACCCATCTCCCCCGACCCCGTGCCCCTGCCAACCACCAGTCTATTCTCTGTTTCTATGAGTTTGGGTTCTTCCTGTTTTTTTCAGATTCCACATATACGTGATGCCACACCATATTTCTTTTTCTCTGTCTGACTTATTTCACGTAGCATAATGTCCTCTAGTTTCGTCCATGTTGTCGCAAATGGCAGAATTTCCTTTTTTGAATGGCTAAATGGTATTTTCTATATATCTCCATGTCTCAGCTATCGTAAATAATGTAGCAGTGAGCATACAGGTACAGATACTTCTTCAAGATAGTGACAAAAATTTCCTTTGGATATAAACCCAGAAGCTGGATTGCAGAATCAATTGGTAGTTCTATTTTAAATTTTTTGAGGAACCTCCATGCTGGGCCCCACAGCGGCTATGCCAGTTTCCATTCCCAACAACAGGGCACTAGGTTTCTCTTTTTCCACATCCTCACCAACACTTGTCATCCTTTGTCATTTTGCTAATGGCCAAAGAATGACTTCTGATGGTCTGCAGTAATTTGGAGAAAACAGGCATATTTGCATACACATCATTAAAAACAGGGTTTGAACTATTGTGTGGTAATAAATCACGTAGGCAGAAGCATTCAAGAGGATGACATTTGTGTGTGGAAGTGCCAGAGATACAGAGGCCAAGTAAGAAATTAAAAATGTGAGGTTTGTGAAGATGAAAGTTCCAGTTCTCTGCTTGGATCTGCATCTGCCAGCTGTGTGATCTTAGGAAAGTTACTTACCTTCCCTGAGCCTAGTTTCCTCCTCTCTACACTAGGGATGATGATACTAGTACTTGCCATGAGTTACTGAAGTGTTCCACCAACTTCCTGACATCTAGCAAGCTCCCAGTGAATAAAAACTGCTCTTTGTAATAACAGAATTAAAGATAATTAAGCTTACCCCTTCCCTCCTCCCATAGAGTTAAATACGGTTCCAGGGGCAAGAGAAGGAGGTTCCTTGTCGTAAATGCTCCAAGGCAGTTTGGAAGGTGATCGTGACAACTTCAGCTTCAGCAGCAGGTGCAACAGATCCAAGGTCAAGGGGTTCCTGGTGGGTCATGGAGGCCTGTTCTTGGAGAGGATATGAACTCAGTTGGAACAACCAGACTTGCTCAAGGTTAGAGAAACAGGAAAACAAAGCCCAAATTCTTTAACACTGTCTCATCGCCCATCACTGCTTTATACTCCAGAGAAACAGAACTGCTTGCTGTGAAACAAGGTGGCAAACATCCCCTGGGCTACGGGCTTGAACTGACCTGAGTCTGAACTAAGCTCAGCCACTGATAAGCTGTGCCACTTTGTATAAATTACCTAACTGCTCTGAGCCTCACTCCCTTCGTTGTACAACTGGGCTCGGGTCGTGGTCCTGGGGTCCTGGGATGGAGCCCCGTGTTGGGCTCCCTGCTCAGTGGGGAGTCTGCTTCTCCCTCTGCCTACCCCTCGCTGTGCTCATGCTCGCTCTCTCTCTCTCAAATAAATAAAATATTTTCAATAAAATTATATGTGTAAACCACAATGCGTGTCATAGAGTCTGTCATCCATAAATCATTAGTATACCATGAAATCCTCCCACTTGCCACTACATCAAATATCGCCTTGATATTTGAACTGGCTTGGTAGTTTCAAATGAATTGTCATAATCTGAGAAGCGTGTCTTCCACGTCTTTAGCTTTCTCAAGTTCAAACCTGAACATAAGCACCATTTATTAAACACATACCATATGCCAGACATTTAGGCACTTTTCTTAATCTTTGCAACACCTAAATAAGGCAGATGCTATTTCCCCCTTTACACATGACAAAAGGGAGACTCAGAGAAGGTTAAGTAACTTTCCCCAGGTCATACAAGCAGCATGGTCAATATTTGAATCTGGGCCTGGGTGCTGGATCCCCTACTTTTGCTCGGTGTCATACAGCCTGACCTTTACAAAATCACGTTCTGTGACTTCCTACAGCCTGCAGGGGAAAGGTCAAGCCCCTCAACTTACCATACAAGGATTTTCTTTATCTGGCTCTAGCCCCTACTGACCCCTCTGACCTCCTTACCTATAGCCCAATCGCCTCCTCGAAACAAAAACAAAAACAAAAACAAAAAACCTTCCCGGATGCCCTTTCTGGGTCTCCCAGAGTACCCTGGCCATATCTCTATCATGACACTTGTCACACTGTAGTGCAACTATTAATTTAATTCAATGAGCTCTTCGAAAGGCCATGAACTCCTTAAGGCACCGTGTCTTACCTATCTTCCTATTCCCACTATGCGGCAAAGTGCTTGGCACAGAGTAGGAATTTAATCAATGTGGCGTTGCATGAGTGAATACATGAATGAGTGGATAAACTCGTGAATATAGAGCAGGGAAGGCCCAATTATGAAGTCCCACCACTTTTTAGGACAGTGATGCTTAAGGTAGGGTCTCTGGACCAGCAACAGCAGCAGCATCCGGGACCTTAGCATCTGGGACCTTAGCATCCGGGAACTTAGAAATGCAAATTATTGGCCCCCCAGAATGGAAACCCCAGGAATAGGGCCCCACCCACCTGTATGTTACCAACACCTCCCAGTTACCTTCAAACAGATGTAAATTTAGAGTAGGTTTATATAACGGATTTAAAGTGCCCATAGACATGCATATATAAACAAGAAAAATATTATGGTTATTATGAATACTAATTCCTTAAATTAATTTGGTTCTTTTTTGGTAAGTTTTTATTTATTTATTGGCCAGCGAGAGAGCGCGCGCGCTCGCAAAGCAGGGGGAGTGGCAGGCAGAGGAAGAAGCAGGCTCCCCACCAAGCAAGGAGCCACATGTGGGACTCGATCCCAGGACCTGGGATCATGACCTCATCTGAAGGGAGACGCTTAACTGACCGAGCCACCCAGGTGTCCCCCTCAAATTTATTTGGTTCTTAATAGATTACAAAATACTTCCCTATATTTGAAAGGAAAGATGAGCTAGGGAGAATGATAAAGGGGTTCAGATCGCTGTGTTAGACTCTTATTTAGTAGGCCCCTGAGTTCCTAGCGAGAGAACTTTCTCAGCTGTCCCATCTGGAAAATACAAGTTTTGTGCCTCTCTAGGAGCCTTTCCCCGGCCAGGCTGGGGCAGTGGCTTCTGTGGTAAGCAGCCCTTCCCATGAAATCCCATTGGATGGATGAAGGAGTCCAGGTGGACAAGGTTGAATGTGATTAAATCATTGTTGGGATTGTAGGAAAGCTAAAGCTGGGGAGACTGTTAGACAGAACCAGCAGCTAGTATAGCTGGAGGCCGGATTTGGAAAAGAAGATGGGCATCTCAGAGGGTAGAAGGAGCCGGGAAGAACGCAGAACAATCTGTACAGAGAGGCCGACCTAAAGCACTGAAATAAGAGATGCCTCGTGGAAGACTTCTGTAGGCAAAGACCCAGGACACTACTGACTCAGGTTCTGCTAATCCAAGGGCAAGTTCAAGCCAAAGAGAGGAAAGTGCCTGGGACATGGATACTATAGGGCTTGGGTTTCTTCCCAGGCCCTGGAGGGTGAGAGGGCTCCCTGGGAGGGGAGAAGTGAGGGAAAATGATCCAGAACCGTCCACAGCTTCAGGGATTGCTGCTGAAGGAGGTATAAACTGGAAAGGGAGGGATCACGGAAGTGAACAATTGGTGCCCGAAGCAAACTTTTGCACTTTCAACTTGTGCCAGGCTAATTGCATAAAACAGGATTATGTACCTGTAACTTACATATTCTGCATATAGTTTATGCCCTCAGATACAGAATAGATACAAAACAGCCTCCGCTGGAAACAAAAGTTCTGAATCTCAAGGGCATACGGTCCCGAGAAGTTACCCTCCCCCAATCCTTGAACCTTGGGAGTGGAAAGTGTTATGTGAGCAGTTTACATTTATTAAACAGTTCATTTGGACTGCTAAATGCTTTGAATGGATTGTCTCATTTATTCTTCCAAGGAGCCTTATGAGCTAGATACGGCTCTCATGTCCAGCTTAACAAACGAGGGGATGAAGGTCTATCCAGCAAAGGGCAAGGTTAGGACTCCCTGATTCTGAAGCCCAAATTCCTCTGTCATACTACCTTGCATTTGTTAGTCCTGAAAATACCCTAAAGTGAGTAAGAGTAGCTATAAAATACTAAAATTAGTAATACCTAGGGTGAGGTTACAAAAAATCACATATAGTCATGCTGTGTAAGGAATGTGAACTGGTATGATCTTCCTGAATGACAATTTAACAATATTTACCAGAAAATTTTAAATGTAAGTACCCTTTTGTTTCAATGATTTCAATCACCAAGACACAGTAAGTGAAAAAAGCAAGGTGCAAAATAATGTGTATAGTAAGATTGCTTTTATAAATAATCTTTAAAAATACATATAGAAGTTGGATTGATAGACATGCTAACATAAAAATACCATTTCCCCCTGGAAACACAAGAAGCTTTTAACAGGAAATATCTTTGGAAAGAGTAACTCAGTTATTATTCTTGTGCCACTGGGAGATATTTGAGCTGTTAAAGTTTTGTTTTCCTCTGTATATTTGCTGATTTTTTTTTTTTTTAGAATAACACTTTAGGAGCGCCTGGGTGGCTCAGAATTGGGCGTCTGCCTTTGGCTCAGGTCATGTCATGATCCCAGCATCCTGGGATGGAGTCCCATTTCGGGCTGCCTGCTTAGCGAGGAGCCTGCTTCTCCTTCTCCAGCTCCCCCGTGCTTGTGTTCCTTCTCTTGCTGTCTCTGTCATAAATCAATAAAATCTTTTTTTAAAAAAGTAATACTCTATTAAGTCTTTTACATAAAAACCAAACAGCCAGCATTTACTGAGGGTTCGACACGAGCAAGGGACTGAGCTAATCATCTCAAATACACACCACTGCATTGTATTCTCACATGAAATGGTTAGCTGCATTTTACAGATGAGGGGTTAGAGCCTCAGACAGGTGAAATCCCTTGCTTGAGGTGCCACAGCTAAGGCCGTGGGCAAGCTGCGGGTTAAATGCCTGTCTGCCTCGGTTCAGAGCCCTTGGTGCTCAGCTGCCTGGCTGTGCTCTCCCGACTGGTTTTTATACTCTCATTGCCTAATAAAAGTAAACTGGCAAACAACTGGAGTCTAATGAGATAATGTATGTGAAAATACTTTTCTAAGTATAGAGATGTTTGGGGAGGACAGAAAAGGCAGCTGGAGTTTAACAGGCTGACCTGCCCACCAAGCCCCGAGACAGTCAGGATATTGCTTTTTGAGGAAGTGATGATCAACACCTTTCTTCTCTTTCTCCTTTAAAAAAACACTTATCCCCTCTTTCCCCCCATAACACCTGATCATTTTGAAGAATCAAAATGTTGCAGAGAACTGAAAGCCCTTTCACAATACCTCTCACCGACACTCCATGACTTGTTGCAGGTTTTAATGGCTCCGTAACTACTTTTGCTGACGTTCCCACATATTTTACCTCAATGGGAACAACTATATATTTGTTCAGTATCTTGCTTTCTTTCAACCTCATCGTATATCCTGACCATCTTTTCATATCAGCACTTAAAAAATCTTTTCTCTCTCTCTATTTTTTTGTAAAGATTTTATTTATGTATTTTACAGACAGAGAGGCAGGCAGAGAGAGAGGAAGGGAAGCAGGCTCCCTGCTGAGCAGATGCGGGGCTTGATCCCAGGACGCTGGGATCATGACCTGAGCTGAAGACAGAGGCTTTAACCCACTGAGCCACCCAGGCGCCCCCAAATCTTTTCTCTTTTAAATAAATAGCCGCATAGTATCCATTTTGCCAGTGTATACACACACACACACACACACACACACGCGCACACACACACTCACAATCATTTTTTGAATTGTCTACTGAAGGACATTTAAGCTACTTCCAATTGTTTTCTTTCCTAACTGCTGCTGCTGCAATGAAGCCCATTGTTCCCAAGAAAGCTTAGAGGGAGTTTCAGATGGAGTGTGACATTTGTCAACTCTGTAGCTGATAAGAGTGACCCATTAGGACTTTGTACTGAGGGTAGGAGCACGTTTCCCTGTATGGAGAAGCAAAGAACTCTGTCCAAAACACTTTAGCCAACACAATCAAAGATATGAGACTTGCCAACAGGTGGGACAACCTCAAAAAGAGTTCCCCGTCTGTGATAGTTTAGTAATAGACCAGAGACCTGCTACTTATTGCTCAACACTGATTGCTGGATCAGAAGAGGAATTTCCAGACTCCGTTTCCAGCAGGGCTGGTGCAGGGCTGTGGATCCCACCAGACAGTCTGGAGACAGCTAGACAGGGAGATGGGCAGCAGAGCTCCAAATCCGGCAACAGCACTGTGGAAGGAGCGGTGACCTACGGGGAGACTCATAACTCATAGACCAACCTCTTCCAGCAGAGGGCAGTGCCTCAGATATCAGGCGGGACTCGGGCCAGCTGGAGCCAGAGCCGGGGACTTCGCTGGACAGATTGCAGCAGCCTTAAGTTGAGGAGAAATTGAACTAAACTGTCCTTTGGATACTGTAAGTGACATTGGGGAACGCTCGGGGAAAGACACGGTGGGACTTCACGCTGCCATGATTTGCCTGTTTTCTAATGTCTGCTCATTGGGGTTTGGTAATAAATCTCTTTTTATACAGCCTGGCTGTGAGGGCTTGCAACTAAGGGAATTTGGAATCAATTTAACTCTACTGGCCACCGAGTTGCTCAGGTTTCTGGGTGCATGCTTGAATCAAAGAGGGAGTGACATGCCTAAAATGTCACCCAACCTTCTGGCCTCAGGGCTCTGTGGATCTGACACAAAGTTTACAAATCGAAAGTTAGCAGAAGGAAAGATATGTAAGAAGTAACAATTTTATCTAAAAATAGAAACTTAGCGTTTAACGCCGGTCTTTCCTTTTTGCATTTCAAGGACTATGAAGGATGACCGTTAAAACAAACTTTATCGTGGAAGAGCCAGCCATGCAAGCTGCCGCGCGTACAGATAATGAAAGGTTAAAAGCAATTAGTCTCCTAGGCCTAAACAGTTTCCCACCGACTCTTCCTGAGTATTGCTTACCTTTCCTTCTGTGTAGTGGTTAGAATCAAATCGGGGCAAAGCTGAGTTACTGTAGGATAAAGACTGCTTCTACTCCTGTTGTTTTTGAGCCTTGCGATAAGAAAGGAAAGAGTGAGTTTGGCCTTTGCTGGTGGAGTCGAGCAGATTTGCCAAATGATGAAAGTACCGTGTGTGTTTAATTATTTGTCAGGCATGGCGATGTCAGACACATCACAAACGAAATCAGAGCAACAGTGAAGTCTAAGGGTAGTTCGCACGCGTTTCTTAGAGAAACCTTAAGTGACGGAAATAGCAGCGGGGAAAATAAAGTTTCTTGGCTGCTTTATTTTCCGGGTCCGTTGCAGCCCGGGGATGTCCGGCGCTCTCCCGGAGGCCAGACGATTAGCGGCCGTCCCGCACTGGCCAACCAGCCGGCGAGTCGTCGGGCCGCGGAGACGCCTAGGGGCTTCGGCGGGTTTGGCGCGGGACTGTCCGCAGCAGGGGCTGCGGCCGGGGACAGGAAGGCAGTCGGAGGCTCTCCCAGAGGCCCTCTGCCAAGGCCGCGGCCGCGACCCGAGACCGTCCCCTGCCGAGGTCTCGCTCGGCAGGGCGCGGCCCCAGCGCCACCCGGCTCGCCCCGGAGAGGTGGGACTTTCCCCACCGGAAGTGATCCCGGCCAGTCTCGGGGAACTGGGGCACCTCAGCCAGTGTGTCAGGGAAACCCTTCCGGGTGTGTGTTGGGGTGGGGGGGTGGGGGGGTGGGAGAGGAAAAAAAAAGAGGTGGCTTCGCCCGGAGTTGCCGCCGCCGTCGCCGCCGGACGGTCCCCGCCCCTTTCCCCTCCGCGAGCAGTGGCGCTGGGGCGGCGGTGAGACGGGGGAGCCGGCCGCTGGCCATGGCCTTGGCGTGACGGAGACTCCCGGGCGGCCGGGCGGGTGCGGACGGCGGGGTAAGCGGCGGCGGAGGCAGCCGGGTCCGGGCGGGAGCTGGCGGAGAGGAGAAGGGATCGGGGAGCGGGTGGCTGCCGGGGGGCCGGCTGGTAACGTGCCCCATCTCCTCCCCCCCCCCCCCCCCCACAGGCCGGACGACGCCCGCGGGAGCCGCGGCCCAGAGACCCGCCCGGGCGGCAGTGACTGGAGCCGAGTCCACAGGCCTGGGCCGGCCCGCCGGCGCGAGCAGGAAGCGGGGTCCCTGGGCCCCTTTGTGTGTGAAGGGCGGGGGAGGGGTGCCGGGCCGCCCCTGGCCGCGGGGGGCTCCCGTTTCGCGGCCCCCACCGCTTCCCTCGGGGGCGCGGCGCGTCTCCCCACCCCGCCTCTCCGGGCTTGCCCTCCTCCCCACGCCCCCTGCCTGGGCTTCGGTTCCTATAGGAAGGGCATCACCATCTCATCCCCACCCACCCGACACTTGGCTCATTCCCCTCCCCCTCCTTTAACTTCCTCTTCTTCCCCCGTTGGGCCCTCTGCCTCTCCGCACTCTCCTCCCCAGTTCGCAGATTTCCGCCCACCTTCCGCCTCCCCGAGCCGCCGCGGCTAGCGGGGTGTTCTTTTCCCTCCCTCTGTTAGGAGTTGCTGAAGGTGAGACTCATGAGGGAATACAAGGTAGTGGTGTTAGGAAGCGGAGGGGTTGGCAAATCTGCCCTTACTGTGCAGTTTGTCACTGGGACTTTCATTGAGAAATATGACCCCACCATTGAAGATTTCTACCGCAAAGAGATCGAAGTGGACTCTTCTCCCTCCGTGCTGGAAATTCTGGACACCGCAGGAACGGAGCAGTTTGCCTCCATGAGAGATCTCTACATCAAAAACGGCCAAGGTTTCATCCTGGTTTATAGCCTGGTTAATCAACAGTCTTTCCAGGTAACCAAACCGAGTCTTGTAATTTGTTGGAAGGGGGTGTGGTAATCCCACAGTTACTTCTGGTGTGCTTGAACCGTGCGTTAATGACTATGTTTTGCTTCTGAAAGTTAGACATGGCGCATTTTTGAGGTTACTTCTGGCACGGAAAAGTATCGGGTTGTTTCTATAGAGAGAGTCTGCAGTAACAACCGTCAACAAATATTTTAAAGTTATTTTTGAGTCAGAAAAAAGTGAGAATGAAATGGTCTGTGTATATTTAGCCTGAAAGGGAACCTTCTGAAGTTGCTTGTTCAGTTCAACAAGTATTGATGAATGTACTTACCGAACAACATTTAAGAGCTAATCTCAGGTAAATAGAGCACTTTGCAGAGAAAATTATTTGGAGCCGATTATCTGTAACTCCTCTGTGTCTGCTTTCCACACCTCTTCCTCTGTGTTCTCTCACCCGTTTCCCAACCAGATTCATAAATCTTAGTGTTACAAGACGGAGAACCCAGGACCTGCCTTCTAGGCATTTTACTTACTTTGGGGCGTGTGAAGGAAAGTTACTGATTGAAAAGACAGTACCCAGAATTAATAACCGGCAAAAGGCTACAGTGACTCTCCTCTTCTGCAGCTGATCCAAGTTGTTTTTGATAACACCAACTGTATTTATGCAAAATATGTGGATCTGGGAACACCACACAAGTGCAAATTTCTAACCCCGGCTGGGTGGCCAAGCTGGAGGTGGTCCAGTTTCTTCCGAAAAATCTGTCCTGTCCTTCACTGGGAGACCGACTGAAGGTTTAACATTATTTTAAGAGATGCAGTAAATGTTGCTATTTATTCCTCCAAAATAAATAACCTCATATTGACCCATTCTATTGACCTCCATTGATTTAGGAAATGGATAGTTTTTTTCTGCATTTAAAGGTATGCACTTAATGTTGCTTGCTTAAGAGACATTAAGTGCTTTAGCGAATACAATGTGCGAATTCCGCTTTTCTTAGTATTTAAATTACAGTACTCTAGTGAAGTTTTCCAGTAACCACGTATAGCAACTTCAGGATTTTTTTTTCTCTTAAAGATATCATAAGAATAGTGACCAAACTAAAGTACGTTTTATGTGGGCTTGAATTCCAAAGCAGTAATAGTATCATAAAAGCATTTTTCCCCAGAAAGTACCAAAGGTGCTATTTGACAGGCATTTTCTTTCTAAAGGATCCCCCAGAGATTTGTTATTCTATTAGCTGACTCCCTTGAGGCTGAAAATCTGTTGAAGGATTTTTCATGTGATTTCCATTATATCTGCTTCTGTTACAGGCATAAATAGGGAGTGAAAAACTGCCATTATTTCAGCAGAGACTTTTAAACTCTTTCAAGCCCAATTGTCATAAATTTGGTTTCTCATTTGAACTTGTGTTTCCGTAAGGACACAGGGAAAAAGAGCTTAACCTAGAAGACCGAATTGATACATGATCAAACGGAATCGTTGCAAACACCAAATAATCATGGTTTCACAAATTTTCAGTCCTCTATTTTTCCTTCATCCTGCAAGCAAATGTTCCATTCACTGTCAACTATTCAAATTAAACACGTTTGATATTTAACTCAAACCTTGTAAGTTTTGAGACATTTAAAAATCGGAAACTTTGTATTAAATCTATATAATTGCCTTAAAGCAACACTTCCTCCCCTCACCCAAAGTTGATGCCACCTGAGAATTGCTAAGGCTCTTGTCTTTTATCATTAATTGTAATTAGAAAAAATAATAATACACTTGGGAGAAAATTGAAGTTGTAAAACCTAACCAGGCAAAGGGAAGTATGACTGTCTTCCCACCCAGACTGCTGCTCAGTGCGATTTGTCCTTCCTAGGAGCTGCTCATTGTCGCATTAGTTTCTAGTGTATTTTAAGGTGTTCGATTTCACTGGGATGAAGGCCTACCATTAAATTTAAAGTGAAACATTTAAGTGTATAAATCTGTTTTGAACTGGCCTTCGAGGCATGACACGGTGTTTTTGGTCCCACCTGAAACACTTTCTCACAGGCACACTTGCTAAATGTCTAGGAATGCATAGATGCCCCAGGCCTGTGCTAGGATAACAGGTGTTTTCAGGAGTGCTGACAAGCTGGCAGGTTTAAGGAGATAGCTAAACATCCTTATGTACAAATGGATTCATCATAATTGGGAACTTAACTTTTTATATCGGTGCAGACCAGGGGAAAGAAGTATGAGTCCCGAGGTTTGTGGGCAGCCTGCATTTTATTTTCTTGAGAGAAACCCAGCAGGTGGGATATGTGGAAATGATCGGGTTCCTGCTTGGGTGGGGAAAATGTTTATTTTGTCCATTTGGGTGTATAGATTTATTTTGGATTCGGTTTTCTGTGCTCCCTGAGGGATGACTTCTTGTGATATTGTAATACTCCTGTTATGGTCATGCACACAGAATTTTTTTTTTTTCTCTTTGTGATTGTTTGAATAGGATATCAAGCCCATGAGAGATCAGATTGTCAGAGTGAAGAGATATGAAAAAGTCCCACTAATCCTAGTAGGAAATAAAGTGGATCTGGAACCAGAAAGAGAGGTTATGTCTTCAGAAGGCAGAGCTCTGGCTCAAGAATGGGGCTGCCCTTTCATGGAAACATCGGCAAAAAGTAAATCAATGGTGGATGAACTTTTTGCTGAGATCGTCAGGCAAATGAACTATTCATCCCTGCCCGAGAAGCAAGATCAGTGTTGTACAACTTGCGTTGTCCAGTAAAAAAAGAACCTCAATCATGGCCATACCGAGCAGGTTAGTTGTTGATGGAACCTTATGAGTCTGAGTGTGTTTTGGTTTTGATCGAGTATTAACAAAAAGCTGGTTAATACCAATACACGTTGTGCTACCTTCAGTTTCCTTGTGTGTTTTTAAAGTAACATTTCCCTTAGCACAAAATAGTCAACATTCAATGAAGAAAATAAAAAAGATAAGCAAAATGAAGGTAAGGAATTGCCTATATTCCTGTCACTAAGATTTATCTTTTAAAGGTGAATCACTGTTCTCTCTGCTTCATCGATAACATTCCTTTCGGGGTGGGTTGAGTTAGAGGATGATACTCCTCTTCCCTGTGCCGGTGATTTCACATCCAGCAATAATTATAGAAGATGATGGGTTTTATGTTTTCTATACTTTTCTGTCCCAGGCTAGAGAGCTGCTGTAATTGAAGTCATCAGTTTACTAATCATCCAAGTGCTTGATTGAACAGGATGATTATTTAATCAAGCTCATCTGTACCTTGCACTTCAGGGACTTCAGTGACCTCTGATAATAGCAAATTATAGTGCCACAGCGTACCTTGACTTCATTATGACCATATGGTCCAAATGAAAATCTGGTAAAATCATCTGTGATGTGTTGGAAGAGACACACCCAGTCCCAGGCAACATTTCTATTCAGTTTAGTAAATAATGGAGTTAATAAGAACAAAAACAAAACCTTCACGCCTTGCATTGGGTTGAATGATAACTTCATAAGAGTTTTTTCAAATGATTGAGTTTTTTAAAAAGCAAAGTTGTGTAAGACTTACTGAGCATTTTAAGTGGGATTCTTTTATTCACATCGTGATCTTTTAATCTAGTTTATAATTGGGCAGATAGTCTCATCTCACTTAGATAGTAACCCTTACATAACAAGATAAAACAACCAGTGTCCCGGACAACTGCAAAACCCCAGCAAACGGCAGACTAGCCTGACAATCTCAGGAATGGAACTGATTGTTGGGAGCCAAGACTGACCTCAAGTCTACAAGGCGGTGTTGCAAATGGCAACAGGCATTTCGGATTACAGAGATGGTTCCTAATCAAAGGTCTGGCGTTAGATGTGCTCCCTGGAGAAAAGACTAACAGTCCCCAGTTTATCTTTACAGACAAGATCTTCCATCAGGGAGTGTCTGTCACCTTCGAAAATGAAGGATGACAACAGTGCTTTATTCAAAATGCTTTCACATGTCTCCTTTTTAGCGCGTCCGAATATGACGAGAGCACACTTACGTTCTAACACCTGGCTACACCTGCCGCGTCCGGCATCACTGTCGAGACCACGCTCCAGCTTGTGTTAGGCTGAGAGCATCACGCTGGCAGTGTAGTTGTTTGAAGCAGGAACAGGCGTCTGCAGGTGATCCAGCCCCGTGTTCGTGTTTCCCTAAATCTCTCCCCACTGGGAAGCCAGCTTCAAGTTGGAACAAGTCTGTGTGGTGATTGCATCTTTACCATTATGCTCCCTTACTGTGTCCGACACTTTTAACTGGGGAAGTGACATAAATGTGCATGTTTTAGTGTTGTCATCTTTATAAAAAAATTAACCAGCTCCCACAGAATGTTCCCGGTTTTCTCTCCGGCATTAGCCTAGACAGCCACAGGAAGTAAACCAAATAAAATGCAGACTGGCAAATGGGTAGTTCCTAAAGTGATTTTTAAATCTGAGTTCTCGCCACATTTGTTTCATTTTGCAGCTTGTGGGATCTAAATGACTTTTAGTCCATTTGGTTACCTGCGGGGATGATTAAATCGAATTGCTTTATATCTCAAGCCAACTATGTTTATGTTTTAATTATTTCAATTTAATAATTGGTCATTTCTTTATAATAATAATAGATCAAGTCGCCTGTGTAGTTTTTTGTTTGGTTTTCATTGTTGTAAGCAGAATACACATTGGAGGTGTGAGCACTGAAATAAAATAAGCAGCTGAATGTCTGAAAATATTAAAGGAAATTTCCTGACCAAGATCTTTTAGAACAAAGCACACCATGCTTGTTCTTTTCTGGCCTCACGTAAGCTGGAATTGATGTGTATGGGAATCTATAACCTGATGCCTGGAAAAGCTCGTGCTCATGCTGGCTTACTATTTATCTACAAAAATAGGTGATGAATTCTGAATCCCGCAGCTTGAGCCACGGAGCTCCGAAGTCTGTCAGTCCCAGATCCAAAGTGAAGATCAAACTTTGACAATGTGATTTCAGCAATGCTTGTCCTTAATACTTAGAAGAGCACCTTTGTCCAAGTGAGAAATGATAAGATTCAGATAAGTCAGAACTGTTGGGACTGTTGTAAGGCAGTTGCTCTTCCTTGAAAGGGGACATTTTCATGTTCTAAGAATTGCTTCTGATAATTGCTCACATTTATTTCTTACCACCCTTCAGTGTGGGTCACCGGTCTCTTGCCTAACACCTGTTTATCTGCGTGGCTCCCAGGATCGTTTCCTCACCTTTCACCCTCCCACTGGCTGTAGTCTTAGTGTGAGTTCCGAAGCCCAGATTCTTTACTCGCTGTTCTCGTGGCGGCTTTCCTCACTGACCCAGGGAACCTGCCGCCGAGGGCCTGGAAAGCCTGCCTTCCTGCGCAGCAACAGTATACTGGAAACCCGGGTCAAGGCTGCAGCCTGGTCTGCTTTCACTAACTACATCATAGCTCCTCTGTATGTTGGTGTAAATAATTGACAATTGGTTCTTTGGGTGTACTGTTGTGGAGAATGATGGGTGTTTTGTTAACCATCTCATAATACTTGAAAAGAAGTGAATCCCAGTGCTGTGGGCACTCAGGGAGCGGAGAGCCCACGTCCAGTTAGAGCACACTTGTCAGGACTCTGGGCTCCTTGTTGCTGGGACTGCCCTGTGCGTTGGAGGGTGCTGACCAGCGTCCCTGGCCCCTCCTTTTACTAGGTAGATGCCAGCAGCAGTCTCCCCGACCCCTAGTTGTGACAAACAAGGATATCTCCAGACATTGCCTGATGGCTCCTAGGGGTCACTAAGAACCACTGACTTCGAGGAATGGGGGAACAGTAACATTTGAGTCCCGTCTTAGAAGAATGGGTAGGTAGGATGTGAAGGGGATGAGGGAGGGGTAGAGGTGATTTCCAAACCGAGAGAGCGCCAAAAAGGAGCAAAATAATATCCCTGAATTAGTAGTAGTCTGTTGGTGCCCTGAAAAGCAGGTGGGAAGTGCAGTAAAGTTACCCTTCAAGTGTGACAGTTTGGTAAATACCCTTTTGGCAAATAGAATTCTTGAAGAGATTATTCCTCAAGGATTTCTGTATCTCACTCCAGTATTGATGAAAGTTATTTTTAAAAAAAAGAAAGAAAGAAAGAAAAGAAAACCAGAATAAAAAAGGTGTTCTTACTGTGGTTTGAAGGGCTCTGGAAAGATTTGATCCTATTTTTTGCCGTGCAGTACGGAACGGCTTCTCGCAACGAGAGTAAATGGTGCATAAGAGTACCAAACGCCAGCAATCAAACTGAAAGAACAAAGATCATTATTTATGTCAGCTTCAGTTCATTATGTATGTCAGCCTGAAGAAAAAGCGAGATCCTTGATTCCAGACCAGCACATCATTTCACGTGGCAGCAGAATGCCCGGGATGTTCACAAAGGCTCCTGAGAGGCTGAATCATCTATGAATGTCATTTTAGTCTCGCTGGCCTTACCATTTCTAAACACTGCGGAATTGATTAGCATGTTCAGGGTTTTTTTTTTTCTAAATAAATAACGTGGAATCAGAATTGTTCCTAGTCTTTTGTCCCCCAGCTTTTAATTACATACGACGTGCTAAGGATTTAGCAAACGAAAAAGGGAAAATCATGGAAATTAAATCACATTGTGTACTTTAAAATGCTGGCATTTTCATATCCAAGTTAAATGAATCCTATGGGTGAAACACTAGGCTGAAATTCTGTTGCAGGAGTTAAAGTGTAGATACTTTTTTTCCCCCCTGCCCTATTTTGCATATCACCTTGAGTAGGGGAAATAGCTTATTTTAAATGCTTGTTTGTCATCCAGATCCCATGGTGAGCCAAACTCGAGCCAGTGGCATGGTGGCCCTGGGTGGAGCACGGGGCATGCTTTGGGGGCACTATGTACCATAAAGATCTGCAGTGGACCTGGGGCATAAGGGTCCTTTCTGCAACCCCCCCAATTGTCCCAGACCTTTACTGACACCGTCCCCTCTTCTCTGCCCAAAGGTTCATGGTCTGGGACTGTTCAGAGTGAATAGGTGCCTAGTTAGACCTGCTCTGGGTGTGGAGGTGTCTGTGATTAGAATGACTCCTTGTATATCTGTTCCCTCTTTAATTGCTTCCTTTTAACCTCAAGATTAGGCTTTTATTGCAGAATGAAATGCATATGAGCCATTCAGTTTTACTCCATTACCTCTCTGGCTTAGAATGAACCATCAGTAGAATTAACAAAAATTGCATCATAGAGTTGGAGAGTTGCCACCGAGGAAATATTCTAGCCATACTCCAGGAAAGATTCTCCTCGTGGGATTACTTCTCAGTGGAATTCGAAAATCCAGAAGATAATATCACTAAGAAAAACTTAAGTCCTGTCAGCTGTTGGAAAAACTTACCCTACCAAAAAAACATACTCCCAAATTCTTTTGATTCGCCACAGTTTTAGGAACATGGGATTCAGAAAAAAGCCACTTAGAGTGGAGGGGAGCAGCCCCCTACCTGGTCTGATCTGAAGCTAGCAGCTGGAATCCAGTCATTGGGCTCATACCCTGCTTCGCAGTGGACACGGTCCTACTACCGGAGCTCTCAGAATTGAATTAATTAATTTAAATTTACGGAGATTTTAGGTGTAGGACAGAAGAAAAACAGTTTATCCCTTCCTTTCTACCCCGGGTTTACCGTAAACTCCTTACAGCCTGGTCCCACTTTCATTCCAAGGCTCAGTGCCCTAGTTTGAGTATTTAACTTGGATAGGAAAATGCCATGTAAAAAAAAAATGTGAAGGGAAATTCGTTTTTTAAAAAATTCTTTGGTTAAATCTCCAGAATATCATATGTCTACAACTGGAAAAAAATGAAAATTGATTATGTTTGCACATTTATGTTTGCTAAAAAGAATGCTAGTAAATAGCGTTGTACGTAGAAATGGTGAATCCAGCTAAGCTAAAAAGACATTCATAAACTGCTCAGCCTCTCAGGAGCCTTTGTTAACATCCCGGGCATTCTGCTGCCACGTGAAATGATGTGCTGGTCTGGAATCAAGGATCTCCCTTTTCTTCATGCTGCCAGAAATAATGATCTTTGTTCTTTCAGTTATGTGTTTGGTACTCTCGGGTACCAACTTACCCCGCTTGGGAGACTCTATTTCATCATTTCCTGAGCAGAAGGTTTGGACTGTTCGGGGTGTGTTTGTGTGTGTGTGTGCGCGCACACGCTCTTCCTTAACAAATTCTAATTGGGAAAAAAGTGAAAGAGTGAAACCAGTTAAGCAAGAGTTGGAGCAGAAGCTTCCAGAGTTGAGATTTGTTGGGTGTCTTACTGGAAACTTGATTGTCGAGGACAAGGATCACTTGGATTCTGTCTTACAGGCAGCAAGTTATACTTTTGCAATCTGTCTGGATGTGGTATCCTGGGAGTTAAAAAGTATGAGTTTGACCAGCTGCCTTTAAAGCTTCTGGAATGTTTTTTAAATGAACGAGAGTTGTTAGTATACTGAAAATGTTGCTGTCAGAATGTGCAGCAATAACATTTATATTTTGCATTCTGTGAAATAACTAATCTTGAGAGAGACCGTCCTTTTTGCTTAATGCAAACTTTTGCTTTAGGATTTGTAAGTGCAGAGAGTCACAATTTATTGCTCTTCTGAAAAAGACCTGGTATTAATACTTTGTTCAGCGGTATGCCTCCTATTAATGTTGAGTCTGACCCAGGATTTATCTGTCTCCTGATTTCACTGGAGTGTTGTTGTCCTGTCGTGGGGTGTGGATGGACCATATGTTAAGCAGATTTTTAGAGAGTGGGAAATAATGCATCTATCACCTTTTATGTCATGTAGATTATGGTTGATAAGCTGGCTTGTATTCTTAGTGTTTATTTTGGCTAGAAACAAATAATTACTACTTCCTCAATTTGATTTCAGAGAATGCCAGAACTACTAAAACATCGTATGTTACAAGTCTTCACTGTTTAAGAGACAGAAGCATATTTGAAAATCCCAAACTCTTTATAATTTATTTTTTAAGGTGGATGAAAATTTACAGCAGACTTATTAATTCAAATCAATTGAGAAAAGTCTAATCTGAATTACTGAAAAGTCTGCACACTGAATTGCATATATACTGAAATACTGTTGGGGCGCCTGGGTGGCTCAGCCCTTAAGCGTCTGCCTTGGGCTCAGATCATGATCCCAGGGTCTGGGATAGAGCCATGCTCTCTGCTCAGCCGGGAGCCTGCTTCTCCCTCTGCAGGTCCCCCTGCTTGTGTTCCTCTCTCGTTGTCTCTCTCTGTCAAATAAATGAATAAATAATCTTAAAAAAAAGAAAGAAATACTGTTGTCTTAGGTATAAAAATTCAAATAAGGCTTAAAAAATAAAGGCCCTCAGTCTGGATATCAGAGACATAATTCTGGTCTTCTAGAATTTATATCATAGTTGAGAAATGGAAAAAAAAAAACCGCTGACATTTGCATACTTTCTAAGGTACTTTCACATACTATGTGATATTTACCACAACCCTTGAGGAAATAATTTTTATCTTTATTTTAATGATGAGGAAACTGGACTTGCTCAAGCTTAAATAACCAGCATCCTAGTTAATTTTGATGCAAAAAAGGTTTAATTTTAATTGGAAAATACTGTTTCCTAATAATTTCTAAGGCAAATTCTTCTATTTTTCCTAATGTGTTTAGGTGGCAGAATTTCAGTAATGAGCAGAGAGACATTCTTAAAAAGTAATCATTTTTATGTTATAGCTGCTAATAAAGAGTTCTCTCAGGGTTGGACACTAATAGAAGTGTAGCTTTCAAATGAAATTAAAATTATGCATGTAGAAATATTGGTAGAGCCTCTAGATGATCTTAAATTGGTTTTGCTTGGCATTCTTTCATAGTTGCTGTTCTACTCTTTGTTTCTGGCTTCATTTAACAACTTTTATCTTTTACATTAAAAAACAAACGTAATTCCACTCCCCTAGAAGGTACATAGTGATCCAGCACAGTTAAAGGACCTTGTGTCTGAATGATAGGTCCCCCCCACCTTGGTATTAATTAGAAGGGGAAAAGTGTGTCAACTGTGAGAGTGGAGATTGAGAAACCCAGATCAGAGGAGAGGTCCCTGTGGTTGGGAGGATGTCCAAAACGGCAGACCAGAATGGGGACCGGGAACTACCACTGTCACCTAGCATCTAACCCAAGTCGGGGTACGTAGTAGGGACTCAGTAGGTAGACCCTGATTGCATTACATTTTCTTATTTTAAGTTTTCCCCCAAAACCTGCATTTTGAAAAAGTTTTGTATACTGTCCAGTTTGCTCATAATGAAGGTGTGTTTTATTCTAATGCCATTTCCCATGAAAAGTATGAAGAAATCAGATTCAGAGTAGAAGTTAATATCTGCTACTTTTGTACTGTAAACAGTAATCTTGTAAACTGGTAAGAATATGTTTAGTATTGTATAAAGTATAAAACAATTACGAAGTATAATTATATATTTAAAAATAAACCAGAGTAGCTAGATGCACACGGTATTTTATATTCAGTGCATCACTAGTGTTTCTAATTTTCAGTGACTCTTTTTGACCACATAAAATTATTTTTTTAATTTAAACTCATGGGGAACACAGCGAAATTACACCTTAACATAGTTCTGGTGCCAGTTCTGTTGTCATTGTTCTCATTTGAACCTGTAATCTGTTGCTATATTTTTATGATATTTTCATCTTAATTGCAGATAAAACTCAGAGGAAATTTGCACAGATGCTGCTTTGGAGAACTTTACAACCTGGGTTGCAGAACTGAGCCTTGGTAAACCTGTCTCTATTACAGCATGTTGCCATACATCTAATTCAGTGCATAAGGTCCTTGGCCTTCAAGATCCATTGACCTTAAACGGGAATGCTTAGCACGTTTACCATATGTTTAAAATCTGTTCTTTATCAATCAGTCCTTTTGTAGCTTTCTAAGTTCTTATTGATGGCTAATAGGCAAGAATTAATTTTTAATATTTTAATTGATTTCTTTAATCAGTTTCTCAACTTGTATTTATTAAATACTCAAACTCAGTATTACCTACTCAATGCCTTTTGAAAGAAAGTTATAATGGAGAAAAAAATTGAGCCTTAAACAAATGGTTACTTCTGTATATTACCTCGCACCAGTGCTTCATTCTATTTGTAAAATCTTTCTCCTTTAAATGGTTGGTTAATACTTTGAGACTTTGTTTACGTGTGGCAGTGTTGTAAAAAGAAACTAAAGATCACGTTTTTACCCTGATGAATGGAATATCCCTTTTCTTCAAGTGCAGTTTGTGATGTGTTTCTGTGATTAACATGTTCTGAAAGTTCCAAGTGATATTTGAAATTGACGGTAGAGCATTTAGCTGAAGAGTTAAGCATTTGATTCCATTAGGTTTTCACATGTGTTAATCTCATTTACAGCATCGAATTGCAGCAGTAACATTTTCCTTTCTGTGAAGTTCTAAATTTAGTTATGACCTACTTAGCAATGCCTTTGAAAAGGGATATTGTATCCATGGTAAATTAATTGTATACCTAAACAGAGATCGCTCAGCTTTGCCTGTCAGGCTTGTAATTGACATCTAGTAGACTTCTGCACATGTAAAATTGAATTCAAATAAAATCATATACGCTTTCTAGTTCTTAATATTTGTCTTTCTGGATAATAGTTTAAAGCGATATTTGTTAAAGTTTTCTTGCACTATCACAATTGCTTTTTAGTTACTTCTCAAGAAGCATGTTCGTAGTAGAGACAAAAATCTGTGTAACAGGAGAGGATAGCGCCAAGTCTCTGGGCTTTTTTGTTTGTTTGTTTTTTGGATTTTTTTTTTCCAAATGTGCTTCTAATAGCCATTGCCTTCCATGTTGTTTACCTAATCAGCACATTTTGTCTGAATACTTGAACATTTTAACAATAACACAGGTATAGAAACAGAAAAGAAACTTGTAATCTTTTGGTTCAGTTTTAACATCTTGACAACAAGCGCTTTTTCTAGCAACAACTTTAAAATTTTGTAAGTTTGACAGTATTTTCTCGTTGGGTTTTTATTTGGTTTATTTGCGTGCTTTTAATTTGCAGAAGTTAGTAACTGCAGCTCACCTACTGCACCAAAGTTCTCGATTTCAGGAGCCCAGCTTTAGTCATTTGAACATGCTTCTAAATAAAACAAAACAAAAAACCAAAACTATACTTTTGATCTATAATAATAGCTCAATAACTTTGTCAAGGAAAGCTCTAATATATGCAGTGATGGTTTATGGAAGGGTGTGGCAATTTAAATTTATATTGTGTGTGATGTTCAAATAAAGTGATATCTACATTCATGTGATTTATTGGTCAGCATGACCATTAATTATTATGTAGAGATTGATTAAACTTTGATTTCCTTTTTTAAAATCGTGTTGCATTTGATTCCTGATCAGATTCCCTCAAAGTGAACCCTTGATCTGAGATTTTGGATTTTATAGTGAGATTGTAAGGGTGGAGGCAGTTGAAACATTGTTCCTTATTCACAGACCACTTGAAATGAATACCTAATTTAAGTTCGCACTTTAATACCAAACTTAAAAACCAAACACTTGGTACAGAGTAGGTTAAGTGGTCATGGTTCATCTTTATTAGCTGTGCAAAATTCTAAAGGAATCAAATAATTCATGATGATTTAAAAATTTTCTGCAGATGATTTTTTTATATATACAGTGTTTCTTTCCTATGGATAGTTCCCCCTTGCCCCCAGGATTGATCTCAGCAGCGAATTTAACCTGAATTCACTTAGGATCACAGGAATCAGGGGAAAGTGATATAAAGGTGGTTTCTCCAGCACATTTTAAGAAAAGGGACCAAAAGTTATTTTAGCTTCCTCACTAGATTGCATGTCAAGTTGCTTATTAGGATAATAAATTAATATTAAATGAAATATATGTCTCATCTTTACTATGGCATCTGTTTAGGAGTTGTTCAAATCACTGCAGTAGGGCTCTGCAAATAAAATCATGTAACCTGTTAATGGATCTAATGTACTGTAACTTTATCAATGAAAAGTAAAAATCTCAAATAACAAGTACAAACATTGAACAATGACCTATAAAGATTTGTAAAAGTAAAATTTTTCCAATAGATTTCATTCTTGTCATTTTGTAAGATGACCCTGCAGTCCACCTGTTTGTAACTTTTTTAATAAAATAGACATCTGTATTACCGAGGTTGGTTTCTTGAATTTTTTGTTATGTTACTAGTTCTAGATTTGCTAACTTGTAAATCTGTCTTATAACTGACAGCCATTACTTCTATCAAAATGATTGTGTTGTATTGTAGTAAATACTGAAACAAATTAAATGTTCACTTATGTCCTTAGTCACAGTTATGGCGTATGTTGGGGAGGGAAACTAACCCATGTCCTAAAATGTAATATTTAATCAATTGAGTCACTTCCAAATAAATTAGAAATTAGAACTAATGGGTGAAAAAGAATGATATGTGTAACTTGTCACATTTGGAGAGAGTGGTCCAACTACAAATCTGTTGGCTGGGCATTATCCATGTGTAGGAGATTTCAGACAGTATTAAGCAATATAATTAAATTTTGAACTACCAAATGAATTAAGAACATTCAGCACAATCGAGTTATCACTTTGTTTTATCCAGTGAAAGTCTTTGCCAGTCACTTTAATTCACTGCCTAACTCAATGTTTTTTAAGTTGTTGAACTAAGCGGCTTTTTAACTGCCATGTTTTTTTAGACAGGTCTTTTCATTCAGAACATATATGGACTGGATTTTTTTTTTTTTGATTTGTAAAAACGGGCAGGTTTATATACCTATGTCATAACACAGAAAGTATCTTACTGTTACAATGGGTTATTGGTCTGGAGTTGGGCTCACACGACACGTGTATGCTGTACTAGATGCTGTCCTTGAAGTCCAAAAACCCTTTTCTACAATGAAGGCACTCTCAATTTCAAGTTCCTCCCCTTTAACTCCCCACTGAAGTAGTATCCCTTCATCCGGCAAGGTCAACATTTTTAACCAAGTAAATAACAGTTGAGAGGATGGACTAGGGTAAGAGCTAAGGGGTTCTAGCCCGAGGCGTCAAATCCATACTGGACGTCAATCAGTGAGCTACTCTGGGTTGCTTACAGCTACAGCCGGGTCACTTACCTCCTAACCCTCCCTACCCTCTTCATGTTCTTACTCACAGAGATTCTGCCTGTCTTCACACGCCTCCGGGATATAGCAGCTTGGGGTCAAAATCCAAAGCTCCAAGACATCTCGTTCAGATTCAAAGCAGGGGCGGTTTTTCACATAGGCTGCTGCTTTCACTTGTATCTAGCTATCTCATTTGAGCTATTTTGTTGCTGAAATCAAGGCTCAGGAAAGTTGGGCCTTAAGCTCATAAAGCCAAGGTCAAATAATCAAAATGTTGAGAAGGTTTCTTCGGGGCAAGTTTTAAAATAAATTTATCATTGGGTAGAGTCAAATGGGTACGATTAAAATTGTAGAGCTCACGGACACAAGATAAGACACAGCAAGAAATAACTGAAGTCAGTGTGACAGTCCACATGTAACAAAATACTGTGGGTCCTATTGAAAGGTAATGTGTTTGTTACACTGCTAAGAGTTTATGTAAGACATAAGCTATTTTCATTATGGCTATTTTTCTTGGGAAAGGCAATGTCTTAAATCAGGATTTGGCAGCCTTTGGCCGCCAGGCAGAATCCAGCCCAGTTAGCAATGCCAAAAGAACTGCAGTTGGATTTAGCAGCTGTATCCTGGATCCATCGCAGAGCTCAGCTGCACCCTTTCTCTATCTAAACTTACAATATGAATGGAGGCGCAGAAGTGCAGCTGATCCCCGACGAGTCTTTTATCAGCGGAGACCCGCTGCCCTGCTTACAGCCGTTACTCTATGGCCCCAGACGTCCCCCTCCCAAACTCGGTGGTCCTGCCATGGTATGACGGTTCATGCATCTTCTCCTACAGACCGTAAGCTCCTTCCAAATACAGCTTTGCTAAGTCACCTCTTCATCCTCAGTGCTTACCTCTAGTGCATTATAGGTGCTCAGTAAGTATTTTAAGAAATTACAGTCTCAGAATCAGTTTGGCAGCTGGGCGTTCGCTCTTGAGCAAACCCTGACCTTGCCATCTCCTACCGGTCCTCTTCATTTATAGCAGTGACATAGCAGGAGAAACGTGTTTTCTCCCCCTATTTTCCTGCATCCTCTGCAGCACAAAGGCTCTTCTGCTCGCTTGTTTTGCTTTCTGGTTTTGTGTACGATTGAGGTAGTTCCTAAACTCACTTCCAAGAGAAGTGAATACCATGGAGAGATGATCCATACAGTCACGCTGTAAATGTGGACGGAAGGGCCTCGAATCTAAGATTAAGTCCTGCGAGACTCTAGGGAGAAGAGTATAATCGAGAGAGTATTTGCTGCCCATGCCTGGATTTCCTCTCTAGTAAATTCTGAGGCTAATCCAGACCTGCTCCCAGCCAAGTTCATCTGTAAGTCAGGGAAATGCTCATACTGAGTATGAGCAAAAACCTCCCCAATGTTTCCCCTTTAGTGAGGCCGTAATTCCTATTCTCACTGCAAAACCTCAGGTAATTCCCCACCTGCACCCCTATGGCCATGCCCTCTGCCTCTCCTTTACTCTGGTCCCCTTTTTTCCTCTATGAATCTTGATAGTTTTGTGAGTTATTAAACTCATGGAAGTAAGATTTCTTTTACTCTTGTTCCCCCTACTCCAACACTCGGTCTCCAAATCCTTTAACACCAACAGCTCGGAGACATTGTCAGGTTGGCCTTAAACCAACATCAGGTTATTTTCAAAATAGCAGCTCCCTGTACGTGCTTCAATGTCAGCGACCTGTGCAGTCGGCCATGTAATAAGAGACTCCCAGATGCCCCAGGAAGCCCTCCAGGAATTGGCTCCTGAGGCTCTGGCTACTTTTGCCGCATGCTGTAAGCCCCAGGGCATGCCCTGGTCTTAGTAGTTGGAAGCTCCTACCAGCTGCTGTAAGCTTTAAAGTTTGGCAGGGGGCGTGCAAGGGAAGGGAGAGGGACTTAAGCCCACCCCGAACTGTCCCTAGGGCTCGGAAGTAGACAGGGATTAAATCTACAGTTGAGAATACAAGGATTCCTGAAGGTTCTGACCCTTCAGTACATCTCATTTGGAGGTTCATTGTTCCTCTGTTGAAGGGGGCGCCCCGGAAGCCCTGACACCAGTGGACATCGTTGTCCCTGGTTTCCTGCCATCCCTCTTTCGGACACCCCTATGGCTGTTCTTAGAAAAATCCCAGCTGAACTATAGATACTATGCCATGCCTCGAGATATCCCTGCAAGTATTTTTGGTCTTCCACTTGGGGCCCAAGATACACAGAAGCAAATAGGAGGGGTGGACATTTAAATGGCAGATGTGAGGGGGCGCCTGTGTGGCTCAGTCGGTTACGTGTCTGCCTGTAGCTCAGGGTCATGATCCTGGGGCCCTGGGATCGAGCCCCAGTATCAGGTTCCCTGCTCAGCAGGGAGTCTGCTTCTCCCTCTCTGTCTGCCCCCTCCACCCTCTTTGTGCTCCCTCTCTCCCCCACCCTCTCTCAAATGAAATAAATAAAATATTTTTTAAAAACACATGGCAGGTGTGAGGCTTTCTTGCCGCTTCCCTGTAAGCTGAGTGAATGACCGGTGCATGGAGATCGAAGCCTTGCTCTCCAACCTAAGAGGAGTCCATGCCACAGGCCCTTGGCACGGCAGCTGGCTAAAAAGAAGAGTTGCAACGACCTAGGAATGGAAATCTGGCCCCAAACAGAGTGATTTCCCCTTGACAGTAAATAGTTGCTTGGTGAGGATAACCATTCCAGACAAAAAAGGGACAAGATCGGTTCCTTCATTTAACTTTTAACTGAACTTCTATGTCTGTACCAGGCACCACCCAGCAGGCTGCGTGTGCACGAGGAACGGGCTGTGGCCTTGGCCTCGAGTGCTCTCAACGTTCTGGCCTGGGAGACAGCCTTGCAAGCAATCACCACGACACAATGTGACATGTGCTGTAAGAGCAGCAGGACCAGATGCCAGGGAGCCCAGAGAAGTGAAGGGATTTGTTCTCCCCAGAAGAGTCAAGGGAAGGTCAAAGGAATTTGCTTCCATGCTTCATGAGTTGATTCTGGAAGTTTCGAAGAGCAAATTTGCAGCAAGGGTGTTTCAGATAGACTCTGAGGGAGGAGCGTGAGCAGAGGCACAGAGTCCCGAAAGTACCTGGCAGGCCCCAGGGACCTTGTGACAGCAAAGAGAGCCAAAGGGGCCGCTGGACCCAGAGTGGGCGGGGGCGAGGGGGGGGGGCTGGAACGTGAAGGTCTAGTCCGTCACTCGGACCAGGGAGGATTTTTCCTGAGGTCGAGGGGAAAGGATGCAAGGGGAGGGTGGCAGGAACACAGAGGGGTCTTAGAAAGATCCCCAAGTGGAAGATAAATTGGAGGGGATTTGCCTGGGGTGGGAAGACCTGTCAGGAGACCCCTGCAGTCCTAAAACGTGAGAAAGGGCAAGAACTTTCATGGGGCAAAACCCGAGAGAGACTGAATTGATGGTGACAAAGTGACCCAGTACACGGACCCAAGTCACCACGATGATCCGATCACCTTCTGTGGTGGCTTCAACTCTCTCCCCTCTCCCGGAGCCGGTGCGTCAAACAAGGACTTTCGCATTCCCATTTGGCCTACCTCTCCAACCTCAGCTTCTCCAGTGCCTCGCTTCAGACCCTACGCTGGTCCCCGGGACCCCAAACCTCCTGCTGGTTCCTTGTCAGTCCCATTTCCAGGCCTCTGTGGGACCCACTTCCATCACGTGCAGTCTCCGGCCCCCAACCTCCCTCCTTGAGGGAATTCGTCCTCATGCTTCAAGATTCAGCTCATACCTCATCTCCGTGGATCCCTGATTCTCTCTCATTCCATTCAGGCAGAGATCCCCCCGCCGCCCTTTCTCTCTCTCGTGGATAGCACCCAGTGAATACTAAGCAATTATCAAGATAATCATTTCAAAATTATCTGTTTACATATCTGTCTCCCCAGCAAGGCAATCAGCTTCTAGCTTCTGGTAGGAGAGAAGTAGATAAAAAGAATCCCCAAGCACAGCATTCCATGCATACAGGGGTTCAATAAATGCTAAGTGATCGAGTTAGGGCCGCAGAACCGACAGGACTTAATATGATTATTGGTTATGATGAAAAGGGGGAAATCAAGACTAAGTAGTTTCTAGCTTGGGTAATTGGACAGTCCTAAATAATCTGGTTTGCACACAGGTTCTCCCGCTCTGCTCCTGACCCACTCGAATCCTTCCTTTATAATGCAGCCAGAGACGTCTCTCAAACATGCCAAGGAGATCCTGATTCTGCCCCAGCCTGGAGCTCGGCATGCGGCCCTGTATCACCACCACGTTGTAGCCCGACTCTGGCCCCTGCCTGCGTGGTCGGCCTTGCTTCCCACCACCTTTCCCTTCCGTATCTAAGGGCCTTACAGTTTCTCCCGGGCGCTCTCACACTTTTGCTCATTCTTTCTTCCATCTAAGACTCCTTTCCTCTTCTCTGTCGATCTCCTACTCTATGAGTGGAAATTGCTTGTTCATCTCCCTTTTCTAGGAGAGACGCTCTGAAAAGGAAGGGATTATGGCTCATTTCCTAGGTAATTCAGTGCACGAAGCAGACGATCAGTAGGATGGAGATACTAACAAAATTGTCGGAGGGCAGGGTGGGGGTGGGGTGGAGGTTGTGGGGGTAGCTGGGAATGTGCGGGAGGGGGTGTGATTTCAGCCTGGGGTACATGGAATGGCACATGCTTAAGGACATAGAAGTGGGGAGGTACAGGGGGCTGTTTCCGTGATTATCTCCAAGGACAAGCCTCTAGCACAGGCTCATTCCCGGAGTGACACCCTCAAAGCAAATCCAACCCCTGTTTCTATTTAAGCAGGGTGACGTCAGCCTCCAACTCGCATCAATACCAAATCCACACCCAATGCAGAAGAGTCAGCCAAGTCAAATTTCTAGTCCTCTCTGCGTCTGGCTCTGTGCCCGAAGGTGGGGATTGGAAGAGGAGGATAAGGGCCTGTTTCCTTCTATCAGCCTCAAGCGGGGTTTCAGCCAGAGTCAAGTGAAGCTACTATCAGGCTTCCGTATCCCCGCAACCCTTGCAAATTCTGTGAGTGAATACCCACCTCTCTCCCCCAGATCGAGATGCTTCTTAGTCTGTCGCGGAGTGGATGGGTATGTTCCCATCTTTTATGCGGGTGTGTCCATCAGCTCCGGTGTATCTTTCACTGAGTGAAGGGCTTCGTCTTCCTATCAAGGTTTCCATGGAGGCATTAGAAACAAATATATCCATTGCCTTTGGCAAAGAATTCTGGTTCTGATATGTTTGTTTATTTGCTATTTGGAAATAATACACAGCAGTGTTACCCAATCAGATGTTGAGCTTACTCACCCTGTGGAAGACAGTCATTCTACAGAACGCATCTGTACTGTCTTGCACGGGAATTCATCCTACTGTGTATTGTTCTCGAAATGTGTCTACTTAGGAGACCCAATCATTTACATTGTAGAAATATACCATAGGCAAGACAAAGCAACTACCCCTGAAAGGCCTTCTTTGACTCACAGAATAGGACTTCCCGACACTTGCCGTGCTGCCGTTAGCTACCACAGGACTTTGCTCCACACCCAAGCGTCACGTCTCACCACTTCCAGGGTCATGGACGCTCCTCATCACAGCAGGTCTGTTTCTGTCGTAGTCGAACAAGATCCTGAAAGTTAGAACGTGGAAGGAAGGGACATTTCCCTTTCCCCCCCAATCTCAGGTTCTTCTGGGTATCCCCAAACAGGTAAATTGGATATAATTCTTTATTCTGATTCTGCTATACTCTGTGAAGGCACACGGATCACCTTGTAACCTATCTTCTCGATGATCTATGAAAATTAATTCACGTGGCCTCTGGGTCAAATCAATCAATGTACTTCTGGAAGACAATTTGCTGTTCCTTGTTATTTTCACATTGTTTGAAAGAAAAGAAGAGTAATGGGAATCACGAGCCTTGACATTAGCATTCAGGAAAATAAACTACAAAGTTATAGCACTTGAATCAGTTCAATACAGCTATGAGATCACAGATCAGTGAAACACAAACATCACCCCCCCGACAAGGTCCCTTGTTCATATAGCTTAATATATTATAAGAATGTATTTTAAAATATGTAAGGAAGTGAAAAATTATGCAACAAATAATTAGTTAATGATTTTGGCTTCACCTCATAACATACACTGATATAAAATCCAGAAGGATATAAAAAAGAAATATGAAAAACTGAACAGGAACGATAGGGGAAAAAAAAAAAACCAAGAAGACTACTCATCAGTTCTCCTGAGAGGAAAAGTCTTTTTTTTTTTTTTAATTGAAGTGTAGTTAACATACAAATGCAATATTAATTTCAGGTGTACAACATAACGATTTGACAATTCTTAAATGTTACTCAGTGTAATCAAAGATATTTTCATTGAGTATATAACTATAGGTTGGCAGCTATTTTCTCTTACCACATTGGTGATGTCATTCCAGAATCTTCTGGGTTTTCTCTTTTTGCTATTGAAAGGTCAGCTAATCATTCTGTCTCTCCTACAAAGATAGTATGTTTTTAATCTGTCCAACTCATAAAGTGATTTTTAAGAGTTCAGTTATTATTCTTATTTGAATTTCCGAAAGTTCTATTTGGTTCTTTATCATATTTGCTAGCTCTTTTTAATAGCTTCTTGCTCTATGAAGACGTTTTAGCATTTGTATTTTATCTCGTTAAACACATTAAACAGAATTATTTTATAACCTGTACCTGATAATCTCAGTTTCTGTAGTTTTTATGGATCTGTTCCTCTTGTTTGTTGTGTCTCACTCGTGGTGTCTTATTTCATTGTGTGTGTAGGTATTTTCAGCTCTGAGCTGCTCCTGGTCCTTAGAAAATTATTTGTGGTCTTGAATAAGGATGTACTTCTCCAGGGAGGATGTGTGTTCATTTCTGCCAGATGCCTTGGGGCACTTCTTGCCTGGGACTACATTGGGCTACACTCTCGTCTTGACCTTGTTTTGTTTGTTTGTTTGTTTACTACATAAGAAATATACATTTGGGGCATTAAATCCACAGGGGAGCCCAACTGTGGTTACAACTCCTCAGAGATGGTCACTCTTCCTCCTCTACCCGATAGGCAACAAAGCAACTTTCCATACATTTTCCTGAGGATGGTGTGTATCTGTGGTTCACCTTTACACTGAGGATGTAACCCTTTGGGAGACTAGATTTATAAGGGCAAGGACTCCTTATTAGATTCCGCATCTTGGCAGAGACCTAAGCCTTACATCCTACCCTTGTGTCTAGAGAAATCATATACACACACGCAAAACAAATCTCAAGTTGGACTTGTTTGGCAAATGCCCTTAATGAAAACTTTGCTTCAGTGCTTGGCTTACCTCTTTGGCTTACCCCCTTCACTTAGATTGGGGCCTGATAATTCCTTACTATTCTATTAGCTTTTCAATGCTTTTAAGAAGATATATATGTATTTATATATTTTTTTACTTTATCCAGCAGTTTTGTTTTCAACTTGCAGAATCTGTCCAAATACCTAGACAGCCATATTATCTGAAACAAAAACATGTATTTTATTATGTTTGTTAATGAAATTAACAAAGATCTTTATAAAAAGATAATCCTCATCGTTAAAACCATGTGGTGAAAAGAGCACTCACACCACGCTGGTAGGACTATACGTGGATGTTAGCTCGATCTCAAAGGGCTGTTTAGTAATATGTATTTAGAATCTTTTAAATAGTCATAAGCTTGACCAAATAATTCCAACTTGCAATAATACATTATGGTACATAAGCAAAGAGGCACACAAAAATGTATGTTTGAAGAGGGAACCTGATTCTCCTTCGCCCTCTGCCCCCCCCATGCTCTCTCTCTCTCAAATAAATAAGATCTTTAAAAAAAAGATGTTTATTGAAATGTTATTTATGATAGCAAAAAACCTTTATGGTACATCCATAAAATAAAATACTACACAGTCATTTATTAAGAAATATATTTTTATAGAATATATAATGATATGGGGAAATGTTCTTGATATAAAAATAAGTGATAAAATCAGACCATCAAATTGTATAGAACACCATAATCCTAACATATATAAATGTTTGAATATATGTAGACATAGACACACATATATGGAAGTATATCAAAACACTAATGGATATATATGAATATATATAAATTAGCATTATATATATATATGGTGGGATTGTGGCTTATTTTTATTTCCTTTATGAATTTTTGAAATTTATATATTCTTTAGGCTAGCATATATCTTTTATAATCAGAAAAAAATTCCTTACAAAGCAGCACATCAGGATAAACTGTAAATATACAATAATTCTTTAAATGATTGATACTCTTCTTATACAAAGAACTCATTAAATCTGAGAAAAGCCCTAAGACTAGATATAAAGATACCCTTATGTTGCTGTCAATAGCACTTTGAGTTTTGTGGACCTAAATTCAATGGTCCAACCAATATTGAAGAAAACCCTTTCTGCCTAGCTAAACAAATGGATTTTCTTTTACTGAAGGGAAAAGCACCCCGCCTCGTGGAGAGCCAGGGAAGCTATGGTTACACATCTTGACTCTATGCTTTTTATGAGATGTGGAGACGAGCTCCCAGGCCGTGTGTGGACACGTGCACCTGAATGCATACACACACACACATTCTCCTCGCTCTGGCCTCCTGTTTCAGCCCCTTGAAGGGCTCCTACCACCGTACACTTTTTTGAGATGTCTCCAGGGAGAATCACATATGTGCTCATGAATAAGTACTGTCAGTATCCACGTAGCTTTTGTGTTTTCTTTTTCCTATTCTTCTGCTCCAGTTTCTATCCTCTGGGTGGTCTTGTGTGATCTAAGAATCACTATATTTTCTTTACCAAGATGACACTTGTGCTCTGTAACACTGAGCTTGGAAAGTACTCTATCACATCCACTGGGTACCAGATGCCTCCACCGGCTTCCACAACTCACACTGGGGACAGCTGCTACTTTCATGGGGTAATAATTTCTCCTGGTAGTAGTTTTTCTTAGATACCCCCACAATTAGTGCTGGGTACCACTATCTTGAGCCCAGAGCAACTGTTGACACGTTGGAACCTTACAGCAAGGCCACCGTGGACAGTTGTATATGTTGCACACTGTACAAGAGATGCCTAACAGAGACACCAAGGAGGAGTCTAAAATCCAGCCTGTGTTCCCTTGCCATACAGTATGCCTGTGTTGTTGAATCTGTCCCAGGGAAAGGGGGTGGATGCCTCTTTCGAATTCACCTGCTCAGAGAGGGTAAGCTTTAGTGCTACCTAGAGCAGGTGCCATTTTCTAATTCAGACAAAGATACATTATAGACTGGCTGCAACTCTGCCTGTAATTGTCTAAGTGTATGCTGTTTGGTATGATTTGGTAGAAAACGTCTCTCTCCTTTTCAGGCTACACTTGAATGTAAGTTCTGTCTGCTTTATTCACTGCTGTCGTCCCAATCCTTAGCACACTCTCTGGGACAGAACAGGTATGAGATATATACTTGTTGACTGAATATGTAAGTGAACTACTTAAGTCCCAAAGCAATCATACTTGTGCTTTAATAACGAAATGTTACTATAAAACAGCACTTCGCATTTTTATTGACTACACCTTCTTGTGTTCCCATAACGCTCAGACGTCAAATCCCTGGAGGTTGGCCTAGAGACAATTTCAAGTGACAATCACTGCGCTCTACTCCGAATTGTCCCTTCCCACCCGCCACTAAAGCTCTCATACTGGGGCAATTCTGTAGACCCAACTCTTTCTTTCCCTAGAATTAATTCTCTCCTAAGAGGCTCCTTAGTCCTTTAGTACAAAGACATTTCTGACAGGCTCGCCCCACCAGTTTCACAGCCATGCCCAGGCACGTGTGAACACAGCTTGGGCTGGAGCTAAGACCCTCCCTGTCCCCCAACTATGCACACACATATAACCACGTTTAATATCTTCACAATCATACCCAGGTGCATGCATGTCTATTCATGCAGTTCTACACAATCTCACACACACACACACACACACACACACACACACACACACACACTCACACTCCTATCTGTAGAAAATAAGCACTCGTGCCCGCGGTTCCACACACGCGCACACATATATCCATACCCAGCACACCTTTCCAACACACGTCTAGTTGGAGCCGGTCCCTTGCCAAGAAGTTCCATCCCATTCTTCGAGCCTCTGACAGCTCCTCTAATCCACGCAGCTTCAACACATGGGCTCATTACCCTGTCCCCCAGGCACACACAGCCATCCTATCCAAGCACGGGCAGGGGTTGCTCCGGTCCCCCTCCTCTCTTGTTTGTGCCTCAGTTAGCAACTTATGGTTAAAGCTCCACAGTCTGACAGCTGAGGTAGAGAGATGCCTCCTAGAAATGATGGTACATCAAAGAAGACACTGGCCAGGTACAGACAGAAACAATGTACAATATGATGGTTCTAAAAAGCCAGATAGCACTGTCCTTGGGTGAGCTCGGGGAGAGGTCCTGAAGGAGGTATCCTTTCAACCTTTCAAGCTTCCAGGGTATTTGGACATACAAGGCCAGAGAACTCCAGGAACTTCCTGGAAAAGGTGGGAATGTTCACAGAGGTCCGGGGCTCGGACAAAGTGATCCATATAGAAGATGGCAGTTGTCTGGGCATCTACAGGGAGGAGACGTGAAGGTCTTGTAGCACTTCTAGGAAGCTTCATCTTTATCTTTAGGCACGAAAGAGTCTTGGGCAAAGGAGTCATGCTAGCTGCCCTGTGGAAGGTGGATTGAAAGGGAGCATGGCTGAAGCCAAAACCCATTACCAGACTAAATATGGCAGCTGGATTTGGTGAGAAACGGACAACTGTAAAGGAGATTACGGGGCGCCTGGGTGACTGAGTTGGTTAATCACCCAGCTCCTGATATTGGTTTAGGTCATGACCTCGGGGTCCTGGGATCGAGCCCCGCATTGGGCTCTGTGCTCAGTGCAGAGTCTGCTTGGGATTCGCTCCCCTTCTCGGTCTGCCCCTTCCTTCGTGCACTCTCTCATTCTCTAAATAAACAAATCAAATCTTTTTTTATAAAAAAAAAGTGATTTAAAGGCAGCAGGTAGCAAGAGATAAGGCTGAAGGTCTAGGCAGAAGTTGGACTGTAGAGTGATAGGAAACTGGTGAAAGGTTTTAAACCACTGAAAGTTCTTTAAACAAACCAGATTCCATCAGAAGGGCACGTTTCAAAGATCACTCTGGCTGTGGCTGGAGGAGCCAGAGGTCAAAGGGGTGGAGGTGGTTATGGAGGATGTTTGCAATCATTATGCAAGAGGCCTTAGACACCCACTCTAGGGGAGGGCCAGAGGTGACGGATGCGAGGGGACCGCTCAGAGAGGCAACTTCCAGCCGGAGATGTGACACAATTTGATGGCAAATATATCATGAAAGGCAAGGGAATACCAGTAGATCCCACTGCGGGCGTGTGTTTGGTCTTTCTTCCATGAGCTTCAAAGGCGAAAAAAAATAAACATATCTTAGGGAACAATGACGCTGCAGTCTTACTCATGGGAAGAATGTGGGCTTTGTGATGGGGCCAAAAAAATGATTACCAGCACAGGGGACATTTATTGAGCCTGCGTTCAGATAATGCATTTGGCTTGGTCTCCTCTACTCTTCAAATCGCCCTCACCCAGCCCGCGCCGTGCGAGTTGCTGTTTGTCTAATGCTGGCCTTCTGAGCCTTCAGAAATCAAGGCTGGCAACAGCTTCCTTGAATGGAGGACAGGCTTGCTCAGAGGTGGGGTCTACACATACCTTCATTCGTTTTCCGCACTAAATCCTCTTGCCAAGCCTATGGGACAGAAATGACTATCTTCCTTCTCCAGATGAGGAAAATGAGGCTGAGAGAGAGCCACAGCTGGGTCACCTGATGACACGATCGTTTTGTTCCAGTCTGTCTAACTTCAAGTGCATGTTCCTTCAACAACGTCCGTGGTTGGCAACCTCAGCAGCACGTTAAAATCACCTGGGGAGTATCTTTCCCCTCGCTCTCTCTTTTAGACGGCTTTACTGTGGGGGCACCTGGGTGGCTCAGTCCGTTGAGGGTCTTGCTCCTGGTTTCGGTTCAGGGCTTGATTGATGTCAGGGTCTTGAGTTCGAGCCCCGTGTCAGGCTCCATGCTCGGAGGGGTGTTTACATAGGATTCTCTCTCCCTCTCCATCTGCCCCTCCCCCTGCTTGCAGGTGCTCTCTCTCTAAAATGAATAAATAAAATATTAAAAAAAATAAACAGCTTCACTGAGATGTGATTCACACATACAATTCACCCATTACACTGACTTTAATCTATCCACAGATATGTGCGACCATCACCGCGGTCAATTTTAGAACATTTTCATCACCTCGAAAATAAATCCCATACCCAGAAATAAACTCACACCTGTACGGTCAATTAATCTACGACAAAGGAAACAAGAAGACACAATGGAGAAAACACAGTCTCTTCAATAAGCGGTGCTGGGAAAACTAGACAGCAGCATGCAGAAGAACAAAACCGGAGCACTGTATTACACCGCACACACAACATAAACTCAAATGGATGAAGGACTTCAACTGATACCTAAAGCCGTAAAACTTGTGAAAGAAAACACAAGCAGTCATCTCCCTGGGTCATTGGCCTTAGCAACCCATTTATGGACATGCCTCCTCAAGGAAAGGCAAACAAAGGTATTGGGATCGAACCAAAAGAAAAACCTTCTGCACAGCAAAGGAAACCACTAACAAAACAAAAACGCAATCAAGTGAATGGGAAAAGATATTTGCAAACGATATATCTAATAAAGGTTAAAATCCAAAACATATGAAGAACATGAAAAAAACAATTTGATTTTTTAAAAAAGTGGGGCAAGGACCTGACTAGACATTTTCCCAAAGAACACGTCCAGATGGCAACGGACTCATGAAAAGATGCTCAACATCGCTCATCATTGGGGAAAATCAAATCAAAAGTATGAGGTATCACCTCACACCAGTCAGAATGGCTCGGATCCAACATACAAGGAATAGCAAGGGTTGGCGAGGAGGTGAAGACAAGGGAACTTTCATGCACTGTTGCTGAGAATGTGAACTGGTGCAACTACTGTGGAAAACAGTATGGAAGTTCCTTAAAAAGTTAAACATAGAAATTCCACATGAAGCAGTAATTCCACTATTGGGTATTTACCCAAAGAAAGGAAAAACACTAATTTAAAAAGATATGTGCACCCCTATGTTTATAAGCAACATTATTTACAAGAGCCAAGATACAGAAGCAGCCCAGGTGTCCATCAATATATGAGTGCATAAAAAGGTGTGACGCGCGCACACACGCGCGCGCGCGCACACACACACACACACACACAGACAGATGAATATTACTCAGCCACGAAAAAGAATGAGCTCTTGCTTTTTGCAGCAACATGGATGGACCTAGAGGGCATTATGCTAAATGAAGTAAATCAGGTGAAGACCAGTACTATATGGTTTCACTTATATGTGGCATCTAAAAAACAAAACGAGTGTACAAATATACAAAAAACCAAACAGGTTCTTGAACACAGAGAGCATACTGGTGGCTGCCAGAGGGGAGGTGGTTAGGAGGATGAGTGACATAGATGAAGGGGATTAAGAGGCACAAACTTCCAGTTATAAAATAAATAAGCCACAGAGATGAAAAGTACACATAGGGAATATTGTCAATAATATTGTAAACATTGTTACAATATGGTGACTGATGATGACTACCCTTACCGTGGTGAGAGGAGCAGTGTATAGAATTGTCGATCCCTAAGCTGTACACCTGAAACTAATATGACATTCTATGTCAATTACACTTCAATAATAAAAAATTTTCAAAGAAGTCCCATACCCATGAGCTGCCACCCTGTTATCGCCCCCCATCCTCCACCTCCAGCCCTAGGCAACCACGAATCTACCTGTTATCTCTATAGATTTTCCTATTCCAGTCTTTCCTATGAAAGGAATCATACAATATTTGGCCTTTTGTGACAGACTCCTTTCATTTAACCTAATGTTTTCAAGGTTTATCCAAATTGTAGCATGTGTCTGTCCTTCATTTCATTTTTTATGGCCAAATCATATTTCATTGTATGAATACACTACAGTTTGCTTATCTCTGTGTTCACTGATAAACATGTGGTTGTTTCCACCTTTTGGCTATTGTGAATAATGCCGCTCTAAACCATTTATGTACACGCGTTTGTGTGGGTAAATGTTTTCACTTCTCTGCGGTGTGCGTCTCAGAGTGGAATTGCTGGGGCCTATGGTAATTCTATACTTGATCATTTAAGGAACTGCTAGACTGTTTTCCCTGGGGACTTTTTAAAAATACATTAATGCCCTCCACCTCACCCATCCTTCACCCTCTGACCAAATGGATCATACTGTCTGGGGTTGGGTCCTAGTTGATTCCAATACTCAACTCCCTCGGTAGCTTCCAGCGCACACCCTGCATCGAGCACCGCTATCTGACACCACAATCTCGGTGACGGGTGATATATGGACTACTTAGGATTCTCTGTTTTTGAAGAATTATTAACCACAAGGATTCAACAAGAAGCCAACGCTTCGACTTAGTCTTTAGCTAAGCCAACCACCCCAGTGACTCAGGATTCTGAGAAAAGATTTGACTAGAGCTTTGAATACTTGCAGCTCTCTTTTTCTGTCCCCTAGGCTGAACTTCAGAGCAGGAAGACGGGGAAGCAAATATGGGGTGGCTTTCCCATGTGCCGAGACAAGATTGCTTCCACTGCTTGTTGGGGTGCCTGGAATGACACCACGAAAAATTCCTTCACCGGGGTCTGGGAAAACTCTTCGAGAATTCTTAAGTAACTGTAAAGCTCCCTGGTAGAAAGGAAGTCGACAGGGAGGGAGAGAGCCAGGTGGAGACAAGACTTCTTTTTGGCAAGAAGCAAGGGGAGGGGAAATTGGCAGGAATGATTGCTTGTCTTGTCTTTTCTCAGCCCCTTTCTGCCCTTGGGCTGTTCCAAATTCCCAGATTTCTGCCGAGTGAGGTACTCGATGACCGCCAGCAGGGGACTGGGAGTGGGGATGGTGTGTGCGTTGGGGGGGGGGGTGTATGTGGAAATGGGGGATGGGGGCCAAAAAAACATATCCTGGATTTCATCATTCCACCCAACGAGAACCCCTCCCTGTTTGGCTCAGCTCAGTGCCTGGAGATTTACAGCTGAAGATTTTCGAAATATTTCCAGGAGTATGTTTACTGCAAAACACACTGAATCAATGGCTAATTATGAATTCTCTGTCCAATTCATATTGCTTCCAGGCGTTTGCCCTGGTGACCCTTCCTCTCAATTTGTTTCAAAGGAGGAGATGCCATACTTTTGCAAATTCAGCCATTTCTCATTTTCAGCATGTGGTTTGGAGTTTAGATGTGTACAAAATGCATTTACATATGTTGATTACCATTTTAACCCTTAAAATGTGGAGAGATATTATGAACTCTATTTATAGATGAAGAAACTGAGGCCTAGAGGATGGTTAGGTGATTTACCAAAAGAGACACTACTCATTTGTTTGTTTGTTTGTTTTTTTTTGAAGATTTTATTTATTTATTTGACAGGGACAGAGATCACAAGTAGACAGAGAAGCAGGCAGAGGGAGAGGGGGAAGCAGGCTCCCTGCTGAGCAGAGAGCCCGTGTAGGGCTCGATCCCAGGACCCCGGCACCATGACCCAAACTGAAGGCAGAGGCTTAACCCACTGAGCCACCCAGGTGCCCCCACACTACTCGTTTTTAGGCAGAGATGGACCTAGCCCTTGGGCCTCCTGAGTCCAGGGTCCTTCTGCTCTACCCTGCTTCAATGAATACCCAATATGCCTTGAGAAGTGTCTATAAGTGAAGGAATCAACTCCCAATATAATTTTGGGAGTATTTTTGCCCTCAAGCTTCTCCTACCCCTGAACTTTTAACAGGAGTGAAGAGTAAAAAGCATCACCAAGTGACATTAAGGGGCCAACCAAGCTCCCATAACATGAATTATTAGTATTAGGTTAGTTACTGTTGTTTGTTTTTAATATTTGCCAGTATCATTTAGTGCAATAATTCCCAAACTTTTTTAAGGTCCTGAATCCTTTCGAAAATGTAAACACAATGGGCTGTCTGCCCAAATAAATGCACATACATACATATATGGAAAATTTTGATACAGGTCAAAGGATTCTTGAAGCCCATCTCTGGACCCCAGGTTATGAACCCATAAAAGGAATAGGAACAGAAAAAGAAAATATGATGATGTTTGTCCAAGACTGAGGATTAACGAGACAGATATGACAGCAATTACAAAGTAGAGCGAATTTCAACTGGGCTGTTTGACAAAGCAGATCATTAAGTTTGCACCAGAGAAAAAATCAGGAAGTCAGCAGGTGGCTGCCAGACTTGGGGGATGAAGATGGAGGATGAGAATTGAGATCTTGATAAAATTGAAAAACAAGTTGATTCTGATACAGGTAAAGGGATGGGAGAGTGTGATTAGGAAGTGGGGTGAGGGGAGTCTCCCAATGAGAAATTTCAGAGCTGGAGCTCTCTCGTCTGAGCTCCCAAGAGGTACATCCGGTTGCCTATCTAACGTCTCCACGTGGATAGCTAACAGAACCTCACATGTTTCCTTGCTAGAACACAAGTCTCAATTTCCTTCCACCCCAACCTGTGTCTCTTCTGATCTTTCCTGGCTCAGTTATCGGCACCGACTAGTTGCTGAAGGCAATCATTCTTGATTCTTTTCTTTCCCTCTCACATCCCTTCCATCAGCTGATGCCATCAATTGCCCATCTGTCATGTGTTCTACACCCTCCTGTTTCTCTTCATCTCCCCTGCTATCCTTCTAGTCCAGAACAGGCTCATTTGGACAGGCTGGAAGAGCCCACCACTACCTGCGTGCATTCAACGTTGACCTTCCCTGATCCATCTTGCGCCCAATGGCTGGAGTGATCGGTTTAGAATGCAGAGCACGTATCACTTTCCTGTTTAAATTTCAAAGTCACTTAGAGAGATCCCTGAATCCTCTCCCTCCCTATCCAGCACCTGACCCTCCCCCAACCCCATACAATCTATCAGTGCTCCTACTGGCTCCTTTTCCAAACCACTTTCTCTAGGACCAGAGCAGAAGGCTACCACTGCCTCTCACCTGGATTACTGCAGTGGACTTCGAACCAGTCTCCTTGCCTCCACACTTGCCCTCCATGTCTCCGGTCGATTTTCCACACGGCTGCTCTTCTGGTTCTTCTCAAACATGGGCAGACCTTGCCACTCTTCTCCAAACTCTCTGATGGCTTTCTCTTCTCTTCAAAATAGAATAAAATACAGAGCCTTTAAGTGGGCCTACACATCCTTAGGTGTGCTGGCTCCCTCTGAGCTTCTGCCCTAATTCCCCGCTGCCCCTCCTTTCTCTGTTCCGGCATGGTAGCCTTGTTCTGTCTCGCTCCTGCCTGCCTCGTGGCTTTGATGCTCGCCCTTCCCCCGGGTTGAAATGCTGCGTCCCACATGGGCGTGGCTTATTCCTGCACTTACTTCAATAAAGGAAACAAAATACCATCTTATCAGTGAGGCCTGTTCTGCTCACCCTACTTAAATTGTGACCACCAACCCCCACCTGCCAATGTCCCTGGCCCCTCACTCGTGCTCTCTCTCCCCTCCCCTGCTTTATTTTTCTCCATAGTGCTTAAAACCAAATGATGTCCTAGACATTTCACTTACTGAGTTTGCTCATCAGCTGTCTCCCCCACCAGAATGTAAACTACGTGACGTGAAGGCCGAGTTCTGTGTAGCTTATAACTGTAGTCCCCGTGTCCAGGACCGTGGCTGCGCATAGGAATTGCTACATCAGTGTATGTTGGATGAGTAGCTGGAAAGGCCCTATGGGATCTGGCCTCACCTAACTCTTTCTCCTCCTTTCCTGCCTCCTTTCATGCTCTCCGGACTGCAGGTCTGTCATCAGAGCACTCAACACTTAGCCCCTGTTCACTTGCTTGTTTTCCTAACTACACAGGATGAAAGCTCCATGAAGTGGGGTTCTCACCTGTCGCTGTATCTTCAGTGTCCAGTACAGTGCCTGGCACCAGGGTTAGGGCTCAGTAAATGCTGTTTTTGAATGAATGAAAGTATCGTAGGGGTTCTGAGTGGGTCCTAAGAAGGGTTCTAAGGTTCTAAGGGTTCTAAGAAGTGTCTGAGGTTCTAAGGGGTTCTAAGAAGGTTCTAAGTGGGTAGAACTCTACTTCTGCTCTTTCGTCCCCCACCCCCACTCCGTGCTTCCTGAGCAGGTCAGTCCCCATGCCTGTAAAAGGAGTGGAGCAAGGTGCATGAAGAGACAGCCTGGAGGAAGAAGTCAGAGCCAGGGCACAGTGAGAGGGGTGTCCCTGCAGAGCCAGCATTTGGGCAATCAGACGCCAAGCAGGTGCAGGGGGTCGGCCTGAGCTGTGTGAGCAGGGTGTCCAGGCAGGGGAAAGACCCAGCATGAGATGTCCGGCCCCAAACAGAGGGTGGCCATCGGTGAGATGGGCAGCTGCTGTAGGATGTGGGAAGCAAGTGGGTGACAAGGACCTCCGTGAAGGGGGAAAACTCAGTATCAGAGCCAGAGCAGGGTAAGAGCGGGCATCTTCGTGCAGGGAAGACTGGGCGTGGAGTGTTGGAGCCCAAATGGCGTGAGGAGGCCATCCATTCCTGGTGTGGGGTGCCGGAGTCCATGCAGGGAGTGAAGGGGGAGGGCCACAGGATAGTAATATAAAGGGAAAAGGAAGAACTTCACAGTGGGGAGCACTGGCAGAAACCACCCTAACCAAGTGATCAAAGTGAACATAACCAGTAAGAGAACACGTTGAAATCATGTGTCTCCTTCTATGATAACTGTGCCCAAAATGCGTAAACAGAGGCTAATCATGAGGAAACATTACATAAACTCAAATGAAGGACATCTACATAACTGGCCTGTAATGATCAAATGTATCAGGTTTGTAGATTTAGCTAGATTTTAGGAACTTGGAAAATGATTGGAACCAACGTAATAGGGCATCAATAACTTTTATGTATCCAAATCTCATACAAACAGAGGATAAAAACTTAAAACTTCAAGAGAAAAGCAATTGCTTTGTATCATTTGAGGCATTTCAATTCTTCACAACAAAGCAGGCTGACAAAGGTCCGGTTCCTTCATGGAACTTGTACTCTCCCTTCAGCATACTCTTTCCTTCGCAACTGATAGTAAGGAAGTCTCTGTATGTCTTTGTACTTAATGTCAGTCTCCCACACTGACTGTAAGCTCAAAGGCAGTTATTGTGTGTGTGTGTGTGTGTGTGTGTGTGTGTGTGTGTTGTACATTGCTGTGTTCTTGGTATTTAGTGGAGTGCCTGGTGTGTACATCTCAGACAATAAATATTGGTTGGTTGAATAAATGCTGAGAGAGAGAGAGAAAGAGAGGAGAGAAACGGGGGCCATCTTGTAAATTATTTAGAGAAAGAAGCCCCTTGCAGATTAGATACTGTGAGCAAGCCACGAGGCAGCCCAGGAGCCAAAGGGCTAACAGTCCAATTCGCCCATCTACTCCTGAGTCAGGCCCTAAGACGAAGGTAGGCCTTGCTGTGCGTGGAACTGTGGAAAACTGGAAGGACCTGGCAGAAACCTTCACAATGCTGGCCCCTAGGGCATAGAGAAACTGTCAGTCTGCCAACAAGAGATCCAGCCTGAGAAGTTGGCAGCCTCAAAGCCTCACCCGGAACTGACACACATCCGGAAGAGTCCACCACAGAAGCTGTCCTTGCCCTGCAGCCTCTGGCAGGACTCCAGGGGCCCGGCGTTGTGGTGCTCCAGGGCCCAGAGGCAAAGGGAGCAATTGCTCAACAAAGCGGCTGCTGGAACTTCCCTCGGGGCTCAGCCCTCACCTCACAAAGGTCACCTCCCGTATTACCTCTTCTGACCGTGGGTCTGGCCCTGCGCCTTTTCTAAGTAGTCAGGGATGGAGAAGGGGGAGCCTTCCAGAAGGAGAGAGAAGTTTAAGTAAAGGCATAGAAAATAATACACATTGGGATTCTATAAGTAGCTTGATGTGACTGAAGCTTTGGGGAGGAGGTATAGAAACCAAAAGATGAGGTTCAAAGGGCAAAAGGCCGCCTCTTGAGTGCCTCACTGAGGAAACTGGACTTTATCCCGGAAGGAAAGAAGAACAGCTGCAGAGGTTCATGCGGCGACATTTTCACTCTGAATGTCAGGAGCAGAATGGTCCGGAGTGGGAGACGAACCGCACGAGAGGCCATTAAAATAGCCCAAAGTATATTAAAGGCTGAAACTGCGTGAAGGTACTGAGTCCAAAGAGAAAGGATCAGTTAAGAGAAGGAGAACTCGTAGATCGGCTGTGAGGGGTGGGGGAGGGGGCGAACCTAGGCGGATGCTACTCCCTTCACTGAGGTGGGCCGTCCAGGCAGTAAGTGAGGTTTGTTTGGACATGTTGACTGGGAGGTGCCTGTAGATGATCCTAATAGTGTCCAGTCAGTAATTGGAAACACAGGTCTGAAGCTTAGGAAAGAAGCTGAGGCAGGAGATAGAGATTTGGTGGTCATTAGCATAATGCTGGAGCCAAGCTAGGAGACGGGATCACCCACAGAGGGTGTAGCTCTAGGACAAAGCCAAGGAGAGTGCCTGATCCGAGTGGCAGAGGAGAGAGCAAAAGGGACTGGGAAGGAGTGATCCTCGAAGTTGGAGAAAACAGCAGAGGTTAGATCTCTTAAGTCAGGAGAGCAGATTCTTGAGAAGTGGAGAGTGGTCAGTAATGTCAAAAGGCACTGTGCACTCAAGAGGAGTGAAGGGTTTAAAAAAAAAAATCAATTGAATGCAGCCATTTGGAGGCTACTGGGGACCTTTCCTGGATTGTCCCAGGACAGGCGTGAGGGCAGAAGACCACTTTTGAAAGACATTACTACCTCCTAAGACATTTTTTTCATACCTGTGAAAAACCTTCCGAATTCCATGGGTAAATAACGTCTTTATTTCAAAAGTATACTTTCAAAAAAAAAAAAAGTATACTTTCAGTTTTAACAATAAGTGTAGAAATGTGTTCCCGGTGGGAAAAGGATAGTCCTGCCTAGGTCAAAAAAAGTCGATTTTTTTTTTTTCATGACAACACAGGAGATGGCCTAGAACCGTAGTGGTCATGCCTTGGTGTTTGGTTTTGGTTCACAAGGTGGTATGGTCCAAGGGGAGCACTGCCTGGGGATGACAGTGCCTGCGTATGGATGGACATTGGAGAGTATTGGCCCACAATGCATGGTGACAATATAGTCTATGGTAAGTTCACATTGGAGCCCAGGGTGGTTAATACAGGTCAAAGCCAGAGAAATGGTGCTGAGCTTCAGGTCCAAAGGACAAATGTGACCGTCATCAGTGAGAGGAACCATGGGATCAGAAGCTGAAAGAATCAGAAAGAAGAGGGAAAGAATGGCTAGGGGAGGAAGTGTGAACTAAGGCTGTGAATAATTTAGAGGGTCGGAGGCCTGTTTTTCGATGGTGACCCCTATGTGGTGTGAGCTGGAGGTCTCAGTGGCTTCAAGGAGGCACACAGTCCTGCCCAGTGAGGCTGAGAAGAAGAGCCCCTTCAGAGCTCCTGGCTTAGCTGGAGCCTCTGAATGAGTGTTCAGCCTGATGTCTGAAGAAGCATGATTGGACAGCATAATAAGAGTTGAACTTTCAGTCTATCTGGAGTCCCAAGGCTATTCTAAGCAGAAGGTGTCATTTCTGAGAAGGCCGTGCTTCAGGCCAAAGGCCAAAACCTGTTCACAACTTGACCTCACCACTGCGTTAGCATTACGAATTAAACTGTTTCCAGTAAAGACAGGTTGATGTCCTAACCCCCAGTATCTCAGAATGTGACCCTATTTGGAAAAAGGGTTGTTGATCGTGTAATCAAGTTAGGATGAGGTCATAGCAGAGTAGGGTAGGCCCTTCATCCACTATGATTAGTGTCCTTTTAAGAGGACAAGAGAGTGCCACGTGATGACAGAGGCAGAGCCGATGCTGCAGCTTTAACTCAAGGAACGGGGAGGCTTGGTGGCCACACCGGAAGCTGGGCAGAGTCAAAGGAGGATTGTACCCAGAGTCTCGGGGGAGTGTGGCCACGCTGACACATTGATCTCGGCCCGCTAGCCTCCAGAACTAAGAGAGAATCAATTTCTGCTGTTTTCAGCCACCCAGTTCGTGGTAATTTGTCAGGGCAGCCCTCAGAAACAAATACAGTTAGCCAGTGTGAAAGAATGCCACTGCCCCAGGGCCAAGCTTCCAGTCAAGAGAACAAGCCCTCACAAGAGGGGTTGCTGTGAAGATCCCCTCAGACTCAAACCTCTGACCGCCTGATAGAAGAATTGATAAGCTGTGAAGAGAGCTGGAAGTCTGGGTGCCATTCCAAGGATTTTAGGTGGTTTTTCCTCTTGGAAAGAACGAAGATACCGCTTAATTTCTGAAGTCTGAACTGGAAATAAAAATTTGTGTCTTTGTTTTGGGTAGTTTCTCATAGTCGAATCCAGACTTTTGGAGGAGGTAGTATCTTTGCAGAGATAATAAATAGCAACAACCACAAAATATGTAAAGGAGAAATAAACTTTTGGGGTGGGTGAATGACCTTTATGTTTGCCTATCTTTTTTCATTAACAGACTTTGTTACTTTGTTTCTAGAGCAGTTTTAGGTTTACAGAAAAATTGGGCAGAAAGTACAGAGTGTTCCCATATACTCTACTCTGCCCACCACCACCAACACTCTCTGCTACAGTTATCCCTATTATCTTTATTTTTTAAAGATTTTATTTATTGATGTGAGAGAGAGCACAAGTGAGAGAGGGAGAGCATGAGTGGGGGAGAGAGGCAGAGGGAGAGGGAGAAGCAGACTCCCTGCTAAGCAGGGAGCCTGACATGGGGCTCGATCCCAGGGCCCCAAGATCACCAGAGCCCAAGGCAGACGCTTAACTGACTGAGCCATCCAGGTGCCCCCAGTGTTCCTATTATTAGTAACTTACATTAGTTGTGGTGCATTTGTTACAAATGATGACCCAATAGCAATAAGTTATTGACCAAAGTCTGTGGTTTACGTGAGGGTTCACTATGTGTTGTACAATTCTATGGGTTTTAGCAAATGGATGATGTCATACGTCCACCATTATGGTATCATATGGAATAATTTCACTGCCCTAAAAATCTCCTGTGCTCCATCTACTCATTCCTCTCTCCCCCAGAACCCCTGGCAACCAAGGATACTTTTACTGTCTCTATAGTTTTTCCATTTCCAGAATTTCATGTAGTTAGCATCATACAGTATGTAGCTTTTTCAGCTTGGCTTCTTTCATTTAGCAATATGTGTTTAAGATACCTTAAATACATGTCTTTTTGAAGTTTTTTTTTATTATGTATTATGTTAGTCACATACAGTACATCATTAGTTTTTGATACAGTGTTCCAAGACTCGTTGTTTGTGTATAACACCCAGTGCTCCATGCAATACGTGCCATCCTTAATACCCATCACATGGCTCACCCATCCCCCTCATCCCCCTCCCCTCTAAAATCCTCAGTTTCTTTCTCAGAGTCTATAGTCTCTCATGGTTCGTCTCACCCTCCGATTTCCCCCAACTCACTTCTCCTCTCCATCTCCCCATGTCCTCCGTGTTATTCCTTATGCTCCACAAATAAGTGAAACCATATGATAATTGACTTTCTCTCCTTGGCTAATTTCATTCATTCAGCATAATCTCCTCCAGCCCCAACCGTGTTAATGCAAAAGTTGGGTATTGATCCTTTCTGATGGCTGAGTAATATTCCATTGTATATATGGACCACATCTTCTTTATCCATTCATCTGTTGAAGGGCATCTCAGCTCTTTCCACAGTTAGGCTACTGTGGACGTTACTGTTATGAACATTGGGGTACATTTGGCCCTTCTTTTCACTACATCTGTATCTTTGGGGTAAACACCCAGTAGTGCAATTGTTTTTTTGAAGCTTGATAACTCATTTCTTATTCATGCTGAATCATATTCTTGTGTTTGGATGTGTCACAGTTTGTTTATCCATTCACCCATCAAAGGATATCTTGCTTACTTCCAAGTTTGGACAGTTATATATAAATAAAGCTGCTATAAACATTTATGTGTAGGTTTTTGTGTGGATGTAACTTTTCATCTCAGGGGTAAATACCAAGGAGTTCTATTGCTGGGCAGGATGGTAAAAGTATGTTTAGTTTGTAAGAAGTTGCAGACTCACTTCCAAAGTGGCTCATAGCGTTTTGTTTTCCCATCAGCAATGAACAAGGGTTCCTGATGCTCCACACCCTCATCAGCATTTGGTGATATCTCTGTTTTGGATTTTAGCCATTCTAATAGGTGTGTCACGGTATCTCATTGTTGTTTTAGGAAATAAACTTTCCAGGAATACATAATTTGAGACTAACCTAGAAAAGGTACACCTCTAAGATTCTAAAGGAGATTTCTAGTCATTCTTACATAAATATGGAAAACATTCAGAATTCTGTGGGTAAGTAAAAATTTATTTCAAAAATAAACTTGTAGTTTGAAAATAAACAGTCAACAAAACCAAAAGACAACTGACAGAATGGGAGAAGATATTCACAAATGACATACCAGATAAAGGGTTAGTATCCAGAATCTATTTAAAACTTATTAAACTCAACACCCAAAGAACAAATAAGCCAATCAAGAAACGGGCAGAAGACATGAACAGACACTTCTGCAAAGAAGACTTCCAAATGGCCAACAGACACACGAAAAAGTGCTCCACATCCCTCGGCATCAGGGAAATACAAATCAAAACCATGATGAGATACCACCTCACACCAGTCAGAATGGCTAAAATTAACAAGTCAGGAAACAACAGATGCTGGTGAGGATGCAGAGAAAGGGGAACCCTCCTACACTGTCCGTGGGAATGCAAGCTGGTGCAGCCACTCTGGAAAACAGCATGGAGGTTCCTCAAAAAGTTGAAAATAGAGCTACCCTATGACCCAGCAATCACACTACTCGGTTTATTTACCCTAAAGATACAAACGTAGTGATCCGAAGGGGCACGTGCACCCAAATGTTTATAGCAGCAATGTCCACAATAGCCAAAGTATGGAAAGAACCTAGATGTCCATCAACAGACGAATGGATAAAGAAGAAGTGGTATATATCTACAATGGAATAGTATGCAGCCATCAAAAGAGGTGAAATCTTGCCATTTGCAGAACTAGAGGGTATTATGCTGAGCAAAATAAGTCAATCAGAGAGAGACAATTATCATATGACCTCCCTGATACGAGGAATTTGAGAGGCAGAGTGGGGTGTTTGGAGGGTAGGGAAGGAATAAATGAAACAAGATGGGATCAGGAGGGAGAAAAACCATAAGAGACTCTTAATCTCAGGAAACAAACTGAGGGTTGCTGGGGGTGGAGGGAGTATGAGAGGGTGGTTGGGTTATGGACATTGGGGAGGGTATGTGATATGGTCAGTGCTGTGAAGTGTGTAAGCCTGACAATTCACAGACCTGTACCCCTGGGGCAAATAATACATTATATGTTAATTAAAATAATTAATTTTAAAAAGTAGGAAGAAAATTTAAAAAAATAAACTTGCAGTTTGAAAATAAATGCAGAAGTCCATTCCCAGTGGGAAAAGGATGGTTCCTGAAATTTTGTAGAGTCTGTGGATCTTTTAGAGGTCAAGTGATGACTCTGATACATCTTTGCTAAGTCTAGGACTAGCATTTATCTTTAGCCACCCTCTCCATAGACCGACACCCTTCCACAACTCCAAGATGGAATTCCCTCCCATTCCCTCTTTTTCTGTCTCTGTTTTGTAAAATCTGTCTCTGTCTCTGTCCTTCCATCTCCCTTAGGGTCTTGCGTGTCCTTTCTCTCATGCTGTGACCCCCTACTCCCATTCCAAATTTCACTTTCTTCCCCTCATCTGAACCTTAAAAACATGGTGTTAAATGAAATAACCCAGATACAAAAGGCCACATATTTTGTGGTGCCATTGATAGAACATATCTAGTATGGGCAAATTTACAGAGATGAAAAGTAGATTAGAGGTCCCCAAGGCTGAGGTGAGAGGGTAATGAGAAGTTATTGTTTAATGGGTACAGAGCTTCTGTTTGGGGTCACCTAAGGTATGTTTTTTGTTGTTCTTTAATTTATTGGATAGAGGTTGTATGTTTCCTCTTCTAAATGGTAAAAAAAACAAATCAGGTGAGTGAAAAACTTCTGAATTAAAAAGAAATTACATTGCTCTTTCCTTGTGTGTGGCCTTTATTTTCAGCCTGTAAGAGCATGTGTGGTCTTTCATCAAGGTCTGCTGGGACCTTGAGATTCGATTCTTTCTTTTGTGATTTCTCAAAAAGAAACATGTGTAAAGAACGAAGCTATTTGTCTGCTCTCTAGGTCCTACATTCATGAACTAGATGGAAGTGTCTTCTGGAAACCCATAGAGGTTTCCATCCTTGACTACCTCACTGATATCCAAGGACTAATGAGAGTGAGGCTTTTGGTTAAGTTGTGGTAAGTGAGCTGAGTCCACTTTCCAGTTTTCAAGGCCATGAGGTCTCCAAAAATTCTGTCTGCCTTGGGATAATGTTTTCTGGTCCCAAATTAGTAACTGGAACGTTTATCTCTACAGGTGCACCCACAGGGGTTATTGTATCTCCATCAAGAAGACTACAATTCGTTCCCTGGTGTGAGATTTTGAATCTAGGAAATATTCTCTATATTGTTAAATGGGATTGAGGAGTGTTTTTGCAAGTCCTGTTCACATGGTTTCCTATGGGGTCCAGGGAAGCCTGATCCCTTGGTTAGTAAAAGCCCGGGGCAGAAGCACTTAGGTTTTCCTCTGTGGACATAGATTTTGTTCTTAATACTATCCAGTTGAGGATTAGATAAAGGTTCTAAGGGTGCTTCCAGCCCTGACATCCCATGCGTTTCTTTAAAGTGAGCGTATCTGATGCCCATATTCACTCACACATCCCAGTCTTAATACGTGGTCTACAACCTGCCCCCCAACTTCCTGAACATTCACCCACACTTAGTACCTTGCAATCCGGGTCATTCCCCTTCTTCCTTGCCTTGTGTGGCCTCCTCAGCCGCATTTCCCATCACTTCTCATAGCGCCTCACCACCCAAGACTGTCCGGTGTGATTTAAGCTAGTTGCCCCTGGTGTTCCTTTCTCAGTCTTCATCCTCTGAACTCTCTATAGCAGCTGACATTATTGATATTCCTTCTCCTCCTTGAAACTGTCTCTTATATTGGAAACCTCTTGATATTGGCCCATCTTCTTCCCCCTTTACATTCTTATTCTGAAATCTTATGCTTTCAAAGGCTTCTGTTGTTGCTCTTATAACGAAGACTTTCAAATCTCTATCTGTACTCCAGCCCTCTGTCCTGGGCTGTAGATGCTTATAGCTTACTTCCTGATACATATCTTCATCTAGGTATCCCAAAGGTGCTTCAGACTCAACATGCCTCAAACTGATCTCACCATCACCCCTCTCTGCCCTACCCCCGACCTCTTTTTCTTTGCTTTGCTCTAATTGATGAATGGTTCTATTTCCTTCCAGCCATTTAGATTTGAAATCTCAGGATTATCTTTCACTCATCTTCCATCCCATAGTCAACAGTAAATTTCAGCAGATTCCTTCTCTCCATTGTGCCTCATATGTGTCTCCTTGTCTGCACCCCCACGATACCTGCTTGATTCAGGCTCACGTTACCATTTGCTTTGAATATTACAGTAGCTGCACTGTGTTTCTGCTTCTTCTATTCCAAATTACATATTTTTGATGTTACATTCTTCAGATCCCATCCCGCCTCTGCTCAAAAGTCGCAACACTATTGCTGTGGTAGCATTCAGAATACATCACTGCTCTGCACAAAAGTCTTTAGTTACTCCCCTTTGACCAGCAAATTACAGACTCTTTGCCCCAACTTTCAAAGCATTCCTCCAGATGATCCCATCTTTCCATGACAGACTCACCTTCCACCGCTCCCCAACTTGGACCTTAAGTGGCAAACAAGACAACTCATTCTGGTCATTCCAATCTCCATGCTTTTGCTTTTATTCTTCTCTTTATTCAAAATGTGCTTCTGGGGGCACCTGGGTGGCTCAGTGGGTTAAAGCCTCTGCCTTCAGCTCAGGTCATGATCCCAGGGTCCTGGGATCGAGCCCCGCATCAGGCTCTCTGCTCAGCTGGGAGCCTGCTTCCTCCTCTCTCTCTGCCTCCCTCTCTGCCTACTTGTGATCTCTGTCTGTCAAATAAATTTTTAAAAATGTGCTCCTGACAACACATCTACCCCAACGAAATTCTTCCCATGCTTCAAGCCCATTTCAGTCATTGACTTGTCCATCAAGTTTTTCCTTGATCCCTTAACCATATATGACCTTTGCTCCTTTAGAGTCCTTGGGTCTTTGTTTGTATAGCATCTCTTGTATATATGGCTGAGACCACTACTTGTTACACAATAGCTGGTCTCCTCTTATTCCTTAACAGTGAAACTGCAATTTTAAGCTGGGAACAGGACCGCTTGAAATAAAGAATGCATTTCCTAGCTACCCTTGCAGACAGATTTGGCCCATTTGGCCCATGGGATACAAGCAAAAGTGACACACACAACTTCCGGGAAGTGTCCGTAGAGGTAAAAGGTTAAAAGGCATGCGCTCTTCTTCCTTTCTCTTCCCTACTGGTCAGAACAGAAAATAGTGGCTGGAGCTCTGTCATCTTAGACTGTAAGATAACTCAAAATGGAAGCTACATGTGGCAGAGCAGCAAGAAAGAACTTGGGCTCCAACTCCTGGCGTTTTGGTTACCATCTCTATGATGATGCCTTTCCCCTTGGTATAACTAGCCCAGACCTCTGAACTTAATGCCAGTCTTTTGTTTCTTGCTCCATGATGGACACCTCTGTCCACAGGCCCCGTCACCATTAAACGCCATGCCCCCTTTTTGTGCTGACAACCTTGGGATTTATTGGACGTGAAAGAGAAATGAGCTTCTGTTATTTAGGGATTTTTCTATTGCTCCTAATAAACCAAATCCCAGTAATATGGTATTATTCCGCCTTTCTCTGCCTTGTCTTAAAGACAAGGTCTTCCTAAATCTCTGTTGTACTTTTAGAAATGTACTTTTTAATGTGTGATAAAAAGCGAGTTAAACCCAAAGGATTCTCCGGCTGGCGTGGCAGAGGACCATTCTACTTGGATGGACCTCTCTAAGCAGAGATTGCCAGCAAATGTGTGCTTACTTCCAGATGGCTTCCAGTGTTACCTACAAAAGGCTGTTTTCGAGGTCCATGAAGAAGAGTGCTTTTGATCATAACTGCGGAATATGGTCGAGACGGGTCTTTTCATTTCACTCATTTCTGTTCACATATTAGTCTCAGGGATGGACTTAACAGTTAACAACATGAACTCTGAAGCCGTATTATTTGAGTTCAAATCCCAGGTCTATAATCCCAGCCACGTGACCTTAGGCAAGCTACTACCTCCGCACGCTTCAATGTCCTCGCCTCTCAAACAGTAGTAATAATAGTGCACACCTTATAGGATTGTTGCAAAGATTAATTGAATTGATATACACACAGCACACACAGCGCTTGTTATAGTGAATATTATGATTACTAACTTTATTACCTACTAGGGATATAGTGGTGAACAAACAGACACTTCCCTGTCCTCGTGGGCTGCACAGTCTAGTACAGAAGATAGACATTATGTCATATTTAAATAATTTTTTTAAAGATTTTCATTTATTTAATTGACAGAGAGCTAGAGACAGTGAGACAGAGAATACAAGCAGGGTGAGCAGCAGGCAGAGGGAGAAGCAGGCTCCCCACTGAGCAGGGAGCTCGATGTGGGGCTTGATCTCAGGACCCTGGGATCATGACCTGAGCTGAAGGCAGTCACTTAACGACTGAGCCACGCAGGTGCCCCTTAAATAATTTTTAATTGAAAGTTGTGATTAGTGCTCCAAAGAGGGCTTATGAGCATGTTTAGGAGGGACATCTGTTCTAGTCCAGGTCATCAGGCAAGTCATCTCTGCTACAGCAGTGACATTTAAGCCGTGGCAGGGAGAATGAGTAATTTGGCCTGGGAAGAGGACCAAGAGAAAGAGGAAGAGGGTGAGCGAACCCACGGTGCTGTGGTGGTCTCTAGGAGGCTGGGAGCACTCAGCCTGCTGGACCACATTCCTAGCAAGAATTGAGGCTACAGGGAAGGACTGCGTGTGCTCCAGAATTGAGAGAAGGGCCTCGGGGGCCAGGGAAAAGAGTACCAGTGGCTTGACCCTCTGGAGACAAATCCTCTACTCTCTGGCAGAAGGAGGGGCCAGGGGGAAGGTGACAGCTACGGGCTCCGTTTTGTCAGGGTAGATGAAAGGATCCAAGAAGGCAATCTGCAGGAAAAGTCAGGGCGGGGAAGAGCACAAAAGTGGCCAAATGGCCCTTGCCGCTGAATTTTAAAAGAAAGCCCTTGAACCCTTAAGAAATCGTATTTACTGTACATATGTGAAGGCTTGAGTCAAGAGACCTCAAATGCTCAAATGTATTCCTGGCATGCACAACCTTAAATTAGAGGGGCTAAATAAAGCTGTGGCCTGCCCTTCCTGAAAGTTTGCCAACCACTGATATAGATCATGTGGGACATGGGGCCTCATCTGGGCTGATCTTAGGACAGACGTTAGGACTTGCTTTCTCGCCGAAATGTCTGACATCAGCTCTAATTTTTAGTCATGTAGCTTGTCCTCCAAGACAGAAAGAACCAGGGGCCCTCCGGGGGCCGGGGCGCCGGCTGGGTCCCCAGTAGGCTAAAGGGCTCCTTGTCTAGAGGAGAAATGATTGGTTTCTGGCCGCAAGCAGCCCTCCCCAAGTTGTTTTTTCCCCCTCTGCATAGACCCATCATCTTCCTGGTTTTCAGAGATGCCCTTTGACTTCTGAGCAGCATGTGAAGGCTTTCTGTAGTTTGGCATCGGTAAACACTTCAGACCTCCCAGGCTGCTCCGAGTCACGCTCCACATCACCTTGTTTGGAAACATCACCATCTGCTGGATCTCACTGTATCTGCTCTCAAAGGCCTGGCTGTGTTCTGCCAATGGAGGGCATCCATTACTTGCTGAATATTCCAGCGGTCCGCTGACTCTGGGACTGGTATTTGAGGAAGCCGGAGCTGAGGGGCAAATAAGGAAGAATATCCTAGGCTTCGTGCTTCTGAGCTAAACCCTTGGCACACAGTCGGCTGGATGAATACTGCTTTCTTGACTTTTCTCAGCAACACAATATGCCCCCGTGTCCCTTCCCTTCAGGGGCTTCATTATGCCTCCATGAACCTGGATTGTCTCTGCAGGGATCACAGGAAACTTTCAAGGAGTGGAAAGGAACTAATTAATGGCCATCCTTTCCTTCATAGCTGATTGAAATTCAATCCCGGGAATCTGACAGGAGACAAGACTGCCTTCCTTCAAATATAGGCGCTCCCTGGCATGGTCAATCCTAGGGACCTTGGGTCAAATCAGCCCCAGAAAAGCCCACCCAAGACCCAAACTGTGGCATTCACTCCGCTCTTCCTCTCTCAAACAAAGCTTTGGCGCAGTCTCTCAAACACTGTCTTTCATCAGTACCAGTGCAAGGAGCAGAAACACAGGCACATTCGGGCTTAAAGGAAAGGACCTACTCGAGTGAAAAATGCCTGGACTTTGCAGTTAAACACACTCAGATTCAAATCCCAGCTCTTCCACGTACGGGTTGTGTGGATGAAGCACAGACACACGTCCCCACCCAAGCCCCGTTACTTGGGTTTCAAGTAACTCAGTCTCGCTGAGCTTTAGTTTCCTTATCTGCTAAATGTGGTAATCGTAGCAGCTACTTTACTCAGTGGCAGTGAAAATTAAATGACAGCACCATGTTGCTGTAATTAACCCTCACTGGGTAATTTTAAAATACAATATTGTAATTTATTTGGGGTTTTGTTGCAGTTTTGACAATAAAAGAGCTCAAATCTTTTCCTCGCTAAGACAAAAGCCTTTACTCAGAACTGATTCATACTTGGAATGATGTGCGCCGAAAAGAGCATCCATTTTCTTTCCAACAAAAGGGAGTTTCTAAAGATCTAAAGAATTGTATTTAAATTATGGCTTTAATTTAGCTTTAATTATCTGATTTGTTTAGAGTGGTTTTTCTCAAACTTTTTTTTTTTTTATCTAGGCAGCAAGATCCCTTTTTTCAAATGACTTCTCACCCGGAACCCCAATATATTAAATAAAGAAAAACAAAGACACAGGGGTTGGAGCTGGGACTGGAGTGGGGGAACAAAAAGCAAGATTCTGTCTGGTTTCCACTAGAGCAGCAGATATTTTGCCTGGTTTGTTCACTGATACATTTCCAGTGTCTACAACCGTGACTCACATTAATGGGGCTCAACAGATACTTTTTTAAATTAACACATAATGTATTAGCTGTTTCGGGAGTACAGGTCTGTGATTCATCAGTCTTACACAATTCACAGTGCTCACCATAGCACATACCCTCCCCAGTGTCCATCACCCAGCCACCCCATCCATCCCACCCACCCCCCAGCAACTCTCAGTTTGTTTCCTGAGATTAAGAGCCTCTTATGGTTTGTCTCCCTCTCTGGTTTCATCTTGTTTCATTTTCCCCTCCCTTCTCCTGTGATCCTCTGTCTTGTTTTTCAAATTCCTCATATCAGTGAGATCATACGATAATTGTCTTTCTCTGATTGACTTATTTCACTTAGCATGATACCCTCTAGTTCTATCTATGTTGTTGCAAATGGCAAGATTTCACCTCTTCTGTTGGCTGCATAGTATTCCATTGTAGATATATACCACTTCTTCTTTATCCATTCATCTGTTGATGGACATCTAGGTTCTTTCCATACTTTGGCTATTGTGGACATTGCTGCTATAAACATTCGGGTGCACGTGCCCCTTCAGATCGCTACATTTGTATCTTTAGAGTAAATACCCAGTAGTGTGATTGCTGGGTCATAGGGTAGCTCTATTTTCAACTTTCTGAGGAACCTCCATGCTGTTTTCCAGAGTGGCTGCACCAGCTTGCATTCCCACCAACAGTGTCGGAGGGTTCCCCTCTCTCCGCATCCTCACCAGCATCTGTCGTTTCCTGACTTGTTAATTTTAGCCATTCTGACTGGTGTGAGGTGGTATCTCGTCATGGTTTTGATTAGTATTTCCCTGATGCCAAGGGATGTGGAGCACTTTTTTGTGTGTCTGTTGGCCATTTGGAAGTCTTCTTTGCAGAAGTGTCTGTTCATGTCTTCTGTCCGTTTCTTGATTGGCTTATTTGTTCTTTGGGTGTTGAGTTTGCTAAGCTCTTTATAGATTTTGGATACTAGCCCTTTATCAACAGATATTTTTGAATGAATAATGGGTGAATAGCATGTGAAGAAGGCTCACACGTAGTAGGCGGCTGAAAAAATCTTAGTGCTTCTTACTTAATACCCTAAAAGAAATTGAGTGACATGTTGGTGTGACAATAAGACCTTCCACCTGGAATAAGAAACATGTCCTCCTTTGTCACCCACCTACCCTGTCATCCCTCTTGCCATTCCTCTCCTAGGACAGTTAGATGTGTAATGGGAGTTGATTGAGAAGGGAGCAGAAAGACCCCAGACAGCATGACTTTGGCCTCATCACTTCTGTTCACCCTTCTCAAAAACCTATGGGCAAATGACACAACTTGCAAAATTCAGACTGAGCTCCTGGTGAAACACGAGTATGTGCCCCCAAAGCATGCCACCCCCTTCAAGGATAGTGCATCAGTAAGAACTGAGGCAACACATTCAGCTCTGGAGCCAATAAGTTATATTTAAGAATAGGACAAATAAAGCTGGGTGCCTGGGTGGCTCAGCCAGTAGAGCATCTGCCTTCAGTTCAGGTAGTGATCCTGGGATCCTGGGACTGAGTCCCACATTGCGCTCCCTGCTCGGCGGGAAGCCCGCTTCTCCCTCTCCATCTGCCACTCTGCCTACTTGTACTCTCTCTCTCAAATAAATAAATAAATAACATCTTAAAAAAAATAAAGTTAACAGGCAGCCTGATGGAAAAAGAACAAATTCAACAACTGGCTCTAAATTCCAGGCTTGCCAATTATTGCTTAGGTGATCCTTGGGTAAGACCTTCTTGATCCTCATTTTTTTTTCATTTGCAAAACAATCTTTATTTCTTATTTGATAAAAATAGTACCCTCATGATAGGTTTGTGTGGAGATTAAATGAAGTGATTAGCTGATTAGCAAAATATCTAATTCATAGTGAACATTCAACAGAAGCTCATTTTCCCAGAAGTCTCAGAACAATCATTTAAAGATAAATTGTTTACACAGAAGTCTCAAAGCAAAGATCAAGGATGGATACTACAGAAATTCAGAGACTTGATCAGGGGAGAGTGTCAAGACCTAATGGAGGCATATTTTCTGTGATGAGATTCTGGGGACAAAAACCAGGATTCCTGAGTTGCCTGAGTGAAAGGTAGGTGAAAAGTGAGAGACAATATGTGTAGCAATTAAGAGTTGGGCACTGAAGTTATGAATGTATGACCCGAGTTAACATCCCAGTATTGGTATTTGCGGACACTTAATTTTTCTGAACCTCCATTTTCTTATCTGTAAAATGGAAATAATAATAAGAATTCCTATTTCAGAGGCTGTTGTGAGCATAAAATGTGATAATATATTCAGATCTTCTGAATATGGGAAGAGCTCAATATGTGTAAGTTAAAACTTTTAGTATTCTTGGGATTAAAATGTTTGGAAAGAGGGGCACCTGAATGGCTCATTGAGCATCTGACTTTGGTTTCAGCTCAGGTCATCTCAGGGTTGTGGGATAGAGGGAGTCTGCTTGAGATTCTCTCTCTCCCCCTCTCCTTCTGCCCCTGCCCTCCCCTCAAATAAATAAATAAATCTTTAAAAATAGCTAAATTAATAAAATGCCTGGGAAGAAAGAATGTATTAGAAAAAATGGTCGTTTTTTCAACTTGAAGCAGAGGCAAAGATTCACTTCTAGAGAGGTAGTTCTGCATGGATCCTGAGAGTCAGTCCTACATAGAATTCATCCCTGAAGAGGAAACCAGAAAGGAGGGTCATGGGAGCACCCATAACCTAGCAAGAATAGTTACTTTCACTTTCTTGAGTTATTTTGACAACATACGAGGTAAGTAACTGGAGTGTTTTAGATTAGGATTTGCCACAAGAAGATAAGGAGATGAAGTTTCTCATGCATGCATGTAGTTTATTAAGCAATTTCTTCTATAAGAACCAGAAAGAATAAGGAAAGTGGGATACAGAAGAAGCCAAAAATGGTGCAATTTTGGACTAAGTCCCAGCCTTAGCTTTATCCTCAGGCGAGCTCTGGCATGTAAATTACCCATTGGAGGTGGACTTTTATATTTATGCACTAGCCACAGGCTAAGAGCTGCCCTGGGGGGATGTAAACTCCTAGGTTTTTCTCATTTTCTGCTCTTTTAGGGAAAGTGGCACTAGTCACCCAAGGGCCACCCTCTTAAAAAGAGCTTCAAGTGCTGGCCTTTAAGAGCAAAATGCACAGAAGCTAGGAAATGGGTACACAAAAGTAGTAAAAGGTATCTGAGGGATCGGTGCAAAGCACTGACACACTGTCAATGTTTGCTACCCAGTGTGTTATTCCTATTTTATAGGTGAGGAAACAGGTTCAGAGAATATCAACCATCACCCAGCAGACAAATGATAGTACCAGAACTGCTACTGTAATTTTTTTAAAAGATGATTTACTAAGATGTTAATGGTGATTATCTCAGGTTTAATTAAGTTCAGGTGACTCTAATTCCTTCTTTGTTTATGTTGTTTAACTTTGAAAAAAAATGAACATTTATTTTTGTATGTACATAAAAACTATATTATGAGAGATACAGGAAATGATAAATCAATACACCTAAGAAAGTTCCTTTCACCTCTGACTTTCTATTAAATCCATTGTAATAAAGTGATTAACATCAAAGACTACTGGCACTTTTATAAGGAACTCTTGAACAAAGGAAATACAAAACAGCCAGAAAACAATAGTAAGTTCTTACCCATCAACAATTGCTCTAAATGTAAATGGATTAAATTCTCCATTCAAAAGTCATACAGTGGCTGAATGGGTTAAAAACAAGACCCAAGAATATGTTGCCTACAAGAGACTCACTTCAACTATAAGGACACACATAGGCTCAAAGTGAAGGGATGGAAAAAGGTAGTCCATGAAAATGAAAATCAAACGAGAGCAGGGATGCTGTCCTTACAGCAGATAAAATAGACTTCAAGCAAAAAAAAAAAAAAACAAAAACAACTATAACAAGAGACAAAGAAGGTCACTATATGGTGATAAAAGGGTCAATTCATGAAGAGTATGTAACAATTATAAATATATATGCACTCCATCTCAGAGCATGCAAATATATTAAGCAAATACTAACTGATCTCAAGGGAGAAATAGACAATGCAACAATAGTGGAGGATTTCAATACGCCACTTTCAACAGTAGATAGATTACCCAGATAGAAAACCAATAAGGAAATGCTGGACATATACTATATTCTAAACCAAATAGACCTAAAAGACATACACAGGACAGTTGATTCAACAGCACCAGTATATTCTGCTCAAGTTTATGTGGAATATTCTCCAGGATTAATCATATCACAGTTCACAAAACAAGTCTTAGAAAATTTAAAAAGACTGAAATCATACCGAGTATCTTTTCCAACCACAATGCAAAGAAACCAAAAATCAATAACAGAAGGAAAACTGGAAAGTCCACAAATATGCAGAAATTCAACACACTCCTGAACAATCAATGGGTCAAAGAAGAAATCAAAAGAAAAAATATTTTGAAACAAACAAAAATAGAAACATCGTATACCAAAATTTATGGGATGTTACAAAAACCCTTCTGAGTTCCTAGCAATAAATACCTACATTAAGAAAACAGAAAGATCTCAAACAACTTAACTTTATACCTCAAGGAACTAGAAAAAGAACAAACTAAGCCCAAATGTAGTAGAATGAAGGAAATAAAGACTATAGCAGAAATAAGTGAAACAGGGGTGCCTGGATGGCTCAGTGGGTTAAGCCGCTGCCTTTGGCTCAAGTCATGATCTCAGGGTCCTGGGACCGAGCCCTACATTGAGCTTTCTGCTCAGCAGGGAGCCTGCTTCCCCCTCTCTCTCTGCCTGCCTCTCTGCCTACTTGTGATCTCAATCTCTCTCTGTCAAATAAGTAAATAAAATTTTAAAAAAAGAAATAAATGAAACAGAGACCAGAAAAACAATAAAAAAGATCAATGCGACTAAAAGCTCCTTTTTATTTTTTATTTTTATTTATTTTTTTAAGGATTTTATTTATTTACTTGATAGAGAGCACAAGTAGGCAAAGTGGCAGACAAAGGGCAGGCAGAGGGAAAGGAGAAGCAGGCTCCCCAGCTGAGCAGAAAGCTCAATGTGGGACTCCATCCCAGGACCCTGGGATCATGAACTGAGCTGAAGGCAGACACTTAACTGATTGAGCCACCCAGGTGCCCCTAAAAGCTCTTTTTAAAAAATATATAAATAAAATTGACAAACCTTAGTGAGACTCAATAACAAAAGAGATAGGACCTAAAAAACTAAAATCAGAAGTAAAAGTGGAGACATTACACAGAAATATAAAGGATCATAGGAGATTACTAGGAACAGTTATACAACAATAGGATAAACTTGAAGAAATGGATAATTTCTAGAAACAAAATCCCAAGACAAAATCATGAAGAAATAGAAAATCTGACCAGACCAATAACAAGTAACAAGATTCAATCTGTAATCGAAAATCTCCCCAACAGGGGTGCCTGGGTGGCCCAGAGGGTTAAGCCTCTGCCTTTGGCTCAGGTCATGATCTCTGGGTCCTGGGATCAAACCCCATGTTGGGCTCTCTGCTCAGCAGGGAGCCTGCTTCTCCCTCTCTCTGCCTGCTTCTCTGCCCACTTGTGATCTCTCTCTCTCTGTCAAATGAATAAATAAAATCTTTTAAAAAAGAAAGAAAGAAAGAAAGAAAATCTCCCCAAAAAACTAAATACCAGATGGTTTCCCAGGAAATTTTACCAAACTATTAAAGAAAAGCTAAAGCCAATCCTTCTAAACACTTCTAAAAACCTGAAGCGGTGAGGGGTGTCTGGGTGGCTGAGTCTGTTGAGTGTTCGGCTCTTAATTTTGGCTCAGATCATGATCTCATGGTCTGGAATCGAGCCCCATGTCTGGCTTCATGCACAGTAGGGAATCTGCTTAAGGATTTCTCTTCTTCTCCCTCTGCCCCTCCCCCAGCTTGTGTTCTCTCTCTCTCTCTCTCTCTCTCTCTCTCTCCCTCTCAAATAAATGAATCTTAAGAAAAATGGAAGAGGAGAGAACATTCCCAAACTCATTTCACAAAGCTAGCATTACCCTGATACCAAAGGCAGATAACCACCACAAAAAATTACAAGCTAATATCCCTGATAAATATAGGTGCAAAAAAATCTCAGTAAAGTGCTAGCAAAATGAGTTCAACAGCACAATAAAAGGATCATATGTCACACAAGTGGAATTGATCCCTGGGGTGCAAGGTTGACTCAACATATACAAATCAGTAGATGTTATACACCATATTAATAGAATGAAAGATAATAATTATCTGATCATCTCAATAGAGGCAGAAAAGCATTTGACAAAATAGATCACCCTTTCATGATAGAAACTCTCAACAACTTGGTTTTAGAAGGACCATAACAACATATTAAAGGCCATATATGACAATCCCACAACTAGTTTCATACTCAATGTTTGAAAACTTTTCCTCTAAGATCAAGAACAAGGCAGTGGGGGCACCTGAGTGGCTCGGTCATTAAGTGTCTGCCTTCAGCTCAAGGGATAGGGCTCCCTGCTCAGCAGGAAACCTGCTTCTCCCTCTCCCATTCCCCCTGCTTGTGTTCCCCCTCTCACTGTCTCTCTGTGTCAAATAAATAAATAAAATCTTTAAAAAAAAAAAGAACAAGAAAAGTGGTCCACTCTCATATTCCTAGTCAACATCATACTGGAAATCCCAGCCAGAGCAATCAGGCAAGAAAAAGGAATAAAGTGTCCAAATCAGAAAGGAAAAAGTAAAATTGTCACTGTTCGCAGATGATATGATCTTACACAGAGAACTCCTAAAGACTCCAAAAACTATTCAAACTGATCAACAAAGTCAGTAAAGTTGCAAAATATGAACTCAACATAAAAAATTTGCATTTTGATACACTAACAATAAAATATCTAAAAAAATAATGAGGAAAACAGTCACATTCACAATAGCACCTAAAACAACAAAAAACTTAAGAATAAATTTAACTAAGGTGGTGAATGTTCTGTAAACTTCAAACTATAAGACATTGAATAAAGAAATTGAAGAGGACACAAATTAATGGAAACACACTACATGTTCATGGATCAGAAGAATTAGTGTTGTTAAAATATCCATGCTACCCAAAGCCATCTATAGATTCCATGCAATCCTTATCAAAATTCCAGTGGCATTTTTCCCAGAAAGAAAAAAAAATCTTAAAATTTGTATGGAACTACAAATGACCCTGAATAACACAAAGCAAGAGGCATCCCACTTCTTGACTTTAATTATACTACAAAGTTACAGTTATCAAAGCAGTGTGATACTGGCATAAAAACAGATGCATAAACCATTAAAACAGAATCAAATGACCAGAAATAATCCCTAGCCTGTACAGTCAACTAATATTTGACAAGGGAGTTAAGAATACTCAATAGGGAAAGAATACCTTCATTGGTGGTGTTGGGAAAATTGGATAATCACATGCACAAGAATGAAATTGACCTTTATCTTACACCACTTATAAAAATTAACTTCAAATGGATTCAGGAATAAGGGGCACCCAGGTGCCTCGGTAGGTTGAGAAACTGACTCTTGATTTCTGCTCAGATCATGATCTTGGGGTCCTGGGATCCAGCCTCACGTTGGGCTCCATGCTCAGCAGGGAGTCTGTTTGGGATTCTCTCTCACCCTCTCCCTCTGCCCCTCTCCCGACTTGTGCGCTCGCTCTCTCTCTCTCTCTCTTTAAGATAAATAAATTTAAAAAAATAAAAATAAATGGACTTAAAGATAAGACTGAAGCCATAAAACTTCTAGGAGAAAACATAGGGGAAAAGCTACTTGACATTGATCTTAGTAATGATTTTTTGCATATGACACCAAAAGCACAAAAACAAAACAAAAATAAATAAGTGAAACTACATCAAACTAAAAAGTTTATGCAGAGTAAAAGAAACAATTAACAAAACAAGCAGACAACTGATAGAATGGAAGGAAATATTTACAAATCATATATCTGACAAGGGGTTAATATACAAACTATATAAGGAATTCATACAACTCAATAGCAAAATCCCTCCCCTCCACACACACACCAATTCAATTAAAAAATGGGCAAAGGAAATGAATAGGAATATTTCCAAATAAGATTTACGGATCGTCAACAGGTACATAAAAATGTGCTTACTATCACTAGTCATCAGGGAAATGCACATCAAAACCACAGTGAGATATTATGTCAGACCTATTAGAATGGTTATTATTGAAAAGACAAGATATAACAAGTGTTGACAGAAATGTGGTAAAAAAGGGAATCCTGGTGCATTACTTGTGGAAATGAAAATTAGTACAGGCACTATAGAAAACAGTATGGTGGTTCCTCAAAAAATGAAAAGTAGACCTACCATATGTTCTAGCAATTCCATTTCCGGGTATATATAAAAGGAAATGAAATCAAGATCTCAAAGAGACTTTGCAACCCCCACATTCACTGCAGCATTATTCAGAATAGCTAAGTTCTGGCTGTACCCATCCACAGATGGATGGGTAAGGAAGATGTATTTGTGTGTGTGTGTGTGTATATATATATATAGAGAGAGAGAGAGAGAGAGACATATATATATATCTATATATATATATAGACATATATATATATATAGATATATATATATACAGGAATATTATTCAGCCATGGGAAAGAAGGAAATCCTCCCATTTGAGACAACTTGGATGGACACTGAGGACATTATGCTAAGTGAAATAAGCCAGACAGAGTATGACTAATATTGTATAATACTGCTTATGTATATAATCTAAGAGCCAAATTCACAGAAACAGAAAGAATGGTGGTAGCTGCAAGGGTCTGGGAGGCACGTGGAGTGGAGAGATGTTGGTCAAAGGGTACAAACTTTCAATTAGAAAATGAGTAAGTTCTGGAAATCCAATGTACATGGTGATTATAGCTAACAATACTGTATTGTATACTTGAGTGCTCGCTTCGGCAGCACATATACTGTATTGTATACTTGAAAGTTACTAAGACAGTGGATCTTAAATGTTCTCATTACAAAAAAGAAATGGTTATTAAGTGAGGTAATGGTGTTAACTAGCGCTGCTGAGGTAATCATTTTGCAATATGTAAGTGTATCAAGTCATCACGTTGTATACCTTAAACTTATACAATGGTAGATATCAATTATATCTCAATAAACCTGGGGAAAAATAAGGGACTCCTGAAAAAGAATAACTTAGCCCCAAGAAATAAGGCACTGATGATGAAATGATGGGAACTGGGGCCATAATTTTGGTCAGAATTCTTTTTTTTTAAAGATTTTATTTATTTATTTGACAGAGAGAGAGCACAAATAGGCAGAGAGGCAGACAGAGAGGGAGGGGGCAAGCAGGCTCCCCACCGAGCAGAGAGCCCGATGTGGGGGCTCGATCCCAGGACCCTAGGATCATGACCTGAGCCGAAAACAGAGGCCTTAACCCACTGAGCTGCCCAGGTGCCCCTTTGGTCAGAATTCTTAACTTCTGTCCCTTAAGTCATGCCACAGATCATTGTTTGGGTCTTAGGAGAAAGCAGTTGTATGGTGCTTTTTATTTTTGGTTTTGGTTCATTCTCTTTATTTCAACAAGATAATGGTAAAAGCTACATCGTATAGTCTTTGATTTCCATCCTAGCTCACAAACCCTGGAGTCCATTCCCCAGTCTCCGTTCCCTCTTATTCTGGCCCCTTGCCCAGCTCTCCCTCTCCACCTCCCTATGTGTGGGGGAACTAAGTGAAGACAGACCGGCCAGGCTAATTTTTCCAAGGGTGAGCTCAACTTTGGATTTTAACTTTAAAGTAGAATCTGAAAATTTCCTTTAGGACAGTTTCCTGTTTTGGATCACAGTCTATTAATAATGGGTTGCCAGCAATAACTGAAGGAATCAAGTCTAGGTGGAAAAAGAGAGGAAAAGAGAGAACTCCTTCTTCATTTACCATTTGAAACTTCAGCAAAGAGTGATTTATTCATATTTATTTCCTTAATACTCACCAGCTTGGCAAATATTTGTTGAGTGCCAACTGTGTACCAGGCACTTTCTCACAACCCTATGGATTAGAACTGTCACCTTATTTTATAGGTTAGAAAATTGAGGTACAGGGAGCTGAAGTGACCTGCCTCGGGTCACATCGCTGGTAAGATTTAAAATAGATTCTTTGGTCACCAAAGCTACTGCTTTTTCCACCAGCTTTGCAGCTGCCTCCCCACTTGGAGCTGTTGTGGAGACGGCACTGCGAGCTGTCAAAATACTAGCAAAGGTATATACTCTTGTCCATCAGATGATGGCATTTCATTGGTCTAATTTTACCAGCCTATTTATTTAGTGACATAGAATAAGTTAGTTCAATATAGACAAAGGCTGGTGTTTTGGGGCATCTTGCCCAATCAGGTTGAAATGCACTTTTTTAAATGTCTCCTTCAAAAACCAGTGTTTTACCTAATGTGGAAACCCTGGGAGCATTCCCACTGAAGTCAGGAGAAAGAAAAGAATGTTCACTATTGCCACTATGATTTCACATTTCATTGGAGCTATTAGCCAATCCAATTAGAGAAAAGAAAGAAATTAATGCCGTAAGAATTGGAGAGGAAGAGATAAACCATTTCCGTTCACATATAATATAATTGTCTGATATCTTTTTAAAAAAGATTTTATTTATTTGCCAGAGAGAGAAAGAGAGAGAGTAGAGGCAGGGGAGGAGCAGGCAGAGGGAGAGGGAGAAGCAGACTCCTCACTGAACAGTTTAAAAATTTAAAATTCAGTTAAACTTGAATTTTTTTTAATTTTTTATTTCTTTTCAGTGTAACAGTATTCGTTGTTTTTTCACCACACCCAGTGCTCCATGCAATACATGCCCTCCCTAATTTTATTGTATTAGTTTTAAAAAGCTTTTATTTATTTATTGGACAAAGAGAGCATAAGCAGGGGGAACAGCAGAGGGAAAGGGAGAAGCAGGGCCCCCACTGAGCAGGGAGCCTAGTGTGAGGCTTGATCCCAGGATTCTGGGATCATGACCTGAGCTGAAGGCAGCTGCTTAACCAACTGAGCCACCCAGGTACCCCTAATTGTCTGATATCTGAAAAATCAAGAATCAAATGAAAAAGGACTACAAACATTCATCAAAAACGAATGATGTATTTTATGGTGACTAATATAACACAATAAAAAAACACACAAAAAAGTTCAATATGTTAACAAGATAGAAAATTAATATATAAAAATACCCTTCATATGTGCCAACAGCTTCCAGTTAGAAGATGGAACAGAAGATCCCCATTTTAAAAAGCAACCACAGGGTATAAATACTTAGGAGTGAATGTATAAGAAATGCACAAAACCTATGTGAGGAATGCTTTTGAACACTTTGATGTTCATTAGTTAAACCCATTAATCAATCCTGGTCTCACTAAAAACGACCAGACATATGCCTCTTGATGTGACGAAATACAAAGTACACAGTATCAACTATGAAGTCTCCTTACCAGAAAAGTTTGGATGGGAATCTCATCAAGCACTTACAATTACCTTTCATTTATAAGGAATATGAGTAGGATAACAAGTAAAATGACAACACAGTGAAGCAAGCAGACAGATCCAGAACGTGGAATATTCCATAGGGCAATTGGCCAAGTTTCTTTAATCAAAGGCATTGAATTAGAGCAAGGGTACTGCTATAGATTAAAAGAAAATTAATAGATGTAACAATTAAATGCAACATACGGAACTTGTTTAGATCCTGATTCAAACCAACCAATTGTTTAAAAAATTTTTTGAAACAGTTGGGGAAATTTGAATATGGCCTGGGTACAATATGACAACAAGAAAATTTTCTTAGTTGTGATCATGGTCTTGGGGTTATATGAGAAGATGCCCCTATTTTTAAGAGATGAATAGTAAGCATATGAAGGGAGTGAAATGACATGATGTCGGGCATTTGCTTTAAAATAATTCCTAGGAGAGAAGCCTGGTTGGCTCAGTGGGTAGAGCATGTGACTCTTGGTCTCCAGGTTGTGAGTTCAAGCCCTAGGCTGGGTATAGTGATTACTTAAAAATAAAATCTTTCAAAAAAGATTAACAATAATAATAATTCCTGGGAGGTAGACAGAGAGAAAGAAATGGCAAAATCTTGATACTATTGATATTAGTTTTCTAGGGCAGGGGTAAAAAAATACCACAACCTGGGTGGCATAAACACCAGAAATTTATTTCTTACACTTCTGGGGGTTAGAAATCCAAGAGCAAGGTGTCAACAAGTTTGGTTTCTTCTGAGGCCTCTCTTTTTGGCTGGAAGATGGCTCCCCTCTCACTACATCTTGCATAGGCTTTCTTCTATGAACACACATCTCTGGTACATGTGGGTACAAATTTCCTTTTCTTATAAGGACACCAGTATGATTGGTTTAGGACCCACCCTAAAGGCCCCATTCTAACTTCACTATCCTTTTAAAGGCCCTCTCTTCAAATACAGTTACATTCTGAGGAACCAGGGGTTAGAGCTTCAATGTATGAATTATGGAAGAATACAATTCATCTCATAACACTATTTAATCTGGACGATGAGTGTACGGGAGTTTATTGTACTAAACTCTTTGGTTTTGTGTATATTTGAAAAATATTTATTCACAACATTCCAGAAGAGAAGAACATTAAAGTACAACTGAGCAAATTGACATACACGCCCCATGAATGAGAAGACCTGCCGTCTGAGATATTCCAACTTTCCACAAGTAAATTTATCATTTTAACAAATCTTTAACAAGCTTGTATAGAAAAAATGAGTAAACAAGAAAAGCCAGGAAAACTCTGCAAATGAAGATCAATGTGGTGTGGAACAGCCTTGCTAGATATCAAAACATACTCCAGAAAGGCACTTGGCTGGCTCAGTTGGTAGAGTGCATGACTCTTGGTCTTAGGGTCCGGAGTTTGAGCCCCAGGTTCATATAGAGATTACCCAAAAATCAATTAATTAATTTTAAAAATTTAAAAAATAAAATAAAAACCAAAACACACTCTAGAGCCTCAAAAATTAAAACAATGTGAAAAACATTAAAACAGTGTGGAATTGGTGCATGACTAAAAGAGAATAAAAATCTCTAAACAGACCCAAATGCATATGGAAATTTAGTGTATGATAAAGGCATGGGGCACCTGGGTGGTGCAGTCAGTTAAGCATCTGACTCTTGATTTCGGCTCAGGTCCTGATCTTAGGGGCTGGAGGTTGAGCCCCATATTGGCTTCTGCACTCACCGCAGAGTCTGCTCCAAATTGTCTCTTCTTCTCCCTCTGCCCCTACCCCTGTGCGCTCGCGCGCTCTCTCTCTCTCTCTCTCTCTCTCTCTGATAAGTAAATAAATCTCTAAAAAATGTATAATAAAGGTAGCTTTTCAAATCAAAGGGTTGGAAACAAACTTTCCAATCAATGACATCAGGACAATTAGGCACCCATTCGGAAAAAAGGTGAAAGTTGATCCATAAGTCACATCATATATCAAGATAAAACAAAACCATAAAAGTAGTAAAAGAAAACCTTGGAGTGAAGAAGACCTTTCTAATTATGACTCAAAATCTAGAGGCCATTTAGAAAATGATAGACAAATTTCACAACACAAAAGTCAAAAACTTGCCATGGCAAACAACATACCTACACCATAAGCAAAGTTGAAAGACAAAGGACAAATAGGGGACAATATTGGTAACTCACATCATGTTAAAATAGTTCCTAGAGATTGAAGAGAAAAGGACAATAGCCAATATTTTAGAGAGGGGCTATGGAACTGTGTGAACAGAGAGTTCACACAAAAAGAAATCTAAACAGCCCTTAAGCACCTGAAAAGATGCTCAACTTCTCTCATAAAATGAAAAATTAAAATTCAGACTTCGAACGGCACTGAGAGGGGCTCCTGGGTAGCTCAGTCAGTTGAGTGTCCAACTCATGATCTCAGCTTAGGTCTCGATCACAGGGTCATGAGTTCAAGCCCCATGTCGGGCTCTACCCTGGGCATGTATACTATTTAGAAAAAACAAAACAAAACAAAAAAGAACTGGACTGAGATTCTTTTTCTCACTTATCAACTTGGCAGAAACCCCAAAGTTTGACACCACACTCTGTCGGTGAGCCTGGAGAAAGAAGCCCTGTCATACACTGTTGGTGGAACTGTGCCCTGCTACAACCCTTGTGCTAGTTTGGTAGGGCTCCCGTCAGAGATGAGGTGGGTGGCTTACAACAACAGGAATTTATTTTCTCACCATTCCTGGAGGCTTGAAGTCTGAGATTGAGGGGCCAGCAGGGTTGGTTCCTTCTGAGGCCAGTCTCCATGGCTTGTCGGTGGCCATCTTCTCTTCCCCATGTCTTACATGGTCTTCCCCTTGTACGTGTCTGTGTCTTCATCTTCTCTACTTAGAAGGACACCAGTCAGATTGGATTAGGGCCCAACCTAATGGCCTTATTTCAGTTCCATTATTTCTTCATAGACCCTACCTCCAAATACAGCCACACTCCGAGAAACTGGGGGTTAGGACTTCAACACATGAATTTAGGGGGATGCAAGTCAACCCATAACAAGTTTACGGAGGAAAACTTTGAAATCACTTTCAAAGTTACCAACATGTAACTCTTGGCCAGCCATCTTACTTCCAGAAAGTTACCCAACCGCTGTAGCTGCACACATATAAGATGACATATGGATGAGGATATTCATTTCAACCTTGTTTATAATCGCCAAAGGTTGGAAACAACCCATGGCCACCGATGAGGAACCATTTGAATAAACTATGTTTTACCTCCGCGGTGCAAAATCCCAGAGCTGTCAATAGAAACGAGGAAGCTCTCTCCATGCACGGCTAAAGCGACATACGAAGAAAAGAAGGCACGAAGCAGTGTAATAGCATGCTACCTACATAGGAGAAATATGTTCGGATGTGCTTGTACAGTATTTGCTTAAAGAAACACTGAAGGCTAAATAACTAACAGCAACAGAACCCTAATAAAATTGGTTACTGATAGGGGTGCATGGGGAGCCCCCAGAACATGGTGGGCAGAGGGGAAAACGAAGCTTTTCGGTATATTCCCTTTCACATAGTTTTTGTTTCTAGATCATGTAAATTCAAAACAATTAAAATCATTCTACATAAAGCTTCCTAGTTTGGCTATGAGCTTTCTAGTACTCTATGAGACTAAGGTGAGTACCTAATCCCTTGACTTTGGAGAAGAGCTGTTCTCAGTTTATTCAAGCTTCACCTCAGGATTTCAGACTGTGCTCCTGTGAAATAAATAAAATCCCCAGGGGTTGCGAATGCTTTCTCTCTTTTTCTTTTCCTTTGAAGAAAGGAACTAGTTTCAGAGGGCTAGAGAGAGTCCAGTTGGATTTGACGTTGACCAAATAGACGAGATTGCCCAGATGCTATCGATCACCAGCGCAGCGCAGCACAAACGCCCTGCTGGGATGGGGGGGGCTGGGTGGGGGTGGGGGCCCCCAAGCGCACAGCATCCAGCTGGAGAAAGCCCCTCTTCCTGTCACAGCTCCCACAGCACTCCAAGCCTGCTTGCAGCCCAACGGCCTCGCCGAGAATGCTACATTTAAAAGTACAGTTTTTGGATGATTCCCAGAAGATTTTTGTGGTTGATGTAAGTGGAAATCACATTGCTATTATTCCTTTATTATTCATTCAATAGTGGTCATTTGTGGACAGCCCATTAGCCGGCGATGTTATGTCTTCTTTAGGACCAAAGGAAGGAGGACTGGGGTTTTTAGCTTTGGAAAAAGAAATCTGTGCTTAATATCACAGTGTAGCTTGTGTTTTCCCATTAACCTTTCTTCTAGAACAGGTTCTCTTTCCTCAAGGGACGACAACAGCGAGTTTGGAAGAGATGCTAAATATTTGTAAAAAGACAAAGCAGCAATAACTTATTCGTCTTACCCTGAACGGGATTAGTGCTCACTGAAATAATTTGTGAGTCTCACCCCAGGAACATTTGTGGGGAGAAAAGTATGGTTGTGAGGGAAATGAGAAGGGGAAGGCTACCCTCCTTTTCTGAAGGAAACCTGGGGGGTTCGGCAGGGGGGTAGAATTATGCAGTCGTAATGAGAACTTCAGGAAGTAATGACAAGTATGAAGAGGAAAATAGGCTAAGAGACTATTTAGTTTGATTTAGTACTTATAGTTCAGGGTTCTTAATATAATTCCTAGCTACAAGATGATTGCGTACAATTATACCTCATCTCTTCAAGGAAGAACAAATGTATTAAGCACATCATTTGGGGCTCGTCTTCCAGAATCTTAAGATACGTACATTTTGATGTAAGGATTTATGTAGGAGCATTTTGAAATGTTCTGTGATTTTATTGGAACAAAAGATGCTATTTTGCTCTCATATTTATATTAGCTACTAACAAGGAACAAGCAGTTCATGTTCTTTGAAATTCATACAAAATGCCGCTTGTTTTCTTTTACACACAAACTAACAACGGCTGTTGGGTGTGTGGGTAACCCATTTTTCAAATGAGTATTTCATTTTTATTTGAATCATGTGCTTCGTGGGTGATGACTTCATGGCGGTCTCTTCCTTTCACTTCTATTTGCAAAAGGCATTTCTAGGTCCACGGACCAGAATGATTTGTTTTTGTAGCAAATAGCTTCCATTAGAGGGACGAGGCATTTCCTAGTCTTTCTTGGAACTCTATTTAAAGGGTGGAAAATATCTTTTGAGTAGTTTATCCATTTGCAGGCTGGTGGTGTAGGCTCGCCGTGCTCCCGGACCTGAATGAGTGAGCTGGGAATTCAAAAGACATTGCTTTAGGCTAAGTTTTTAATAGAGATTTCAAGCGACTCAAAGAGAAATCTTTGACCAAAAATGACAGAAGAGCTTTCTGAATGTGTAGCTTAAATTCAGATCCAGTTAAATTGGGCGGGGGGGGGGGGGGGGGGGGGTAACAGAGTACCAGAGCTTTATAAAATTCACCTTCTGGGGAACCAGTAACAGCAACTGGAAGCCAGCCTGATTTTGCTTCGAGTCGGTCTGTCTCTTTCCAGCTGCGGCACATCGTGTTCCTTGGGGAGATAATGGGAGAGATTTGATACCCAGCAATTCGGGTGTCACAGCATCTGATCCCTTCTGCCCCAGGAAGGCTCCTCTGTAAGTAGCAATCGTGGTGTCACCTAGAGTGGCAAGAGCACTGACGGCAATCCCACGGGCAGCTTCGTCCTGAGGGGCGTGGAACCTTCACTTAGCTTCCATTCGTCCAACACTGTCTTTTCTCCTTAACGACGGGAGACTGATGAGGAGGGGGCGGTAATGATGATGAGGATGATGGTGATGATGACAGCAACAGCATCGAGTCACGAGTGGCTAACACTTTAAAATAGATAAAGCGATCTCGCATCCATTGGTGCCTTTGACCCTGCACTCCACCCTGTGAGGGAGGGTAGGGGAAAAGTTAATTATTGCCCCTTTTGAATTGACAGGTAAAGCCTCGGGAGCTGAAGTGACTTGTGCTAGATTACGCCGCAGAGAAATGCAGAGTGGGGACTTCCAAGGCAGAAGGCTTCTCCGCTAGTTCATATACAGTCGTATCCGGAAGACTCATCTGTCAGTAGCCTTCTAGTCCTGTATTACTGCTCATGCACATGATTTATTTTCTGTTGCCCTCAAAGGTCATACATACAGTGAGCCTTTTATGACAATTGTAAACCAATGAGGAGATCCTTCCTTCCTTACCTATTTGAGGAGTTATGAGAGAGAGTGGTTTCTAGAGGCCAGGAAGACCCTGGTGTGAATTTTTTTCATTGACTCAGAAGCTTAAAAAGGTCCCTCAGGGGCACCTGGTTGGCTGTCAGTGGAGCACGCAACTCCTGATCTCAGGGTTACGAGTTCGAGCCCCGCATTAGATGAAGAGATTACTTAAAAATAAAATCTTTTTTAAAAGTCCCTCAATCCTATTAATAATTCCTTAAAATGCATCCCAGCACCATACTTTGGGAGACTCAAGTGGGAAAATGGGGAAAAAAGCAACCTAAACATTGTCTTCCATTAGTACTAATATCATTTTTTTAAATATTTTATGTATTAATTTGAAAGAGAGAGTGGAAGTGTGAGTGGCAGGAGGGGCCGAGGGAGAGAGAGAGAGAGAGAGAGGAGAGAGACACAGACTCCTTACTGAGCGCAAACCTCCCTCCATCATGACCTGAACTGAAATCAAGAGCCCCAAGCTTAACAGTCTGAGCCCCCCAGGTGTCCCCAGTAGTACTAATATCTAAAACAGGTGAAGAAACGCTTGGACCCATAGTAAAGAGAACCATTAACAGTGAGAGAAAGCCTCACAGAAGGGCTTTTGGTAGCAAAGTTGAAGTCTCAAGAGGCATGGATCAGTCCCGGGGAGAATTGTTCTTTAAGATAGAATTTAAGAAAAGAATTGGCTGCACGGGGGAAAATAATGGTGTCTTGGGCATCGGTGTGGATTTTACAGAAAGTAGCATGGTAGAAATACAGCATGCTCAGGTAGGAGAATGTCTCCTGGGTGAGATTAACTGACATCCAGAGCCCTGTTTTTTACTCCTACCCCCCAACATTATCTTGATATTTACAATTGGGATGCCAGTGGCACCATTTACAGTGGGACCGGGGACGCAAGGATCCTCCCCTCAGTAACATCTGATGCCAAGTGTCAGAAGAGTCCGATTTAAAGGAATCAGACCGGTGATGCTAATACCTGATGAGCTGATAGGGCACCCATTTCCTCCAAGGCCCTGTCACTGAGACCTTCCAGTCACCCATTCATTCATTTAGTCTCTGTTCTGGCCCCCGAGACAGCCTGGCTCTTCGAAGTTTCTTTGCATATCTCTGAGGCTCTATGTGTTGATTTTATAGATGAACTCTCTGAAAATATTAGTCAACCTTTTCCTTTATGCATTTCCAAGAGTATTTGGGGCGATGCAGGGTAGATACGGGACTTCAGAATTGTTGGCATGTGTAATCCAATGAGGAAAAATGTGTTTACTGAAAAGAAACCTCATCTTACTTTTCAAGGTGTCATATTTATTTGATAAAATTGATCGTTTTCAAATATCAACACCATCCCTAGTGTTGCACTGACCCTGGGCTACATCCTTAAATGACAGAGAAGGACTCTATCTACAGAATGATGATGGGAGTGGACAGGCAGGAGGAGAAATGAAACAAGGTCATTACTTTTTAAAATAATTTCAGATTTTAGTGTAAATTCAGTTTTGCCTCTTCAACATGAGGACGAGGACTCTTCGTGAGAGAAAAAGGGAGGATGAGACCAAAGCTAAGGCCTTCTGAGCTCTCAGAAAAAGTAGAGGAGGTCAGGTGTCCAGCTCGAGGCTGAATCATCCCAACACTCACAGGTGCCAGGTGCAGTTGTGTCCTTGGAGGCTGACCTTCCTTTAAGCCTAATGTTCGTTTATCTCTGGGTTAGACGGTGAGTTTCAAGGCAATAATCCCATCACCATATCTGACAAATTTCTGTCTGATATCTCCCCCACCTCCCTCACCCACTCCCCGAGCCTGACTCAGTTCTACCTTGGTGGAAGCATGGCGGAGAGGAAGAAAAGCTGTTGTTGGTGAATTTCCAAAAGCACACTTTGTTTCAATGGTTTCTAGAACCCAAAGTCCAAAGAAGAGGTTTGAAACCTCTCAGATCTTACATTTTACCCGATTGCTAAGTGACAGCATTGACCACTGCAGTGGGTACCTCGTGGCTTACCCATCAAGAGAAGGTAATGAGTCAGCTTACCTCAAACCCTCAGGAACCCCTCAAAAGGCCACGGGGCCTCATTCTCTGGAAGAGGCAGAGGGGAGGCAGTGCCAGGACTGAGCAGTATTCAAGCTAAATAAGAAAGCAAAGAACTGTCCAGGAATTTTTCTTTTCTTTTTTTTTTTTTTTTTTGTAATGGTATTTACCTTTGGTTGTTTGTCTAGGAGGTGGTTTTTCAATTTATAATGATGAGGGATCTTTTGTACCTCTGTCAACAGTTATATGTTATATGTCAATAGATATGCCACCCCTTCCTAAGGCAAGGCTTTGCAAACTCCCAATGAGATGGAATTGCACCAGTGTAAGTAGAATGTACCTGGATTTAGGGCTACAAGAACTGCATGGTTTTAGTGTGTAATCTTGGTCCAGTCACTTAACCCCTTAACTCCCTGAGCTGTTGTGAGAAGTCATAGAAATTATATAGTGTGCATTTGGAATCTCATAAAACAGGGTAAATTAGACTCTGCCCCTTATAAGCTGTGTGGCCTTGGGCAAGTCACTTGGCCCATCTGAAACTGAGTTCTGTCAAGTCTGAAAACTTGGACTGGGGCGCCCGGGTGGCTCAGTCGGTTAAGCAGCGGCCTTCGGCTCAGGTCATGACCTGAGGATCCTGGGATCAAGACCCATGTTGGGCTGCCTGCTCGGCAGGGAGCCTGCTTCTCCCTCTCCCTCTGCCCTTCCCCCGATGGTGCTCACTCTCTACATGCTGGAGGTGCCAGGGAGAGTCTGGATGATAGTTTCAAGTTCAGTGTTGCTAATGTTAGTCAGCCTCTGTGCTAACCCATACTGCCCACTATCACAGTATTCCAGCCTGACAGGGAATGGTGGAGACGGGAAGGAGGGATACAGAGATGCTAATGAGGTAGAATTTCTAGAAGCAATTGATGCTGGTCTGGATACAGGAGATGAGTGAGAAGGCTTCCAGATGACCTTCAAATTCCTGCCTCAGGTGACCGGTTGGATGGGGGCCCCCATTCACCAAGATGGAGAACAGAATGAAAGGAGCATGTTTAGGGTGGGCAATAATGAGTTCTGTTTGGATTTATCGATGGAGTTATGGAAAGAAAGAGTTCTGGTCCCAGCCCTGGCAGCCTTAGACAGAGGAAACTCATGATCTCGGGGTGAGTCCCCTTAGCTCTCTGAGCCTGTGCCCTTATCACTAAAATTGGGATAATCATAGCACCTACCTCATGAAGTCGCTGTGAAGATAAATGAAATGACCAGATTCCTGACCCAAAGTACAGAGTCAAAGCATGTTAATTCTGCCCCCTCCCACCCCTCCCCCCCCAGCCCTTGCTTACAGACCTCTCGACTTCTACACTTGGCAAATCGACAGGGATCAGCCCTGATTTTACAGCCCACCTCCAGGCAAATAGCTCTTTCCCCAGGTCTGCCTTCCTCTGGGACTTCCTGGGGTTAATTTATCCTGCCTTTCTAGCAGTTTGCCCTTTGCTTAGTCAGCAGCCCCTGGTGGGGGAGGGGATTTGCTCTTCCCCCTGGAACCATTAATCCTGGGAGGGTCCATAAGAACTGTCTAGAGTTACCTAAAATAATGTTAGGCTTCCTTTAAGGAAGCAGATGGAAATGGCCAAACCCTTTGTGTTTACCTACATTTTAAATTAGTCTGTGGTAACTACTCATAGTAATGCTAAGGTAGTTAATCATGATAACAGTACCCCTGGCTAATAACCACAGATCTGATATATCCACAGCCTACATCGTACGTATGTTTTCTTTGGACTATCGCATGTAATTTGTACACAAATCGAAGAAGTAGCACTGTCTAGGATAGTTACATTCCTCTCTGTTGTAGTGGGTTTTCTCATCTGTAAAATGAGGATAACATTAGTAGCCACTCCATAGGATTGCTACAAAGGTTGGATGAATTAATACACATGAAACACTTAGAACAACACCAGGAAGTGCTATAAAAGTGTTTACCACACCAATGCCTTATGGAACCTGGCTCCAAATTTAGATGGTGAACACATGTACTGATACTTATGTCCAAGCAGGAGGAAGGCCTGGAATGAGGATGAGGCCTGGACTATTATTATAAAAATAACAAAAATCTCGAATTTACAAGCATGTAAAGTGAGGTACAGAGAGGTCAGCTTACCCAAGGTCACCGTGCTATTTAAGCTCATGGGTGAGCCAGGGTTCAAGCCCCGGTCTGTGTAGCTTGAAAATCTTGGCTGGTCATTCTTTAGGTGGTGGGTTTACGGCTCAAGTGGGGTCACTGTAGGTGTCGTGAAGCTTCCTGGTTTTCCAGAACCTCGTGATGTACCCTCTAGTTCCGAGCAGTCTGGCCCAGGCTAGGCGCTCCATCAGTGCCAGATGACAGACTGCCCATCTCAACTCATACCACCCCATGCCCGTGCAAAGAACTCCGAGGAGCATCCAAACCACGTCAGAAAAACCATCCTGCAATCTTCATAGCATCCCAGCCTAGCCAACGGAGGCCGTTTCTTTGCCAGGGATTTATTTGTCATTACAGGGGGCCCCAGCTGCCTGATGAATGCCTTTGTTTAAACTACTGAGTTTGCTTTGCCCCTCATAGCCTAAGGTTTGTTGATTCAGAGAATAAATTGAACTGAAAAAGAAAGAAAGTGCTTGTGCTTTGTCTGGCCCCGGGCCAGGCTGAGCAGCAGGCCAAGAGGGGTTTAGGTGCTGCCCCGCCCACTCCTTTAGGGGCCCCGGGCCTTCTGCTGTCACCTGGCTGCCAGCCTGCCCTCTAGATGCTCCATCTCAGAGGAGAGGCCTGGACTCAAGCCTCCCACCCCCGCTGCTTGGTGCCGGCCCCTCTCTCCCCATCCCTGCATCTGAGAGGAGGAGGGAACCTGCACGCCAGAGCGCTGGAGGCACTGGGGGCGGGAACTGGGAACTGTTTCTGGAGCTGGTGGGTGGTGGTTGGGTGCTCGTTCAAGTCTGCACTCGTGGGAATCTCTGCAAAGAGTTTCAGTGAGTTGGGGCTTTGCCACCCCTTCACCTCTCATCCGGGTGCACGCCCCGGCCCACCGTTCACACCACCCCCTCCCCATCGCGGGGAGGACTAGCCTAGGCTTTCCGCCCCGCAGCTAAGGCCCTCCGGGGGCTTCCCTGAGTGCAACGCTAAAGGGCAAGATTCCCTGAATTCTGTAGGATTTTCTCGCTTTCTTTCAAATACCCTTGACCGCGCAGTTGCATCATCGGCCTGTCATGAATCCGAACCTATTACGCGAATAAGAGCTCCGCCCTCACCGGCGCTTTAAGCCAAGGCTGTTGTCAATTGCACCCACAGCAATTCTTCAAAGAGCTCAGTGCCATCTGGGGATCAAAAGGCCTGAGGAGCAGAACCACCTGGGAGGTGGCGTGACTGAGCCAGCAATTCCCTAAAAGGACCCAGGGCCTGCCGTCCCAGCTGCTGAGAGCAGTGCGGGCCTTCGAGAGACGAAACACTTTTGTCCCAGACTGTCAGAACTGGAAGAACATTCGGTTAGACCAGTTCTACCGTGGGAGAGATCCACCCTTAGCCGATCATTTGCACCTGGGGAGGTCCTGGGGGATTGGCCAATCAAGTGTCTAGGCGAGGCAGCGCGGGGAAGATCTGCAAAGCTCAGAAGAATGTGACGGTGACAGGCGTTCAGGGGGGCCCTTCTCCGGGGGCTGTGGAACTCTCTGATGTAGAACTTGTCTGTTCTAAACACAGCTGCTCTGCAAAAGCTGCAATTATTTACCCCCCACAGGATCTTATTCCAGCCCCCTTTGCTCCTTCACCCACTTCCTCCTTCTCTTCGGGGTCCAAGGTGTGGGGCCAGAGAGGGGAGGTCTGTCTGGGTGAGCTGACCCCAGGCCCTGGAAGCAGTTAGGCACGGCGCCTCACCACTAATCGCCGGGCTTAGCTGTCTTAAACAAAAGGTCCTTTGTCCTCTGAGATTCGTTCTATGATTATGAAATTCACCTTTCAACAGACTTGAACAAAGACAGAGGTTCTCCGGAATTTTACACCAGAACGTTTTAAGTGATTGCAAGAGATCCATCACAAAGTTACTGTCAATTGCCTTTAGTGCCCTGAGATACCATTTCCTGACCTGTGTTCCAGGAATTTCCACTTACATTAAGTCATTCAGTTGTGAGTTAATAAGTGTGGTAAATAGGTATGATTACACGACTTTGTTCATTCATCAGTCAGTTGACAAGTTCTTAGGAGTCTTCGTTGCGTCCGTGCACCGTGTTGGCTACTGAGGATGCAGAGAAAAGTAAGAAAGAGTGCCTGACCTCAAAGACTCGTGGAAGAGCCAGAAATGCAAAGAGGTACCCGCACTACAGTGTGACATGTGCAAATGACAGCAGCAAGGATAGTGTTTGAATGGCACAAAAGAAGAGGGGCAACTAACCCAGACCGAAGCGTGCGTGTTGAGGGGTTGGTCGGAAAGGTTTCCTTGACGGAGATGATCTCGGTCTTAAGCCATCATGATTAGTACTAATTACTGCGCGACGGAGACGGAGTTGGACTAGAGTTGAAGGTTGGTCCAGACAAAGGGAGAAACACAGGGAAAGGCCCGCGGAGGAGCTCAGTCTGACTGGATCCTGCAGCAGAGGGCAGAGGGTTCTCTGAGAGCCACGAGAGGCAGAGATGAGTTAGGAGAGAAAAGCATGGGCCAAGTCATACAAAGGGATGTTTCAAATGAAGAAACTAAGGTTCAACAAGGTTAAAAACGAGCCCAAGTTCATACAACTGCAAGTAAGTACTTGTGTTGACTGCAGAGCCCCCCTCCTTCCCCTACAGCCTGCTGCCTCCAGACTTCCCAGGCCCAGCAGCAAGTCTGGGTTCTCAAAGTGCTTTTGCTGCTTTACCCAGCAAGGGCGAAGCCGCCATGATCTTTTTCACGATTTATATTTATATTTCGGTACTTAATTAAAATTTGACACAGAAGTTAAACTCTCTAGTATTTCATTGAAAGTCCCAGACAAGGTGGGATCTGGAGGGAGACAAACCCTAAGAGACTCTTAATCTCACAAAACAAACTGAGGGTTGCCGGGGGGAGCGGGCGTAGGGAGAGGGTGGTGGGGTTATGGACATTGGGGAGGGTATGTGCTATGGTGAGTGCTGTGAAGTGTGTAAACCTGATGATTCACAGACTTGTACCCCTGGGGCTAATAATATATTATATGTTAATAAAAATAATTAATTTAAAAAAAGAAAGTCTCAGACAAAAATAAGACAAACAGCCAACAAGGCAACCTAAATAAGCCAAGGAACTCAACTGCTGGATAAACATCTCCTAAGGAATGATTAAGATTGTGTGTCAGGATGGAGGTACATCTTCGTAGTGTTTGCAACAGCTAACAGGAGGAAATGATGTATGTGTCCATCATGTAGGTGGTTTCCTATACAGTAACTAAGGACAGTATTCAGTTTTTTTATATAAGATTTTATTTTTAAATAATCTCTACACCCAACGTGGGGCTCGAATTTACAACACAAAGATCAAGAGTTGCCTGCTCTACCAAGCGAGGCAGCCAGGCGCCCCTACTAATGATGATATTTATAATATAATGCTAACTTTTTAAAAATCTAGTGACCAGAAAGTGTTATTATATCACGTGAGTTGGGAATTATCTGGAAAGCTTTACCCTAAGGTCCTAATACTGTCTGTCTTTTGATGGATGAGATTATAAATACTTTATTTCTTCCTCTTGCTTTTCTGCTTTTTTACCCTGATTTTTTAATGAGCATATTTTGATTCTGAATGAGGGGGGGAGAAGAACCCTCAATTGATCCCAGCTTGGGTCTCGATCTCAGGATGGTGAATTCAAGTCCCACGTTGGGCCCAGTGCAGATCCCACTTAAAAAGAAAACAAGGAAAGAAACTTCATTTCTATAATAATGGTGCTGTATGAGGTCCATTTCCCTCATAAGCAATCAAATTAGGGGACTCCTCTCAAAATGGCTGGGTCGCACGTTCCAATCTGCTCACACCCACACCTGCCTCAAAATATCAACCCCATTGCCAGTAGTCCACAGTTACTACTCAACTCCTTTCCAATCTAAAAAGTAATCATAAAAGCTAATACACGTCACAAGAACACTTATTATGTACTAGGCACTAGTATCAGTATTTTAGACATATTAGCTCATTGAAATCCTCAGTGAAGTAGGTGCTATTAATATCCCCATTTGACAGATGAGCAATCTGGGCAGAGAAGTATAGTGAGTGGTTGAAACAGAATTTGCACGGGACCTCTGGGTTAAGAACTCATTCAGTTGACCACCATATCCAGTCTTTACAGCTTGTCTTTCAAGAGTCACTGTGTTGGTGTTATCTTGGTATTGACGCCTCAGCGGTTAGGGCTTGTGTGTGTGCTCGGAGTGGTGATGCAGAAAACCAGCTCAGCAGCTTCAGGGGAAACTGACTTGGGGTAAGCAGGACCTGACATAGCTGTCAGGGGCTTTCATGGGACAGATGGACAATGGAAATGGTTCTCACAAATGGACAGGGTTCGAGAGACAAGGTTTAGGGTGTCTGAGAATTGCATGAGGCAATAAGGATAGGTCGTTCTTTGGGGCTCAGTGGGCTCAGTGGGGGGTATGCCTCCAAAAGGGCACCGTTAGTTGTCTTAATCTGGTGAAGTCAGGGACTGTCTGTAGCATATGGTCAGCACGTGCCTGGAAACATAGTAGATGCTCAATAACTATCCGCTGAAGCAATGAAAGAATGAATTCTCTTCTTGTTCTCAGCTGCCAAGCAGCTAATCCTTGCTCCAATGAGCTCACTGATAAAACGTCAGGTAAGAAAACCTTCTAGGAAGTCAAGTCTTAAGTCAGGGGGGATGTGGCACAAACCATTCATATACTACAGTAACAAAATTTCCCTGGACTAAACCTGCACCCAGGTAAAACCATGTGGTCACGGGAAACCCTCACTGACTGCCAGAGATGAGAAATGCTATGATTGGGCTTCCCCAAAGTTCAACAAAGGAGAGGTCGTGTCTTCTCCTGATAGCCTGCATAAGCTCTCCAAGTCTGTTTGGAGATGCCACCAACATGCCTGTTCGATTCCACATTTGTAGGAATGTGGGGTAGAGCCCCCTCAGCTGGGACGAGCAGATGTCAAGTTCAACATTCAGAAGGGAGGATTATTTTTGGTTTTGATTTATAAACATCAATGAGTCAGCTTCACCAGATCCTTCTGCACAGATAATTGCACCTAAGAAATAAGGAGCAAGATATGGGAGTGTGGGATTTGGGATTGTGCAACTAATTTTAAGACCCAAAGGTTAATATCTCTTGGGACCCCCGTTTCCCACTGAAGATGGCTAGTGACAATTCCTGCCGCTACTCCGTTCCCAGCTTCCCCCAATTCTACATTTTGCAAGTGAAACCATGCTTTGTCTTTCTTTCTTGAATGCTAGACCTTTAGAGGTCCAGTAGTTAAAAATATATATGTATGCAAATTGTTCTGGGCTTGGCCATGCTTGTCCCTGCGTACAGTAGGAGAATCCCAGACAGCCGCTTTGAGTTAGGCTGCACATCCTAACAACAACAGATCTGCCATATTGAAATAGCCTGGAGGAGGGAGGATGGCAGAGGTCTGCAAACCTGGTATCAGCCCCAGACTAAGTCAGATTGAGAAGAATATATAACCACCAGGCTTTGGGTTGGCAGAGCCCAGGTGGCCGCAAGGCCCACATGTATGAGTCAGCACTCAGGACTTGGATGGCTATACGCAGGGTAGACTAGGAGGAAAGGGGCAGCCCGCAGGCCCAGGAGTTCGGTGATACCGCTAAGCCACAGGCTCTGCAAATCTCACCTGTGTGCACGATACAAGGTGAAGATCAAGCAAGAGGAGGGCGGAGCCTGGTGGAACCTAGCCAGCGGCAGCAAACCGCAGCAGCCGAAGTCAAAGACTAGGTGAGTGAGGGTCAGGAACTCAGACAGATGTCTAGGTAGGGAAAGAGGAACAAAAGAACAGGTCCTAAATGACTTCTTCGAGGGTGGAGCTTGGCAAGATGCCAAGTTGGGCCTGAGTCAGGAGCCCCTTACAGGTTTCTTGCTGCAGGGCAGAGCTGGTCTCTTGGTGTAGTCCGCAGGTGTCGAAAAAGCCAGCACACCTGGCTAACGTGGGGGGTGTTGACAAGGTGTGGGAATGAGACACTCGGTGGCAGGGAAATGAGCCTGAGTGATAGTTCATATGACCTCACGTCTTGCTAATCAGTTAGAAGCCCTTAGAAGTTCATTATTATTTTTCCATTTTCACATCCAGTTTTAATACATGGTAAGACATACATTCGTTACGGAAAGATTAGAAAATTCTGGCAGCAAAAAGAAAAAAGTAAAATCCCAATAAAATTCCATCACCTAGATTTTTAACATTTTGGTATATATTTTATACACTGATCTACTATGTTCTTAGGGATCCCCAAACTTCACATGTACCTCCCCCACTCCATTTAGTTTGGCAGACTTTTCTGAATATATTTTTAAAAAATTCTCTGTTCAGACAACACAGCTTCTCCACGGTAACCTTAATACGTTGTGTTTCATGGCCTCTTATTAAGTAGATGTTTTAAAAGGCATTATTCTTTAATGGCTTCTTTATAGAGTTTCTGTGAAATTCACAACCTGTCAGAACAGAGTGGCTTCCAACCAGTTCAGAGCCCCGCTGGGCGACATACTAAGCACTCTTTCTAAAGGCAATAAAACTAGTTCTAGGAAGGAAGAGACAGAAATGGAGAGACGTTGGAGTTGTGAGCAGCACAGAAACAGGAGTCAACAGTACAGTCAAAAGGTGAGAAAAGATGAGGTTAGGAAAAAAGAGTGACCATGAAAGGGAAGAGTGAATCAAAGGAAGGCGTTTTGGGTGTTTCTCTCTTTCTTGTCCTCGATGGACAGCCTGGTGTGATGCAATGGGCTCTGCTTTTGTTTTTTTTTTAAAGATGTTATTTATTTACTTGAGAGAGAAAGAGAGAGCACTTGGTCGGGGGGAGGGATAGAGGGAGAGGGAAAAGCAGACTCCCCACTGAGCAGGAAGCTGGATGTAGGATTCCATCCCAGGACCTGGAGATCATGACCTGAGCCGAAGGCAGACACTTAACCAACTGGGTCACCCAGGTGCCCCCAACTCCAGTTTTGCTTTTAACCTGCTGGAAGCCCTTGGACGAGTCTCTTCCTTGCTCCAGATCCAAATCTCCTCACTTAGAAAACTAAGGGGCCAGACTACATGACATCTCATGGTCTCTCTTGTGTCCTGTATTGCTAGATATATACAGAATGTTTTATGGAATTCAGATTTAAAGAAAACTCCTACTAGCATTTGGAATCTGGTTGTGCATCACGCACACCACATGGGTTTAGTGCTAAAGCATTACATGGAAACAAACAATTATCATTGTTTTAATTACCCGGAGTATCTAGCAATTTCGACAAGACTTGGGAGCACTGTCTTGAGAATGCTATTATTACCCTGTCACTTTTCAACAGCCTTTCCAATATAGGCATGGTAATAACAGTGTCCCAGGAGTGGGGGCAAGATTGCTATTAGAGTGGTACTCTTGGTTTTTTTTTTCTTTTTTTTCCTTTAGTATGAAGGCTAACTCTGAGCAATGAGACACCATCCAGCAAAGAGCGTGAATCAGTTGCAACCTGTCTAGATCATTGCCAGGCCTCCGTAAGGCCTCAGGCAATGACACCAACCATTTTCTGGTAGCTTCAAAAAGGTGTCTGCCAGAAAGTATCTATCAGGTACTAGGCTAGCTCTCTGTCTCCAGAGTTCTCTCCCGAACTTGGTTTGGTCCGTATCAATACGGCTGCTGGTAAAGAGGGCGGCAGTCAGGCGGCTGCTCACTTTGATTCTGCTTGATTCTCCCGGACCGCTCCCTGCTGGGGCAGCCACGTGGGCTGGAAATCTTTCTGAGCACTTAATCTTAAGCAACGTTAAGCGCCCATCTATCACACACGCAGTACTCTGAACTGCCTTGTGTTTTCAGAAATAAAATAAAAACCAGTTGTAGCTTGGTGTGAATGTCACACATGCACAAGCAAATACAAGGGGAGTTCTCTCCGTTTAGCCCCACCAGGAAATCTTAAGTACCCAGTTAAACTGTGCTTCCCTCCAGGGTTTATGGCTGAGCCTCCGAGCTCCTTGGAAAAGGCCTTGGTTGACTTCCTACTTATTGTTTGCTCTTTGATGTGTCTAACTGCACCTTGCTCTCCACCAGATGCCTGCAGAGAGGGCTCCGTTTTAGAATGAATGGCTGCTACCTGGAAATCAGCCTCTCAGTGGTTCTTTCTTTTTACCAGGAGTTCCACCCCCTACAGAAGGGTTACAGCATAGCCAATCATTTCTTCTGCCTTGCCCTGAAGGAACTCCATTTCCTAGGTTCCTGGGGAGTTTACCCAGTGCATACTCTGAAATCATGTTCAATTTATTTCTTAGAAAACTGGTTGCGTCTGACTCCATGGGTAAATGTGTGAGACATGGGCTTATATATATATATATATTTTGCAACTTCAGGTTATTTTCATTTTTTTTAAAAGTTTTATTTATTTGACAGAGAGATAAACCCAGAGATCATGACCCGAGTGGAAGGCAGAAACTTAACCGACTGAGCCACCCAGTCACCCCAGGATATTTTCATTTTTAATGAAAAGTGAAACAGCCTTTTTTTCTTTTTAAGATTTATTTATTTATTTATTTGGCAGAGAGAAAGATCACAAGTAGGCAGAGCAGCAGGCAGAGAGAGAGGAGGAAGCAGGCTCCCCGCAGAGCAGAGAGCCCGAAGCGGGGCTCGATCCCAGGACCCTGAGATCATGACCTGAGCCGAAGGCAGAGGCTTTAACCCACCGAGCCACCCAGGCGCCCCGTGAAACAGCCTTTTAAAAGGGACCATCCCAGGGTTTAATCCCTAAGGTGTTCTGAGATTTTTTGGATGTAGCCTGTGCATGACAGGGAAACAAAAAGACTTACCTCTGGAGGGACCCACACTCTCTTTAAATGAGATGTATGCCTGTCGCTGTTTATAAACAAAGAGCTAGACTGAGGTGAAGGAGGGTAGACCAAGATGCAGAACAAGACTTTCCATCATTGAAATTAAACCAGGGTCACTGAAAACATTCTAACCCTGGAACTGTACCAAATGGTACCCAAATCCAGAAGTATCTCCAGACTATTCTACTCAGTACAAATCAGATACTCTTACTAGAGTGCCTTTGTGGTTCTGGGTTCTGAAATGCCATTCGGAGTTCAGTATATGAAGAGGAAAAGGAGAGATGGAAATTAGCCATCAGGTTGGCCAGAAGGGACTATCTCACAGTCGTCTACATAAAGATGCCGAGTGGCAATGTGCTTATACTATCCTGGACAGACCTGATTCTCAGCCAGTTCCAGAGTGGGTGATTAGGGTAAGTTGCAGATGGGATAATACATAAGAAAGCTCTCAGGTGCACCATAAAAGACCAGAAAAGAATTTCCAAGTGGGTGACTTTAGAAGGAATCAGTGAGAACATCAGAAACAGAGTATCAAGATCACCTGGGTGGCTCAGTGGGTTAAGCATCTGCCTTTGGCTCAGGTCGTGATCTCAGGGTCCTGGAATCGAGCTTCACATTAGGCTCCCTGCTCAGCGGGGAGCCTGCTTCTCCCTTTACCTCTGTGTGCCGCTCCCTCTGCTTGTGCTCTCTCTGTCAAATAAAGAAGTAAAATCTTTTTTAAAAGAGAGAGAGAGAGAGAGAGACGGAGTGTCAAGAAGATATTTTCTAAGTGTACATCGGCAGAAAGCTTTGGTATGACAAACTATGATTTTCTTTCCAGACTGACGCACAGGGTAGGGAGTGTCCAAGGAGGGGCTCAAGTATGTGCAGACATTGGTGAGGAATGTTCCAAGCATCCCCACTCTCAGATAGGTGGGTCTGGAAAGAATTCAGTGGCAAGGAGTGGTGGGAAGTGAGGGAGGCAAACTGCTGGGGGGTAGCCCCTTGTTGTCCATGTGATCGGTGGGGCAACCGGCAAAGAAACAGATGTCGGGAATGAGCACGGTGATGCAGAAGGGCGAATAAAAGGCAGCAGAAGGTAGCCTAAGCTCTGCCATGATTGATGCAAACTCTGGCCCTGGCCGAGAGAAAAAGGGGGGCAAGCGAAGGGAACACCAGGACCTCCAGGCCTCTCATTCTCCCTTACCTCCCCAGCCCCACTGCACTGGCCGCGGACATGTGTCTCATACCTCACCTCCTTGTCTACCAATGTCCATGCCACCATCTATCTTCTCTCACCCAAGCTATTGAAGGAGCCCCCACCCCGGCTCCACCCTGCCTCTTTTGCCCCCCACTCTCTCTGTTCTTTACACCCTCATCCCGCAAGGTGTTGGTGACAGACCAGCAGAAGGACCAGTCTCACCTGGGAAATTGCGAGAAATGCAGATTCTCAGGCCCCTCCTCCCACCCATCGAATCGCAATCTGTATTTTAACAAGATCCCCAGGTGATTCACATGCACTTTACAGTTTGGGAGCCTCTGCCCTAACCACTGTCCAGACGGCGCTCCGGAAACCCAGCTCTGACCATGTCAATTTCTACTTAAAGTCATTCAGCGATCCCCACCTCGAGCCTTGCCTTCCAGCTTATGGTCTCCCCTGGCACAAAAGGCCCGTCTTGGTAAGGCTCCCACCCACTTTTCCAGTCCCCATGTCTCAACTTCTCCCTTCGGAACACCTCACTGTGAACAGTTTCGCTCACACCAGGCTTTCTAGGCTCTGCCTCTGACATCCTTCTCTTATCCTCCTCTTCACCTGGCTAACTCCAACCCTTGCTTTCTGTCTTGGGTTAGGTGTCCACTCCAGTCGGAATCCACTGCACTATGCCCTTTCCCATCTTTGTGGGTTAGGGGCCCATTGGATGTGATCTTTTATTACCCCCTGCTTACATGCTGCCACAAGGGCACTTAGCCCCAGCTACTGTGATTACCTGTTGAAGTGCCTGACTGGCCTGCCAGCCTGTTCTGTATTCCTTCATGGTAATGCCTGTGTCCAGTTCACCCCAGGATCCCTGGAGCCCCAGAAAATACCTGGCACAGAGCAGGTGCTCAGTAATGTGCATTGCATCGACAAGACGGGAGAAAGGTCACAAAAGAATAAAGGCATACATAGAAGGACCAAGGCAAGCGCATGAGAAGTAAGCCCAGAGTTGGGGCCAGGGGAAGGGGGATGATTACAATAGAAAAAAGGAATTGGGTAAAGAGACTAAAGAATGGAGAAAAACATGCTAAAGGGGAGGTGAGGGATTAGCTTTTAGAGGGTGCATTAAGGAGAAGGCTAAGACTGATGAAGGCATTCTCTTCCTGTTTTTCTTTGCGTGGCTGTTATGTGGAGTCAGAGGGTTAACAGGCCCCAAAGGCAACTCATTCACTTGCGAAGAAGAAAGGTCTGATCCACAGGCACTGGCTTCTATGACACCTACAGTTACGTGGGTGATCCTTAATATTCCAGATCTTGAATATTCAGATCAATGCCACCCTCATCAAAACAGACCCCTTGGGGCGCGCCTGGGTGGCTCAGTTGGCTAAGCGACTGCCTTCTGTTCAGGTCATGATCTCAAGGTCCTGGGAGTGAGTCCCGTATCGGGCTCCCTGCTCAGCGAGGAGTCTGCTTCTCCCTCTGACCCTCTCCCCTCTCATGCTCTCTCTCTCTTTCTCTCTCTGTCTCTCTTCCAAGTGAATAAATAAAATCTTAAAAAAAAAAACCAGACCCCTTGGGTGATCCAGGTGCTAACAGCTAGGTGACCATCCACCAGGCTTCGTCCAGGACGGTCCTGGTTTGCAGCTGTTGTGACGATATAACAATTAGTGCCCCCTGTCAACCCTTGAGAGTGTGTCAGTTTGGACGACGGTCCTCCGACAGTTGACACTTCTTTTTGAGCTCTTCCTATGGCCCTGACACCGTGTAAAGCAGGCAACGTCAATATTCTCATGAAATGCTCTCTATGAATCTTTAAAAATTAGACACGATTCACATGCCGTAAGAGTCATCCTTTTAAAGTGTACGATTCGGTGGTTTTTAGTAGACTCACTGTGTCATGCAAATATCACAACTACCTAATTCCGGAGTATTTCCATCCTTCCCAAAAGAAACTCCATACTAATTAGCAGTCATTCCCCATTCCACTCCCCCCACCCCAGTCTCTATGGATTTGCGTGTTCTGGACATTTCCTATAAATGGAATCATAGAACATATGGCCTTTTGTGTTTGGCTTCCGACAATCCTATTTTACAATTAAGGAAATTGAAATTCAGAGAGATGAAGTAGCCTGTCCGAGATCGTCCCTCCAGCAGGTAGAGGGCAGAGCTAGGGCCAGCTGCTCCAGGGCCCACATTCTTAGCCACCTCCTCGTATTTATTACAGGTACTCAGCACAGTCTTGGACCTCTGTTTTGGCCTTCTGTAACCGGGCACATTCTTTCCAAAATGCCTCATAAATCTTCATTATTTGAGAGTGGATTTAATGTTCGGAAAGAGCCAAAGTCATAAAGAGCAGATATGGTACCTAAAGTGGGCCATCCAGCTGGGTCAATGCTGTGGACAGAATCGTGTCCCACCCAAATTTGTCTGTCGAGTCCCTAACCCCAATGGGACTGCTGTGGTTGTGTTTGGAGATATGACTTTTAGGAAGTAATTAAGGTTAAATAGGATCATAAGGGTGGGGTCCCCATCCAACAGGTCTGGTGGCCAAAGGAGAAGGAGGAGGAGGAGGAGGGGGAGGGGAAGGAAAGGAAGGGGAGGAGGAGGGAGGAGGAGGGAGGAGGGGGAGGAGGAGGAGGAAGGGGAGTGGTAGAGGGGGAGGCGGGCAGGGTGGGGGGAGAGAGTTACCTTTCTGCTAGGTGAGGACACAGCAAGCAGGCAGCCATCTGCAAGCCAGGAAGAGAGGTCTCCCAGAACCCCTACCATGCTGGCACTCTGATCTCAAACTTCTAGCCTTCAGAACTAAATGAGAAATAAATGTTTGTTGTTTAAGCCATCCAGTCTACGGTGTTTTGTGATGCCAGCCAGATCTAATCCAGTCGTATTTTGGGATAAAAGTAAGACATAACCATAAAGTCAGGAGAATGAGTGATAACCATCTGTGACTTCAAGAACAATTTCCTGCGGGGAACATGAGAAATATTTTGAACGTGGGAGTCAGCCCTGGAAACAGGAAAAGCATCTATAAGACCTTTTGTACGGCACTACACTTTTAGACTTTATGCTGTCTATTGCATCTTTCTGAAAAATGTAACAACTATAAGGAAAAAATGAAAATAATTGATTATGCTATTGTTAAAAATATGCTGTATTCGGTTCCAGTTCATTCTTTTCCGAAACCTTAATTGCAGAGTATATTTTTTTTTAAGTACACATTCAAGATGTAAAAACATTAGACTCTCCTTTACCTAATGTAGTCATAGGTGGTTGTTGGTCAGTTAATCAATAAAATTTGTTAAAGCAGAAAATCATAAGTACACACACACAGACACCTTAAACTTCTATTTTTAAAAGATTTTATTTTTTTTAAAGTAATCTCCACACGCAACAGGGGACTTAAGAGTCCCATGCTCTGCCAATCGAGCCAGCCAGGTGCCCCTTAAACTTCTAATTTCGACATAAAACATACATCATTATTCATTTGCCAATCTTTTGCTATAGGGTCAAAGCTTTTTTGAGTAAGGACTTCTGATTCCTTTTGTCTTTCTTCCATAAACCACACCCATAATGCATCCTCTATGATTTCCAGCATTTGCTTACTTAATGTGGAGAAAGAATGTGGATGTTTGCAAAGCATTTTGAGTACAGAATCTTTCCGGTGTTTTCTTCCCCCGTATTTTACTGCTGTCATATCTAAAGCTAATTTGACAGCACAGTTTTGGGGATTCCTCTCTATTGAGTTTTTGCAAAGTGATGAACTTAGTTTTTATAGAAACAGTGCTTGCTTTTAGAAAACAATTTAATGATTCTCTGGGTCCATGCAATTTAATGGTGTGATTACATTAACAAGGAGAATTATCAAAAATGCTTTCAAGAAAACAATTATTATTGAGCATGGAACTTAACTGATGGGTGTAGAAGTACACAACATTTAGAGTAGCCTACTGGTCATGGGCTTTCATCATGACATAGGGTCCTGTCAGTGTTTTAAAGGGGGAATGTACGGGTGTCTGGCTGGCTCAGTCAGTGGAGCGTGGGACTCTAGATCTCAGGATTGTGGGTTCAAGTCCCATGTTGGGTGTAGAGATTACTTAAAAATAAAAGCTTAAAAATAAGTAAAGAGGGACTGTAAAACATTCTGAGTGCATCATTGAGTGCTCATTAAAAACGTATCGAGATATTCAAAAGTAAAACGTTAAAATTCCCCTTTAATCTATCCTCCCTCCAGGGAGAATGCTATTAACATTTGCTGTGTATCTTTCCAGACTCTCCTATGCATTTATCTATATATGTGCATTGCTTAAGTCGTATGATGTGCTGGGCACTGTACTAAAGGCTTTGATGTGAATTATCTTGTTTAATTCTCACAAGTCTATGGGATAATACTACTATTATCTCCATTTTACAGATGAGTAAACTGAGGCTCAGAAAGAGTCAGTAATTTGCCCTAGGTCACATAGTGACTAATTTGTTCTTCCTCCTGAGAGAGCTGTCTTACTGATGCACAGGAATCAAGGTAATTGTTTGGCTCCGTCCATTTATTCAGCAAATATTTATTGAATGTCCGCTCTTTACCAGGCATTGTACGTACTGCCGGGTATTCAAACACATGGCCTCTGTCTTCAGGCACCTGGAAAAGGCGGGTCAATCTGTGAGCTAAAAGATTTTCCCCAATTCATCCAGTTAGTAAGTGGGTAGAGCAGGATTACAATTCGGGTTTGAGTTAACAAATTGTTATATGACAGGTCTAGCTGCCGAAAGGCTGTGGTATATTGTTTTGTACGGGAAACCACCTTGAATATTTGTTGTTCCCATGAGAAGAGGAGTTTGGAGCCCCCAGAAATCAGTGTTATGAGTAAAACACAGTTTGTAAATTGGAGATTATAGATAGAAGTTCTAAAAAGTTCTAAATTATATATATATATAAATAAATATATATAATATAATAATTATATGTAAGTATATATAATTATAAGTATATATAAGTATATATATAAGTATAAATAATTATATATAAGTATCATATCATATCTATAGATGTGATACTTGAACAACACAAGAGTTAGGGATGCTGATCCCTTACACTATTGAAAATCCATGCATAACTTTTGACTCCTCCAAAACTTAACTACTAATAGTCTACTGTTGACTAGAAGCTTTACCAATAACACAATTAATACATATTTTGATGTTCTGTGTCGTGTGTGTGTATGTGTGTGTGTGTGTATTTTTTTGGTAAAGATTTTATTTATTTATTTGATAGACAGAGATCACAAGTAGGCAGAGAGGCAGGCAGAGAGAGAGGAGAAAGCAGGCTCCCTGCTGAGCAGAGAGCCCGATGCGGGGCTCGATCCCAGGACCCCGGGATCATGACCTGAGCCGAAGGCAGAGGCTTTAACCCACTGAGCCACCCAGGCGCCCCTGTTTTTTTTTTTTTTTTTTTTTTTTAAGGCAAACGCTGTTCTACTGCAATCAGGGGAGAAGGTTAAACAAGATTCAGGATTGTAGTTCCAATTCCTTGAGTAGGAGGACTGGTAGTAAAGACTTTAGATCCACGAAAGAACTGGGTTAGAATGTTGACAATGTCAGCTTAAACAAGAACTTGAAATAGAAAAAGAGAATCAGAAGTCCAGAAAGGAAAAAAAAAAAAAAAAGTCTTGAAAAGTTGCGTGTAAAGAGTGATTATGAGAAAAATAATCGCAATGTAAAAATCACAGAATTGGATTGTAATGGTTAAACAACATTAAAGTCTGCACGCTGAGACAGAACCAAGAGCTTGCCTATTATGCAACACGTTCCACAAGGCTGGCCAATTTCGAAGTACGTTATGGAGGGCTGAAGGGAAATGCCTCTCCCGATGTGGGGGTGGAGAGCCCTGTGAGCACCTGACCTCCAAATGCATTATTGCCAAAGGCTTTTAGAGCCAGTTGGCAACATGTGCAGGGACAGAAGAATCGGGAGATTATTCTTATAAACATGGTCTGGGAATCTTATGGAAGGGAGCAAAAAGGAAGCCTTGACTGGCATCCTTACAAGACGGCTATATATTCTTTGTGACAGCAGAAACCTTTAAATATACAAACACATGGAATGCGGCAGCCTTGATGGGGAGGATTAAATACTCCGATGGAAAAAAAAGAATCCAAAAATGAGGAGGAGAAAGGAAAATCTTGAGTTTCTTAAGTTGTTTGCAAAGAAACTGGAGTCTGTGACGGAATTTGGTCCTCATGACTGAAATGTTTCCTTGGTGTCGGAAAAAGTATTGCTGTCGTATCTCTCTTTAGAAATTCTTCTTCTTCTTTTTTTTCTCATAATAAAAATCCCGTGGCAGCTCCTTGTCTGGACGACTTTAAAAATAGGAGCGATTTCATCTGTCTGGAATGGTCTGTGTCAGCATTTGCCCTAGGCAAGGTTGCCACATAGGCAAAAACTGCCCCTTCCCTCCTCCCTCCCAGACGCCCCCTCCTCCACCACCCCCCAAGGCCCTTCACGCCCTTGTGCTCCACCCCCAACTCTATGTGGGCTGACCCCCCTCTCCAGGACCACAGCTCCAATGTGACCTCGAACATAAAAATCCAAGCCCCCCCCCTCCGCCCCAGGCTCTGTCCAGGTGCTGGGGATGCAGTAGATGTCGCCCCTGGCGGCCTCTTTGCATTTCAAAATAGGACCCTGGTTAACCCACGTGCCTGTTGAGTCGGTGCAGCTTTGGACGGTGAAACCAAGCGGAGCAAGGTCCAGGGGAGAAGGGAGGGTTTTTGGTCACTGGGGGAAGAGGGTGGGGTAGGCCACCTTCCTGGAAGCTATTAGATCCCAGATGTGGGCCCCTGCTCAGTGTGGCACTGCCTGGAGGGAGAGGGTAGGGGGTCGGAGGAGGGTGGCCAGACTCTCTGACCTCTCAAGGTTGCCGTGAATTCTATGGGTCGGTGATTTCCAGCTACAGTTCCCTTCACCCGGCTTCCTGAGCGGCACCATGGGCACTGCGTGACTTGGCTTTAACTAGGGGTTTTCAGCGGCGTGTCTCTGCACCCATCCGCCAGGGCCCAATTTTCCCATCACAGTCCTCCTTGCAACGGCCTTCCTCGGGTTCAGCTCTGATGGTGGCTGGAGATCAGTCTGGAATGGTCTGATGCTCCGCTTAAAGAGATTTTCAAAGAGATCTTCAAAGCTCCTGTTCTCAGAGAAACCTGGGAAAGGGGCTCTTCTGTGCTCGCAGTGTCTGCAGGCTTTGGGGGGGAAACATGATGTGTGGCGTTATGGGAATGAATTGGTGGGAGATGTGGTGGGAAAGGCTGCAAAGCGAAGTCTGCTCAAGGAGCTCCCATGAGTCGCTGGGTCAGTTTCACGTCAGAGCAACAGACATTCAAGAGTCCCTACTAGGTGCCAGGCTCTGAGTTAGACGTGGTGAGTCACAGGAGAAATGAAGCAAGGTCCCTTCTGTGAAGGGACTCAGTCCAACGGGGAAGACAGACATCCTGGGTTGAGAGTACCACGTGTGAGGCAAGCGAGGGTGCTTGGGAGCACAGAGGTTGCCCTTGTCTCAACCTGTCGCTGATAGGATCAGGGCAAGTTCTCCAGGGAAGACAGACTTTAAGCTGAGCAGGCGTAAGCCAAACCAAAGAAAGGTGGGAAGGGCGGTCTGTGGAGAAGGAATGACAGGAGCAAAGGCGTGAGGTGCGAAACCAGTTGACAGGTGTGGGGAACGGCAAGCGGGCTGCGATTATTAGAAAGGAAAGTGCCAGCAAGGGGGAGGGGCAAGAGGAGAGGCTGGACGGGGCGGGCAGGGCCAAGGGAGGGAGAGAGGGCCCAGCCTCCCGATGGAGAACCTAGACTGTAAACTGAGGGGAGCCACAGAAGGATTTTTAAGCAGGTCAGATTTGCTTCTTGATTAAACTGTCAGTTTGGGGGAAATCATTCAAATTGCCCGAGGGATGAATTGATTAAAGGATTCCACTGAAAGGGTAACACTGCCGATCTCACCGTAGTTCAGTGCAAGGCTCTCTTTCCAAGAGGGTTTGTCATGAGTCTGGGGCTTTTTGGAGGGGGGCGGGAGGGCTAAAACAAGCTACAGGTAGATGTATGTATTTATCTGTAAAACATCGCGGTTTGAGAGGATGCGGGACGGCTAAAGGGTGCTTAGAGGAAACGGTGTCTGCCGAGAGGTGGGTGGCTCCTACGCTTTCTTGCACGTGGCCTGACAATCTCAGGTTAGGAACACAGACTGTGCTATGATCTCTCTGTTTTGTTTAGCAAAAGTCATCCGGGAAGGCGCTGTTTAACCTGAGTTGCAGCCACCTAAATCTCGCTGAAAAGGAGTATTTCGGATTAGAATTCTGTAGCCATTCTGGAAATAATGTAAGTTGGTTTCATTACAGGGTTTTTTTGTGTGTAGCCTCTAAAATGCAGTTTGCGGCTAGGTATGTAGGGCTCAAATAGGATTGAAAAAATGAAAAAGCGTTTGAACCCTTGCAAAATGCCTGGATTTAATAATTAGTTCCCCCTCCTCCCTCCTTGCCTATGTAAAATCACTTCGGTTTCCCAAACTCTGCTCCCCTCTACTCCTCTTTCGTCACCCCGAGAACGGGAACCTTTGCCTTATCAGTTCTGATTTCCCAGAGGCTGGACCTCAGCCTCCACCATGAAGACTCCTAACTCACCAGTGGGGGTTCAGTGAATTCTTGTCTCCCGCCTTCTCTGTGTTCTTCCTCCTGTGTCCTGCCTTGGCATATCTGTTATCTGGCACCTTCCCAGAAAGGCTCATTAGATCGATTAAGCTGGCATTTGGGGGATGTAGGATTCAAATGCAGAGCCAAATGCCTTCATTAGTCTTTGTAGTAACTAATGAGCCTTGGATGTGACACCTTTGTCACCCTACTTAGGCAGGGGAGCAGTGATTCAAATGTCAACAACAAAGACTTTATAGATCAACAACGTTCACTGTCACTGGAAAAATACAAGGGGGCTGATTGAGTGTGGTGGAGATACGTCATTTCTTTGACATGGCTGTTTCTAACTTTCTTTAGAAAGGGGCCCAAATATTTGGTATTTGATTATTTTGTGCTGACTTCTGTTTGTTATCAAAAAAAAAAAAAAGCCAATGCCATGTTCTACCAATTTTTTTTCATTAATCTTATCACAGGTCTGGTTGGAACTGCTGAAGCCAATTACAAAGCAAGTGAAAAGTAAGTATAGGAAATCACCGAAGGCATCTAATTCCCAGTTACAACTTGCAAAGGTTTCAGTGACACCATGCTATTCCTCACCAAATATAAGCGGAGAAAAGGGCTTCGAAGCATCATGTTAATCCTTCACAGGTCCAGTGAATTTAGCAATTTAAAAAATCACTGTAATGTTGTCCAAGATGAAGAAAAAATCATGCTGCTAGATCTTTGGGGAGATTGGAAGAATGCTGGTAATGACAGCATCCTGGGGATTGGCTCAGATCTTGGAGCATCCTCGACGTTCCCAGGGAAGGAAGAATTTCCTCTGCCCTTCAAGGTCCTTCTAGCCAGACTAAGAATCAAGTTGACACAAGACAGATAAACAGGGGAAATTCAAATTTAATCTCATACATAGGGGGAGGCCACACAGACCTAAAAATTACAAGACAGTCAGACATCCTGAGCAAAGAAGGGAGTAGGGGTCTGGGACTTCAAAGCGAAAGAAAGCAATTTGCAGGAAAAAAGGAAAAGTAAATGTTTGGTAGACAAATGTTTGCTGGGCCACTCAGAAACAATGGGACAGGAGGACTTTGATCAAACAGGCTTTGGGAGGTCCCTCCCCGTCTACCACACCTAGTTCATATTATAATGTAGTTATCTAAGGTGATAGCTCTCTTCCTGGTACAGGCTCTCCTTTGCAATGTAGGTTTACCCTGTTGGGGTTGGGTGGCAAAGAGCATTTCCTGAATTGACTGGGTTTTGATTGCTTTTAATTCAGAATACTCATTTTAGAAAAGATTTTATTTATTTGAGAGAGAGAGAGAATGAGCAGGGGGAGAAGCAGAGGGGAAGGGACAAGAGGACTGACACAGGGCTCGATCCCAGGATCCCAAGATCATGACCTGAGCCAAAGACAGACCCTTCACTGACTGAGCCACCCAGGCGCTCCTTAGTGCAACATAATCTTAATTCCCAACTAGCCCATTTTAGGCAGTCTGACCTTGTTACTTATAATGCCATTCACCCTCTGCCTGAAGATGTTTTAGTTTTATCATGTTACAGATATTGTCCATTTGTTTCAGTTCACATTCGAGTGCCTGCAATGTACCAACCGCACCCCCCCGCCCTGTATTTCACCATCTAGTGCAGCGGTTCTGAGATTCCAGTGGGGAGTAGGAGCACTTGTTCAAATGCAGATTCCCGGGCCTCATTCCCGGGTTGGGGGGCCTGCATGTTAAATTCCACAGGTGTTTCTGATGCAGGGGGGTTTCAGTGAAAACTTTTGAGAAACACTGTCGTCTGGTGTCCCCTGGCTCACCTGCCCTCTCCGTGTTGGTTCTGTCTACTCCCACCGCATTGTAATCATCTGTCACATTACTCCAACCGCTTCCTAACTGACTCTCCTGATCCATCACCTACCCTACTTCCGAAGGGAACTACTGCAAATACAAAGGTGACCATATCATGCTCTGGCTCAACAGGCTTCCATGGCTCCTTATTGCCCTTAGAATGGAGTCGGAACTTGTTCGCATGAGCCACGAAGCGCTCCTGCCCGTCTAGTTTTCTCTCTGCCACTGACCCCTTCGAATTCCTACCCTTCCTGACTGTGGCAAAACTAACTTCAGGTGTAGGGCTCTTGGAGAAAAGAAAACATGTCCACCTAAATCGGAATTTCAAATTAAGAAAGAAATAATTTCTCGGTGTAAGTATGTCCTTGTGTTATGATTGTTTATCTCCAATTTCGATCTAACCAGAGCCCTCTGTCCTCCCTCTCGTGCTTGCTCGGTGCTCAGTGCTCTCAACCGTCTGCCGTTCCCGGTGCCTGTGCCCGCTTCGTACAATGCCTGACCTGTAATAGGCACTTGACAAATATTTGCTGAACGAATGGTGCTAATGGTGTATGGATGTGTTTGCTTTTGATGCAAAGAGTTTCTTTTTTTTTTTTTTTTCTTTTCAAACGTGAGCAGGAGTGAAGGCAAGTTTATGTGTTTTCTTAAAGCGGATTTTAAGCAACAAAGAAGCAGCAGTCTGTCCACTTCTAGTTCCCCTTATAAGATGCTTGATGCCAGATAATAATCACCTGCTTCTAAAGCTGATCTCTTCTCTCAGCCGGGAATGCAGAAGCCCAAGGGCAAGTTGTATATATCTTTTTAAATGGGACACTTCTTAGAGGACCCAGTAGGGCTCCGAAAGAGGTGCCAGCTTTACAGAAAGGAACTCAGAGGGAAAGAGGGTAGAAAGAGGGGCAGGAGAACTTTCCCGATTCCACATGAAGACACAATGCAGACATAGCACCATATTAGAAAAGTGGAAGACTGAAATTTAAAAGAAAAGTCTGAGGGAGGGAGTGATGGGGCAGGGGTGCAGAGAGGACAGGGGGAAGCGTGTGTGTGTGTGTGTGTGTGTGTGTGTATGTGTGTAAAAACCTGTAACTGTTGTGATGGACATTTAAATAAAACTTATGGAGATATTGTGTTTTAAGATCCTAAGGAGGTTGTTTTCAAATTTATGGTGAAATTTTTCCCAGTGGACCCCGGACATCTTCGAGAAGAGCTTACAAGGTAGAGTAAATTCCCTGTGTGTCTGCTACATGATGTTACTTAAGAATCATTATTCTCCATTTATCAGAGAACGGGCTTCCAGCCTTCTTTGGAAAGCTTGGCTCTCACTCTCTGGGAGATCATGAGGAGCTGGAGAGAAGGTGGGCCTGGCTGGTCCCCAAAGCGTTAATCTTGCAAAGAGAGGGGACCTCAGGGAGAAGGAAGGGTGGCATTCTAGCAGGGTAGCCGGCCTGGGTGCCCACTTGGGGGTTCTGCCATTAATTGCTACAACAATAAGAGCACTCGCCTTCAGTGCATCTGTGTTCCAGTCAGAGGGCAGCTTGATGGCACAAGTGCAATACCAGCTAATTTCTGTAGATGTTGAAAACTGTGTGTACGTGTGTGTGTGTGTGTGCACATGCACATGCACGTGCATCCCATAGGTAGAGAGTGATGATGACGTGTACTTATAAAAAATTTAAAAAGTAAAAAAATAAAAAGTCTTAAAAATGATTTAAATAAATTATTTATCATATATAATATAAATCATTGATAATTTTATTACAATTCTTTAATAATTATAAATTATTCATTGTTTTATATAATTTAAACAACCATTTATAATTATATATTATTCATAATTTTAGATAGGTAAAATATTTTATACTCATAAAAATAAAAAAGTTAAAAAGTCACCAGTATAAAACATTTTTTAAAAGTATATTTATACTTACATACAATGCCCTTCATTATTACAACATAACCCTGCTTCTCCAAAAATACACTGTCGACCTAACACTACTCCAAACCTGAATGTGCTTGCTAGACTCTAGAATCTTCCCTGACAAGGGATGCATGTTATCATCTAGCCCAACCCGCCTGGTTTATAGAGGAGGAGACCGTTCCGGGAGCTAGAGTGACTTGGCCGGGCCTTCCGCACCCCCCACTCCCCCCACCCCCGCCCACCACACGGATCGCCCCTTCTGCACAGGGGGACTTGTTTTCTGAGGGGTCTCTGCGGACGTCACCTTTCACAAGTCTGTCACTGGCTCGCCCCCTCGCCCCACATTTCTGAGTTGTAGGCCACTTTCCCAGATAACCCGATATCTTGATATCTGTATCGGTTTGCACTAGCTAACCCATTTGAGTCTCAAATTATGACCAATTTTAATGGAGATAAACTTTCTCCCCCCGCCGCCAAAAAAAAAAAAAAAAGAATGAGAAAATCAATGCGATGATAAATGATTCATCAGCTGTTCAGAGCGAGGATTTGGTATTTGTAGCAGGCAGCTGCCCTCTTAATAGCAAGGAACGTGTCAAATGACAAGAAGTTTCCTTTCTTGCTTGCTAGGAGCAAAATGAGATTCTCTTTCCCTTTAGCAATTGAGGCTTATTATTCTCATTCACATCTATATTCGAAAGCAGGCAATGGCAAAGGTTAGACTTTCTTTATTTTTTCCTTGGTGGTCCGTTAAAGATACTCATAGCTCATAGCTGACTTCACAAGGATGCCTTGTTTGGGGCCAATCTGTGAGTTTCTGAGAGTGGTCTGCAAATATAAATTTTCTAATTGAGTCATTTCTAGCCCATTAGGGGAACTCATAATTTGAAGGATTATAATGATGAGTGTGTTTATAAATTGAATAATCACCTACTAATTTTGCCTGCTTTTTTCTATCACCTGCAATTAATTTTGATTTACCACGTTGTCTTCAAGGCTTAATTGATTTAAATTTAAAAGTCCAGATAAAATGTTATTTAGAAAGGCTCATCTCATATTGGGAAATGCCCACAGTAGATACTCAGGAATGCTGGATACCTACCCGCACTTTCTGGGTCCCTGACGAGCCTTCCGTGGGCAAAAGGGCAGTGTGGCTTCATTCCATTCAGAACACTGGCATTTCCTACCTGTCCCGTGGCAAGTGCTGGGCCGGGCTCTGAGGATACACAGAAGGTGGTGAGGCCTCAATTCAGTGGGTGAGGTGACATCTGGCCGCAGTTTTGCTACCTTTGGGCAAAATCACCTTTTGCCTAAAATCCCTTAACCTCTGCCTTTCTATAATTGTAAAGTGGGCCTGATCGATCCTGCCCCACCAACCTAAGATGTTTGATAGAGAGGGCTGGATAGTATTTGCTTAACAGAGCGGCCCGAGCAAGCTTTGTATTGCTGAATCTCCCTTTCTCTCGGCCTGGGTCTGTGGCTTCGCTCTGTGGCAGAAACCACGAGAGGATGATTGGCCAACTCCCCCAAGCTGGCGGGAGGATTTAGCAGGGGTGATTCCTAACGGCTGGGAGGGAGGCCTGCCAAAATGCTGGATCAGCCGAGCTGTGGTCTGGTGCTGGCCTGGGGCTGAAGCAAATCCTGAGGCAGAAGACATCTCACTGTCTTGGGGGCACCGTTTCTTTCTTGAAACATCTTGGATCGGGGAGAAAGGAAATGATTCCCTCTTGTTCCTGTTTCTTTCTCAAGCGATTTTTTCCCCCAACTTCTTTTCAGGTATCTTTTTACTCTTCAAATAAAGAAGGATTTGGCTCTAGGAAGGCTTCCATGCAGTGAGAACTGTACTGCGTTGATGGTATCTCACATCCTACAGTGTAAGTAGCAAACGGCGGCTTCGGGGCGAGAGCCGAGCAAGGGAGTAGAGCACCCCTCCCTGTGCCCATCCTGTATTAGGACTTACAGAGGAGAGAAAGCCTGCATAAGGTGTCCGGAATCCGCATGGGCCAGTACAAAGAGGCTGGTCATTATAGCCACTCAGCTTTGGATTCCAGATCCGGTCCCTGCTATGTTCTAGCTGTTGTAGGCTTGGGTAAAGTCCCTTCCCCTGTCTGTGCCTGTTTCCTAGTCTTTACAATAGTGACAAGAGGATCTTCTCATAGAGTGGTTATGTAGATTGAAAGTAAATGCGGGTTTTCTTCCATCATGGTGTAACCTCCCCCCTCACCCACCCCCACCCCCACCTGGGGCTTGCTGTCCAGGAGCTGGGTTGGACTCATCTGTCCAGGCATGGATTTTGCCAGGCAAGCTCCACTCCCTCTGCTTGCCCCGGGATACATTTCTGGTACGTGCTTTCTGTAGCACACCGTCGTGTTTGATGGGATTTCTGCATTGCTCTTTATCCTGAGTCTGGGGAACAAAGCACAGAGTACAGCAGGTAAAAGAGGCTTAAAGGGAAAAAGGCCCCAGGGATCTACTAGGGTCCCTCATTTGCTGGCAGCCAGGTAGCTGGACTAGGCTGAATAATGAAGGCAGGGAGAAAGAGACCTGGGGAACCGTGGGGGCCTGCTTGGGAGGGGGTGAAACAGGGCAAGCCAGTCTTCTCCTGCACCCCTAACAGCAGGATCGAGGCAGCTGGAGACAGTATTTCATCTCCTATGGCCAGTGGACTCTCTCCCTTTTCTAGAGAGGCCTTCCAAGAACAGGTTGTTCTTTACCACTTTTGCGGGATCATAACATCATTTTTTGGCTTGTTTTACAAGTTCGGTGTTGACCTCTGTCCCTGACCATTCTGACAGGCCAGAGCTGGTAGATTTCTGATTTCACTGGGAGCACCAGGATGAAGTGCTTGGAGAGAAACATGGTCTAAATCAGTGTTTATCTCAGGGATGCCTGCCTAGGATAGGTGACCATAGCCCCAGGGTATCAGGAATGCAGTGGGCAGTGAGAACAATAGTAATCAGGAAAGGCTTCTGGAGGAGGTGGCTTTTGTGCTGGACCTTAAAGGAGCACACAGGTAGTGATAGGCAGAGACACAGCTCAGGTACAGCTCAAGCATAGGTCTGTTTAGGGGAAGTGACAGAGAACTACAAGTCGTATGGATGGGCTTTGAATGCTCAGCTGGTGGGGGGCAGGGCGCGGGGTAAGGTGGATGGACAAAACAATGTTGGAAGACTTATCCTTTTTCATTATCAGCCTGTTAATGACTGGGGCTCCCCCACAGCCTCTCATGGCTGTGGGGGAGCCCAATTTCAATTTTAATAGCTGAGCATTATGGATTTGGGCATTCCCTAGTGGCCATTTGAGGCATAGCACCGAGGACTTTTGCTTTTCTAGAGAATACTTTGTCAATACAAGTTCTTTCTATAGGGAAAAACCTAAAGTTTCAGTGAGTCCCACTCCTCCCAGGGCAAGTCACTGGACGCTAGGACAGTGTGCAGAACATCAACAGGTGGCTCATTCTTTTGCTCATTTAGTCATTCATCCGATATTTACATCCTAGGCACTCCAGAATCTCCACATGCTGACCTCATCTGCCTAAGTCTCTCTTACACATCTCTTTTACGAACGCTCTTAGTAACTTCTTTGTCATTCATTCAACAAAAACTTATTGAGTGCCTACCACATGACAGGTGCTGTTATAGGCACGGGGAACTCGGCAGTGAGCTGGACAAACACAAAGCCTTGCTCTCATGGCGCTCACCTTTTGGCAGTGGAGGACAATCAGACAACCTAAATGAGGAAATATAGCATGTATGTTAGAAAGTTATGAGTGCATCAGGGAAAAATCACATATGGGAGGAAGATCGGAATCCAGGGAGTGGGTACTCAACTTTTCAATAATGTAGTCAGGGTAGGCTTCACTGTGAATATGACAGGTGAACAAAGATTTGGAGGAGGTGAGAGGGCAAGCTTTACAGAAATCTGCTGGAAGGTTGTTCCAGGCAGGGATAACATCCTGTGCAAAGGGCCTGAGGTGAGAATGTGCCAGGAGTGTTCAGAAACATTTAAGCAGGCTTTGTGGCTGGCTGGAGCTGGGGGGAAAGTAATCATGGAGGGCCTTAGAAACCTACTAAAGACCTAGAACATTATGTGAGATGGGAAACCATTGATGCATGTTAAGCAGAGGAATGAGATTATTGGAATTAGGTTTTAATGGGAAATTGTTGGCTGCCAGGGTGAAAACCTTATTCTGGAATGGTGGAAGTGGGGAGACCAGAGAAGAGGCTGTAACAGTAGAGAGAGATGATGGTACTTTGGGTCAGCGTGGTAACAGTGAATATGCTCATAACATTTGCTACCTTCTTGTACTGCTGATATTTACTCATGTGAGTTTCATAGGTCTCTTCCTAGATTGTCATAGTCTTGCGTGGAGTGAAAAACTAGCAGTCTTATGTGTTCTTATGTTTTCCAAGGGTCAACATAGGGTCAAGGTCTTGTGCTTAATAAACAGTAGGGTTGGGGTGTGTGTGTGTGTGTGTGTGTGTGTGTGTATAATTTATTTTTTAAAGATTTTACTTATTTAATTGAGAGAGAGAGAGAGCAGGAGAGCATGAGCGGGGGGAGGGGCAGAGGAAGAAGGAGAAGCAGACTCTCCACTCAGTGGGGAGCTTGATTTCAGGACGCTGAGTTCATGACCTAGGCCCAAATCAAAAGTTGGACACTCATTTGACTGTGCCACTCAGGCGCCCCCTCTAATTTACTTTTAAAAACAGCTCTATTGAAGTATAATTTCCTTATCATAAAATTCACCCTTTTAAAGGCTACAACTAAACAGTTTTTAATAAATTTACGAAGTTGTGCAACCATGGCCACAATCCAGTTTTAGAACTCTCTCATCACGCTGAGAGACCTTTCCCGCCCATCTGCAGTGACTCCTCCTTCCCATACTCAGCCCCAGTAACCACTAATTTACTTTCTGTTTCTATAGATTTGCCCTTTCTAGACATTTCACTCAGAATGATAGAATATGTGGTCTTCTGCATCTATGTGGCATTGTTTCACTCAGCATAATATTTTTGAAATTCATGCACGTTCTACCATGAATCACAGCAATTTCTTCCTTTCTTTTGCTGAGTAGTATTCCATTTTATGGACATACCACATATTGTTCATCTCTGTCCTTGGCTGTGGACATTTGGATTGTTTCCAGCTTAGCTAATATGAATAATGTTATGGACATTCATGTACAAGTCTTTGTTTGGGCACATTCTCATATCTTTTGAATAGATTCCCAGGAGGGTAATTGCCTCATCTTAAGGTAAATTTATGTTAAAAATGGTAAGAAACTACCAGACTGTTTTCCAAATTCTAACAGTAAAACCAGAAACGTATCACATTTCTAATATCCCACATCTTCACCAATAGTTGGTATTATCTGGGTTTTGGATGTGTGTGTGTGTGTGTGTGTGTGTGTGTGTGGTGTTTATTTGGTTGTGGCCATTCTAGTGGGTATGAAGAGCTATCTCACTGCAATTATACTTTGCATTTTCCTAGTGAGTAATGATGTGGAGCACCTTCTCATCTGTTTATTAACAGTCCCTTTTTGTTGGCAAAATGCCTTTCAGATCTTCTGCCCATTTTAAAATGGATTGTTATCTTCTTATTGAATTTTGAGAGATTTTTATATACTCTTTTTTTAAGTTTATTTATTTATTTTTGTAGATAATTATGTGGGGCCCAGACTCATGACCCTGAGATCAAGAGTTGCATGCTCTCCCAACTGAGCCAGCCAGGGGCCCCAGATTTTTATATATTCTGATTAAAAATCGTTTGTGAAATATGTAATTTGAAAAATTTTTCCCCCAGCTTGGTGGCCTGATCTTCCGTTTCTTAATCCTGGCTTTTGGACTGGAACAGTTTTTAATTTTGGCAGAATTCCCCTTTCTCAATATGTTTTAGTGGATCGTGCTTTTAGTGTACCTAAGAACTCTTTGCCTAACCTAAGGTCACAAAGATTTTCCTCTGTTTTCTTCTAGAGCCTTTGCAGGTTTACCTCTTAGGTCTAGTTATATGACGTTTTGAGTTATTTTATTTTTTTTGTCTGCTTATATGGTGTATGTTGTGAAGTAGGGATCAGACTTCATTTTTTTTTTTTTCGTGTGGTTGTCCATTTTCCCCCATTTGTTGAAAAGACTATCATTTCCCCCATTAAATTGTCTTGGTGTCTTTATAAAAAACCAATTGACCATTAAGGTAAGGGTTTATTTCTGGATTCCTAACAATATTCCATTGATCTATATGTCCTTATGCCATTATTACACAGTCTTATTTATTGTACCTTCGTATTGAGTTTTGAAATAGGGAAGTGTATATCTTCCAACTTTGTTCTTCTTTTTCAAAATTGTTCTGGTTATTTTGCATCCTGTGTGTTTCCATGTAAGTTTTAAGATCATCTTTCAATTTCTATTTTAAAATGTGGTGGGAATTGCATTGAATTTATAGATCAATTTTGGTAGAATTACCACCTTAATTATATTGAGTCTTATAATGTATGAACCCAAAATGTCTCTCCATTTATACAATCTGTTAAAAATTTTAAAATGTTTTGTGATCATCAGTATACAAGCCTTATACATCTTTTCATTAAATTGATTCCTGAGCACTTTATTTTTTAGATGCTTTTGGAAATGGAACTTTTTTAGTTTCATTTTTGGATTGTTCATTGCTAGTGTATGCAAATACAAGTCCTTTTTGTATATTGATCTTCTATTTTGCTCCCTTCATGAACTCCTATATTCTAGGAGTTTTTTGTGGATTCCCCAGAATTTTCCACACACATGACCGTGTTGACTACAAGTAAAGACAGTTTTATCTCTTCCTTTTCAGTGCAAATTATTGATATTTTTTCTTGCTGATTAATTGGATTGACTAGAACCACCAGTACAATGGTGGATAGAAGTGGCAAGAACAGACGTCTTTGTCTTATTTCTGGTCATAAGAGAAAGCATTCAGTTTCTCACCATTTAGTATGATTATGATGTTAGCTGTAGGTTTTTCATAGATAACCTTTATCAGGTTGAAGAAGTTCCCTTCTATTCTGTGTTTCTTGGATTTTTAAAAATTTATTATTATTATTATTATTTTTTGAAAGAGCAAGAGAAAGAAAGAGAGAGAGAGAGAGCAGGAGGGTGGGTGAGGGGCAGAGAGAGGGAGAGGGAAAGACAGAATCTTAAACAGGCTCTGTGTCCTGTATGGAGCTGGATACCAGGCTTGATCCCATGACCCTGAAATCATGACCTGAGCTGAAATCAAGAATCAGATGTTTACTAGTATTTTGTTGAGGATTTTTGCCTCTGTATTCATGAGGTATATTGATCCATAGTTTCCTTATGATGACTTTGTCTGGTTTGGGTATCAGAGTAATACAGCCCTCGTAGAATGAATTAGTAAGTATTTTTTCTATTTTGGGGGAGAGTTTGTGAAGAATTGGTCTTCATATCTTCTTTGAATATTTGATAGAATGAATCAGTGAAATCATATGGGCCTGATTGTGTTTTAATGAGATTTGTACATTTATCAATTTTGGCAAAAAATAAATTAAAAAGCCATTGATTTGGCCTTTTTTTAAAAAAAAAACTTGTTTATGAGGATTTTTATATAATGCAACTTATATACATACATACCTCATCTGTCATGAGCATGTTGGTGAACATGTCATCTGTCTAAAATGTAATAGAGGGCCGCCTGGGTGGCTCAGTTGTGAAGCATCTGCCTTCGGCTCAGGTCATGATCCCAGGGTCCTGGGATGGAGCCCTGCATCGGGCTCCCTGCTCAGCGGGAAGCCTGCCTCTCCCTCTCCCACTCCCCCTGCTTGTGTTCCCTCTCTTGCTGTGTGTTTCTCTCTGTCAAATAAATAAATAAAATCTTTTAAAGAAATGTAATAGAAAAAAAGAGAAAAGAGGAAGTAAGTTTCCAGCACTCAAAATCAGTGTCCCATATCCATATATTTTAGTCACAGGATTCCATGGAGAATGTATTTACTCTTACAATTCATAAAATGCCAATTGTTTTGGATATCTGTGTTCTTGGTTAGGAATCATAATTATAACCAAGTGTGGAGACCTTTTCAGGAGAAGTCAGTAACCAAGAAGTGATTCATATCAATCTGACAGAGAGGGAAAAGGCATAAAAATTATAAGGAAGACCCAGTAATTCAAAAATTGAAAGATTTTGAAGCCATTAACTATAGGAGCAGATAATCCTGTATACCTCAATCACCTTTGTAGGCATTGTGCTGTGACAGGTGTTTATAACAAGAAGCTAGAGACATCTAGGAATGAGTAGATTATGATCAGGGATAAGCTGCCAGTGATTCGGGAAAGCCAGAATGATTTCCAAAATGATTCATTTACTGGGCATTCTGGATAGCTGGGGTTTTACTCGTTTCGTCCACAGTGATGAATGGCTGTGGCTGGCTTGCATTTGTACTTGGCATTCATAGTCTCCTTTTCTGATAATGCACAATCAGAGTAGAGTGAGATTAGGGGCCCGTGTGAGTTTGCTAGGGTTGCTATAATAAACACCAGGAACCAGGTGGCTTAAATGGCAGAAATGTCTGGACGCATCCTCACCCGCCCTTTCCTCCAGGCACCGGGTTCCTGGTGTCTCTCTGCAGGGTCAAATTTCCTCTTCTAAGGACACCAGGTCCAACTCACTTAGGGCCCACCCTACTGACTCTTAATTTTAACTTAATCCCTTCTTTATAGGCCCTATCTCTGAATATGGTCACGTTCTGAGCTATGGGGTTTAGGACTCGTGGAAGGTGGGCAGGGGGTGGGGGCACCCAGTTCAACCCATAATAGGCACTGGTGAGAAGAAAAAGACCAGAAACAGAGTGTGGAAGAAAGAACCAAAGAAATATTCATCTGTGATCCTGGAGCCTTTAAGATATACACTGTGCCTATGATTTATTATACCAAGACTTCATGGCAACCCACTGCTTCTGATATGAAAAAGACCCAGTTATGGGGCATCTGGGTGGCTCAGTCGTTAAGTGTCTGCCTTCAGCTCAGGTCGTGATCCCAGGGTCCTGGGACTCAAGCCCTGCGTCGGGCTCCCAGCTCAGAGGGAAGCCTGCTTCTTCCTCTTCCATTCCCCCTGCTTATCTGTCTGTCTGTCCCTCTCTCTGTCAAATAAATAAGTAAATAAGTAAGTAAGTAAATAAATAAATAAAATCTTAAAAAAAAAAAAGGGAAAAAGACTGAGTTAATTCCCCCCATCCTAAAACATAAATACATATAAAGCATGGAGTAGGGGGCCTAGGGCTGCACTGGCTGCAAAGAAAAGGCTGTTTGGGGAGGTGGGAGGGTCTGCTGAGTGCTCTGTTGCTAAATCCCTCAATGTTAATGTGAAAAATGTCACTTCTCCGTCATGCAGCAGAACTGGGAGACTTTCATGAAGAAACAGACAAGAAACACCTGGCACAAACCCGCTACTTACCGAACCAGGACTGTTTAGAGAGCAAGATCGTGCACTTTCATCAGAAACACGTGTGAGTCCTTCAACCAGTACCTGCTTCTACCAGCAGGGAATGGGACAGCTGGGGTCAGGCTCTTAAAAGCAAGTCCTTAAGTCAGAGAAGCTCCGGGCTCAAGAAAACACTGAGCTCCTCCCGGATCCCTTAGGGAGGAGGTGGCATTCTTGCTGCATTTATTAAGCTCATAAATTCTTTCCCTTTGCAGTGGCAGGAGCCCCGCGGAATCTGACATCCTGCTACTGGATGTAGCGAGGAAGCTGGATATGTACGGCATCAGGCCTCACCCTGCCAGTGACGGCGAAGGCACGCAGATCCACCTGGCTGTCGCTCACATGGGAGTACTGGTGTTACGGGTAACAACCATTTCCTTCCAAGTCCTGCGGCTTTGGGGGTTATCTTGGCTCAAACTTGGGCGACCTTGCCCCTCAGTCCTACCCCCAGCCAGAAAGGGAGGGGATGCTTATGAGTGTCCCACGTCCATCTTCTTGCCTCCTTGGGCTTTGCCTCCATTTGTGGTCTCTGATGGACTGATTTGACTCTGAGGAGCTCATACATTGAATCGGGCCAGCGTGGTGGAGAACGTCAAGAGGCCCTTTGGAACTCTTAGACCCTAAATATGAATATGGATTTTGGCATCCTAAAAGCTTTGGCTGTGACACCAAGTGCACCCACCTTGTCCAAATCCACCAGAAACAACCCAAAGAGACCAAATGAGAGCTCCGAAGAAAGTCGCAAACAGGTCAGGTGCAGACTTGGCTAGAAGTATCTTGGCCTTCTCATGTTTCGGGTTGTAAACTTTGCAGCATGAGAGTCACACAGGTGGGCAAAAGACCCAGTGGGTCACAGGAATAAGTGTTCCCCCAGGAAGGAATTTGACCCATTCTACTCTGATTGCCCCCCATCAGTCCTTGCCGTTTCCTACTGCATGGGAGAAAATGGGGAAGGGGAGGGAAGCAAGGCTGTCATGTTAGTCAGGAGCGCTTCTAGCACAAGCACTTCTGTGGACAAGTGTGGAATAACGTAGCCAGTCTATTTTGTCCTACCCCAAATGCAGTCTAAGAATACTTATGTACCGAGTACTTTGTATGTGCTCGGTATTGCATTATTCTTTAAAAAAAAAAAATCCAAAGCCAGCTTTATTGAGATGTAATTTGCATAATCTAAAATTCATCTGGTTTAATTGTTCAATTCAATGGGCTTGAGTATATTTACAGAGTCTGGCGGCAACTATTCCTTCATTCATTCATCCTTTTGTTGGTATAGTTACTGTATAGCTAGCCAGTGCCAGATACTAGAGCTGCAGAGGTAAACAGGAGGGACGCTGACAAAGTCTTCCTTTTCTTAAAAGATTTATTGATGTATTTCATTTGAGAGAGGGAGAGAGAGAGAGAATGTAAGCAGGGGGAGGAGCAGAAGAGAGAATCCTCAAGCAGACTCCCTGCTGAGTGCAGAACCCGACATGGAGCTCAATCCCAGCACCCTGAGATCGTGACCTGAGCTGAAATCAAGAGTCGGATGCTCAGCTGGCTGAGCCACGCAGGCGCCCCAGGCGCCCCACGGACCTTGCATTCTAATAGGGGGAAGACGGACAATGAAACAAGTAATTTTAAGCAAATGCCATGTATTTGTTTTCGAAGAAGGATGGGGTGCTTAGGTAACACATGTGAAAAGGGTTTAACATTTAAGCTAAGGGGGTACCTGGCTGGCTCAGTTGGAAGAGCTTGTGACTCTTGATCTTGGGGTCATGAGTTCAAGCCTCATGTTGGGTGGAGAGATTACCAAAAATAAGTAAGTAAATAAACTTAAAAAATTTTAAGCCAAGACCCGAGGAAGGTCATCCTTTAACTACCATTAAGCATGACCTATGGCTCAGGTCATTAAGATTCTCACAATTTGCAGAGACCAGAGAAATAGTGATCAATATCAGTAATCAGTAATAAGTAATCCAAATCTAATCTATCCTACACACACGAAGCTGCACAACAAGCATACATAACAAACTAATAAATGTGGTTATCCATAGAGAATGGATAGATGGGTACAGAGGGACAGATATAGGAATGATGGTGGTGGGAATGAGACTTCTCGATGTGTATATTTTTTGTATACCTTTGATTTTTGGACCATTTAAACAAACAAACATCAAGCAACTGACCAACCAGCCAACCAACCAACCAACCACCCAAAAGAGCTAAATGGTTTGAGCGGTCCAGAAGAGCCCAAGGCGTTCAGAGCAGTTAGAAATGGATAGTTATACAGAACATTTTAGAAGGGGGTGCTAGCAGACTGGCAAGACAGCTTGACTACGGGGAAGGCAATTCTGGGTAAGGAGAATGACAAGCCCTCTGGGAGGGAAGGTACAGAGTTGGATGGAAGGGTGTTTTCTAGGATTAGTGGGATAGAAAGCTGGATGTTCAATACAGCTGAGGCAGGACACCCCAGCCAAACGTGTTTAGATTTGATGATGCCTGCAGTGAGAAGTTCTGGAACGTATTTGAGTAAATGTGGTGGCAGTTGAATCTGGAAACACAGGAAGGGGGTGCTGTTAGAGAACTGACTGTAGTCATCCCTTCCTCCCATGGTCTCCCTGTCCTAGCTGGAGAACTTTCCCATGTGAACCCCTTCTTGCTTGCATTTCAGAACAGCCTTATGTCCCCCTGGAATACCTTCTTTGCCCACAGCTTCTACCTAGTACAACAGGATCAGCCTGTGCAAGAGGTGGGATGGTCCCATGCATGAAGTGCGTTTTCTAACAGGTTTTCATTGTCTTCCAAGCCAGCTTGTGCTGACATTCACCTTGAAATCTGCCATGCGTGTCATTACAGGGCAATACAAAGATCAATACTTTCAACTGGGCTAAAATTCGCAAGTTGAGTTTTAAGAGAAAGCATTTTCTCATCAAACTTCATGCCAACATCTTGGTAAGTAGTTTCTAATAAATTCTTTTACTTTCTGTTCACTTGGGATTTCTTGGTTGTTTCAGCAAATGGTCTGAATGTGAGTGGTGAAAGCTGAGGGGTGAGGTGCTCCCTTTTTTGCCTCTACATAAATAAACCGGAGCATTAGTCATATTTTTACTCGAGGCAAAACACCAAGAAATCCTATCGGCAGTTCAGAATGAATAAACTAAGTAGGAAAATGGGGTGGCTGAAATGAAAGCCAAGTCTCCTTAAAAACCATGTTTTTCCCCCAGGGATTTGATAAGTCAAATTCAAGTGACCAGATCTAGGACTACGGACATGTTTAATTGCTGTTATCTGCCCCATTTTATATTTTCGTCTCCTTTCCTTAAACAAAAATAACTGACCACTGAGTACGTGCCAAATAATTGAACACCTATTATTTGCCAAAGCAGGATGCGGTATGGGGGAGTGGGGTATAGATTAGGCAAAAGCAGCTCTTATTGGTCAAGGCTGGATTGTACAGGGTAAGACAAAGGTGCTAGAAAGGATGTTCTTTGTGACTCTAAAGGAAATGAAAATGTGTATCAGCTCATTTTTTGACTTTCAGAAGATGCTGTAGTATGGCCTTCATTCTCTGGATCTTAGCCTCACACAAAAGTGTTCATTTGAGCAATTTAGGAGACTGTCTCCAGTGTAAAGCTCAGGGAGTGTCCCAGGGTTGCATGTGGGAACCTGGAAAGGAATGAGGGAAGGCAGGAATCAGCAGAAAACAGGGCTGCATGCACACATGAGCAAATGGGGGTCATAAAGTGGGTTGGGGTATGGGCAAAACTTAACCTTTAGGTCTGAAAGGCTAAGCTCCCCTGGAGCAGATGAAGACATGCTAAATGAGCAATGCAGAGCATCACAGAACAAGGCAGCATAGGGAGGGCGAAGTGTTTCTAACTGGTGTGTTGAAAAGACTGCTATACATGTCATCATCCTATAAAGCCTACCATCTATAAGGAAATCGCCTCCTCCCCATGTTTCCTGTTGGTCATTTATAACTTCTTGTCACCTTGAAAGGATGTCCTTTGATGTTCATTTTAACCTAATTTACAACTTCATAAAAATGTTCCTGGCAGAGAAGAGGGGGTAAATACGCGTTTGAGGTGTGGGGGCTCCAGAGCAAGATTGGCTTCTCAGAGAAGGCTCTGTTTTTGAGCATTGGCCATGTCTGTTCCTCGGAAGGTTGCCAATCGTTTGGTTTTAGTAGGTGTGAAGACTGTAGGGAGCCAAGTGGAAAATCAGAAGCTGCATGGGCCCCTGAACCAATCGTTTGGAAAGCATTAGGAATCGAAGTTCTTTGATAGTCTTGAAGGATGTTTGGCTTGATGGAAATTGGTTTACACAGGTGTTGTGCAAGGACACCTTGGAGTTCACCATGGCCAGCCGAGATGCCTGCAAGGCTTTCTGGAAGACCTGTGTGGAGTACCATGCTTTCTTCAGACTTTCTGAAGAGCCCAAATCCAAGCCCAAAACCCTACTGTGCAGCAAGGGTTCCAGCTTCCGCTATAGGTAATGAAATATTGCACATAAGCAAACGGTACACACAACTTCTTTTCAGTAGTGTGGAAGGCAGTGGGAGGCATTAAATTCTAGAAGCAATAAAGAATCCATTTCAGTCACTTAAAGGGTGATCCCCTTTACTGCTCCTTCTCTGTGTGACACCTGAGGTCCATATTTCCTAAGGGGGAGGCCGGAGGAGGTAAGCACCCTAGTTTAGGGGCTAGATCAGAATATTGGCAAGGATGGGGGGGACTTACGCTGTTTGAGAAGATGTATTTAATGAACCTATAGTTTTCCTTATATCGCAACTTACATGCAAGGTATGGGAAGGAAAGCTCAACACCATCTGTTTGGTGGTGGTTGGGCAAGAGAGGTGGGGAGACAGTCTTGGAGGAGCTCAGGGAGGCCGAACTCCGAGCTATACGGTGGTAGAGGCTCCTCGGCGCAGGTGACACTTTCGAGGAATGGAAGCAAGGTCAAAATAAGATCTCATTTTTACGCGAATGCACCAGCCTAGGAATTCTTTGGAAGAAGCCTTCAAAACTCTTAGCTAAGATTTAAAACAAAACAAAACAAAACAAAACCCTCCTAATTGAATGTTTCCCATAGGGGATTTTCGAAGAGTGGAAGTCCTCCTAGGAATTGAGATCTCAAAAACATAGGTAGTTTTGGATGGAATCTTTCCAAAATGTGTTTTACAAATCCCCACCTTCTTAAACAGATGATACTGGGCATATTTTGCCCTTTTCTTAACGACCAGAGTTATTATAAACATCACTTATGATCCTCTGCGGGCAGCTGTGGTCCAGTGATGGCCGCCGGGTCGGGGCGGGGGAGGCATGTCAGTCTCTGTACCTCAGTGATAAATGGCTCAGACTTGTTGGGTTTTATTATTTTTCCTGATTTCTTTTTTGGCTCTTGTGTTTCTCCCAGCCGTCAGCTGGCTTTCTTTGCTGGTGTATGTCTGGCTGGAGCAAACGTCTTCTACTATTTAGTGAGCTGTTTTTCTTCTGTCAGGAATTGGAAAACCAGCTAAATAGCCTTATTAGAAATTGTATGTAAATTTGCAGGTAGGGAAAAGGCCTTTATAGGAAAGTGGGTTTGTTTTCAAGGCCAGAATTTTTAACTGTGATATAGTCCTGTTCCGAAGCTTTAAAAAACTTCTGGGTTCTGAGTAGTTGAGGTTGCTCTAGGCCTGATAGTTGAAAAAGCGGGTAGTTATCATTACTGTGATGGTCAGGGATTCATGGCATATGTCATTCATGGGGACGCTTGACTTCAATAGTAATTGAAGCTTTGGAGTTTTAGTAGCCTACTGGCTTATGAGTGGTGTTAATAAAATGTCTATCTCATTCTTAATCACAGTGGAAGGACCCAACGGCAGCTTTTGGAATATGGAAAGAAAGGGAGGTTGACGAGCTTGCCATTTGAGAGGTACGGGATCTTCTCTCTCTCTCATGTTGATTTGAAGCCGAATGTAGAGATTTCTATGTATTCTCTATGTGCCTGCAGACCATTTCAATTCCTTGCTTTTGTGGATTACAGGAAACATTACCCATCTCAGTACCATGAGCGACAGTGCAGGTCCTCACCAGACCTCCTCTCTGATGTGTCAAAACAGGTAAGGTTTCTGAGAATCCCTTCTTCTTTAGATAAATGTACTGCATCTACATGTCAAATGCTTTTAAGAATTGATTCTGCCAGAAATCTCCCGGTGTGTGAAAAGGTGACTCTGAGTAGGCTAGCCTCCTCAGGAGGTCTGTTAGCTCAATCTTTCCAGCCAATAGAAGACCATTTAATAAATTACCACTGGTGTGCACCTTTTGGACTGAAAGGATCTGGCACATCTCTGAATTGCAACTTGTATTGCTAACGTCGTGTAAAATGCGGATCCAAGTGAATTTCTATGGCTTTGAATTTTTTAAACTAAAAGCTCTTTTTTTTTTAACCTAATGAAAAATTTTAAGGCTTAGAGGAAGCTTTAAGGTCTTGGGTTAACGTTTTAAAGTACTCTTGTCGTGTAATTTTGTCACTTAATTTAAGAACAAAGTGCTATTCTCCTGGAACCGTGAGATGATGGCTTCATTTGAGTTTTATAAGCATTAACCATGTTAATTATTTTTCTTTTGCTCTCCCTAAAAAAAAAATTATAGGTCTCACAACTTTTCATGTCTTCATTCAAATCATAGGCAGTTTTTATCTCAGAGGCATCACGGAGGTATAATGCCATCTAACTATGTGACCCTCTGGTGCCATTCATAGCCCTCCTTCCCACCATTTTATGGAGAATAGGGAGGATGCTGGAGCAGGGAGGTCAGGAGATCCGCCTAAAGTCCCAAGGCAGAGCCAGAACTGGAAAGCAGAACCCCTGGCTCATTTATAAATGAGTTACTAAACCATTCTGCCTGAAGTACCATGCCAGCGGAAGTACATGGAGAACTCAAGAGGCAAGGAGTGGGATGGCAGTGAGAAAGGAGACTGTCGTGGGTATTTTTTAGTGCAAGGATTGGGATATGGTACCAGGTGTTTCCCTTTCTGTGTACCTTCATCAACCTTGGAATAGAATATGGAGTCGAGATGACCTTGTGAAAAATACCTTCATGAAATTCAAGGCGAGTTGAGATCCCTGCCCCACCCCCAAGCTAATGGCTTTTTTCTTCTTTCACCAACATGTCCTTTCTCTCAAGGTGGAAGATCTGAGACTAGCGTATGGCGGTGGGTATTATCGAAATGTGAATGGAGGGCACGCGTCGGAGCCGGTGCTAGACGGTAGGAGGAGGAACTCGGCAGTGGAGGTGACGTTTGCGGCGGAACTGGAGCGTTCCAAACCAGAGGCGGATCCCACACTGTTACACCAGTCCCAAAGCAGTTCCTCTTTCCCTTTTATTTATACAGACCCTGTCTTTAGTACTGACCCGGATCCCAGAGACTACTTTGAGGAAAGGAGTCCTCTGAGCTCCTTCCAACCAAGCTGTAAGTTTGCTGACAAGCACATGAGCACATCTTCTGGCTTTGCAAGCAAAGTGAGTCCAGCAAGGCAGCTCACTTACACAGATGTGCCCTATATTCCTTGTACTGGTCAGCAGGTTGATATTATGCCTCCCCAAGTCTTTTTTTATGTGGACAGACCACCCCAGGTGCCCAGACGGTCTCCAGTCATGGCAGAGGAAAGGGAAAGGCCAGACAGCTGTCTAGAGCCCACTGCACTGAAGCCAGCCAAAAGAAGCCCAAGGAATGTCAGAATGAAGAGCTTTCAGCAAGACTTTCAAGAACTCCAAGAAGCTATGGCCAGGACTAGTGGGAGGAGAAACATCAATGTAGATCTGGAAGCGGAAGACCCAAATTTAGAAGATGCGTTTGCGTACAGCATTCAAGACCAAACCCCCAAGCGATCCCAGAGCCAGTCAGACATGAAAACGATCCGTTTTCCTTTTGGGTCCGAATTTAGACCTTTAGGGCCTTGTCCTACTCTGAGTCGTAAAGCTGACCTTTTTACATATATGTTCGCAGAGCAGGAGTTTCCAACAGTTTTAACGGATCAGGGAGCAGCAGAAAGGTACGTAGCTAGTGAATCTAGTGATTCGGAATCAGAAATTCTTAAACCAGACTACTACTCTCTGTATGGCAAAGGAATCAGGTCACCCATGGCCAGAATCCGCTTGTCTTCTGGTAGTCTACAGCTTGATGAAGAGGATGAAGGGGTTTCTTTCAATAGGCCAACTGCTGAAGACAGGACTTTGTTAAAACCATGTAATTACTTTTTAGCTTGAGAAGTGTGAGCTCAGTGAACGTTTCTGGGCCAGTTCCACGTTGCCAACTTAGGTAAAAAATAAGGAACCTTCTGCACAAACCATTTCCTTAGTTACCCTTCATTGGTATTGAGGGCATCTGCTATGTTCGGGCACCCAGCTCAGGAAAAGATCCAGCTGCTGCCTTGCTCCTCAAGCTCCCCTCTTCAGTTTCCTGTGAAGGGGCTCCAGAACATACCCTCTCCTCACCAGCACTGTGGTGGGGCGAGGTGGCTACTTGTCATCTGCATTATACATTTCCCCATAGAGACATCGGTGACTGTCTACACTGTATGATGTTGACAGTATGGGTTGGCATAGCACTGGCCTCTGATGTCCTTTAGTGATCTGGTAGATTGTGACTGTGTTGGTCATTTTGTTCTTAAGCCATACTGTGACTAAAGGTTCCCGTAAAAATGGTCCTGTTGTATGTTAGACTTCAATTTTTGTAACATATGTAAGGGGGAGCATGGCCATCCTATACCTCAAGAACAAGATGGTGGCATAGAACCTCCCATCAGATGCATCTAGGACTTGGAAGCATTCTAAACCCTGGAAATTCACAAATTGGTCAATTTCTAAAGCCAGATAGATGCCCAATGACGATATTATCACGTTTGACTTACTACTTCTCTACTCTTAACTATTATATGTAGTGACAGATAAAAGTTTACATGTTGGTTTCTCTACTTTCTCCTGTAAGACTTTATTGTTTTGCTATCTCTTGCTGCATGTATGTGGGCAAGGAAATGAGATGAATGGTATTTTAATAAAGAGTGATGGAAATCCATTTACTAAAAAAATAAATTCCAAGTATGATCTTCATTTTGTTTTAGTCAATTTCAGAAATGACTGGTTCTGGTCTATTATCAAGGGAAGGGACAGTTAGAGAACAAGAAAAAGGAAGGAGACAGGTGAAAATGTAGAGTCGGGGAAGGAGAAGTCGTTAGAGAACAAGAAAAAGGAAGGAGACAGGTGAAAATGTAGAGTCGGGGAAGGAGAAGAAGAATTGGGGTAGTTGATGAGAAAAAGGATAGTGCTAAAACCAGACTGAGTTCATGAACCAAGATTCTATTCTTGACCCATTCAAAATTTCCCTAGTATTCCCCCTGGAAGGTCCAGTATTCCATTTGAGCACTTTTGTTTATTGATTTTAATGTTAAGTACAACATATTTACAAGATAATGGTAGGTACTAACTTCAAAGAAACGATGCAATTATATAAGCAAGCTATTTTTTAGAACATTTTATTTATTTATTTATTTATTTGAGAGGGAGAGAATGAGGGAGGGAGCAGGAGTGGAGGGGGAAGGGCAGAGGGACAGGGAGAAGCAGATGCCCCCATTGAGCTGGGAGCCCAGTGATGCGGGGCTTGATCCCAGGATTCTGGGATCATGACTTGAGCTGAAGGCAGACACTTAACCGACTGAGCCACCCAGGTGCCAATATGCAAGCTCAATATACATTTATGTAATATATAAATAAATATTTATAAATATAAATATATATTTTATGTAACAATATATAAATGTATATATAGCTTGCATCATGGTATTACTTTCCTAGTCCTTGTATCAGAAAAATTCCTTTTTTAATACACCTCTCTCTAGCCCTTTCCCACACTCTAGCACTTTCTTCCCTGCTCCTTACCCAGTAACATGAATATAAAAAAGCGATTTAAACATAAGAATATATTGAAGCCTAGTCACCTATATGTTAATCCTATAATATTCTTTTTTTAAGAAAGATTTTATTTATTTATTTGACAAAGAGAGACATAGCAAGAAAGGGAACACAAGCAGGGGGAGTAGGAGAGGGAGAAGCAGGCTTCCCGCCCAAGCAGGGAGCCCAACGTGGGGCTTGATCCCAGGACCCTGGGACCATGACCTGAGCCGAAGGCAGATGCGTAACGACTGAGCCGCCCAGGCGCCCCAATGCTATAGATTCTCAGAGCTACAGTAAGTTCATCCTTGACTTTTTCCCTAGGAAAAACTCAAATTCCTTTAAGCTCTCAATTTCTGGAAGTCTCTGTGAAATTTCTTTTCCCCAGAGAACTATACGGTTCAAATCTGTGTATGACTTCCTAATAAGACTATAGTTGGGGTGACCACACAATGTATTGTCCAACCTAGGGCATTTCTGAGCGAAAGACGACTCTACCAATAATTGTGTCAGGACAGGAGGACAGATACGCACTGTAACTACCATCAGTGCTTCAGTGTGAAGAATACCTTCTAGTTTTCAATGGAGATGTTGGTGTTAAAGTTCCAACAACAAATTAAAAGGCAGAGGAGACAAAATTTCAAACAATAAAAATTCTGCCTCATACCCCCACCTGGAGAAAACAGACGCTGAGGACCATGAAATTTAAATATTTATTTTTAAATCCCCCACAACACTGGAGTATGCTTCACCTAGACACAGTTTATAGGACTAACAACTCTAATGAATAAGCAATATGATTCCTATCCATGATGCAGCTGTGTTGGAAAGTTTCAAATAATCCATTTATAAATTCACTGCTTTTGTTTTTACAGAAATATTCATTTAACCCATGATATGAGTTGCAAAATTATTTCTAGACATCTAATAGATTATAAACTGTAACTGCATTTCAGTCACATAGAAGGTGAAAACTTCAACTGAACCATTACTTCAAAATACAATGCATTAAAAGTAATTGTTACAGTATAGGCACCAATGAAAAGAACTTTCTTGGCATATGACATGACCACGACTTATTCAAGTGTCTGAATTATTACAGAAAGAGAAGAGGTAATGGCCACTTTGAGTAAAAACGGTATTCTCTACTCGAAGAACACCTTTCTTCTAATATTTGGCAATTATTCAGATTTTTAGAAATGACTTCGGTGCAAAAACCAAACTGTGCAGATCCAAACACTAAAACGTTAACTACCAAAACTAATTAATATCAATAATTCTACAACTACTGAAATACAGCCCCAGTTCGGAACTTAGGCAGGTGTAATATACATACTGGGCTTTAAAGAAAAAAGGTATTACCCATGTAACAGTACCATAAATATAACTTGAAAATTAACTGTACAGTCTAACAACTTCTCTACGGACATAAGTCATCCTATACTATGGTTATTTTCATATGAACTAGAAAATGCTTATTTAAATACCCTTTCAAAAAGGAACAAATGATGCTTTTTGTACTGGATAATTACAAAGAACAAAAATGTATAAATAGTTTATAGGACATTTCACTACCATGACGAAAATATGCTGGTGTCTAAGGTATATTCATACCTGTTGATCAGGTACTTAATCACATGAATAACAGCTCTTACGTAAGCGCCCCAAATCCAAGCATATAATATGTGATATGAGTTGAAGACTTTAAAAACGAAGCCTGACAAATTCCTCCAGGATTGCCAAAAACCCATCCTTGGTTAATTAGTATTGCTTGAAATTTCCAACCATGTTAAATAAGGGTTAACTGCCTCTTCTGCAAGAGAAGGTCAGTACTACACACCAAGAGGTACCTCTGCTGCTACATGTTGTCTAGACATGCTTCGAACACAGGGCTCTCAAATGCGATCATCACTGAGCTGCCTGGACAATCATCCCATGTTGGTAGAGGGAGTCAATACTTTTCAGGTTTCATTTCCAAGAGCTTATTAAAAACTTCAGTTTTAAGAAAATATGACTTGTTTCTACCTCCCCACCAATAGTCATTTTTAGAATATGCTTATGGTTTTTTTTTTTAAAGAGTTTTGATGCTTGATGATTTGCAAACATTTGGTATTTAGGATGACTTTGAAAGACCTGTATGTTTCATGAGTGTACAGTTAACTAAAGATCAAAACATGAAAGGTATTCATCCCAGTAACTTAAGTAATAATGATACCTAAAAGCAAAACTGTATCTCAACATTTAGTAGAATACAGGTGAAACGATAGTATTAAAAGTTATTCCTTACAAAATAATCTCTTTAAAATATAAAATGATAAACACCATCACAAAATAGTTGAAGAGCTTCTTCCAAATCTTCAATGTTGCAAAGATCCAAAAGGCACATGGAGCTCATGAGTTAAGCACTGTTAAGTTTGAAGTAGCTTTGGCGGGTTTCTCTGGGTCCGTATGAAATAGAAGCCAGTAAGAAGTTCCTTAGGGGGATTCATCTGCTGAACACCTACAAAATGAAGAAAAACTTAAACCTATATACAAATACACATCTGTATTTCTCATCTGTATGAACTCTGCAATAAAGGTACTGATTCAGCAAACTAAATTCTTTTACTGAATCTTATCAGGTAGATGTTAAAATATAAAGAAGTTCAAAAATCTCTTCTGTAGGGGCACCTGGGTGGCTCAGGTGGTTAAGCGTCTGACTCCTGATCCTAGCTCAGGTCTTGATCTCAGGGTTGTGAGTTTAGGCTCCGTGTGCGGCCCACTTAAAAACAAAATCCCTTCTGTTTCTGATTTGACACCTTCCAACTGACTTGCTTGCAAACTGGAAAAGAGTGCGGAGTTGTCCATGAAAATCTAAGGGATTTTGAAGAGCTGCTTTAGTGTATGAGGACACATGGGCTTCATCAGACAGACGATCTATCAGAATGTGTGATCCCAGTGGCATCACAAATACAAGCAAGTAGAAAGATGCACCGAGAAGCGATATAAAATGGGACTGAGACTAGAATTAGGGTTGCTTTATTCCGTTGGAGCTAAGGAGGTGTATGTATGTTTGTGCATGCAAACAAAAGTCTGGTTTCAAAAGAGAACTTAAAAATTAAATGTATGAACTTTACTGAATGGGAACAAAGTTAAACCAACAGTTTGAGACAGTGTGGAAACTAAAGTCAATCGTAAGAACCCTTTGGAGGCTGTACTGACTTCCCCTACCTACAATCCTTCCCTTAAGTTTTCTTACGGGGGCTAAACGTAAGAACTTCAGCACTGGAAACTACGTGAATAGTAGTGTGGTGAGGGTAGTGGCAAGAATGAAAGCATTCCTAAATGGTATTTATAAGGGCCCAATTAAAAATACGCTCGGTGACCTTTTGTCTGTACCCCTACTAGCGGGCAAACTAGTGGGCAAAGGAGAAAAAAACAAAACAGGCCATTTTTTTCAGGGGGAAAAGTACCTTGTAATACCCAAAGATAACAATTCCAAAAGCTCGTGTTTAAGATGGGCAACAAATATAATAGTTTTAAGCATACAACTATTAAGAAGGGACTTAATAATTAAGAATAGCCGAAATGACTGAATCAAGGTAATCATATTGTAACATAAACATCCCAGAGAAAATGTAAAAATAATTTCTTAAATGACATTTCAAGCTTACTTTTGGAATTTTTCAATTAATTTCTTCACCATTTTATCTGTGATGCCAGGACAGGCGGCTTCGGCCACAGCAATACTTTTCTCAAGTTCTTCAATTGCCTGATTCCTGCTAGCGTTATTCTCATCCTGCTGTTTAAGCTGCGGAAAATCAATAGTAATAACATTTGAAATTGCCAGACTTCTTAACATAGATATCCAAAGCTAATGAATCTGTACTTACTTCAGCAAACGCAGGTGTGATTATCATAGACAAACAGCTCAGTGTTTGCACGAGATCTTGCTCCTTGGAACAAACAATATAGATTATGCAGACGAAACTGACATAAGGAGTCATGGTTTTCTTATTCTTTAACAAGTGAGGACTAACTGGAAACTTCTCTCCCCAAAGACCCGATATAAGGCACGTTTCCGTGCTTCCTTCCCACCCATCCATCATCCAGAAGACCTCTAACCTCTAGGATTACAACAGATACCCACGATCCCACTGGGTTTATGCATGTCTAGGTTGCATTTAAAAACATACTGATGGCCACTTAAATGACTCCCATGACCTTTACTTAATGAGCTCAAAACTAACGGCACATGAAGCATTCTATGGACACAGTGAGGTAAACGGGCACTTAAGGGTATTAAATTCTCGTAATTTTTGGCCATCACAATCTCACTACATTAGTCCACAAGAGTCCTATCGAGAGAAAGTGATCACCGCCATGCACATACTGCCCCGTTCTGGAGTTTCTTTGGATCAGGCTTCTTTCGCACGGTGGTAAAGCTCCATTCGGGATGAGTATTACTTTCTCTGCTGGTGGATTCCCTAAAGAGATGGCCCAAAATACTAATGTAAGTTCCTAAATTACTCAGCTTGGTGAAGATACCAAATCAATGCAGCCAGACTCTGAAGAGTTGTTCCGATATATAAAAAAATCACAGTATTTAAAAGCATCTGCTCTCAGTTTTGGGTGGAGACTATTTACTGAAGAAGGGCACTGGTCCTCAAATCTTAAGCGTGCATCAGAATGGCACGTGGAGACCTCTCACCACATAGAAAGGCCTGCCCCCACCCCTCCCCACTGACCAGTTCAGGATCTCTTGGAGTGTGGCTTTTGCTTCTTTTTTAAAGTTCCATGGGCCACGTTCATGGACAGCCATGGCCAACAAACCAACAGGCCACAAGAATGAGCCTGGTATTTTTTATTCTTTTCAGAAGTAGGGCAATTTCTCATAAATGCAGGACTCTGAGAATATTATCGGAAGAAATTTCGTGTTGCCTCTGTGCCAATTCAGCCAGTAGAAGAGTAAATTCTGGTGTGACCTACAGACTTCCCTGGTCTACATTAAGTTACGGACTCAGAATCTCAGATGTCAATGTCAATGCTGCAGTTAGAAAAACAGTGGAACTTTTTAGGGGGGTAGAAATCATATATAGATGAATATTTAAATGTATCAGTCTGATCACAGTTTAGTATGTGGCCAAGGGGTGGGAAAGGCCCAGAGGTCAGTTCTCCAGAAGGATTCTGCAGGTCCCCCCCAACCCCCGCTAAGTACGAGAAGACATAGCACCTTATCACCTGAGGCAAACTAATGTAACACTTTTGATCGATTTTTCTTCCAAAATTTTGTAATATACTCAAGTATCCACTAGGGGTTAGACCGAGACCATTTAAAACAAGAGCAATTCACTTCTAAGAAAAAAAAAGTTTCCAAATTCCTTGTACTCCACAGACTGTGATTTATAAAAGATTTCCACAGTTTCTAAAGTAAAACTCTAAAATAAGGTTTGTATTTTATGCTAGAGAAAGCACAGTGGATAGTAGTTAAAAGACAGGCAATATTAGAATGAGCTACCTACATAAAACATTAAATGATTTGTACGTACGAATCAGAGCCCTCAGAATCAGATTCATCATCACTGTGGCCTTCTGCCTTCCATCTTTTAAATCGATCTATCAGTTCGGTCAGATAAGAAGTCTTCTTTGAGTTTTTTACAATGAATTTGTGTTTCAGAAGTTCTTTTGCTGTAGGACGCTAGGGAAAAATAATAAGGATGCATGAATACTTCCAGGCTCTTTATGATTACAAAGGGTGGTAAAAAATTATTTCAATTATTAAGCAGAAAAGGTACACCTGGAAAGTAGGTCTACAAACATGAGGACAACTAAAATGCCATAGGGCAATAAACAGCTAATTCTACTTTTTGAAGTGGTTCAAGGCAACCAAATTAAGTTCACTACCTTGGTACCAATTTGTTTAAGCCCAGTGGGCAAAGCGGTGGCCTACCTACCAGCAAACCGGCAGGCAGGAATCTCTCAAAAGCAGAGAAACACATAGCAGGATTTTGAAGGTAAGTTAAAAATTGAAAAATGTTTCAAAATAGTGCTTTCAAATACTCTTATTATGTTTACTGTAAGTTGAAAAAATGGATGACAACTAGCAAGGCTGTAATTTTATCATCAACTACACACACATGATCCCCAGATTAATCCTTTCTCCATCACCCATTAATTCACAGTGCATCTAAATGCAAATACAAGGGGCTGTAGGGGCTATTTCTCCCCTAGGGCTTTGTTAATATCAGAATATTCACTCTCAATTTAAAAACAGTTACATCAACAACTTAGCTCTTGTACACTTCTAGCTTCTAGAAGTCACCAGGCAGCTTTTAGAAACAGTAAAGCGACTGAGATCAATTCTGCCAGGTAAATGAGTAGAGTTCGCTAGACTTCAGGTAAAAGCAGTTGAGAAATTCATATGCTGGAATTTCTTAACATGAAATTCTTTAAAAAGTGAAATGCACACATCACTTTTCATGAAAAATGAAAACACAGTTGAATAAAAATCACTGTGGATAGTTACATGTGTACTTTATTTTTTTTTAAAGATTTTATTTATTTATTTGTCAGAGAGAGAGAGGGAGAGAGAGAAAGCACGAGCACAGGCAGAGGCAGAGGGAGAAGCAGGCTCCCTGCCAAGCAAGGAGCCCAATGTGGGACTCGATCCCAGGACGCTGGGATCATGACCTGAGCCGAAGGCAGCTGCTTAACCAACTGAGCCACCCAGGCGTCCCACATGTGTACTTTAATAATGACTTCCTATAACAGGAACTTTAGTTCTCAAATTTCTTTCCCTTTGAAATAAGAAATGATCAACAGAATAAAGGAGCTAGGGACCATGAGAAAGAGCAAAAGACACAGGGGAAAGAGAAAAGGAAGAACAGAACTAGCAAGAGAGAAGGAAGAATCGGTTCCTAGAAGGATCTTAGGCAATTTTCATAGTCACCGTATCCCTCACTGCAGAAAAACCCCATTTGCTTATGCAGATTTAATAATCAAAACCAAACAGTAGTAATAGCAATATATACTCACAAATGACGGATCTTTGTTCAGGCAAGCATCAATAAACTCCTTAAAGGACTTAGTAAAGTCTCCAACAAGAGTTGGAGGATTGTTTTTTGGAATAAGGAACAGAACTCTCATTGGATGCATGTCAGAGTTAGGTGGCTCTCCTTTGGCTAGTTCAATAGCAGTGATTCCCAGTGACCAAATGTCAGCCTGATAGAAGAGAAAAAAAAATAGCTTGACATTCCATTCCAACAGACTGACATGAAATAGCCTATGGGTCACAAGACTTTAAATGTCTTAAGAGGGGCACTTGGCTGGGTCAGTTGGAAGAGAGTGTGACTCTTGGGTCTTGGGCTTGTGAATTCGAGCCCCACGTTGGGGACAGAGAGGAAATCAATCAATCAATCTTAAAAAAACAAAAAAAAAACCCAAAGTGTCTCAAGAAATATAATGTAAATGTAATAAATTTTTATTAATTGAATTCATGTATTTTTTTAAAAAATGACCAAATTTCCTTATGTTTTGCCAGATACCACATTCTAAGCACTGAGAATTTAGGTGGTGAATAAAGCAGACAAAAAAATCCCTGCTCTCAAGGGGCTTGTGTTCCAACACAAGAAACATGAGTAAATAAATAGTACGATGTCAGATGGTCCTAGGTTCTGTGAAGAAAAGAGTAAAATTAGGATAAGGGAATAATGAATGATGGGGTCAAGGGGCTGGAAATTTTACACAGGATGGCTAGGGAAGACTGCTCTGTGAGGTAATTTTTTTTTAAAAAATTATTTATTTATTTTAGAAGGGAGGGACAGAGGGAAAGGGAGAGTATCTCAAGCACACTCCATGCTAAGTGCCGAGCCTAACATGGGGCTGATCCCCCAACCCAGAGATCATGACCTGAGCCAAAACCAAGAGCTGGAAACCAAACTGACTGCACTCAGGTGCCCCTACTGTGAGGTAAGGTTTAAGCAGAGACCTGATTGGTTATTCCAGATAGAGGGAAGGGTGAATGCAAAGGTCCTGAGGCCGGAGTGGCACTTGATATGTCTGAGGAATAGCAGGGAGGCCCCTTTGGTTGAAGGAGACAGAATATAGGGGAGAGTGAAGGGAGATGAGGCGGGGAAGGCAGACAAGGGCCAGATCATAGACCACTACGTATGTGATAGTAAGGACCTTGGATTTTATTCTAAGTGGGATGGAAGGCTACTGAAGGGAAGGAATAGAGTCCAAATACAGGAACTTATGATTTAGCGGAAGACTTGATAAAACACTAGCTTTTGAAATACTTTTAAAAGAAGGAGAATTAGGGCGTTTTTTTTTACATAGAATAGCATGTGATATAAAAGCTATTATTAAAAACAAAACAGTTTTATACAAGTAACACTTTACTTTTGAGTCATAAGCTGACTGTTGAATAACTTCAGGGGCCATCCAAAATGGTGTTCCCACAAAGGTATTTCTTTTGATTTGTGTATCTGTCAGCTGGCCGGCAACTCCAAAGTCAGCCAGTTTAACATCTCCTTGTTCTGACAGCAAGACGTTGGCAGCTGGGGGGAAAAAGAAACAAAAACCTCAGCTTCCTTAGAATATAGCTATGTTTCTCAGGGTCATATAAGATTTCTGTATACCTTTTATGTCTCGGTGAATTTTCTTTTCTGAATGCAGATAGTCCAGACCTTTCAAAATTTCCTTTAGCATGGTAGCGATCTGGAACTCATCAAATGGACCAGCTCGAAGCTGAGGAGGGAAACACACACACTTTTACACACAACTGAACAATCTAGTTCAAACTCGGTATTATCTGTGAAATCAGGGAATCACTTAGATATACAAAGCAATTCTGCTTATTAAGCCAACACTGAAACAAACGGGGAAATAATTTGAAAGGTGAGGGAAGAGAGTAAATAAGTTAAGTCGAAGGGAAAGGGTTTTTTTTTTTCAAGATTTTATTTATTAACTTGAGAGAGAGAGAGAGAGAGAGAGAGAGAGAGAGATCACAAGTAGGCAGAGAGGCAGGCAGAGACAGAGGGGGAAGCAGGCTCCCCGCTGAGCAGAGAGGCTGCTGTGGGGCCTGATCCCAGGACCCCGACATCATGACTTGGGCAGAAGGCAGAGGCTTAACCCACTGAGCCACCCAGGTACCCCCTGAAAAGGTTTTTAAATTATTAGATTTAATCTCGAAAGATAATATAAGCAGTGTGACCTCTGTACTAGCTCCAAGTCCCAGGGTTCCTAAATATTTACCTCCAAGATTTAAGAAATATGCTTAAACAATGACAGAACTAGGTTTCTTTTCTTTTTTGGCTACAAAAAAAGAAATCAGCTACTTAAATTTTGGTGTTGGCTATTTAAATGATTAACCATTTACACTGAACTGATTTTGAGGTAAGTCGGCCCAGAGTACAGTTCTTAGCTTTTGTGGATCTCAATCACTTTGGAAAGCAGAGAGAATTTTTGAGACTAAAACTTAAAAGTTAGCCAGGAATATGATAATTAATCTATTCAGACTTTCACTGTTAAAAAAAAAAACAACAGATCAAATTGTGAAGGGATACGGTTTTTCAAATAAATGTAACACATTTGCCTTTCTTTCCCCATCCCTGTACCAAAGCCAATAGTTCCAACTGGAATACAAGGAAAGCAATGATTAGGTTTCAGGAGAACTTGTAATGGAATATCTGAAAATCTCTCTTTAAAATAAATGGTTATTTTAAAGTCCTGGTACCTCATAAAGCACAAACAGTGGACTGTACAATATTATTACAGGAAAGGGTGGGAATCTAAAGTCAGAGCTGAGGTAGAGTTCTGTTTGCTGGAAGGAGGGAAGAGGTGGTGAAAATCAAACATCGCCCACTCTGCCTCACACTGGGAGGGATTCACAGCTCTTTGGCACCTTGTGTATTTCATCTTTCATGAATACCATATTTATTCTGAATAAAGGGCACTTTCATGTTGAAATTTAACAGCTTAAAATAGACTCTGTACTTCAGTCTCACCATTGAATATGAACTGTGGTCTGGATATACAGTATACTCCGGGGATGTCCGTAGTTCAATAGGTGCCTTTCCTAGGTAACATTATCTATTTACTTATAAATCTATCAACTTCCACCCCAAAAGTTTCTATTTAAACAGATATGATTAAAGTTGTTCTCAAAGGTGAAAATGGCATTTTACCGATCGCTGGCAATGAAATTCTGAGGGACTACTAAGTGAGAGACCAAGGTCATACTAAGGATTCGTAGTTAGTATCCCTGATCGTAACATGTTGGTGGGGGCAGAAGAGGTATACCCTCAGTTTAAGAAATCAGGCAAGATCTGTAAGGGATACTACTTGTCATTCTGAAGGACTTCCAAAAGCGGCCTGGATAAGCCAGTGTATTAAGTTAAGAAATTAAAAAATATATATTTCCATTAAAAAAAAACAAACAAACAGAAAAGGGGTCCTACAGACCCACTAGCTTATTGGGTATATTTAGGACAGGTTTAAAATACAGGAAACATAGACTCTCGACGAACGGGCTACTGGGGGAGGCTGAGAGGGGGAGACTCCATGGCAGGGAAATGGGAATGGGGTGCTGCAGCTGGGATTTTCTGGTTCATTATCAGACATAAAACTATTTCAAGGCTTGTGGTTAAAATGTTTCCTTAGCCATGTTGACAACAATGAGAAAAGGAGAAAAAAAAGGGGGAGTTGGGAAAGAAACCGAAGGTAAAGTCTATGCAACAGAGACTTTTTATTTTTTTTTTTTGGCCGTATGACCTTGGGAGAGATAATGATGAAATCTTGGTTCACTGGCCTTGGAGTGCATAATTGAACTTCTCCACAATGACTGAAGACGGTGACAATGTCTCTAACAGCTAATACCCATCCCTTCGGGGCTGCATACCGGCCTTGGGTAATTTGCCTCTATTGTCCGCAAGAGAGGGACATCTGCTCTTTCACAGACTATAATACTTGTGGGCCTGGGGCTCTCCCCCACTCCTTTAGACTTCCAGCCGGTCCCAATCAGCCAGTCCTAAGGCAGTACATTATGCTACCTCTTCTCTTAAGGCTGGCATATTGTTTCCAACTTTTTTCTTTGGTGCTCCTGTTTTATTCTATTAGCCTTATTGTATGAGTTTTTGTTGTAAGCCACCGCAATTCTTCTTGGAAAGAAGTCAGGTATGATCAATTCCATAAAATAACCTACAATAGGCACAAAGTCTGTTCATACACAACTCATTTTTTATTTCAATGGGAGAGAATCTTGAGCCATACACTCTAAAATGTTGATGTCAGTTATAAATCGTAATCATGCTTCTTTAGCTGGGCGCCAGCTTAAAGTGAGAAATACTCTCTGCCCAGCATCCCTCTTATTTCCTCTTGTCCCTAATAGCAGTGCCCTCCCTCCCACCTAATCCTTTCTTCCATTCCCCAAATGCTAGCATTTGTCTGTACGGCGCATTTTCTCATCATGCGCCCTCCTTACAAAGGCCAGTTACATGAACTTTATCATTCAATCACAGTGTCCTTGAAATTGAGAAATAAGCCTCGAGCAATTATTAGTTGAATTTCTTCTTTCAGTATTTGAGGAAATCAAGGCACAGAGGTTCAATGTCTTGTCCAGTATTAGCCAGCTAGTCAATGGTAGAACGAGGACGAGGACCCAGGTCTCTTGATTTTTTACGGAACAGGGAAGGGATATGGTGAGCACCTTGGGGGACCAGATAAGGTAACTGTGATCAATTTGGAAAGGGCTCTTAACTATTTAAAAAGTAGAAGGAGGAAGATCGTGGAGCAACTGGCAGGCTTCTTGTAGCGCTAATGAAAACACTACTGTGGAATAAAACTGTGACAAGACAAATGGAAATGGAGTCATTTAACTTCAAGAGGAGAATGAGATCTAACTCCATAAGCACGAAGGATTATTATACAAAGAAACACCAGTTGTGTTTTATCACTAGAGAGGAGAGAAAGAAAAAACGAACTCAAGCTTTAGGGTGTAAGAATTAGATTAGACACAAGGAGGGATTACCTAACTCAGCAACTGATTAAAATGAGATGAATTCCTAGAAGGAGATGAGACTCTCCGTCAAGTTTAATTACCATTTCTTTAGAATGCTTTAAATTTGGTGCCGTTTAAAGGACAGAAAATCTCTTACAGTCATTTCTGTTCATAGGATTATTTGAAACTGTGGAGTCATTGGCAGGGAGGATTAAACCCTTTTAGAAATATTTAATCACTCACGGTTGGGAAAACTCATCTCCACTTGAAAATAAGAGTTAAAATATTACTTGATGATCTTAATCATCAAAACACTTTATTTTTAGAAACAGCACACTCTATAATTTCAAAAGCAGAAGTATGCTAAGAAAATATAAGTCATATAATATTAAAGACAGAAGGGAACTTAGAAATAACTTCTTCGTTTTATAGGATATCCAAGTCTAAGGAATTTATGTGTCTGGTTCACAGGCACAGATTTAGTTATGAAGACAGCCCCATAAGATCAAACTCCTATAGGCCAGCTCAGTGGTCATCTTACTTTACAAAGTTGCCTTTAGTAATGCATACTAAATTTTAAATACAATGTCGTATTAATAAAGATTTAAGGGGGGGGACAGCAATAACAGAATCACACCAATTTAGAGAAAACCACCTGTTTTCTCAAAGGGATTATGTGTGTGATCACAGCTTCATGGGGTGAAATTTCTCCTGCCCATCGGAGGATTTCAGCACCCTGATCTTTGCCCATTAAAATGGCCCTAGCACTTCCAAGTCATTATGACAACCAAAAATACCATCACATTTCCAAATGGCCTATAGAGGGGCAGAGAGAATTCTGTAGGGAACTGGGTCTGTAGGCCTCTTTGGTGAGAACCCAAGAACCAGTTTAATCACATTTTTAAAAATCCAAGAACACTCTGTCTTGTCAGGGAAATCCTTGCAAAGTAAAACTCGAAACTGATAGCAATGGCCACATACACTCCTAATTTGCAGAGCTTTATTTCATTAAGATATTCATGTTTCATTCACATGCTAAGAATATCAGCAATATGCCCAATCCTGCAATCTAGCTCAATCTACATAAGGACAGGGGTCCTGAACTAAAGAGTTTAACTTGAACATATTACCAGAGCAACCATTCAGCTCACCCAGAAGCCACTGCTTATGCCAGTTAAAAGAAAAAAGTTAAAGTACAGATGTGTAAGTGTGTAATTATTTAAAAATACTTACAAGATCCAGTGCTGAACCACCACCCAGGTATTCCATTATTATCCATAATTTTGAACCCTGTAAAATCCATGAAACAATTTAATAATTGTAAACCTGAGCCAAATAACTAGCATAAAATGTTAAATCTGACATACTAATGTACTGGTCTTAAGACACAAGTTTAAAATTAGTTGTTTGAAGCCCAGCATAGATTTTTCCATAGAACATTACAAATAAAAGTAAAGTTCTGAGTCTTGACCTTCCTCTCAACCTTTTCAGCCTGTGATAGGGCTAAATGAAGAACAAATTATTATTATTTTTTAACTGTTGAACTATTAGCAATTTTTATAAAACCCAGAATAAAGTAACCATAGCTTTAAATTATTATTTTGGATGACTTTGAAAGGAAAAGATAGTCACATTAAGGAACGAGGGGGTATATGGAGACTTGTAGAAGTTTTAAACGGAGCTTCTGGGTACCTCCCATGTGATTTTAGAGTTTGAGTACACTGGTTAGCTTGCCTTAGTTTTTTGGCTTTTGTTCTCATGTACTGTACCACTTCTATCAGCCATGATTAATGGGCATTTTTGGGACACATGTGGCGCCTAGAAAGGATATTGTCCCTCCTGGCCTCCAACTCCTACTGCTGAGGTACATGGCTAAGAGAAAGGGAGTGTGTAGCTTGAAAAGCATAGGATTACTTGATTATTCCAGAATTAACTTCATCCTAAGTTGTACAGGAAGGAATGGGGCAAGTTACCTGAAGTACGTAAATTTCAATCAGGTGCACACACGTGCACACAGGCACCACTCAGCTCTGTCAGATAAAAATTGGAATCAACCATTAAATCTTTTCTTTCAGCGACAGCCTGAAATACGAGGGACACTTCTCTCCCCAAATCATTTCATGAGTGGTATTCTCTGCATTTTTGTGGGACCCCAGATTTGACTATAAGTGGAATGGTTGATTTTACTATCCTGGCAAGGGGCCAAGTTGTGAATGGCTGGTGTTCTAAAAGTCCATTTTAAGTAAGGTGTTTCAAATTTGAAAAGCAAGCACTTTTCCCATAAAAAATAATGTCGAGGTTCCTAGGGTAGTCCCCCACAAAAGAGAGCTGAACACGAAAGTCTCCACAGTGTAGCAGAAAGAATGCCAGAGAAACGACTGTTTACACCCTAATAATGTTTCCAGGGGAAAAACACATTCAGTGTTGTGCTTCAACTTGGGATGCCAGGGACACATTTTTTACCCTTACAGCCCCAGCTGTGGGATAAAGATTCTCGAGCTACTGCCAGGAGCCATCAAACTCTAAACTCCCCAGGAAGTACTCAGGAGTTCCAATCAAAATGTCTACCCGTCCCCATGAGGCTGGGGCTTTAGCATGGCAAGAGAATGGACCCCAGTAATTTGACGATGGGTGACACTATAGTGAAGGGACTGGTAAGAGGCTTAGTATTGGGACCCGGGGAGGAAGGGCTCGGTTAAATTAATATGCAAGGATTCCTCCTTTCTTTCTGGATGCTGACACCATGTAGGATGCACGGCGGGGGGGCGGGGGGTGGGCAGCAACAATGTACCCCCCCCCACAACTCGTCTGGACAGCCACTCCCCTATCACAACCTGAACTGAAGTAAGAAGGAGTCTTTGCCGGTGGCGGTGTCTAGGGTAGGAAAGAGAGGAAATGTGTTCTCTTAACAGTGGGGAAGGGGAAAGAGCTCTAGGAATGCTTCAGGTAACTTGTTTTTATGTCTACAATCAGGCCCTCAGAACCTGAAAATTGTCAACCTCATGTGTCTTTATAGTTGATTTTCAAGAGAAGAAAGAAGTGGTTCTCACGCCGCATAGCCTGAGAATTTTTTCTTTTGCCAGTTTGTTTCTAATCAGCCCTACGTTCTACCTCGTGAACTCAGAATGCTTCCGATTCACCTGATACTTAAAAGACAAACGAAAAGATCTTAGGAAACACAGTTCTTCATGAATGAAAGCATCTGTTTTCCGAGTGTGAAACAACGTGTGTCCTTTTTTTCGGGGGGGGGGGGATACCAACTCAAAACAGAAACTTACCGTCTGTTCTCCACTAAAGCATATTCACAGAGAGCTCAAAATGCTATTAGCTTGTTGTGAGTATGCAACTTCCAGATCTGAAAAAGGCGGCTTCCTCCTCGCAAGCAAGCCACTGGGTGGGACCAGGGCTCTTTAGAAACAGCAGGGAAGGAACCAGAGCTGCCAGACAGAATTTTCTGCCTGCTTCCTTCTGATTGCCACTTCTGGAGACAAGCCTCACTAGAAGATGGCCACAGGTCTGGCCCTTCAAAAGATTGCTACGCAGGTGTGGGGACTGAAGTGAGGCTGGGGGGGGGGGGTTCTTCTCTGCTCAAGGAAGCTTCGTCCACAGAGCCTTTTCTGACAGGTTCCTTGTCCACAGCAGGCCTCAGGGAAAACACCAATTGCAAACCAAACAAAACTGAAAAGCCTAGACTCTATGTTTGTGTTCTTTTGGAGGACTACAACTTCTACCTTTGATTTCTGTGCAAAGATGTTTGTGTTGGAGAATGCAAATAAGTATGTTTGGCTTGCTTTTAAATAATTTAAAAGGCTGAGATGATATCTACATACCGGTTGAAAATTCCAAAAGAGCCAGGGACTGTAAACCGTGACCGTACATCCGGCACATTGAAGCAGAGGAAGTCCCTGAAGGAAAAACTCCACTTCTCCACTTATAAAGTGACCCACACAGTTTCACAACGGGTTGGAGGAGTAAGTTTAAAGTCCTGCATCAACATGGGTGGTCAGGGGTTAGGAAATGGCTCTCTGTTCCAAAATTCAGAATGCCAAAAGCGTAAGGACTCCAGAGTCGTACTATTTGCTGGGGAGAACTTGGAGCCTAGTATTAACAAGTTATCTCTGCCACCCCACAAGAAGGCCACTGAACCCCACTGTTTGCTGCTAAACAGACACTTGGCCAAAGCAGGGACAAAGGCTACTGTGAAATTTGGGATTCATTTGTTCATAGAAAAAAATTTCTTGAATACCCATTATATGTATTTGAGAGATGATTATTGTACTATGTATTAAACACATGTTGAATTAAATGGGCTGGTCTATGAATCTCCTAGCCAATCATGACATTCACCACATAATCTAACATGGACAACTAAAGTCAGCCAGTTATCAAAGGACAAATGTTGTCTGACTCCACTTATATAAGGAACCCAGAGTCATCAAATTCATAGGGACAGAAAGTAGAATGGGAGTTACCAAGGACTATGGAGAGGAGACAATGGGAAATTACAGTTTAATGGGTACAGAGTTTCAGTTGAAGAAAATGAAAAAGTTCTGGAGATGGATGGTGGTGATGGCTGCACAACATGAATGTACTTCCTGCCACAGAAATGTACACTTAAAATGGTTAAAATGGTAAATTTTATGATGTATATTTTACCACAATAAAGAAGAAACAGCACATAAAATTTTATAGAACCACAAGGGACAGGAGAGATCATCTGGCCACATGCCTTACCACCCTTGAGTTCTTTTCTTCCAAATGGAAGACCTTCTCTATACTCCACCCTCACCAAAATTATGCTCAAGTTCTTGTTCAAATGCTACTGCTCCTTGTCAGAGTTACTGTACTTCATGTACCCACAGATAAGTGGGTAATACGAAGCAAGTTAGATGTATCTATCTGGGGTTAAGGAGGGAGGCTAGAACCAGAGACGTGAATTCAGAAGTTGTCGCCCTAGGGGCGCCTGGGTGGCTCAGTCGGTCAGGCATCCAACTCATGATTTCAGCTCAGGTCATGAACTCAGGGTTGTGGGACTGAGTCCCACGTGGGGCTTGCACTCAGCATGGAGTCTGCAGGAGATTCTCTCCCTCTGCCCCTGCCCTCTTTCAAATCAATCAATCAATCTTAAAAAAAGAAAGAAGCTGTCACAACAGAGTGGATGAGACTGACCACGACAAATACGCAGAATGAAAGGAATATACATAGTAGGGCATTCGAAAAGCAAATGTCTGCTAAACTGAATCTAATATGGGGCTCCTTAGAGCTGTGTTATCTCAAGTTTAAAGCTGTATTTGTTTTGAGCAAAAAAAACCATTGTAAGAAGGAGAACATTTTTCCCTCTTCATTTTACTTCAAGTTTTATAAGAAAACTCCAAAACACAATTTTTAACTAAGGAACATTCCAGAAACATTCACCATAGGCTGGGAGTAAACACACACAAAAGTCTCAGGAAAAACAGTGAGAAGGCCACAAAACTGGACTCTGTTCTGGAATATTTTACTTCTATCATTTTTTTTTTTGGTATCAAGGTGGTGGTGTGGGGGGGGCATATTTCCTTAACATAAACAGAAATCTAAAGGCGATTTTCAGCAGCAAATAAAGGCATGATTCAAATTCTATTCAATGCCTGAGTGAGCTTCGTTTTAAGATTTACATCGAACTAGAAAAATATTTAAAGATTATAAAAGATTTTTCCAATATTATGAGATCAGAAGGGAAGGGTTTGCTTATTTTAGCACTCTTCATAAAGACCAACTTTGTCTCTCAAGAAAATCTGCAGTGAACTAAAATTAAAGGAAAATACTGTGGTCATACTGATGTTTGTCTGGTTTTTACTCTTGTTTTTAAAAATGAAGTTATACAGTGAGTTCAGTCAAAATGAATACCTTGTACATTTCTGCATGTTTCAAGGAAATCACTACAACTGCATACAGTTTCAGAGAGCATATAATTTTCTCTCAAATGCAGTAACTTTTTCTCCGGCTTACAGTGAGGTCTTGGTTATGTACAATATCCTGTGTAAAGACAACCTGAGAAAAACCCTTATCCTACTGTACTCAATTAACCTGACTCACAAAATCCCCCATGTCTTCTGAAATGGAAGGATGCGCCACAATAAACCCTAAGTCGATTGATAATGCAGGCCCCTGATGGTACTTAGAGGATGTAGCCTTGAGTTATATTGACTGCATTGAACAGAACCCTGTTCCATCTGATGTGAGTTTAGTTTAAAGAAAAGCAAGCCTACGGACTCTCACTATGTTTTAAAATAAATGGAAAACATATAAGTCGGTCAATTTAAGTTGGTCATTTAAATAAATATTACAAGGTTATAAAGTCATAGGCTATTTCTGTGTGTATATATGCACATACAGAGAGAGACAATACACATGCATTTATTTACTCTGATGTGAATACATTCAGGATACGAATAATCAGTATCAGCCGGCTGCGGATTTCTACAATTCTATCAAGAAGTGACTCGTTTTTCAAAGTAGTCTTTCATATTGTAGACTTTAATTAATGATGGTAAAGGGGATAAAAATTATTCAGTTTAATCCTTTAAGATGACATCATGGATAATGGCCCTGATTCACTCACTAGTCTGAGAACATTCTATAATCAAGATTTGGGCATGACAATCTGTTTTGTTTCTTTAAATATTAAGTATTTATTGGGTGACTGGTACATGTACACTATGAAGGGAATTTTTAAAAAACATGAAATTTTAGGAATAAATAATACAAACAGAGCTATAGTTCATTTTCCATAAGAGTACTGAGTCTGATTCAACAAAGGCTATAAGCAACCAATGAAAACAGTCAATACCATGTTGGTACCCATTTTCAATATAATACAGAATAACCCATTTGGAATAGGGCTTATTTAATATTTTAAGTCAGTTACCAAAGAGAGCTTATCTGTTGTTACAGGTGCCTAAGAATAGCAAACGTTTAGGTTTGCTCTAGAGTAGGTCTGGAATTACCAGAATTCAATCCAGAAAGAGTAAACCAGACATGCTCTAGAGTAGATCTGGAATCACCGGGATTCAATCCAGAAAGAGTAAACCAGAATCTGTAAACAACACACAACAACAACAACAACAACAACAGATTCCTGAGGCTGTCTCAAACCAAGTGTGCTATGGGAATCAGGAGGGAAACCTGAATATATTGAGACTGAGTGACCTTTCAGGATTCCTTAAAAAGAATCTGACCTGCTAAATAAGTTTTGCAGGTAAGAATTCACAAGCAAAATGCGCCACGAAGAATCAAATAATTGTGTGTACAATTAGAGAGAGTAATGGCTAACACTGAGAAGTGAACTGAATAGTACCATCTCCTCTTGGAACTGCCACCGCCCTCCCCTCCAAATGAGAAAAGTGACTACGTGCTTATTTGTGCCCGGTCTGTACCCTGTACATACTTAATCACAAAATCTGCACCCTGTTAGTGCAGTGTGGGATCGCGTGCTCCTTAAAGGCAGGGCTGAGTTATTCATTTTTAAAACAGATTTATTTATCTATGAGAAGGAGGGAAGGAAGGGGTAGTGAGAGAATCAGCAAGCAGACTCCTACTGGGCGTGGAGCCAGATGCTAGGCTTGATGGATTGAAACCAAGAGCCCAAGGCTCAACCCACTGAGCCACCCAGGTTCTTCATTTTTCTATCTCCAGCACCTAATGCCTTGTACGACACACAGTGACAGCCTGTTTAAGGATTTATTCTACTATGCATTCATTCCACATTCATCTAATTCATGTAGTATTAGAATAAACAGGCTTCGTAAAAAGGCAGTGAAATTTATGATTTCTAAATAAGTAATAACTAATATAGCTAGATTATCCTAGGGTTTATTCAGTCAGCAGAGTGTAAAAAGATAGCATTAATTCTTATTCAGGCCAGTAGCCTGATGAATTATAAATACACCCTTTTCGGCCCAGAGATAGGTGAACAAAAAACTAACCAACCAACCAACCAACCAACCAACCAGACTCCTCCGCCCTGCCCCGTAAACCCTGAAAAGCAAAGAACTAACTAATACTGCCTTCCTCTGAAAAATTACAATACGGGGATACAAATTTTTAATTTTAAAGTAATTGTATTTCTACCCAAAGCTAGATTTTTCTATTTATTCTTCACATTTCAATAGACACAGATCCCTTTTTTTTTAGACTTTATTTATTTATTTGAGACAGAGAGAGAGAACACAAGCAGGGGGCGCAGCAGAAGGAGGGAGAAGCAGGCTCCCCACTGAGCAGGGAGCCTGACACGGGACTCAATCCCAGGACTGTGGGATCATGACCTCAGCCGAAGGCAGACACTTAACCGACTGAGCCACCCAGGCGCCCCCAGATCCTGACCTCTAACTCTGGAACCCAAGAATTCTTGGGTTTTACTAACCAAAGAGTATTGTGTTATGCAATCCCATGTCCACCTGCCGTGACCTCAAGTGTCTGCTAATTCCATGATCCTGGAAACTAAAATTCCAACTTCCGCTGGGGGAGGGAGGAGAACAGATAGTATTCCATTTGACTCTACTTCAACAGATATTTATCATGGACTTAAGATGTGCCATGTCCCGTGCTAAGTGATGTAAAAACCAAGCCTCATTGAGCTAAATTCCCTGCCATCAAGGAGCTCATAATCTGGAGGGAGAGAAAGATGTGTATATAACCACAATAGCTCAACGGAGTAAGTGACATACTTACATATGCCATCAATTCTAGGTTGAGACAGACTGGACCACTGAGAATAATGTGTGAAAGCCCAGGGGGAAAGCTCTTTCCTGACAAAGGATATGTCTCAAGGACCAGTTGCATTTCTGCTCCCTCGTCAACCCGGAGTTCAGGTGTGGAGTAACGGTGCAGCCGAGTGCCGGGATGCATTCAGGATACAGCTGCTAAATCTAAAAACAGTCTATTTGGCACTATAAATGGAGCTGGATTCTGCCTGGAGGCCAAAGACTGCCAAATCCTAATTTAAGACACCACCTTTCAAAAAATAGAATTAAAAAAAAGAAAGAAAAACTTCTAATGAAAATACCTTATGACTTAAAAAATACAACACACACATTACCTTTAAATATGATCCGTAGTATTTGGTTACATATGAGCTGTCACACTGACTCAAAACAGTTATTTCTTGCTGAATGTCTTCAATTTCATCTTCGGCTTCCTCGAGGTCTATGATTTTAATAGCAACCACTTGCTGGGTACGGTTATCAATTCCTTTGAAAACTTCTCCAAAGGAGCCTTTCCCAATGCGTTCTAATTTTGTGAAGAGTTCCTCTGGATCAGCTATGTTATTCTAAGGCGGGGGGCGGGGGAGGGTGGCGGGGAGAGAAAGAAAGAAAAGAACACAAATGTTTTGCATCAAGTTTTTTTTTACATGAAAGGAAAATAAATCTCAAGGACAATAACACATTTTTAAAAGCATACAAACTCCCCTGACTCTCCGCATGTGCTTTGTTAGAGCAATTACAATCCCAAACAGCCAGCTAGTCCATATTCTACAGGGTCACCCACGCTAACTGGGCTTAGCTGATCCGGTTACCACAAACAGTCCCTTGTAACAAATGCTGTCTCTGCTGCCTGCCAAAGGGCCAGGTACTTTTTACTTTGACAACGGCCTTAGCAACATTTTTTTCTAAATGCACGTCCTTAGGCAAGGGAAACAGAAACAAAAATGAACTATTGGGACTACAACATAAAAAAGTTTTTGCACATGGAAGGAAACCATCAACCAAGGGACAAGGGAACCTATTGAACAGGAGAAGAGATCTGTCAATGATATGCCTAAGATAAGCGGTTAATACCGAAATTACATTAAAAAACGTATACAAGCCAACACCAAAAAACCCCAAATAGTCTGATTAAAAATGGGCAAAGGACCTGAGTAGACCTTTTTCTAAGATTTATTTATGAGAGAGAGAGAGAGAGAGAGTGTGCGCATGGATGCACATGCATGCAAGCAGGTAGGAGGGGCAGAGGGAGAGGCAGAGAATTTCAAGCAGACTCCCCACTGAGCTCCGGGGCCCAGTGTCGGCTCTGATCCCAAGACCCTGAGATGTTGACCTGAGCTGAAATCAAGAGTCTGATATGCCTAACCCACTGAGCCACCCAGGTGACCCCTGAACAGACATTTTTCTAAAGGCATCCCGATGGCCAACAGACCCGTGAAAAGATGCTCAACATCACTAATCATCAGGGAAATGCAAATCAAAACTGAGATGAGATATCATCACTTCACACCTGTCAGAATGGCTGACCCAAAAAATAACAAGTGCTGGCGAGGATGTGGAGAAAAAGGAACTCTTGTGCACTGTTGGTGGGAATATAAATTGGTGTAGCTACTGTGGGAAACAGTATTGGAGGTTCCTCAAAAAGTAAAAAAAAAAAGAAAGAAAGAAATATCATATGACCTAGTAATTCCACTACTGGTTATTTACCCAAAAAAAATGAAAACACTAATTCTAACAGATACATGCACCCCTCTGTTTATTGCAGAATTACTTACAATAGCCAAAATATGGAAGCAGCCCAAGTGTTCACTGATAGATGAATGGACAAAGAAGATGTTACATACGATAGAATGTTACTCAGCCATAAAGAAAACAGCCAGATCTTGCCATTTGTGACAACGTGGATGAAACTAGAGGGTATACTGCTAGGTGATATAAGCCAGACAGAGAAAGACAAACACCGTATGATTTCCTTTGTATGTGGAACCCAAATAAAACAAAACAAAAAACAGACTCTTAAATACAGAGAACAAACGGATGGTTGCCAGGGAAGAAGGGGTTTGGGGGGCAGGCGAAAGAGATAAAGGGGATTAAGAGGTACAAACTTCCAGTTATAAAAGAAAAAAGTCAGAGATGAAAAGTCCAGCATAGGGAAGAGAGCCAACAATACTACAATAACACCGTTTGGTGACAGATGGCGACTACACTTACTGTGGTGAGCACTAAGTGATGAATGAATCATTATGTCGTAAGCCTGAAACTACTATAACATTGTATGTGAATTATATACTCCAAAAAAGGGGGGCAGGTAATTCTTAGACTAAAGCAGCTGACTAGACAGAGTTTGTACATTAATGCAAGGGTAGTGATAGTGACACAAGGGCTAACTTGAGCGGGAAGTACGTGAATTGCTTAAAATTCTAACATTCTGCCAGCAGAACATTACCGTTTCACTCTCCTCTTTCCAGCTCTGACATCTTAGTCACCCCACCTGTACTCCTGAACCACCATGTAATCACAGAATGCAAAAGACTCAAGAATCTAGGAGTCTTTTCTCTTAGCTTGGGATCCTATTTGTATGACGTTGTCATCAATGGCTGAAGTGCTAAGTGCTCACTTGGAAATGATAACATGCTGAGCTCCCGCAACTCATCTTGCAGCAGAAATCCAGAATAAGTCAACATTTTGCTATAATAAAATCTGGAATGAAGCATAGGTTTTTAGGTTAACCAATGCTTTGGATATTCAAAAATTCACTGTCCCTTCCGGATTCAGAAATATCCTGTGTCTTACACAATTCAGAATTCAAACGTTCCTCTCATGAGACAGTATTTATATCCTTACCTAACTCATATAGCTGAACTTAAGACTCACAATATTTATATCCTTCCTTAAAACTCCTATAGCTGAATACGTACTGCTGATCAAGAAGAAACACAGGATTTCCAAACCTCCCCCAAAAGGCACGTTATTAATTTGTACTTAAATGCTTCAAAATATAGAAGGATGCTATCTAGGTGTGGTAAGCTGTATATCCAATCTGTCAATTGGACCGACATTATCTGTTCATTTACTACAATTTCACCTGATCAACAATTTCAGGAGACAATTATAGAGTCAGCATGGTCCCTTAGATTTTCTGTTACTAGACAACAAGATCATCGAAGTTTATTTTTGTCTCTCATCAAGTTGCTTGTACCCTTGGCAGCATCATGCAGTAGTCTCTCTGATACTGCGAGCTACTTGTTATATCCCCACCCATCTCCAGTACCCACACAGAACAAATGTATGTTCAGCTTCCCATACGGGCTTTAAAAAATAATTTAGATTTCCAGTAGGCTGCAAATGTGTCTTTACTACTTACATTTTATTATATACCTTCTCTAACACTTTAGTACTATCATTACTGATTTCCTTGGTGTTCTCTTAGCAAGACACTATACTTTGCTGTGATTAATATCACACAGTAGCAAAACCACCAGTTACCTCTTCATACTTTTGGTGATGGTTCTTGTCTTTCCAGTATCTTGTGGCAAAAATACCCGCCAAGGTCGGTGACAGATTCACCTCTCTGTAAGTTGCTAAATACAGTGGATTTGGAAAAATAAAAGGAACAAATCTTTCCATTTTTCTGATATAATCACAAAACAAATCTGAAAGTTGTAAGCATACCACTGATTAAAAACTATATAGTATGCACTTTCTGATAACACATTCTGGACTAGGAAGTGTATTCATTTACTTTGTAACAAGATTCTTTGTTGTTGTAAGCAACAAAGATTAAGTCCTAATCTCCTTAATTCATGTTTTAAAAGGATTTCACTGAAACAATCAACCCCTGGGAGAACACAGCTGTTCTATAATAAAATGGGTTCCAGAAAGTCTGTGAACAAAGATTTAAACATCAAGTCACATTTTGCATTTTAAGCAAGCTCTGAAGTGAATCCTAACTCAGGGATAGTTTCTGATTTTAAATCAAGGAATACCAAGTTGGAGAAAGGAAAAGAGAAAGCTTTTACACAATGCTTGCACTTTCCACTCCTTTATTTTGGGATGAAAACTTGTCACGCACAACTCCAATATCTGGGGGGCAGGGGGGGGAGATCATGAAAACAACTTTTCCCAAGTAGAACCTCACTTTTTGACTTCAGAAGGATAGAGATCCCTGCCCTGCTTATCAAGTCCTGAATCTTGGATAGATAATACCAAAGTTTTCATCTTTTCCTCTTCTATCCCACTAGCTTCCCAAGCCAAAGTATACCAAATCTTTATTAGGACAGGTATTCTTCCTGGGTGTTTTTTTTTTTTTTTTTTTTTTTTGGTGCAAGGGCAAAATCAAGCAAATACATGGTAAGCATCTCAAGCAATGCAGTAGGAAAAAACCTGTATGAAGAAATGTATTCGCCCACGTGTTCACATCATTCTTCTTCAGCGTCTCTAAGAAAACCAAGTTGGCTCCCTCTGCATCCCAATCAAATTTTAAGAATATTAAAATATTAGAGAATATTAAGAATTTCCAAAGAATATTAAAATCTCCTAATCTTCCTACCTCTACTGCAAAATCCCAGTTTACTACTAGATCCGTATTTGCACTGCCTTCTCAAAGCCATGGCACAGGACGGAGCTCTCAGGTCAGTAGCAGCAAAGGGGAAGACTGGCTACGTTAACTCCACATGGTTTTACAACTAATGGTAGACAATTCGTATATGGCCCCACAGAAACCGGTCTGTGCACATGGGAGCCTCACAGGTCCACCTCAGGGATTTCAGTGAACCGTGCTCGGATCTGAACTCTTCGGCTCTAAGTACGGTGTTACATATTTAAGTCTCAGAAGTTGTCATTACTACTAAGACAGTAACTAAGGGCAGCAACAAGCTTTCAGTATGGAAATACTCTTGGTATGTCCAAAAGGGACATCTTAACCGTGGAAAGTCAGGGGCAGATGAAGACAGCATGTCCAAAAGGGACATCTTAACCGTGGAAAGTCAGGGGCAGATGAAGACAGCATGTCCAAAAGGGACATCTTAACCGTGGAAAGTCAGGGGCAGATGAAGACAGCATGTCCAAAAGGGACATCTTAACCATGGAAAGTCAGGGGCAGATGAAGACAGCATGTCCAAAAGGGACATCTTAACCATGGAAAGTCAGGGGCAGATGGAAGAAGGCTTCTTGCACACTTTAATCACAGAATCAGAGGGTTGCAAAGATTCTTAAGGGTTCTCTAAGGGCTCTCCAGTCCTGGCTACACAGTAGAGCTGGCAGTGTAACTTTTAAAATGCAGATACCTAGGCCTCATCCCCAAAGTACTGATTTGGGATCTCTGAACTTAGGGCCCAGCAATAAGTTTGTGTTTTAAAGTACTCCAAACTGCTTTCTATGCAGTCATTCTGGCACCAGACTTGACATCGGCATTGGGAACTACCGAGCAGACATCTGAAATTTGTATCCTTGATTATAGGGAACTCATCACCCCTATTTTCCCCAGGCAAGCCTGTGGCTCTCTTCTAACTGTGCACACTAAAAGTGGACAACGTAGAGATTAAAAGTAAACCAAAGGGACTTTGGTATTTATATATACATAGCTGTATTTTAAAAATTTAGTCTGTAATACTTCTAAGGACACATCTCTAAAATTAGTGTCTAACCTCAAGTAAGACCAGAAAAGTAATATTTACCAAAACACACAAAATGTATCCCGTACCTTTTTTTGCGTTTTTTGGGTAATTACTTCAGTGTATTCCTTTACCACCTGGAGGCCAGGGCCCCAGGAAGGGCCACAAAACTGAGGCGGGATAGCCCAGCATGCAATCTCCCATACTCTTGGTGTATATATCTTTGAACACTTAAAAAAACCAAAACACAGTATGGTCTATGTAATAATAGGGTACATAACAGGTTCAGATTTAATTGATGACCGTTTTGAGTTAATAGTCAACCCTGGCAAAGAGTAAAAGTTTAGCTAGTAGAAAATGGGTACAAATTGTGGAGGGGGGTGGAGGGACGGAAAACGGTTCCCTTGACTCTCTTAAGGTCCCTGGCTGGGTCTGAAAATTAAACTCACAAAGATGGATTCACAGAAGAAAAGCATATACATTGATTTAATGTAAGTTTTACATGATACTGGATCCTCCATAAGGAAATGAAGACTCAAAGAAATGGTTAAACTGGTGGGTCTTTTCAAAAAAATTTTTTTTAGGTTTTATTTATTTATTTGACAGACAGAGATCACAAGTAGGCAGAGAGGCAGGCAGAGAGAGAGAGAGAGAGAGGGGAAAGCAGGCTTCCTGCTGAGCAGAGAGCTCGATGCGGGGCTCCATCCCAGGACCCTGGGATCATGACCTGAGCCAAAGGCAGAGGCTTTAACCCACTGAGCCACCGAGGTGCCCCTGATGGGTCTTTTTACAAAGAATAAATACTTTATTTATTTGGGAGAGAGAGAAAGAGAGAGCAAGAGGGCATGAGCAGGAGAGGAGCAGAGGGGAGAGGGACAACCAGACCCCAAGCTGAACACGGAACCCAACACAGGGCTCGATCCCATGACCCTAAGATCATGACCTGAGCCAAAACCTAGAGTTGGATGCTGAATGCAATGAGGTACCCAGGCACCCCTAAGCTGGTGTGTTTTAATGCTAGGGTTGACGAAAGAGCAAAAAAAATGTGGAAAAGGGCAAAGAGGATGAACTAAATGTAGCAAACTGGGGGAAACATAGCAAGGCCTGTTTGTTCAGATTCTTCTTGGCATCCCTTTGTCTTTGGAGATAAGGATGCTCCTTCTGTCCGCTATGAGAACACCTCCCACATGAGGGTCTTAAGACCCACTTCAGGGGAGAGGGGCAGGGAGGAATGGAAGGAGGAGAGTCAGTCAGAGTAACCTTCCTTCTTCTATTTCCTCAAACTCCTTCAGCTTAAAATATTCAATATGCCAAGATGCTGTATTTTGGGATAGCATATCCTGAACCCCATCAGGGGCATTAAGAATAACTGAATCTAGAGAAACAAGAAAACTGTGGACAGAATTAGAATTAACCTTGAGGGTTTTTTTTTAAGATTTTATTTATTTATTTGACAGACAGAGATCACAAGTAGGCAGAGAGGCAGGCAGAGGGAGAGGAAGGAAAGCAGGCTTCCCGCTGAGCAGAGAGCCCGATGCAGGGCTCGATCCCAGGACCCTGAGATCCTGACCTGAGCTGAAGGCAGAGGCTTTAACCCACTGAGCCACCCAAGTGCCCCTAACCTTGAGGTTTTAACAGAATGGAGACCTGGAAAGCCAAAGGTGCAATAAAAAAAAAACAAACCCAAAGGTGCGGTAAAAAACCCAAAGGTACAAAATCTAGTTTCTTTGAATCTGAGGTAGTCAAAGTAAAACCTCCAGTCTGCAGCTGAGAGTAAAAACGTAACAGATTTAGGGAAGAGAAGGTAGATTTCTCGGAGAATTTAACCAGGAAGGGTTGAGCTCAAGTGAAAGAACCTTCAAGAACTAAGAACCCAGCTGAGCAAAGCTGACCTCAAGATAGGTTTTGCACTTGCCTCCCTACCTTAATAAAAGCCATACTATGGATGTTCTTGGTTATATGATACTTTCTGCACTTTACAAAGACTGATCTGTGTAGAGGCCTACCAGTGACTCACGGATGAAGACAGGTATACAGGAAATAATGAGCAAAGAATGTGCTAATGATATCCGCTTAGAAAAGAAGACCTCTTACTCTCCTTCAAAGCAGTCTTAACTGTAACACCAGGAGTGACCTGCAGTGAACTCAGGATGCCTGGACAGTCACAGAGGGTAACTAAAAACTGTAGCCTAACAATATACTAAAGACTCGAGTCTACCTATTGAAATTGCTCAGGTTAGTTCTCCCAAGCTAGAGAGGAAACGCTTTTCTGGAATACTTCCATGTCTACACTATTACTTGTCATCTAACAAGTCGAATGCATCGAAATCATTTTCTAGGGGCTCCATGAGCCTCAAATGCAGTTAGTTCTAAGATGCCTGCCTATGTTAAGATTTGTCAACTACCCTATCAACATTGCCTCAAAAGTTATACTGAGCTCTTCCTAATCAAGATACTGCCAGAAAAAAGTATATAAAGATTTAAAATCAACAGCCATACACCTCTTAGCACTGCTTGTGTTCAAGACCGCAGGACACTACCTATCTTTTTAAAGTGCTATATATTATCCAGGCACAACTGACTTCTCCCTGGATAGAACTAGAACAGTCACAGGCTTTTACAGCTGGAAGGAAGTGTGTAGGTCATGCACACCAACTCCTTATCACCACCATTAGTAACAAGCATTCGCTGTAGGCCCATTGTGTCCCAGGCTAATACCACCAAATGGAAGCTATGAAATTTAAGGCCACTTAAGTCAAAATGATGGCACAGGTAGGGAAAGGTTAAGAAGGGAAACAGAAATCCTGAAACTAAAAGAATGACGGGATCTTTGAGATGAACAGGAACTTAGCAAACATCTGATCCAAAATCTATTCTTACAGGGGGAAAAAACTCTGTAGCTTATGGAGGTTAGAAACTGTTCAAGGATGTAAGGTAGTTAACTAATGGCAAAGCCCCAACTTGAACCCAGGTCCCCTGACTCCTAAGTGTAAGGTTCCTTCACTACAGCTTGGACCAATTTGTAATTTAAATTATACTCTTCTGCTATAAAACCAAAATTATTTTCCATCACGCACAGAGCACATAACTGTTCAATGTCTACTTCGGAATATCCCTACATTTAAAGAGTCTGAAAACTTTTAAACCTAGAAGATTTTGAAAAAAAAAAAAAAAGTAGAATTTTCCTCTCCTCCAAATGATACGATTTCTTACAATTTTGGAATTACTCTGCAATTGACTGATCCCTGCAGATATGCATGCTTACCAAATATTTTATACTACAAATCAACAGAGAAGTAACCTGTATGTAATCTTGACTTTCAGGCAAGGGTACTGTATTTGGCCCTGGCCCATTTTTTTCCATGTCAATAACTAATCTGGAATGGACTAGCCTCTGGAGTGTGGGAGGCAAGGTAGTGATGGTATTCCATACCATGAGTCCCACAGGATCCAATGTCCGGAAACCAAGAGCTCCAATTCCAGCTTTATCAGTGATTTACTGTAACCCTTAACACTTTCATAACCCTTAACACTAAGGCTTTCAGTTCTGTTCCTTTAAAAAGAGCCTGAGGTTGATGAAATGGTCCAAAAATAAAAATACTATTTTTGTGCTAGGTTTTATACAGGGCAGAGACTGTTCACATGACCATGTGAACACTCAGATTACTTTAATAATGAGAATAAAAGAAATTCATAATTTTTTCTAGACTTCTGAAGGATGTGATGTTAGCAGAGTGTTTTCCTCCTTTGTACAACCTCAGGTTCATATTACAAGTATCTGATAACAAAGTTGATGGAATTCTTAAGAGACCTCTGTGATTTAGATTTCTGGAGTAAAATATTTAGCTTCACTGTATTTTGTATGTGACAGAATAAGAACCAAGGTAGTAACTGGTACGTCTGTATGTGTTTCAAATTAAACATGGAGAGCTGGGCTTGAGGTGGTCAGTCATCTGAGTTTTTATTTCCATGTTTGAGAGCTCAAAATACTTTAAGTGCATACTGAAAATGTTCCTAGTTTGCCTATTTTTATGCCACACTCACATTTTTGTATCTCTCTCAAAGGTCATTATGATTTGCTTTTGCAACATACCACAGATGTCAAACTGCCCAGTTTCACGTATACACAATAAAATAAATGAACTGTAGTAAAAAAAAAAATGTCATTATGACAACCCTGGTCTTCCTTGTGGTCATCACACGGCATTTTATCAACGCACAGTGGCCTCTCCTTCTTTTCTTACCACTTAAAAGGAAGTTTTGAGACGGCTGAGGCAGCCCTGGTCTTACTGGCGAAATGCACAAAGTCAAAGGTCTCATACGGTATTATTTTGTACTCTTAAGCAACAATTTAAACTTCCAGCAATTTTGTGCACAACAACAAGAAGAAAAATGTGTTCATAAGGCAGAAATAAAATTAAGTTTATAAGTACTTTTTCATCCTTCCTTTAGTTTATTATTCCTATTTTTAAATGTACCTCATTAGCAAAAATACTTGGAAAACACTGTAGCAAAGGATAAATTCGTTGAAATTATTACAAAAGGTTTTGACACAGCGGCATGAATAACACAGCAGTTTGAGGAGTTTCTCCTTATTAATTTTGAGTCTACTTCACCTCTAAGAACAAAAGAATAATTGAAAAATACTCCATCTGAATTCCTCCTACTCAAGAGAGGATAAGGGAAGAGCTTCCTCTGCCCTCCTAACGTGCTTTCTTCTTTGTCCTTAAGCTCAGAGCAGAGGGAAAGAACAAAGGAGTAAGCGGGACACATTCTGGGATGTGAAGAATGAAGTTCTTTACACATGTTGGTAAGACAGTTTAATTCACAATCGGGTAAAGAAGAATAAAACATCTCTTTGATTCTACTGTCACTTTCCCACGTACCACATTTTTTCTAAAGAAAAAAAATTAAATGCAGAAAAGCATGAAAAGAAATTTCACCGTAGTCTCTCCCCTCTTAGAAATCCTTAAGAAACAGAATCCTAGCTGGAGGCGCTTTTATTAGCTCTATTTCCTAGATAGATCTTGAAATTCCTGCCATCTTAACTGAAACTAGAAATATCAGATTATTCTGTTCAGCCAGGTAAATCGTCTTCAGGTCTAAGGCCACTTAAATGGAAGGAAATAACTAATTTTGTCTTTTTGACTAACTTTCTGGGAGTTGCAGTTCCCTTAAACCTTTCATTATAACCACGGGTAAGGGGAAGGAGACATCCTGCAAACAATCACATTCTTTTCTCAATAAACCAAAAAGTCTAAGGCTATCATCACAATAAATGCTGGATGCAAAATGCCATTGCATCATTTAGCTCATTTCTCTCTGACTTTACAGCTATCCACAGGAAAAAGGAGGTCTGGTTTCTTACAAGTATTGCAGAGGTAAAGAAAGCAGAGAGGTCAGGCAAAATTGCCTTCATTTTGCTTATCCTGGAAATTACGAGAACTCAGCAATTTGATGTTGGCTTCGCCATCTGTACAACCCATCTGTACAATGAGGGAAAGAGGTGGGCTCGGTGATCTCTAAATCGCTTCCTGTTTCGACACTGCGCATTTGTGAGGTATTAAAGCCAAGTCGCTTTGTTCCCCTCCTTGTATCACTGGCAACGGCCAACTCTAGTTTTGAAGCAATCATGAAGGTAGGGGGTGAACTGGCAATTCTGTAGTGGTATACGATGGCTCAAATGGAAAGTTTACGCTACCCCATTGCTGCAGCCAGCGATTCAGAATCCCACTCGCAGACTGCATTCGAGACCCAACTCTCTGATACTGTAATGAAGTAGGCTCAGAAGCCGAGGGCGGATGAAGAGCAACAGGGTGAGTTACTGTCCAGACTGCCCCCTGGCCCCTCACACTGACCAGGTCCCACTGTGTATGAGTGACTGCTTGAAGGAAGTCAGGGGAGCCAGAAGTTCAGCTAACACAGGACGTAAGGTTATATTCGTCGCCTTCTCCTTTCATTGTAAATTCATTCCCAAAGTAATATTCAGAAAAGGAACATAATTGTACTTGCCCATATACAGAACTAGAACACCCAACAAAACTAAGTGCCCAAGGGGAAAACGTCAGGGATTGCTTCTCATATATCAAACACAATGCTTCAGTGAGTAGTAGCTTGGACATAAAAATTTGAAGGCAATGCTCCATTGGGGAACAATTTTACTTTCTTATTATTGAGCCTTTGAATCATGCCATTTTCTCTGCCAACAATACCCTCACTCTCCCCCCATTTCTGGAAATACCACAACTCTTAAAAACAAACAAACAAACAAAACACCTTCCCAACTCCGCAGGGTAACCTGATCACCTAACAATCAACTGCTTCATCCACTGCCCTCCCATAGCTCTTTGCTGGAGCCTCGGACTCAGCACACATTTTATTATCTCTGCGGTCTCTTTCACTGCCATGATCATTCTTTTTTCAAATGAATAAGCTCACTAAGGATGGGGCTCTGTCTCAGTAAGCACCAGGTACCCTCACAGCACCCAGGGCAGCGCCTTGCATACTGGTGGCTGTAGTCCTTGGTTATTTGCAAGGTGTTTACAACTTACTGCAATCTTTGGCATGAAGCGATCCTTTCATTTGTAGTTTGGTTTCAGACTTTTGGTGCAAGGGAGAGTGCATCTGGTACACTTGAAGGATGTTAAAATAGGTATGAAATTGTCTAAGTCAATCCCTATTGTTGCATGTGATTAACATAATATTATGAAACTTTCTAAAGTGACAACTTTGAGAGTTTTTTTTTTTTCTACTTGGAGAGCTCTTTAGGTTGCAAAATAGCAGTCCTTAATGTAATATGGAGCCATACCCAAAGGAGAGTAGGTAGTAGCCATACCCACAAGGATGCATATCAGTAATCTATGCAAATATGATTCTGGAAGCACATCCGCAATTACTATTAACGAGAGCCATATGAATGTGTGTCCTGGAGAGTAGCACGATTTCATACTCCAAGGCAAAGATTAAAGGTCTCGAAGAGTGGCAGTCGGTGTATCATTCTGCTGCATATTTCTTTTAATTTACCTGGGCTAAACACATATAGAAATACACAATTCCATCAGGGATCAGGTTTAACCTTAAGCATTAATGTTAAAATAAAGGGATTATTACCTACTAGACAGGATGTTACATAAATATGGCCTGGGATTGATAACAAGCTCTTACTATAAAATATTCATTTGGAAAGGGGGATGAGGCCATACAGTGAAAGAAGAAAAAGATTCTGCTAATACAGAAATGATAAAACAGGTATCCTAATTTATTCAGGCCATTATTTAATCAAACCCTCACACAGGGCACTTAAACATGATGGACGCTGAGAGCCTCATTTTACGCTATCCATCCTGGAGGTGAAATAAAAGGATGCCATTCAAGTACTTTCAGAAATACACATCTTTGGATAGACTCTAAGGCAGAGACACCTTATAGCAAATATCGAGCTATTGCAGATAATGTTACTGTGAATCTTTAGCACACTTATTAAAATGCATCAGATTAAAACAAAATTGATTTGCTTGCTGCCTATCTTCCTTCTAGATGGGGAACTCCAATTAAAATCAATAGGTTTGAAGCTTGTAAGCACAGTACTAAATTATTAACACCACGAGTTCTTTTAGAAAATTAACACTGATTGAAAAAGTGGAATTTTACATAGACTTACCTTTTCATTCTTAATGAGAAAGTGGCTGCAGTATATAATTTCCCTCCAACATTTTTCTCTTTAATCAAATCTATACTTTGAATGGATTTAATCAAATTGTATTTGCAAGGAGTTACCCAATGGACTCTTAGGACTAAGGAAAATTACCTCTTAGGTCTTACTGGTTTTAACATTCTATGATCCCAAGAAAATGACACTGATGGCATGATGGGTGTCAACAGCAAAGAATTTTAAGCCTGGCAAATACAAAGACTAGAGAAGAGATTCTAGAATACTCTAAAAGAATGGTCTGTAATATTTTCAACAATCCACTCTATAGTTCCTCAAAGTGAAAAATATCATCAGAGCATCTGTTTATGTGTGTGTGTATGGGTGCAGGGCTAAAAGAATAATGCTTTGTTATTTTTACGTCCTATCTACGTCCTTGAAGAATCTGAAGCAGTGCACTCATAAACAGTACATTCAGGAATCAAGTAAAGTGGGGTGTCTTTGTGGGTCATAGTTGTACCTGAAAACTTAAGGCAAGAAGAGCTACTACAAATGAACATAAAAGTTAGCTCTGAGCTCAGCACTGTGGTGCACCCAACATATATGAGAAATTAGCTTATGGGAAGAAATCTGTTACACTAACAAAACAGGGGCTGGATTTCAACATCCTCACTGAGGATTTTATTACCATTACTCCTTTCCCCTTGCATAGGGAATACCAGTTCATTTGCAAAAAGAAAAAAAAAAGGCCCTGATTATCACAGTATTTCCATTTCTCCAAAGAATTCCAGATTGGAGACCTCTTCTGCTTTTTGTTGTAAATTAGTTTCCTCTTGAAGTTTACCAACTTTTCCCAAACTGAAATCTCTCAACCCATCTCCATCCTTCCCTACACTCCACCGTTAAAAGCCTGCGTGAATATCCTAATCCCTATCCCTAAAGGTACAGATTCACCAGTTTGAACCCCCACTGACTGGTGCTGACACTGCTGATACCTGTTCATGTTACCAAAGCAAAACATTTGACAAATTCAATATTCAAAGAGAGGGGGGAAATGCCACCGACATAATGAGATACCACGAACTTGAGTTGAATCTTTTAATTTGTAACGAATATCATTATAAACATAAGGCTATTTACGTGTTCTTGACACAGCTGTGTCTGGGATATTTTATTAGTTAAAATCTATAGCCTTTGTTCATTCACCAATCAACAACACTGCGATTCTCCAAGAAAGAGAATCAACATCCAGTACCAAATTTCAACACATGTACAAAATCTGAATGTTTTTCCTCCCCAAAAATATGCTATATGGTCTCTTTAGGAATGTTAAAGTGTCATTTTATTTTAGAACTGGGAGGAACCCTTATAAAATATTTAGGTTTTTGATTTTATAACGAGTGATTTCCAGCTGGGGGCAGGGTGGGGAGGGACAATAAACAAACATATAACCTCAAGATGGAGACAAATGACAAAGTTCCTTAATTAGTTCTTGAATTGCCCCAGCCAAAATAAGCTTGATGAGCAATTCAAGGTAATTAAAATGCTTTGAACAGTGTGCTACCCAAAAAGATCTGTGATCTACAACTTGAGCTGACTTGTACCCTATCATTTTACAGCCCTAACCAGAGAGAAAGTACCACTCACCAAACAACTCCTCACTGCCCACCCCGAAAGGACCCATAAAACATTCTGAAAAACACAACCTTAGAAATCCCTTTGTCCTTTCTTGCCTTGGCGAATTTCTTTCCCTTCCTTTCCCTTCTTCCCACTCAGTCTTAAAGCCAGCTCAGCTACCCAGTGATGCCTTCCCTGACCATCCCAGCAGGTTGGCTTGACACATCATTCCTAGGAATTTCTGGACAGGCTAGGACGGAGTCACTGAAAGCTGTCAGCAGACAAGTGGAAAAATCAAGTCTGTGTCAGGTAGCTCCCTCATGTCTGCACCTAGCCCCGAGCCTACTTTGTGACAAAGGCTAGAGCGCCATGATAAAAGAAGAGATGATTGGGGCACCTGGGGGGCTCAGTGGGTTAAGGCCGCTGCCTTCGGCTCAGGTCATGGTCCTAGTGTCTTGGGATCGAGCCCCACGTCAGGCTCTCTGCTCAACAGGGAGCTTGCTTCCTCCTCTCTCTCTGCCTGCCTCTCTGCCTACTTGTGATCTGTCTGTCAAATAAATAAATAAATAAAAATCTTTTTAAAAAATTAAAAAAAAAAAAAAAAGAAGAGATGATGTCTGACACTTTCCGGGGGGTGGGAGGGAGCCCTCATAGATCTTCATGATTAACTGAATATGGAGATAAAAGAAATCAGCAGCAAATTACAAATAATGCCTGCTAGTCTTTTTCTCCCTTGATAATTCTGTGATTTACCAATATATGTTTTATGGCCAATAGCACCTCCCCCACTAAATGAAGTAGTTAAGCGGCATTTGGTAGAGCCTGATTATTTCATATGCTATGATCTAATAATTTTAATGCATTTTTGATTAAGTACTATTCTCCTTACTGCTGACAAACCTGAGACGTTAATTGTAGGGTGAAGGCACTCATTCAGTACAAGGAGGAAACAAATGTGATTATGTCTGACACTCAGCGCTCTATTCACTTTCTTCTCTAACAGATACCACCCTTTAATTTTAAAATAGTGATGAAAGCAATCAGTACCTTCTACGATGTTCCTATATGAAATTCTCCCACTTTTATTTTCTTGCTTTAGAAACTAAGAAAAATATTAAAATCTGTCTGTATATGTACACACATACATATAATTTGTATTAACATTACCAATACAACTTTCTACATAATTCAACCACGAAAATTTCTGCCTAGAAAACAAACAAAAATGTCTATCTATTTAGCATCACAGTAATGGGACCAATACATAAGTCAGTTACTTTCATAAAGAGCAACTTTCCTATTATCTTACTTATCCCTAATAATAACAACCTCCGAGCAAATGCTATAAAACGTTTCCTTTATTTAGATCCGCAATTTCAGTGTGATCCCATAACCTACGACAGCGGTCAGTGAACTATTCTGTAAAGGGCCAAACAGTAAATGTCTCAAGCTTTGTGGGCCAGGTACATTTTGTGGCCCCTGTCGCATATGCCTCTTCTCGTTTAATAACTCTTTAAAAACGTGAAAAAATATTTTTTAGCTTGGAGGCTACACACAAACAGGCTGCAGGCAGGGCTTGGCCCTTGGCTACAGTTCTCCGACAGCTGCTTTAAGGAATCCACTGGATGTATGTAATACATAAACTCTGCTCTAATAACATCTAGAATGGTATTAGCTTGAGAAAACATTAACTTAAATCCTTTTCTCGGCTTTGTGGTTCAGATGACAACCCTGGTTGAGAAAGGCTGCATTAGATTAACAAAGGTCCAAAAACACTACTGGAAGAAGATGATTGTTATTATTTTCAAAAGACACAGGCATTCAAAAATATTTAACACGGGGAAGTTAAAATCCAAAAGTTTCTAGAAACTTTTGTCCAAAGCATAAACCAAACACTACAGCCTCACTATAATTACACACAGAAGCAAAGTAATTATACATTAATTGCTTCAGTAGAAAATTAATTACATCTAATTCAAAATGTGTTTGGAACAGGTACCTGATCCCTTCCATATATACACAGTCATACATGCTTTAGGTTTGTAAACAATAACCTAGTCCAGCCTTCCGAGCAGAATCCCCCACATTCACAGTTTCAGATCTCGCTTTACATTCGAGGACAGGCATGTAGGCATGGTTTCATAGTATAAAGGAACAGAATAAACTACATTCCTCATTTTAGTAGCTAGGAGGAAATGATTTAGTGTCTTACCAGGAAAAAAAAATCATTAAATTCTCAAGCTCTGGAACCACTTGCCCATATTAAATAAAAATATTCTTTCATAATATACAGATCATCTTTCCAGTTAGAGGAGTTTTTAAAAAATCCTCTAAAACTGTGCTTCGTATTTCAATCAGGATTGTACTTACACCACTGCTGTGTGACACACTGCGCTCAAAAAAGACACACAAGAGAAATGAAAACACTCCTAGTTATACGGATGGGACTCTCCCAGAGAACCTTGGCATGTGGGTGAACCAGGGAACCTGGGGTGGGGGAGGTTGTAATCCCTGAGCAGACAACAATCTTCATTGGGTTTTTAGGTATGAGAACGTTTATACCTTTTAAACTCCTGAGAAGTTAAAAGCCAACAACAGAAACACATGGTATTCAGTACCGGTAAGTGTTCTTAGAAAAAAAGCAACTGGACTACATGCTGCTTAGAACTCTTCTCTTAGCCAAAATGTAAATCAAGTAGTGCTAAAAAGTCATTAAGCAAACTTATTTTAAAGTAAATCTGAGATGCCACTCAGCCTCGCCATGCTCCAAAGAACTGTTTTAATCATTCCCTGAAGGAGACTTTTAAGGCCAGCACCTACTGGAAAAGTAACAGTAATATTAAACCCAGTCATTTAGCCTTGTTCCCCGCCCCACCCAAATAACAGTCCAAATGAGCCAAATATAACCCAGTGATAATCTAGTGCTTTTCCTTGTTAATGAAAGGTATTCATTTTGCCTACAGAAGGAAAAAAGTAAAAGGCCACGCAAAACGACTCCAAGTGTCTAGAAACAATTTATTGGCCCAGTACACATGCCACCAAAATTGCACATCTTGAACAGAAAAGCAGCTGAACTCCCCATCCCTACGATGTCAGCTCTTCCCCCCCAGATCTTTCACAAGCTTTTTCCCGACCCAAATGACTCTTTACACACGGTCCCTTGCCACAGCAAATCAATTATATAAATGTAACTTTTATCACAGAAGTCATAAGCAACAAGAAAGAAATGAATGACTATTACCTCCCCAATTTCCTTTTCTGTTAGCTTTTTCTCCTCTCTGCAGAAAGTAGAGAAATTTCCCATTCTCAAAAACAGAGAGAGAGTTTGCAATCTTTAAAGCGAGAGGCTACTTTTTTCCCTTCCTTGGAAATACTGTCTTTCTCTTCTTCCAGAGTCCACACCTTTCCCCTCACCTATATTTTCTGTCTGCTCTTGAGGCAGCAGGAAGCCTCTGGTATTATGAAATTCTACCTTTCTCAAGCAGGGTTTGCACTGCAGCCTCCAAAACGATGCCTGAAACAGCAGATAGAGCCATAGCAACAGCGGTTAATAGTTTTTTTTTTTTTTTCCCTCCACTTGCCATTACCAGAAATCACAGTCCAAAAGGACGACCATGGAGTGTCACTTATGCTAAATCCTCGAAACTGATTCGTTATTTAACTAGTTAAATCCCACGTTTTCATTTTATGTGCCCTTTGGAAAGCTGTGACAGAGGAAAAAAGATCTTTCAGTGACAGCCACATTTTTCATGAACAGATAAATAGTTTTGTTTTTTGTTTTTTGTTTTTTTTTTTAAAAAGCAGCTCTCTGGGTACAAGATTTTATGGGTCCCTGAAACAGAATCCGATGTCCCATCTCCCCCGTTCCCTATCATCTCAGAATCTATAGTGTAAGGTACTTATAGCAATTTTAGCTTCAAAATAAGAGCTTACACACAATGATCACAAGTTTCTGTTAACCAGAAGTCATTTGCATACTACCCACATGCCTCTGATTTTACTCACAGGTAAACCAACTGGTATTTATTTATCCTAAGCAATTGCTTTGATGCAATGACGCCCTGTAAAACTATTCTATGGGAGAAATTAAGCAGAGAACTGAGAATCTTGATAAATATAATCCTTTGTAATGTTCAACTCAACCCCAATTCACTAAAACAGCTTAACACTGGTATTGGATTTCATTAAAAGTCACTTCCCATGATCTGTATCCTATATGGAACAGACTGCTGTGAGCTCAATTTCTTCAGGAATAATAATAGTTTAAGCAGTAAAGGCAGAAAGAAGAACTAGCCATGATAAAAATGTACTATGTGTTGCATCCTGATAACCCTGTTATATATTCAAAGGCACACATATACATACGTATTTACCTTAGAGTAAATATTTTGAAAGACGGTAAAGAATTCTATGTATTTTCTATCTAATAAAAATATTTAGCAAATCCATGGATATCATAATGTTACTGAGCACATAATTTTTACATGTCTTTTACTGAATTCCCCTTAACCACAGAACTTTTTTAATTCTTTAAAGAAATTGTTCTAAGTAATCTCTATACCCAACATGGGGCTCGAACTCACAACCCCTCAGATCAAGAGTCGCACATTCTACCAACTGAGCCAGCCAGGTGCCCCATACACAGACCCTCTTAAATGATATTGCCAAATAATAATTTCCTGCTTTTTGACCTTAGTGACCACCCTAACATTTATTCATTTTTTATTTCAACAATGCACTTTTCTACTTTTTTACGTTTTAAAATTTATTGCCTATTTTTTTTTCTTTTTTTAAAATTAACATATAATGTATTATTAGCCCCAGGGGTACAGATCTGTGAATCATCAGACTTACACACTTCACAGCACTCACCATAGCACATACCCTCTAAAAAGATTTTATTTATTTATATGGAAGAGCGGGGCGGACAAGGGGCAGAGGGAGAGGGACAAGCAGATTCCCTGCTGAGTGGGGAGTCTGAGGCAGGGCTCCATCCCAGGGCCCCGAGATTGTGACCTGAGTCGGAAGTCAGATGCTTAACCAACTGAGCCACCCGGGTACCCCACTTTTCTACCTCCTAAAAACAGTTATGTCTAAAATTTATATCGCTGATTAAAAATTCTATGGCAGGGGCGCCTGGGTGGCTCAGTGGGTTGAGCCTCTGCCTTCAGCTCAGGTGATGATCTCAGGGTCCTGGGATCGAGGCCCGCATCGGACTCTGCTCAGCGGGGAGCCTGCTTCCCCCTCTCTCTCTGCCTGCCTCTCTGCCTACTTGTAATCTCTGTCAAATAAATAAAATCTTTAAAAAAAAAATTCCATGGCAAACACTGAGCCTCATCTTCTTGAGAGCTGAAGTGTTATCAAACACAAAATATACTTTGTGCACAATACAAACTGTGAGTGCATATATACAATCCCTATCAATTTTCTTCAACAAAAGGTTAATCTACTACCCAGAACAATGAAAAAAATGGGTCACAAGAGTAACTAAGTATCCTGGAAAAGAGACGGTTAGCACATAAGAGGTAAGAAGTATAAGGTAAAAATTTCAGAATTTTTACACCCAAAGAAACTGAATTCCCTCAAGGGGGAGCAAGTTACCTAGGGACCCAAGGAATTTATCTTCATGATAATCATTGCTTTAAATGTGTTCAGAGGTATACTTCTGTACATGCTTTTGAACATGGTCATTGGGGGCAAATCTTTGATTCTGAAGGATAATTTTGTTTTTGTTGGTTTTGTGTTCATTTCAGAAATTGAAAAGTGATTTAGATCCAAGACCCGGGAATGAGGTGCACAATCAAGTTTGCTCACATTGTTTGGTGTTGGCAAACTCATTAAGCAGGCCCTATTTGCTTCTCTTATTTTCATTCCTAATCCTTTGTTTAAACTAAGCTCTGAGCTTCTCTACATGGTACCTGTTGGCAAATGGGAATATATTAATCTGACAGGTACAGAGAACAATTTAGAGAGCAATAGCTGGAACCAGAAAGGCCATTCAGGAATTGGTATTTCCTTAACGATTCAGAAGTAACTTCCTCTCCCCACCCCAGGAATTTACATATGTCAGCACAAGTTGGCTTTGGACTGTCATGACCACGAATGGGCATTTTTTGACATAATAGCAGCCCAGAGTTATTACATCCAGCAGGGTATTTTTGGGGAGGGGAGGGGGCAATACCAGGGTGGAAAAAAAAGGGGGATTCTGAACAATAAAAATTGATATGATGCATCAATATTCTTTTTTTAAAGATTTTATTTATTCATTTGAGAGAGAGATCACAAGTAGGCAGAGAGGCAGGCAGAGAAAGAGAGGAGGAAGCAGGCTCCCCGCTGAGCAGAGAGCCCGAGGAGGGGGGGCGGGATCCCAGAACCCTGGGACCATGACCTGAGCTGAAGGCAGAGGCTTTTAACCCACTGAGCCACCCAGGCGGCCCTGCATCAATATTCTTAAGAATATAAATCTTTGGGGGGGAAATATTGCCATTTGCTAGCATTTGGGAAACTGGCATTTTATTTCACTTCAGACAAGTTGCATTTTCACAACTGCAAGCATAAACAGGTTTCATGTTCTTGGGACGCCTGGGTGGCTCAGTTGGTTGAGCGGCTGCCTTCGGCTCAGGTCATGATCCCAGGGTCCTGGGATCGAGTCCCACATCGGGCTCCTTGCTCAGCAGGGAGCCCGCTTCTCCCTCTGCCTCTGCCTGTCTCTCTGTCTGCCTGTGCTCACTCTCTCTGACAAATAAATAAATAAAAAATCTTAAAAAAAAATAAAAAAAATAAATAAATAGGTTTCATGTTCTTGATAAATGTATGTGCATTTGAAGATAAGAGTACTGACTGAGTTTTCAAATCTACCTGGATCAAGGAAAACAGAAGTGATGGGTGACACTGAGATTTTGCCAAGTTGTAGCACTTCCAACACAAAGTTGCTTTCAGCTCCTCCCATCATGTTTCTCTCCTTTCCATACCAAATTACTCATCAAGGTCTGTTCGTCTTGAGTGGTGCTCAGAGTGGTCGCCAGATCAACGGAGCAACTAGGAATGCATTAGAAACGCAAACACACAGGCCCCAGTGCAGACCTACGGAATCAGAAATTCTGGCCATGGGGCCTGGCAGTCTAGCAAACCCTCCAGGTGGTTCTGATGCATGCTCAAGTGGGACCATCACTGCCCTAAATCAAACCCTTGCTAACGAAAGCCTGGGCTATTTCAACATCTGCTGATTATATCCAGCCTTCCCCCTCTCCAAACCATCCTGTTGGGTTGGAAGCTTAACACAACTTTCCAAAAACAAAGAACAAACGAAATAACCACTGCTTTCATCACTTCACTTTCTTGCTGAAAAAGTCCTTGTTGTAGACTGAGTTTAAAAACAAAACAAAACTGTCTCAGTCTGGCATTCAAGGCCTATCACAATTTGGCCCTAAGAGTTCATGCCAGTGGCACCTACCTCAAATCTGTGATGGGGGGAACCTGGTGCATTACCCCTTTGTACCTCTTCCCTTGCATTATCTCCTGTTCTCCTTTAATGGCATCCCATAAATGACCGTTCCCTTCCTTAGTCTGCTCTACCTTGGAATGCTCCTAAATCAGTTTCTATCCCATTTGTGATTCATCGCCACTGTTCCACATTGCCAGCTTTCTAAATGTGTAGGTGGCTAGTCTCTCCAGGTACAGCAAAAACTTCTCCAGGCCTGGGACTCTTTTTTATACTTTCTGTACCTCAAAGATAGGCTTCAAGTACCATGTCCTATGCAAAGTAGGCCTTCCAAACTTTGTTGCTGATAATTTTTGAACTTAAATCACACCCAGTTGTTTCATGACAACTAAGGGCGGAAAAACATTAAACCTGGATCACCAGTGTCCAACCTGGGAAAGTCTACTATGTTACCATTAACACATAGGAAAGCTCAGAGTTAAAAAGTTCGAACAAAGGATTTAAACTAAAACTACAGAAACAAACAGGACCCTAATTAATGAGCTTGCTAACTGTTCTTCCCATGGGGTCAGTAGCACTTTAAAAGCATATATTTGAAAAATGCTTCTTTCCCTGAGGCCGCCAGACACACTGACTGTAGTCTCCTTAACCACAAGAGGTCAAAGTTCTATTTTCTGTCACCATACTTAGTAGCATGTGTGCATGCTTTGCTGATTGGTTTCTTTTGTGTTTCTGCTCAGAGTGAAGGCAGGCAGCAGGAAATTGAGACCAGGGAGTCCAGAAACTTTCCCAGGTCTAGTGGGCAGTGACAGCGAGGAGGCAGAGGCTCTGGGAAGAAATAATGACTTTATGGTTTCTACTGGCTTGGCTTCCCCAAATTTTCTTGCCTTTATAACAACAACTTATGCCCCACCTGAGGATCTGTGTTGTCCATCCCTCCCCGTCACCCACTGCTGTGTTATTTATATGACACCGCATCAAGCAGTGAAGTCCTAGCTTAATATAACATACTGTAAAGTGATATGTTGCAAAGCCAAAGGTTTAATGGAAAGCTGGGGGGGAGGGGGATAAAACGGGCACTAACAGAGCAACTCAAAAATGCGTTTTCAAAGAAAAAATCTGGATGCGTCTAGATGTCCTTGAAGTATTTCCTCCACCTGCCAAAAATTCACTCCTAGGATTGTGTTACCAGGCACTACTGAAACCTGGTAGAGTAATTCACTAGCAGGCTTTGAAATTCCCCAACATATCTAGTGTGGTATGGATTTCAAATCCAGTAAAACTTCATTAAGTTGGTACTGGTGAGCTGCTTCTATAATTCAAAGCAACTGTTACTCTTCAGCTAGACACCCTATTGTTCTGTAACGAACAAACTGAAAATTCCAATGGTGGCTGATTTGAACACTACTTTTCTCTGTCCTTTGCATTTAAAATTGATAGGGTTTTACACCGATTTCTTTTCCCTACTTATTTTTTAAACAGGTGAGAGGAGGAGAGGGCAGAAAAACACCACAAGAACACACAATCTGTCACCAGGATCACAAAGAAAGACTGAAAAGTTTTTCTGTAAACATTTTTCATGAGAGAAAGACAAAAATATAATGTCTTCCATTTCCTCAGCAGCACATTTCGAAGTGACTTGACCAAAGAGTAGGAAAGTAGCCACTTAAAAAAAAAAGTATTTCTGGGCGCCTGGGTGGCTCAGATGGTTGAGCATCTGCCTTCAGCTCAGGTCATGAGCTCCAGGTCCAGGGATCGAGTCCTGTGCACTGAGCTCCCAGCTCAGACAGGAGTCTGCTTCTCCTCCTCCCTCCACCTCTCCCCGTGCTTGTGTTCTTTCCATTTCTCTCCCTCTCAAATGAATAAATAAAATCTTTAAAGATAGAGAGTATTTTCAACTCTTTCACCTAAAGCTGTCTGCAATTTTGCTTACGTTAGTTTCTCAGGAAGTATGAGCCACAATTCTGTTCTCATTTTGCTAGAAGAGCCGAAGCTATGCCATACCAATGACTAATCTGATATTTCAGGACACGGATCATTTTAATCCATGATGGTATGTATGATAAATGAAGGAAAAGAAAGGCCAGCAGGAGGGTATAGTCAGGGAAATGCTGGAACAAGTCCAGAACAGGCTGAGGGGGGTGTGTAGCTCCATCCCCAGTTAGGTAAATGCTGGTGACAGGTGGTGCGGAGACAGAGGCAGGAACATAGGAGAAGGACGGGATCAGGCTGCACTGGGTTTCCTGGCTTCTCTGAATGGGCATGTCAAGTAAACCGCCTGAATTACATGGGATCTGGGGGAGTGACATCAAAGAAGATGATGGGTAGAGCTGGCTAGCAATGTGTTTTGTTTTAAAATCCAAATGTAAAGGCATTTTCCAACTGGATAGCTCTTCCTAGCTCACAGGACTATTGAGAGGAATTAGTCAATATATATTTTTTTAAAGATTTTATTTATTTATTTGAGAGAGAGACAGAGTACAAGGAGAAGCAGAGGGAGAGGGAGCAGCAGACACCCCAATGAGCAGGGAGCCCGACACGGGGCTCTATCCCAGGACCCCAAGATCATGTTCTGGAGCTGAAGGCAGACACTTAACTGACTGAGCCACCCAGGAGCCCCAGATTAGTCAATATATTTTTTTAAATGTTTGATTTCACAAGAATTAATTCAAAGATGACCATGTAACACTGTAGTCTAAAATGGCAGATGACAAAATGAGAAACATACGTAAGATGAAGTCCAAATTTTAGTAGTGCCTATTTTATTGATTTTTGTTCTCTTAAAAGCAAAATTACCTCATGGCTTTCTTCCAGAGACATTTCTTTACATGTACCTGTGGTGAAAATTGTTTGGGTCTTAATGACAAGAAATGAAATGCAGTTTGCTGCTGTTAATTTTGTTCTCCTAATTCCATTTTCTAGCAACAAATAAAATGAATAAAACCATCACTCATTCAGAAGACACAGTTCAGTCAAAAACAACCATCAAGCTATCTGAAGTTCTACTACTGGATTTCCTTTTTTTATTTTTTAGACATTATTCCCTGTAAAATGTGAACATCCATGGGAGAGGTCATTCACTGAGCCATTAATCAAAAATACCTTAATATGAAATTTATCAGATTCTTTCTAATGTGACAGAGAAGCAAAACAATTTCTTTTATTTATTTGTTTGCCTTTTGAGGACGGTGGGGTGGGGAGAGGAACAGAGAGAAAAGACAAATGGTTAATTTCTCATAAAGACACAAATTTGTCTGCAATCAGCCTGAGTTACAAGAAAAGCAACGAGTCTCCTTTTTCGCTCAAAGGCCCTGGAAAGAGAAATGAGAATTTCCTTGTGTGGACAGCTGATTAGTTAGAAGTATAGGTTGTCAGACATGTTACATATAATGTCTTAAAATCATTTTAGTAAATATAAAAAGTCTACATCCTGTACACATAAATCAGCCTCCATGATCTGTAAGAATTCAAGCATTACACAATATACTCAAAGACACAGAATGGAAAAAAAGTTAGAAAAGTCTAGTCTATATGGGACTCATTAGCAAACACTTTTACATACAATTCATGCCTAGTGGCATAAATAAAAGTAAAATATAAATATAGTAAAGTATAATATAAATAAAGTATGAAAAAGTAAAATTCAAGAAATTTACAACCCCGTTTGGAAGACAAGTATGTTAGAGAAAATCTAAGGCAGTGTATGAATTAAGGACTGGACTGCCTACTACTGACAAGAGATATAATGGGTGCCTGGAAATACCAGAGATTTCTGTAGCCTGGACCACTCAGGCAAAGTTCACGGAAATAGTAAGTTTGCAGACCTTGAGAATCAGGTAGGATCTGGTCAGCCAGTAATTGCTAAAAGCTAAGTGGCATGGGGGAACAAAAGGGATTTCTTGCCGGGGAAATAGTGATAATGCAAAGTTTGCATCTGTAGACCAGAGCCAGATAACAGAAAAGTCTGGAAAGCTGAGCAGAAGACTTTGGGTATGGTACTGGTAGTGTGGGGAAGAGAAGAGGAAGACAGGATTTCAACAGAAAAATGTGAGTTATCAAGTAGGAGAGAGATAAGATAATGAGAGTGTTTTCATGTGATTAGTCTAGCATTGTTTTGCAGGATGAACAGCCCATATACATCATAACACCTTTTATAAAGGAGCTCGAAATATACCCCACAGATGATGGTTAATTCATCCTAATAACAGCTCATTGAAGCAAAGGAAATGCAGCTTTTATTATTCCCCATTGCGGAGATGATTTGCTCAAGGTCACTGAATAAACAAAAGGCAGAATAAAAAACACAGTATCATAATGTCCATAGGTTCCTAAGTACCAGTTAAATTATGTTCTCTTATTTTCTATGACTCAAGCAAGGGACGTACATGATGGACCTCTGTCCTCAAGTGCCATTTCCAGACCCTCATTAGTGTTCAAGACACGTATCTTACCATCCCCATTCCTGTTAGGCTCCCTCTAGCCCCTGGCCCTCTAACTCCACACCTTTCATCCACCTCCAGCTCTCCCAGCTAATAGTTGTTTCTGATTATTCTGTTCCAGTTGGTCTTAGCCATTATCATTAGCATATTCAACTTTTCTGTATCAACCACTCATCAATAAGGACAATGGTATGGCTTTATCAATCCAAGCCAATGCTTTCAAAACTCTTTCCACCTCAAACTGCAAAGCTCAACTTACACCTTCAGGTGTGAGGGAGGTAAGAACTACACATACTAGACTGTGGCACCAAGCTGAATTCCTCTCCAATTTTCTTCAAGATCAGAGTTAGTTAAAGGATTGCCCCCAGTTAACCCCTTCTTGGTGCTGACACATTTTCTCATCCTCCCATGCATCTTGAAGTCACCCCTCCTTTTCTTACAAGCTAGTCCCCCACTTATGCTTCCTGTCTTGTTGAGGGCCCACAACGGCCACATACTCTCTCTGGCATTAGCAACTTCTCCCTTCTTGGGGGCTCCTCTTCAGTTTCAAGTAAAGAGACTGGCATATAGTAAATGCTCAGTAAATGCCTGACGAATGACTAAAGCTCCAGATCTGTATCTTCAAATATTTTTTGGACATTTACAAAAAAGATTTATTTATCTATTGGGGGGAGGGGCAGAGGGAGAGGGAGGGGGGAGAGAACGTTTCAAGCAGACTCCCCGCTGAGTGTGGAGCCAGATGCGGGGTTCAGTCCCAGAACCCCAAGATCATGACCTGAACAGAAATCAAGAGTCGACTGCTTAACCAATTGAGCCACCCAGGTGCCCCGGGACATTTTTTTTTAAAAAACAGCCTTATTAAGGTATATTGTTGTACAAAAAAACTGTACATATTTAATGCATACAATTTGATGAGTTTGGACATAACATATACACCTGAGAAACCATCACCACAATCAAGGTAATAGACTACTGTTCCACATTTTCACTTCATCATCTCATTGTTACCTCAAACTTCCCAACTGTAGAACAGAAATCATTAACTTCCTACCAGACCTGGCTCTTCCTCTTGATTTTCCGATTTCTTTCATATATGTACTGTAACTCCCAGTTTCCCATATTCAACACCACAACACCTTTGATGCCTCCTTCTGTAATTAGCTAATTATTAAGTCTAGTAATCAAAGTACTTCACAGTACTGGGCATATGGAAAGCAATCACTCAATGCAAGGTCCACTGCCTCTGTACAGATTATGATCATCCCACTGAAACAGCCTCAGCAGATCCAACTGCCTCAAGACTCTCAAACCTCCATGTCATCAGTTCACCCCATCTTGGGATTTCTCTTTCTACATATAACTGTTCACTGAGCCTCCTTTACTTAGAGAAGTTTCACAGCCAGTCCAAAGGCCAGAGTCCTTCCTTAGCATTCAAGAACCACCATGATCTAGACCCAATCATGTTTTCCAATCTCAACTCTTATTATTCTAGAGGAATTCATCATAATCCAAATGATTTTATCTTGCTCTCAAAGATTGTGTGTGCATGCACACTTGTGAGGGGTGTGGTTTCCCTGTCTACATGCCTTTGCTCAGGGTACGTCCCTGCCTGGAAACACCCTCCCCAATATGGACCCCAATAATCCTTAGCGGTTAGTTTACCTTCTGTAAACCTTCAACTCCTCCAGTCAGTAAGTTCTATTCTAGAATAATTTTTATTATTTTATATTTCATGTACTAGATTTAACTCCTCAACATCGTAAGACCTTCAAGGGCTAGAGATCATGTAGTATAATTCTGTGTCCTTCCCAGAACCCAATAATGAGGTTCAGCAATGCAAGACAGTGTTTTCCATCTCTTAGATAAAAGTCTTTAATAAAGTGTTCATTAATTCTTAAACTTCATTTCCATTTCACATCTCAATTAATAACCACTTAAAAACTGTCCCACCTAGGGGTGTCTGAGTGGCTCAGGCAGTTAAGAATCTGACTGTTGATCTCAAGGTCATTGACTTCAAGCCCTACACTGGGCCCTACACTGGGCTCCACGCTGGGTGTGGAGAGGACTTAAAAACAAAGCAAAAAACCCCAAAACCAAAAACCAAAACCATACCACCTTTATCATACTTAAGGATAGATGAAGGCTACTTTAAAAATTCTTTAATAGAAACTTTAAAAAGCTTTCACAAGAGACCTAACATAAAGCATAACATAATACCACTGAGTACTCCAAGTCAACATTTAACTTTATTCTCCCACCTACAGTTTATGGAATATTTAACAACCAATTTAGAATACTTGCCTAATAAATACTAATGCAGGTTCTAAGGGAAAATATCTTAAACTTAAGTGTAACTTATAACTGAGAACTTCAAAGAAAAATATGTTTTAAATCATTAAAGAGTAAATATTTGAGTGGAAAGAAACAGGTTTATTGGTTTATTATTTTTTTTAAAAGTTGTGCTTTAAATATTTTTCAAGAGTTTAGCTCCTGGTATGGAAAATTCCTTTAGGTATACACTAACAAAGTAAGCACAAATTAAGTACAAAACAAATTCATACCCTCAACATTTGGTGTAATAGGGCAAAAATGTTCATTCCCACAATATTAAGAAACATCAACAATATGAGTTTGAATAACTAATTCATAAGGAAGAGTTTGAACTGGACCAAATCCTGGATTTTCTTTCGTCACTCCAAGTTTCTTTTCTATTTTAAACTAGTGGCAACAGAAATTTCTTTGTTCGAAAGTCAGGAATGCTGGAAGTCTTAAGTGATAGAACAGGTAGCTCGGCTTCTACTTCACGTCTCTCCTCAGGGGGAGAAAAACACTGCGGATAAAGTAATTTTGTTTTTATTTCTGGAAAAATCATTTTTTCCATCAATCTTCATAATTCTCTAAAATAAACTGTTAAAAAGTTATAGGCCGGTCAACCACTTCACCCTGACTTGTGGAAATACTATACATTAATTTCAAGAACACATGGCTTACTCAAGTTTTCTTACTACTCTAAGGGTTTAAAAGTTGCTCCTAAGTCTTGAACAAAAGTCCAGGAGAATTTTTCAAGCTCATGATATATTTCTGTTTCTCATCCGCAGTATTTGGGAACAAAAGAACAGTCAAAGTAGTCTAGGCTCAAGAGTCACACTGAATGCCATCAAATTTATTTTTAGGGTACTGTCCAATTTTAACAGTGGAAAACTTTTGTGTTGCTCAAATGCTTAAGAACTACATCTACAAATAAAGTAGAAATAAGCAGCTAAGAATTTACCATTTCATTACAATGGAGAAAGTGACAAGTATCCCTCTCTTCTTTGCTAATATGGAGATGATTGCCCTCCCCAAATAATGTGGGACAAAGTAACCACAACCTTGAGAAGGCGTACAGTGAACGGCAGAACTTGTAAATTAAAAGATGTAATTAACATTCTAAACTACCTTAATTAAGATTGTAAAATTCAAGAGATAGGGAACTCCGATAATTAAACAAAGCAGGGAGCATTAAGAAATACTGAACAGCACGCAGGTCCTAAACCATATAAATCAAATAAACACAAATCAAGTAAGGACCAGAAACCATTTTCTCCTTAGCACACAGAGTTCCCGAGAATCGCAAACTTGATGAACGCGAGGCACTCTCTGCGCTGACGCAGGCGCACACAATGGAGACAAGCATGGAGACCCCCAGAGACAAACTTTCCATCTGTACCGTTCTACTCTCCACGTAAAGGAAAGCAGAGCAGGGTGAGAAGTTTTTCGCACTTCTTCCACATCAGACGGGCAAAATTGGGAGTCAGTATTGCGAACGACTAATCTCTGGCTACAACCAAAGGCAGACTGAATGAATGGGGTGTGGGGCAGGGTGGATGGGGGAATGAGCGAGGCAGGGAGGGGGGTGGTCTCAGAAAAAAGTTTGAAGCATTCTGTAAAGCCTGAATGGATTAACCTTTTAAAAAGCCCCAATATTTCTCATTTCCCTTTTTCTTCCTCCCCCGCCCCCCCCCTCTTTTTATTAAATACACACCGACTTCCTGGGACTCAACACAGACATGCTCTATACTCAGCTAAAAGGCCTGGTGCTTAGTACACACGGGAGTCCTAGGATTGATGTATGTCCCACACAAATGGTCTTTTTGTGATAAAGTATTTTTAAAATTACTTTTTTGTGACCATGCATAAAATATGACCTATTGCTAAAAAAAAAAAAAGGATGAATTCTATGCATCAATTAGTAAATTGAGTCCCCAATCCACAGCACTTGATATTTAACTAGAAACATAAGGTGTCTATTTACTACTCTAAACGTGTTTTCTGAACTTGAAAAAGTCTGCTTTCACATTTTTAGAAGATAATGAGGGACTGAGGCTTTAGAGTTTCTAGTCTCTGATCTGTTCACAAGTGGGTTGTTTAGACTATCTAGCAAAGGAAAAAAAAGTGAATGCTTAAAAGTTAGTAGATCTGAATAACATTTAGTAGATAGCTTGAAATGAACCAATTTAAAAACCTAACCGCGTAAAAAGTGTAGGGACACATCGCTTATTTCTTCTTGAATAAAAATAAAAATATAACGGGGGGAGGGGTCTGGCTAAATCTGGAGTAAGGAGATGGGTCCCAATCATTAGTCCCTTGTCCAGGACAAAAAGCTTCCTTTAACCACATGCAACAGTCTCTTGTGGGAAAGGCCGGGGGTGGGGGTGGGGGGCTGGGGAGTCATCACCTTGGCCACTCTGACACAGGACCCTGCATTTCTCACGCCACACTATGGGCTGGGCCAGGTGGGGGGAGCGAGACAGAACTTCGTCCTTAAGAAGCAACAGCAAAAGGGGAAAAGAAGCCACCTCGCTCTTCGCTTTACGAACACAGGAAGAGCCCAATTCAACGCCGCCGCCACCGACACCCCCTTGTCTTGCTCCGCCCCAACTTGTGTGTGTGCGGGGGGGGGGCACGACTTGCGTTTTACCCCACAAATTCCGAAACACCTCCATCTCTCCCAGGTTAAGACCTCCCACCTCCACTCCCCAGCCGGACCAAGCTCTGCAGGCGCAGGTGTCTGGATCTGGCCTATTTTTATGCTCCCCCGCCCGCTCCCCCGTCCCCTCCCCCCGCACCTCGCCGCGCGCCGGGTCCCTCCCCGCCCTCCCCGCGCAGTGCACCAGCTAGCCTAAACGCCGGGAAACGCTTCGAGCCCTACTCCAGGGTCACCTGGCGCCTGCGCTCGGCCCTGCCTTCAGGAGAGTCCTCCGGCGGCCAGGGACCGCGCACGGGGCTCCGGGGCAGTCACGTGGTCGGCAGAGGCGGCCTGGGCTTCCTCACCTGCATCCCGGGAACTTGGACAGCCACCGGTGAGTGGGCCATGAAGGCGACGGCTGCTCCGCACTGCTCCTGCGGCGGCGGCGCCTGGGGCTCGGACTGGCTCCTCCTCCGGGGGTAGCTCGGCGGCCCTCCCAGGCTTTTCGACCGGGGCCTGGAAGGACACACAGAACTGGGGTGACGGGACTGGTGGCGCGTAGCCCCGGGCTGGGGGGGGTGGGCTGTTGGCGGCGCGGCTGCCCGGGACTCAGTCTACCTTTCTGGCGCCCGCCCGCCGCTGTTGCCGCCGCCTCCGCTGCCGCTCCTCCTCCCAAACCCGGGGCGCAGAGTGTGGCGGTGGCCGGGACCTGGGCTCGAGTGATGCCGCCCGACAGTGCCTCGCCGCTTTAGGAAGAGGAGGTGGAGGAGCCCCAGCAAGCCGCCCGCCCGCCGGGCCGGGAGGCGGTTGGGGGCGGTTCCGCCGTTGGCCCTGCCCCCGCCCTGCAGCCGGGCGGTGTCAGGAGCGCCGGGGCTCCTCGCGGTGCAGGGCTGTGGCTGGGCTCGCCGGCGGAGGGGCGGGCTCCCCCCGCGCACGCGGAGAGGAGAAGCCGGGGGCTGGGGGACCCGGCTCCCGGCTCGGCCTGGGAAGGGAATGGAGGAGTCTGGGTGACCCTGGGGGTAGGAGGGCGTCCCAGACGCGGCCACGTTGCAGGCAAGCGTTCGAAGCTGGGGCACACGCAGCTTCAGAGACGACTTGAGTTGAAAGTTGGGGAGTGTTGGAAGTCCCTCTAGGTTCCCCGATCTAGTCGAGGGTGGAGGCACGGAAAACCACCGAGTCGGTGGACCCCGACTCATTCCCGCAGTCGGGTCCCTGCCCCCCACGCCTCCGGGTGGGGCGGCGCCTCTGGAAGGATCCGTAGCCGCTTGCCCACGTTCTGGATTCCCCGTCCCCAGGCATGCTTCAGGTGACTTGAACCTGAGGCTACCCCTGCCTCTTGGGTTGTCAGTTCGTGGAAGGCGGCCAGACTGGGGCTTCTCTTCCCAAGTTTGCACGTGGAAGAGAGAAAGAGAGAGGGAAATTGGAAAACAGATCAACATCAACAGAAAATTAATGAGGATGACAGAGGCATGGTCATTAGCAGTACGCCTTACTGAACTCGACATATACGCAGACGTGGTTTCAGCAATTCCCTGCCTCTGCTCGCTCTTAAATTCCACTCCAGCAGGGAGAGGAGTCCTTTTGAGACTACCCTAATGATAATAACAGTAACAATGATAATAGTAACAATTACAGAAATCTCATCATGAAGGCTCCTTTGCGGACCAACAGGGGTTAATGACATTTAAAAATGTCATATCCAAGTGCCAATTTAAGACGAGGATGAAGTTCCTTACGTTGCAGGTTGTTATAGGTCTATACCCAACACAGTGTTGGGGCTCTAGTAGACACTCACTAAAAGTTTCTTTTGTTTTGTTGTTGTGGTGGTGGTTTTGGTGCTTTTGAATCTTTCTCAAAAGATAGCATCTTATTGTTGTCAATACAATTATTATTAATAGGTGTCATTTTCTTTGTGCCTGGACTGCCAAGGGCTAGATATGCGTTACCAGATTGAATCGTTTCAAGGGCCAACCACCAGTCTACTCTCTGTAAGTTTGGTATTTTTTAGATCATTCAGTATTTAGGTGTGCTCTCTCTCTCGCTCTCTCTCTCTCTCTGACTTCTTTCCCTTAGCATAATGCCCTCGAAGTCCATCCATATTGTCACAAATGGCAGGATTTCCTTCCTTTTCAAGGTTGAATAATATTCCATTGCATGTAGAGCCATCACATTTCATTATCCATTCAGATGATAAAGGATATAATTGTATTCTCCTTACTCCTAGTTCCCCATGTCCAGGCCCTCACAACTTCTAACCTGATGATAGGCCCCAATCCACTCTCCATTTTCCACCAGCCCAGCTCACACTTAACAATGCCAGCCTGGCCAGAAATCTGTAGTGCCACCTAAACTTTAATGTCCTTATAGGTTCCCTAGAATTCTCGGGGCACCGCGGGGTGGCTCAGTTGGTTAAGCATCTGCCTGTGTGGCTCAGTCACTAGGCGTCTGCCTCGGACTTAGGTCATGATCCCAGGGTCCTGGGATCGAGCTCCTGCATCCTGCTCCCTGCTCAGCAGAGAGTCTGCTTCTCTCTCTCCCTCCGCCTCACCCCCAGCTTGTGCTCTCTCTCTCTCTGTCTCAAATAAATAAATACAATATTTTTTTAAAAGATTGTATTTATTTATTTACTTATCTCTGTCTCAAATAAATAAATAAAATCTTTTTTTTAAAGATTTTATTTATTTATTTGAGACAGATAGAGATCACAAGTAGGCAGAGGCAGGCAGAGAGAGAGAGAGAGGAGGAGGAGGCAGGCTCCCTGCTGAGCAGAGAGCCGAATGTGGGGCTCGATGCCAGGACCCTGGAATCATGACCTGAGCTGAAGGCAGAGGCTTTAACCCACTGAGCCACCCAGGCGCCCCTAAATAAATAAAATCTTAAAGAAAAAAAAAAGTTCTCTAGGATTCTTTTTAAAGTGCAGAGTTTGATTTAGCACGTCTGGAATGGGCCCAAGATTCTGCATTGCTAACTGTTTCCCAAGTGGTGCCAATACTGGTGATTCTCAGGTGATGCTTTGAGTACCAACGGTCTAAATCTCAAGTCCCAGCCCCACTGAACCTTCCTCATTGTTCCACATCCTCCTTCGATACTCCTCCTCTTGCATATTGGTGGAAGTAGTGCTCAACATTGTAGTTCTTTCTTCTTATTTCATGGATTTTATTTGTTCGGTCTGCCCAACAAGATGATGAACTCCCTGAGGCCAGAGATCCAGCTTCTCTTACCTAGAAATTATTCAGGTAGAACGTCAGCTTTCTGAGGGCAAGATTTTTGTCTGGATTGTTCCGTGCTGTATCCTCAGAGCCTAGAAGAGTGTGTGGCACATAATAAGCCCTCAGGAGATATTTGTTGAATGAATGAGTGATGAATGAATGAATGAATTACTCCTTTGAATTGCTCACTGAGGTTAGTATAGTGCTAGGCTAGTAATGAGTACACTGTATTTTTAATTGATGCTTGGCTAACCTCCTGGTCACTGCTCTTGTTGAATCTTAATTTCTTAATTAAGATTAATTAATTAATTAATTAATCTTAATTAATTTCCCAACTGCCTAAGAGTGAGTTGTGTAATTTTAATAAATAAGTGAATTACACCTATCTGAGAAGTGACTTTCCCTGACGTCCTTCTGAGCCAGACTGTGGAAGACTGAATGCTAAATTTTGAGACCTGAACTATGAGACATTTCCTTAAAAACACTGCTTTTGAAATCTTAGTAAACTTTCCGACCCTTATTTAGGTCCACTGCTATTAAATAAATTATCTGTTGTCGTAATTATACTTGATCGTGATCACTTGAGTTGTGACATGGAGTTCCTTGTGGTTTGGTTATGCTTTTTCATATATATGTATATATATTTCTTAATTCAAAGATTTTATTTATTTGAGAGCGAATAAGATAGAGAGCACGAGGGGGAAGGTCAGAGGAAGAAATAGACCCCTTGCTGAGCAGGGAGCCCGATGCAGGACTCAATCCTGGGACTCCAGGATCATGACCTGAGCTGAAGGCAGTCACTCAACCAACTGAGCCACCCAGGTGCCCTATATTTCTTAATTTAAATAAAATGACAAGAAATTCGTGTGTGCTTTTGTTACCCCCCACCAAAAAGGACACTTGAATACTTTACTTCAAAATGTCAGCTGAGAGTCCAATGATAAGTTACCATGTATTCCCACAACTCGATGGAAGAAGTTCCTTGAGGGGAGACACCACATCGTATGCTCTTTGGTAGCCCCATAGAATGCAAGATTGTGCCTCAGATTGGATTTGCTACCTGCTTGTTCGTTGGGACCTGAGTGGCTATGAATACTTAATAACTATATAAATAAAGTAAGATCATATACAGATTAAGCAAAGTCAGTGAAGTTAGACATTGTCTTTGAGCCCACCAAAACTTAATAATTTAAATTTACAATCTGTGGTTTCAATGTCCTGACATGTGTCATACCCTCAATATTAAGTGTTTAACTTTACCCATGTTTATAAATATTTACTGAGTGAATTGGTTCATGGCTACGGCATAGGGAGATAGAAATGGCCAGACAAACTTTGATGTAGGCAGTGGTGAGGTAATGATGTATTAGGGCTCTCGTTCTCAACCAGGGGCAGTTTTGCCTGTTGCAGATGTTTTGGTTGTCCCCAATGGGGAAGAAAGGATACCATCGGGAGTGAGTAAAGGCCAGGGATGCTGCTACCCATACTCCAGTGGGCAAGACAGCCCTCACAACAAGGGACTGCCCAGCCCGAAATGTCAATGGTGCCAAGCTTTGAGAAACCATGCTCTGTACTCTTTGCATTAAGGGTTACTAACCAAGAAACAGACTTGGGAAACACTCTTCCCAGAGCATTTCAGTTCAGTGTGGTGGCTGGGGCAGAAAACAAAAACAAAAGCCCCCAAAACAGCCCGAAAAGCCACCACCAACAAAAAAGACTCCAAAAGAGATTGGGCCCCATCAAGGGAGAGTACTGGAAACAAAGCAGTTATTTTTATGTTACCTTTGTATGAAAACATAGATCATCATCCCCCAAAGAGTGAATACTACCTAGTAAAAAGTAATATTGAACAGAGAATAACTTTAAGAAAAATTTAACGATTGACTTAAAAATATTTAATCATGGAGGCACTTGGGTGGCTCAGAGGGTTAAACCTCTGCCTTTGGCCCAGGTCATGATCTCAGGGTCCTGGGATCAGGTCCCACATCGGGCTCTCTGCACAGCGGGGAGCCTGCTTCCCTCCTCTCTCTCTGCCTGCCTCTCTGCCTACTTGTGATCTCTGTCAAATAAATAAATAAATAAAGTCTTAAAAAAATAATAAAGTGGGAACCACGTATTAAAAAAATATTTAATCATGGAGCAGATTGTAGTGCACTAGGTGTTACCTAGGAACCTTCAAATATATGACTTTGTTGAGGTAAATTTGACCTCTTACTCCACTTGACAAAATTTAGAGGTAGGGTTTCACATTTGGGACTTCTAACAATTTGAGCCTTACTTAAGAACTACATCGAAATGTATGATGTGCGTCAATGTAAGAAGCGCAAGGAGGAGTGATTCAGTTATCTGAATTTCTTTCAATTATCCAAATATTGGGAATGAAAGGGAATTATTTCGGTAATTCCAGAAGCTCACCGTCCAGTGGTAGAAAGATTTGGATTCAAGCTGCTAGACTCCGTACTGATATTTGGAAGGATGATGGCCAAGGGTCCCTTTTTTAAAATACGTAAAAGCATATGTGATGCCTCCAGTCTCCTCTTTACTGTCTGTGGGCATCAGATTGGAAACCATGACATAACAGTTCTTGTAGATGTTACAGCCTCGCTATTGTTCCAGCAAAGTATCCGGAGAAAAGCCTAGAGAATCAGTTCTCGGTCAAGGAGCGTTAAGCCTTTGGGGGCTTGCACGGGACTCTACCCCAGTATCATTTATAACAAACACTAGTGTCTGGGACCCAGCCCGGCCGAATTGTCTTGCTAGCTTTACTTCCTGATGCTACTGAGGGGAGTAGAGCCACAGAGGAGGTGGGTGGAGGCAGATGCTGCTTCCGTGGTTTCCTGCTTGTAATATCTCTTTACATGTACGTGCACTCACTTCGAAATATTTGCATTTAGGTACCGAAAGAATTGAGCTCATTACCTCCTGCCCTCACTGATGAGTTAGAGGGCCGAGAGAGGTAAGTGCGGCCCAGACAATGTCATTCCCATGTCGAGGTAGGAGTCAAAAGATGGAACGATAAGAGGTTTCTTCCTGGTTCCAGTTGTGCTGGGTGCTGGAATTCTCACACAATTCCCCCGGGGATCTTTATGGGCCTTGGACCTGAGGCAAAGGCCCTCAGAACCCAGCATGCCCTCACTCCCAGCCTCCTTGGGGGTGACAGAGACGCTGCTTGCCGCACCAGTCATCCCACAATGAGAGTTTTGTGGTGCCACTGGGAACATGAAGACTGGGGAGTTTCTTAGGAGAGAGTCTTTGGGAGACTGGGCTCTTTGTAATGGAGTCAGGTAACTGCTCTGTGCACTTCAGATGCAGGTTTTAGCCACAGGAGAACCCTTCATGTGTTACCGTGAAACGATGCTGAACAACCAATCGGGGTGATACTTTCCCCTCTGAGTTAACTTCTTAGGATGGATTGAATTGACCCCTTGTTCTTGAATTTGGAGGCGCCTCAAGAAAACAGTTCTAGTCAAAGGTGGCAGTTAAAAACAGGAAAAAAAAACTGGCAGTTGAGACCAAGTAGGAAGTGACTATGCCATCAGCTCTCACTGAGGAAAAGGAAGTTGTCGCCAGGACCTCTAAGAAAGGCAGTTGTGTAAAATTACCACCCTTCAACTTGCTCGGTGAGGTTCTGTCACCCTGTGGTAAAAGCTCCCATAGTTTTGTTACTGCTGTTCTCAAGAGGACATGAACAGAGCCGGGGAATAACAGGCAGCCCTTGCAGGACTATTATCAGGGACTACCAGAAGTTTCTGGGGGCAGAAACTCAATATTGTAGACAAGCAAAGCTTCCATCCTACTCATTGTTTCTTTCCTGTGCCAAATTGAAAGTTGAAGATTAGTAAAAAGTCAGTATGTTATCCCATGAGGCCCACCACAGGGTCCAACTGTAGACTGTAATGGGGTTTTTGCTGAGAAATAGAAGACAGGATGTCTTTTTATGTTTGCATTTGGGCTCCAGAGCCAGCCGAGGCCACACCACCCTTCCCTTTTTCCTTTTCTTTCTCCTCTTTCTCACATTATCTCTTGGGCACAGTGCTAGGAACTGTGCTAAGTGCTGAGAATACAAAGAAATGCAAGGAGTTTGCTTTCTTGCAGGAGAACACCATAAAAAACAAGGAGCACTCAAAGTGATACATGATTATAATAACACTACATTTTAATGTTATGGCAGTAGGCACCAGAGAGAAGTACATTTGACCTGTGTAGATCCTGGAAGGCTTCACAAAAAAGGTGACATTTGAACTAAGCCTTGAAAAATGGCCAGGACAAGCCTTGGGGAGAGGGAGTAGAGAGAACATTCCAGATAGAAAGAATAGCACAAACAAATGCCTAAGCCGGGCATGCGTATCCCCCATCACCTGATGATCTAGTTAAAATCTACATACTCCGCTCCATTTGTAGAGATTCTGGTTTTGTAGATCTGAGGTGGAGAAAGGGCTTGTGTATTTTATTAACAAAACAAAACAAAACACAAAAAAAGAGCCGGGGGGTGCTCCTGAGTGATTCAGTAAGTTGAGTGTATAACTCTTGGTTTCAGCTCAGGCCATGATCTCAGGGGTTGTGGGATGGAGCCCCATGACGATTCTGCTTGACAGGATCTCTCCCTCTGCCCCTCCCCCCCCAATAAATAAATAAATCTTAAAAAAAAATTCCTTGGGCTGGGGCGCCTGGGTGGCTCAGTGGTTTAGGCCTCTGCCTTCGGCTCAGGTCGTGATCTTGGGGTCCTGGGATCGAGCCCCGCATCGGGCTCTCTGCTTCCCCCTCTCTCTGCCTGCTTCTCTGCCTACTTGTGATCTCTCTCTCTGTGGAATAAATAAATGAAATCTTTAAAAAAAATTCCTTGGGTGATTATGCTGTGTCCTCTTGGTTGTGAATCATTAGCTTACAGAAATGACAAGCTTTCTTTGAGGACTAGCTGGTAGTTTGGTTTAACAGGCAAAAATACAGAGTACATGAAGCATCCTAGTAATGAGGTTGGAAGGGGAAGTGAGGGGCAGACAGTGAGCCTTGTGTGCCATGCTAAAGACTTTGGACTTGATCCTGTAAGCTCCTAGGGGTACTGAGTGGTTTTAAGGAAGAGAGGAATTTGCTCCAGATTTGAATGTTCAAAAAGCAAAAACAAAACGCCCCTCTGGTTAGTACATAAAGGATAGATTCGATATGGGAGAGAGTGGAAGCAGAGGGACCTATTAAGAGGCCATTAGGAGGCCATTGTAATCGTACAGAGGAAGGACTGGGTTAAATTTATGGCTATGAGGATGAAGAGCAGGGGATAAATTCCAGAAACAATTTGGGGGTGGAATCAACAGCATTCAATTGATTGCAAGTGGCCAGGACCAGAGGGAGAGGTTTAAAAAATAAATAAATAAAATGTCAGAGACATCTAGCTTAGGGAAGTGGGTAAATGTTGATTCCTGGAGCTGGGCCAGGGAATACGGGAGGAGGACCAGGTTTGGGGAGAAGATAAGGAGTTCAGTTTGGGTGCGCTGAGTTCGAAGTGCCTGTGTGATATCCAAGCGTGGATGTCCAGAAGCTGGTTAAAAATAACAAGAGGTCAGATTGCAAATATAGATCGAGAATTGCAGAGAAGAATCCTTTGTAACCTGATGGCAAGTTTTCAATAAGGGACATAAAAAATAGAAGCCAAGTTGGAATCATTCACTTCCTATTTAGAGAGTCACTTCTTGAATAATTGTCCCATGTTTTGGTCCAGTGAGATGCTGCCTGTGCCAACTGACATCAGATCTATCTGCAGAAAGCATACCATTTTCTTCAAAGCAGTGGTTATTAATCTCATCTCTATAAGATTATGCTACTAAATATTTCTGCTGTGTCCCTGCATACATAGATAGCCCTTTGAATGCATGATAATGACAGCTAAGAAAAGAGTGGAGTAAAGGACAGGAGTCACGTGAAGAGATCTGAATGCTACGTTGCCAGGTTTTCTGGGACAGTTTTCTTGCATGCAACTGTAAAACAGATTATTGTGCACCAGAGCAGTTTGTATTAGATTTCTCCTCCTACACTCAAAAGAAAATGAGGTGGGAGATGACATGCATGCCTCGTTTCATGAAGCCAAGTTAGTGTCTTCTACAGTGGAAAGAAAAACAGGAAGAATTTATTGCAATCTAAAGCGCAGATTACTGGCAAAGCCATGTTATTTGCCTGCTGTGAAAGTGCACAGCAACTTTAGTTAATATTTCTTCAATTTTTCAGAATCATTCATACTATTCTGGTTCTTCCATTCTTTCTGTGCTATTGACCTTTTGTGAAACTTCACACATCCCTGTAGTTTACCATATGTGAAGGTAAGCATTCAAGTGGCTAAATGCCAACTTGAAATTAACATAGATAAATCATGCTTTTCATATAAATTGGGAAAATAGCGGTAGACATTTACAATCTGAAATCATGAAAGCAGATACAAATAGATTATATTCTAAATGTTTTGTACAATGCATTTTATTATGTGTTTGGGTTTTTCTCAGGTGTTACAAGAAAGTGAAACATACCAGCTCTTAAATTTTAATGTTAATTTTGCATCTGACAATATACAGATTCCTGCTATGCAAATACAAACAACTGGGTGCTTAGTATGTTGTGAAGGATGGATTTAATTCATGAAATATATACCCAAAAAATATTTTCTTATTTTTTTTCCAGAGTCTCAAAACATAAAAAGGTTATTGCTGTTTGGAAAGGTCGTTTATATGAACAATAACAGAAGAAACAGTGTCTTGGTTGTAAAATGCTGAGTTATTGAATAGGCTTCCTAGTAAAAAAAGTAAGGTGTTCGATGTGAGTATGCATCACAATACACTTCAGTATTGCTCTTCCACTCTGGTTCTGCATCTAGTAAATGAGATATAAAGTTATTCTTTCATTGCCCTTTTTAAAGCAGGAGCCCAAGCCCAACTTGTATTAAGGTAACTAGAAAATTAGGTAATTATAAGAGCTATCATTCATGTAATGCTTGCTCTGTGTCAGGCATGGTTCCAATTTACATATATTTCCATGTCATTCTCACAACGCCATGGGCTTGGTACTACAATTGTAGCATCATTCCCATTTTATAGTGACAAAACTGAGGCACAGAGAGATGAAGTAACTCATCCACGGTAGGAGTGCCAGATAAAATACAGGTTGCCCAGTCAAACTTGAATTTTATCTTATTTTATTTAAAAGATTTTATTTATTTATTGAACAGAGGGAGCACAATCAGGGGGAGCAGCAGAGGGAGAGGGAGAAGCAGGCTCCCTGCTGAGCAGGGAGCCCAGTGCGGGGCTTGATCCCTCGACCTTGGGATCATGACCTGAGCCGAAGGCAGATGCCCGACTAACTGAGCCACCCAGGCTCCCCCTAAACTTGAATTTTAGATAAGTAATGAATAATCCTGCATGAGACATACTTATACTGAAAAACATCATTTATCTAAAATTCAAATTTAACTGGCCATCCCATATTTTTACTTGCTCTGTCTGACAACTCTTCAGGCCAAGGTCATATAGTTCTTAATGGGTAGAGCTGGCATTTGAACCAAGGGACTGTGACATCAGAATTTATGCTTTTAACCACTATGCTTCTACTGATTATAAGAAATGGGGGGTAGAGAGCTTCATTTTCTCTGTGTGGAATATTGAAAAAAATCATGACTAATGAATATATCATGGGCGAGATCACAGGTCTACAAGTTTGAATTTCTTTTAATTTACTCTGATTGTTGATATCATTTGGGCACAGCCTTTTTAATGGGAATTTTTGTTCTAAACGTGGTAAGATCTATAACATTTTGAACGAATTTTTCCTTCCATGCTCTCCAGTAGGAGAGGTTAAAAAAAAAAGTGTGCTTCACTACAACGAATGGAATTAACTGATAAGTACTGTTGTTCAAAACCCATTTTTCTTCCTTCACAAAGCAGCTTTATGTTGTTTACAAAGAGTAAGGGCTTTCTAAAAGAAAAATATAGGATAATTTACTCACACCATTTTCTCCTTTTCTTTTTTTAAATTTTATTTATTTATTTATGAGAGAGAGAGATGAGAGAGAGAGAGAGAGAGAGCGCACGCTCGGGCAAGAAGGAGGAGCCGCAGGCAGAGGCAGAGAGAGAAGCAGGCTCCCTGCTGAGCATTGAGCCAGATGCAGGATCTACCAAGCTGGCAGGGATCCTGACCTGAGCCGAAGGCGAATGCTTAACCGACTGAGCCACCTAGGTGTCCCACCATTTTCTTCCTACTTTGAAAGTTTTACTCTACAACAGAGTAAGTGGCATCTACTTTTTGAAAGGTAGTACAATTTAATGGGGGAAAGATAAACATGGGCTTTGGAGCACAGACCTTATTAACTTTGTGAACTTGATGTCTGAGCCTCCCTTTCTTCATCTGCAAAATGGGAGTTATTAATCCTTCTTTCGAATGCTGACAGGATTAAATGAGATGATGAACATAAACTGCTTTACAGAACTGACGGCCCATGAATAGCGGTGCTTCTGCTCCCCTGTCCATTTGCCTGTTCCTCAGAGCCTCCACTGTGCTCAGCAACCCCCATGAATCTTTGAAAATCTAATGCTTATGTACAAAAGTGTCTTCACTCACTCAGAAGTTACATAGCAATCAGTGGTTGAGTCAGCTGGAATCCAGTGCCTAAAAGGTTTTCATTCATTCCATGATTTTTTTTGAACCCCTAAAATGTTTAGGTTATAACAAAAAATTACAGTGTGATTTTTTTTAAGATTTTATTTATTTATTTAGAGAGACCCAGAGAGACAGAGAGAGACCAAGAACACAAGCTGGGGGAGGGGCAGAGGGAATTGGAGAGAATCTCAAGCAGACTCCAGTGCCCAGTGAGGGTCTCCATTCCAAAACCAAGAGATCCTGACCTGAGCCAAAATCAAGAGTCTGTCGCTCAACCGACTGAGCCACCCAGGCGCCCCTACAGTGTGATTTCTGCCCTTAGAGATTAATTGCAAGGATTTTTAGGGTGTTTTTTTTCCTTTAATGATGAGAATATTCTTCGAGTTTCAGGTTAGGGTTTATATACTTTAGTCTCATGGGGACATTCACCATGGACATCTCTGACGGACACAGAGGGGCATAAAAAGAGATGGCAAGGGCAGGGAAATTATGTCATCAACTCATTTTCCTGTGTATACATGCATGCATGTGTATATGCATTGGAGCAAGGGGGTGATATATAATGAGGGGAAAATACAAAAATAAGTGCAGTTAGGGTCAAATACAAAGTCACCATCAGGAAACCACTAACACTGCTGCTGAAAACAATCAGTTCTGCAAGGTGGTAGAGAGAGGGTGTGCTTATTAAGAACATGGACTTGTGGAGGTGTGCCTGAATGGTGCAGTCAGTTAAGCCACGGACTCTCGGTTTTGGCTCCAGTTGTGAGATCGAGCCCCGGCTGTGATCGAGCCCCAAACATATTAGTGTGAGCCAAAGTAAGAATTTTTACTCAAATTGTTAAGAGACCAAGAAATGGAAAATGCATTTGGCAGAAGTTTTTTAGGCCTCAGTTTCCTCATTGTAAAAGGAAGAGAATTGGGCCATCTGTAAGGTTCTTTCCAGTACTGACATTTCATGATTATATTTTTAAAAAATTCTTAAAAAGCAAAATCTGGAACTCTCTGAACAATTATTTTACAGGCAAATAATAAATCTAAAGTCAAAGTCAAACATGACCTTTCAGAAAGAAGGCAGCAGGGTTTCTGTGAGGGGAAAATCATGTCTGACTAATCTATTAGCACTCCTCAAGAGAGTAAATAACGTATGGATGAGGAGGAACAGGGGATAGAATTTACACAGACTTAAAAAAAAACAACCCTTGACAAGCTTCCTTACTGTGGACTTTTTTGTTGTTAAATGAGTCCCTGTGGGATCCGGGGAAACATTTTGTCATGGAAGGCGAACGAACTTACAGAATGAAATGGAGGGTAAGAGGGACGCCTGGGTGGCTCAGTTGGCTAAGCACCTGCCTTCAGCTCAGGTCATGATCCCGGGGTTCTGGGATTGAGTCCCGAGTCAGGGTCCCCGCTTAGCAAGGAACATGCTTCTCCCTCTGCCTGCCACTCCCCCTGCTTGTGCTCATGCTCGTGCTCCCTCTCTGTCTCTGACAAATAAATAAAAACCTTCAAAAAGAAAAAGAAAAGAAATGGAGGGTAAGAAAAATGGGTGCTTCTGTGGATGGAGAAGTGTCAACATTAAATCCTATGGTCCCAGACTTATTTAAGTGTTAGAGGTGGTATAAAATAAGGTGTACACAGTGGTATTTCTTTTTTTTTTAAAGATTTTATTTATTTATTTGACAGAAAGAGATCACAAGTAGACAGAGAGGCAGGCAGAGAGAGAAAGAGAGGGAAGCAGGCTCCTTGCTGAGCAGAGAGCCCGATGCGGGGCTCAATCCCAGGACCCTGAGATCATGACCTGAGCCGAAGGCAGCAGCTTAACCCACTGAGCCACCCAGGTGCCCTCACAGTGGTATTTCTGTGTTTGTAACTGGCACTAAGCTCTTCTCAGTAGTGAAATGCCAAGCCGACATAGAATAAATGGCAAGAAAGTCTCTCAGAATTGGGGGCGTGGGGGGATGCCTGGGTGGCTCAGTGGGTTAAGCCTCTGCCTTTGGCTCAGGTTGTGGTCTCGGGGTCCTGGAATCAAGCCCTGCATCAGGCTGTCTGCTCAGCGGGGGGCCTGCTCCCCGCCCCCCCCCCGCCTGCTCCCCCACTCCCCGCCTGCCTGTCTCTCTGCCTAGTTGTGATCTCTGTCAAATAAATAAATGAAATTTTTTTTAAAAAAAGGATTTGGGGACTGGGAAAAAATGAACAATTATCTTAGCAAGGTAAAGCGTCTATGGAAAAAAAAAGAAACCCTAACTGTATCATACAAATGATAAGATTGTTGTCATTTTTGGCTCAGGAAAGAAATCTAGGAGTCGCAGATATTTCTGGAACAATTTCAGCTCACTGCACCATTTTGGCCAGAAAGGTCAACAAATTCTGTGCGTCCATAGAAAACAGATTAGAAACAGAATGATATATTATCCTGTTTTTGGAAAAAAAAAAATTAAGAACCTGGGGCAGGAACACAATGTTTAATTCAAGAAAGGCAAAACAGAACCCGAGATGGTATAGAGATGGGCAGGCAGGACAATGGAATGAGAAGACTCAAAGTATTAGGAGTTTTTAACCCAAAAAATTAAAGATTTGAGGCAATGGCCAAAGTCCATACTAATATTGGCACTACTAATAATAACTGCTTATTTAGTGCTTCCTCTGTGACTTGACATGTCCTGAATCATTCAGTACCTATTACCCCTATGAGATGAGTCCCCCTATTATCCACACTATAAAAGCATCACGAAGAGTATGTACAGAGTAAATAATGATCAAAGCTGTTTACTGGCTAGAACTCGAAAGAATCAAGTTCGAGACAAACAAAAGTGAGACTCCATGGGGTGGGCAGTAAAACCTACGGAACTCAACACCTCAAGCAACAAGTTGAGGTGAAACACATTCAGGAAGGATTTAGGCTATATTTGTAGAAGAGAAAACCATGATAGCTTACTAAGAGAATCTTGTGAAATGTCTTTAACCTTTGAGGTTGTCATTAAGGAGGCCAACCACACCCTTTCCACTCATACTGCCAACATGTCTCTGAGTCCTCCTATAAAAATTTGGGGCTGGATAGGCCAAAAATTTGGTAAAGTGTGGCTTTTCTTTTTTAATTATGGAGGAATAGCATGTAAATTCCTTGTATTTCAAGATGGTTGTACTTTATCCTATGCTTGAGCCTGTTGTTTTCATTGATAGCCTAATGTGCATGGAATCTTACTGAAAGCAAAGCTTTCCCATGTAGAAATGGAATCTAAAAAACAATTACTTGCAGAAGAATAATTTGCTGCAAAGAGAGTAGGTGGAGAGTTTTCCTTTAACACCATTCTCTGGCCAGCATTTATCTGGGGCATTTCATGCCCATATTTCTTTAAGAAATTCCATTTCAGAGAAAATAGATTTTACGTAGGGAAAAACAGAAAAATAGCTTAAAAGAGTATCCCTGTATAAAAACCCTCCCGTAAGGGCGCTTGGTTGGCTCTGTCAGAGGAGTGGGCAACTCTTGATCTCGGGGTTGGGAGTTCAAGCCCAATGTTGGGTGTAGAGATTACTTAACAACAACAACAACAACAACAACAAACCCTCGCGTTAAAACTACACAGTATCTTCTCTGTCACATCAGTGCTCAAAAAACCCAAGGATGGAGCCATCCAGGGCTGCTCGGGGCTGCTTCTGTCTTCATGGTGTAACATGGTTAGTTTCCATAAAATGTACCCCCGTCCTCCTCTGGCTTGGTGACCTCTGCCTTACTGAAATACTGTATGTGCTACAGGCACACCATGAAAAAGAAATGGGGAAGAGAAGGAAGCCTAAGTGTGAACATCTAGTTCACAGGGAACTTGCCTTATCTGTGGGAAGGAAGCATGAAAAGAAAAAAGAAAACTGGAAAGCTGAGAAATAGAAAAAGGAAAAAGGACAAATGAAACGATAGGATTGTTCTGAAGTCAATGGAAATCTTTTAAAAAGTGAGAGAGGACAAAATGTGGATTTCAATGCTAACATGGATAATCGGGCCATTAGCAAAATGATGAAGGTGTGTAATACTCTGAGCTCATCTACTTCTCACGGCAGAGTCTCTGCTCTCTGTCCACTCCCCTGACCCTGACTCTGTGTCCCTGGCTGTTCAAAGCCCATTTTGGCAGCTAGTGGCTGAGCCAGTACTCCCCCAGGCTGTGCCCTGGTTCTGGGCTTTTCTCATCTCTCTGGATCCAAATGTATCTATGTTTTGCCCATTTCGTTGCCCTGCTGGAGAACCTCCTCATCTTAATAGAGACTGCTTACTAAATACAGCTCTCTACTTCTAAGTGCAAGTAGAGAGAGGGATTCGGGGAGCAGAGACCTCCTCACCCACTCAAATAAACAGGTGGAAAGTCAATAGCCTTTGTCTCCCAGGTAAACCACTCTGACCATAGGCTTCTTCATCTGTAGAGAGGAGATAATTAGGCCTTTTGTTTCTGTTACAATTGACAACACTTTCACATACATTTACCTATGGGATCCTCATGGCCACCCTCTGAGGTAAGGACTAGTTCTCCATTTGACAGACAAGGGAACTGAAGCTCAGTGAGGTTAAGTGACCTGTCCTGGGATGGTATGTGAAAGGGCTCAGGCATGAGGAGAAGACTCAGCTGGCCGAGAGAGTGAGATGACACATGATTACAGAAGTTGCCCAGACAGTGGTGCCTGGCACAGGAGGCACGTGGCTGTGTGGAGGCAGTTCGATACCAAGGTTATGCGGATGGGATTTGGAGTCACACACACCTGGGTAGGAATCCTGTCCCTGTCCCTCGTGACCTGGCATCTCTCTGACAGCTCCCTTCTCTGGCTCTATGTTTCCTCATTTGGAAGATGCAGATAAGAACGTTGTGAGGGTTAAATGCAGCACCCAGTGTAATGCACTCAGGACAGGATAGAGCACATGAGCAACAGGCAAAAGATGTGGAAGCTCCTGGAATGAAGGTTAGTAGTAGTAATACTTGGCGCACATGCTGGCCCAGAACATGGAGTCCACTGGCCCAAATGTGGAGTTAGCTACTAGAGACCAGGCCATTGGCAAACAGAACCAAACGTGCCCGACGCAAGGAGAGAAAGAGGAGGCTTTGTGCTCTGCAGGGGGCACTGGTCAAGGCTACTTAGAATGAGGTTGTGGTTTCCTTAGAATAGCGGTTCTCAAACTTGAGCCCGGGTTAGAATCACCTGAAGGCTTTCTTCAATGACAGATGGCTGGGCCTCACTCTCAGAGTTGATGATTTAGAAGATCTGGGATGGGGCCTGAGAATGTGCATTTCTGTTGAAATGCCTTGGCTCCACCAAGTCCCTTGGTGTTGCTGATAGACCTTGGGAGCCCACTTTGAGAATCACTGTCTTAAAGAATCCTGTCCAGTTCTAGGCATCAGAGTTTCCTTGCTGTCCTCTCCTCTTCTCTTCTCAGTAAAAATCCACTTGAAAAATGCCTCCCCTGTTCTGGCAGAAGAAAGGGAGTTGCCCATCACCGGTCCAGGAGGGCTAGCGTAGAGGACCACTGGAAAGCAGGGATCACCAGGTGTCAGTGGTGGCCCAGGCACAAGGCTGGGGACAGCCTTAGAGTAGAACAAAGGTCAAAACTCAGATGGGATAGAGTCAGAGACAGCTGTGATTATAGAGCCTTTCCCAGCTTGATTTTTCCCTCATAAGCTTTTTCTTACTTAAGCTTTTTATCCCTTTTATAACTACTACTATCTTTGGGCTGCTGGGGGGCGGTAGGGGAAGGATTCACTATAGTTTCTTCTTGCGCTTTTCCTACTTCCTTGTTTTACTCTTTGTCAACCCCAAGGCCAGTATGAAATTCTTGTAGAGCCTAAAGCAGCCTGCACAGATGATGGCAGCCTGAACTAAAAGTTTAACAAAATTAGACATCTCTCTTAAAGCAAAATATGTGCTCTGTGCTCTGTATCGTGTTACAGCAAATTCGAAAAAATCAAGGGCTGGATTCCAAGTCAGTGCCTGGCAGTTGTCAGTAACTAAGCCTCCGCTACCTGTTAAACACAGTTAATGAAGCAGTCTGTGTTTATAGATTAGAGGATTTGTCTTTGAAAATAGTAACCCAATAGAATAAGAAAGATGGATAGCCTTGTATTTAGATTTAGGGATTAGAGATCATCTGTCCCATGAATTCCAAGGGGGCAAAAGAGCTTGTGGCTTCACTTACCGAGAATGTCTATTTCTAGTGCAAATTTTCGGAAACCGAAACGCAAATAGGAAACTCTGCTCTAATTATAAGAATGCAAGTTTCTTTAGCTCTTGAGGCAGAGATACTTGAGATTAGGGATTCCATATACTGTGTCCAGGCCTGTTTAGTGCCTTTAAGCTATCAGGTATTTGCCTGTACCAACCTGCCCACATTACATGAAAACAGGCCTCCCTCATTCTTTCAGAATTCATGGCTTCTGTCCTGAACCATTCACCCCAGCTTATCTCACACTCATTCCTAACCCTTCCTCAGTCTGTTCTCCTTTCTGACCTCATGACTCATTTTTCCTCTTACCGCCTTGCCTCGCCCTAGGACCTGGCACTTGCTGTTACTTCTTCGACTTGAGCCTTTTGCAGAGTCCTCTTTGGCCAATAATCAGATTCTCCACTTGGCTAGATTGCGGGGGACATCCACGGATGAGTGCCCTGAACTGGGACCAGCCCACTTCCTGGGACTTCTACACAGGCCCCCGTGGAAGGTACCCCTGCCCAATGGGCTGAGTCCTGGAAGCAGAACTCAGACTTGAGAGATTTGTGGCTCCTTGATAATGGTCTCAGAAGGAACAGAAAACAAATGGAAAGGAAGGAATTTGATTGCCCAACCAGTATCTACCAATGAGCCAACTGAATTTCTGTATCGCCTAAAGTAAATGAGGAAGAAAAGTGATGGTTTATAGCCTCTGCTCTTTAGTAGTTCTTGCTTCTCAGATGTGAAGGATTATTACTTATTTTTCCCTCTCCTTCGTATCCACCTGCCTGTAGCAGCCCACCCATCAATCGATTGCCAAGATTCATTAAGTCTACCCTTCATAATGTCTCTTGACTTCATCATCTCTTGCCTGAGCCGTTTGCAATAGTGTCCTAATAATTGGTCTCCCTGCGGCCAGTGTCTCTTTCTCCCCGTCCTACTTTTCCATGCTTCTTACCCCCGGCCTGTCCATTCTTCACACCTCTGCCAAAGTAATCTTTCTAAAACACAGATGTGATCATGTTACTCCTCCTCTTAATACTTTTCATTCCCATGTATGTATCAGATTGTTATTATATATATGATTCTGGTTTTCTAGAAAACAGACTCTGATAATTATGACAATAGTATTGATATACTATATCTATATTGTGTTTTAGAGTGTTTTCACAGCTATTACAGAATTATAAGATATTAATCCTGTGACTCAGCTATTATTTTATCTCTGTATTTGCGGAGAGAGTCTAACTTCTATGTATAGTGAATGGTACATAGTGTGCGGCAGATATTTACAAATTATGTATTGCATCTGTTTGGCTAAGTGTTTAGTTTAGGTCCTCCAGAAAAAAGTCAAACTTTCAGTTCCAGAGAATGAACTTGTTAAATCTTATTCGGATGCTGGCAAATCTCAGTTGTTTAGAGCATGTAATTACTGAGGTCAAAGTTGGTGGTTCAATTCCCATTTGTTTAAGTTAGCCTCATTCGGTTTCATGGACGTAGTTTGTAACCCTAACCTCAGCCAGCTATTTCACAATTGCAGGTCCCAGTGGAACATGGGTAACGGAATATGGATAAATCTACGCCACGACTCCATCCCTGTTTCTTGAAAACTCGAATATAATGCTAACTCCCTAGTGTTATATAGAGTTTTGTATATTCAGTTACACAAAGAAGTTTTAGTAATAATCATCTAGACAAAGAGACAAAATGATTCTCCAAAATGGTACTTCAAGGACCCCAAAGAATGCTTAGCAAATATCTCATTCCAATAGTAGTTTCCTAATTATACAATCCCTGTCTGATAATGCTAATGCCACCTCTAATGATGACTTGGGTAATAATTTTTAACATGACTCCAGATAAATCCTGTAGTAATCCTACATGTGATTTTCTACATTTTTCTCTTGGATGAATAACAAAACAGTGTACGGTTTCTACTAGCTTTCTCATTCAGAGATGTGGTGAGCACCAGACTCAGCCTACGTATAGATGGCATGACTGATATGGTAGCCCTGAGAAGACCCTGACTTGAAATTTTCAGGTCCCCTCTTACTGACTCTGGGTTCAGGCAAGATTCTATTGTGACAACGCAGATGTCAAGAAATGTTAGCTATTACTATATAAATAAAAATTTAAGGTTGTATTTTATCCTCAACCATATATATTATATTCTTAGTGGACTAGTGCTTCCATGGATTCAGATTTATGCCACCTCAACATAAAAACTCTAGCAAATTTCTTTGATGCCAGAAAGAAATAAACCTGAAATAACATAAGAAATAAGCCCAACAAAAACAAAAGGTCAGCAAGGGTCCCTGTGTTCCAGCAGAGACCCAAAAGCCACACTTTGGAAAGATGAGGTCTAATCAAATGTGCGAAGTTGACAACTGAATTAGTACCAGGAGAACTCAGAGTAGTGTACAAGGTCAACAGGTGAAACAGAGCTAGAGGTAGAAGCACACATTACCTATTCACACAGACACTGTGTGTGTGATCTCTGGTCAGCCTGTACAAATAAGATGTGGTTTCCTTCACAAAAACCATTTAGAGGAAGGCAATGAAAGTGCAACCTCTTTGCAAGATAGGAGTTTAGGGGCAAGACATCACTGGTGACCTACTCAAAGGTTATGTTTATTATTATGCATGTAGACTTTTAATTGATAGTTCAGAGAAAATAACATTTGTGTTGGTGTCCTCCTGGGGCCTGAGGACATTCTTCTTGTTCAGAATCTGCTGATTAGCTGGTATAAACAAATCTCAAATCACCAAGTTACAACCGTTGCTTTTTTAGGACGTATACAATGAGTTCTTACCTATGTGACTAAAAGCAGGCCAAAGCACTAGGTTTGATGGAATGTTAAAAGTATGGCTGTTAACTGTCACCTGCACAATAACCCCTGACAGCCATTTCCTGCTTGGCAGCATAGGGGAGAGCGCTGGGGAGTGTGGGTGATTGACTTGTCATCTTGACTCATCATTATGACTTGAATAAGCCCTTCTGCCTACCTATCCTGCACAAGCAACATTTTCTTTAATTACGAGAGACACAGTGTCAGTAACTTGTTCTAAGGAGAAAGGTCAGAGTTGGTTCTGTTCGATTCAAGAAGTGAGTTTTCAAGTCAGCGGGATAACAATTAACATTTGTATGTAGCCCCTTCCAGCATGTAAAGCACATTTTCCTGCATGATTTCATTTAACTCCTACAACAGATCTGTGATGTAAATCATAGCTATTTTTTGCTTCTCCTGTGAGGAAACCGAGTTTGCAGGGAGAGAAGCCTTGCCCTGGACTTCACAGCTAAGTGACGAACATTCCAGCATTGACTCCAAATTCTGGGCTCTTGACTTCATGGCTAACCTCGATGAACGCTATCACTATCTGCCAAGGTTCCCCGTTTGACCTCCTTCAGTCTCCTTCTTCTGCTAGTCATAAGATGCTGTTAATTTTACCCCCATGATAATTCTCAAATCTATCCCCTGTTCAGCTTCCTGTCCACACTTCCGTGGTCCTAGCCTAAGGCATCATTGTTACTCACTTGGGTGATTGTAGTCGTCTCCTAACTGGTCTGCTCTGGATAGTCTGATCTGTCCCACCTGCAGCTGCTAAAGTGGGCTATTTAACCATGCAGATCTGACCACAACACTCACGTGATTATAAACCCTTCGGTAGCTCCTCAACTCCTTCAGAATGAGATCCTTGTTCCTTAGCGTGGCCCTGCCTCCTCTCTTTCCTCTTCTTATACATGACGGTATGCTCTGGTTGGAACTAGCTCCCTTCTCCTCCTTGAACCTCTCAGGACCGATCTTGTTTCTGTGCTTTTCATTCCATTGGAAAAATTTCTCTCTCCTGTTGTCCGCCTTACTGTGCAGGAGCAGCCGTGAACAAATGTCTTCGATGGTGTGGTCTAACCCTGAAGCAGTGCTCCCGTTCATCTTCTTTTAAACTCTTGTTACGGCATTTAACAAGTTTGGCTGTAATTATTGATTTACGTGTCCATCTGATCCGCCGGACTCTGCAGTAAGGGCCAAAGACTTGTCTGATGAAAGGTATATCCAGTCTTTTTGCCTACAACAACATTTGGAACATAGTAGGGAGTAAACGCTGTTTATTATGTGAAACTCCTAAGCAGTGATTCATTTATAAGCCATATGCCCAACTCCGTGACACGTAGGGAGGTACTAGGTCCAAGCCTTAACTGAAAAGAGAATTACGCGATTCATTTTGCTAAGGAGCAACAGACGACATTTTATAATTGAGATATTGTGTGGTACCGACTGAAAGTCTATAGCAGTTCAGGGGAAGGTTGGAAACTAGGGAGACACCTTTTTCCTCTAGAAACGATGATTACTTACGAAGGGCCAACAGCAATTGAATATTTGCCATCTGGCAACTGTCACAGTACTCATTGTAAATCAGATTTAATAAACCCAAGTCCTTTGAAAAGTGAAGGTGTTTTCTGTTATTTAGGGAGAAATATCATCCCCCAGGAGACTGACTCAAGGAGAAAGTACTTAGGAACTGAAACTAAATTCCTCCGAGTGTTAGGAGGCAGAATTCTACCTGGCTGGGATGTCACGTGGTTGGAATACCTTCTTAAAGGGAATTCATATCCATTATTTTCATCGAGGAGAAGAAAGCACACTTGCTTTTCATTTAACCCATCAAAGTTTGAATAAATCAAGGTGGACATTTGGCGCTGCCCATTGGCCTGCCTTTCCCAGGTCAGCACTGCCAAGTCTCCCCTTACACTTAAACAGAATGTGATGCCAGTGGTCTTCCTGCTTAGGGCTTAGACTCTCTGTAATACTAGAGCACAACCTGTAGAAATGTGCCCCTCCACTCTCCGCTGGCTGACTGGGAAGCTACGTGTCTTCCCTCAGAAGTGATTTTGAACTGCCACCCAATCACCACTCCGGAGAGCTCGAAGTAGTTGTTTTCGTTTATAAATGTGGGACCTTGGGGCACCTGGGTGGCTCAGGGGGTTAAAGCCTCTGCCTTCGGCTCAGGTCATGATCCCAGGGTCCTGGAATCAAGCCCCGCATCGGGCTCTCTGCTCTGCGGGGAGTCTGCTTCCTCCTCTCTCTCTGCCTGCCTCTCTGCCTGCTTGTGATCTCTGTCTGTCAAATAAATAAATAAATAAAATCTTTAAAAAAAAATGTGGGACCTTAAGTATTTTCCCCGTAAAGTTGAAGTAAATCCGAATTGTCTTTAAAACATGTGCTGTGGGGGATGCTAGGTGGTGAATGTCATTCAAGAAAACTGAATCAACAAATCTTTACTGAGGATTGGCTATACCTAAAGCCCTGTGCTTATCCTGGTGTGGGACATGCAGAACCATAAGCCATGGTCCTTGCCCTTAAACTGTTTAATTAGATGGCAGAGGGGTCCCTTTGCCTGGGTCAGGGATGGGAAGAAAAAGTGAAGTTGACCCTCAGTTGGCATGTAATAAAGAATTAACTGAGGCATTTTCAGAAAACAAAAAGAGCAGACAAGCTATGATAGGAAAATGTAGGCTGGGGGACAGGGATTGGCTTAGGAGTTAAGAAAGGAGAAAAGGAAGATCCAAAGCCAGGGATTCTACATGCAAGGTAGTGGGTAATGCCAGGCAAAACCTCCTAAGACAGGGAAGTACATAGGAAAGTTCATGGAGAGAGCGAGGCCTATGTCATAGGCTGGGGAAGGGAGGTAAAAAGAAGCATCGTTCATTGAACAGAATAGTCAGAATGTACCAGTTGTGTTGGTAATGAGAATGCAGGCTGTATACACAGAAATGGGTTCTCCCAGAAGCAAATGGGTTCCATCTAGGGATCAAGCAAAAAAGTACCTTACTCCTCTAGAAACCAGAATGACAACCAAAGATAATAGATCCACTCTGGACTGGAGGGTGAAAGTAAAGCGAACTTGGAATTTCTTTACACAGAGAGTGGACTTAGTTATAAGCTTAAATTACTTGTTGTGTTGGTCCTCAGTGGATAAGGTGGAAGGAGAGGAATGCTGCTGGAAAATCTGGACAGTCTGGTGAGAATGGGGAACCTATGACTCTGAATAAAGAAATCTCTAGCCTCATCACACACCGTGTCTTGATAACCTGAGATATGTCCAGACGGGGTAACTGCCTCAGGATCTGAAATTTCCACCATGAGATTCTATCTTTCATGGCCTTGTGGAAACATGTGCATTAATTGAACTAAGATATCGCTACCTGGGAGGAGTAACACCTTATCTGATTTGTTACTTTTGTGTCCATTTATTTAACAAATATTGAGGGCTGGGTGCAAAGGTAGTGGATGCAGACATGCGTAAAACCGAATCCCTTCCTTAAAGAAGCTCACAGCTTAGCTGTGCCTGGGGCCTTACATGACAATGGCATAGAAACATCGGTCTTATGGGGAGGTGTAGGTGGAATGAGGTTACAACAGAAGAGAGAGTTGGGGGGGGGGATTTGTGGGAAGCTAGAAAAAGCTCAGAGCCTGGAGCTCTGTGAGGAATGACAACCTAAACTAAGGAGGTGGGAAGAGGCTGCTAACAAGAGAAGGGCTAGCATGGGAGGGTGGCCAGCGCCATGGATTGGCGGACAGATAACAAAGCCTGTAAGGAAGAGAGAGGAAGAAGCCAAAACTAGAGGAAACTTGAGTTTTCTGAGTCTAAGTTTATGAATGAAAGAATGTTGTTTCAGTGCCTCTAGGGTGTGTGTGTGTGTGTGTGTGTGTGTGTGACAGAGGCAGAGACAGAGAGAAGCAGGCAAAGAATGACAGAGGGAGGGAGAGAAAGAGAGCGAGAAAGAGCCGGAGAGCAGGAGTTAGCAACTAGATCAGTGAGTCTAAATTGAACTTTAAAAAAGAGGAAGTGAGGAAAGTTTGTTTGTGAGCTCTGGTGGCAGGAAATCCTGTGACTAACCTTATTTCACACATCTCAGATTATTCAAAAGGATCTTAACTTTCTTAAGAACAGTAACTTAAAATGGAAGGGGTTGTCTCAGAGGTACGCACGTTTGAGAAGAGCTCACACCCTTGCTAAATCAACTAATCCAATTTGGGTTGCCCTTTACCGCGTGAAGGGATGCATTAGGGAGCATGACCCCCTGGTATTTCCAATCAATAGAGTAAATAGCATTAACAAATGGATTCAACTCTATTGGGGGGCGGGGAATGCCAACAGTTTGGAAACAAAACCAATGGGTGATCCCATTTTTCCTGGCAGAAATGTTTTCATAGAGCTGAAAGCAATCATTATATGAGTGCTCTAATAATTTTAAATAGCACGGGTGGAAGTATGGAGGTGATGAGGACTGGCAGGGGCCTGAAGAGCGGGTGCGGAGGGGAAGGGATGGGGGTCAGGGTCGGGCGATTACAGAGCAGCACACGTCCAGGCAAGTAGGGACCTGTGTTCGGCGTGGGGGGGGGGGGCTCACGATCATGGGAAGGAGGCCCTGTGCTGGGCGAGGCTGGTCTATTAGCAGGGACAGTTAGGGTTCCAACCACCTGGAGCTTTCATTTCCAGCTGAGGGTGCAAGTGTGGCAAGAAGGGGGGCCGGCTCAGACTTCTCTTTCGTAACCGTGCGTGGAAATGTATCTCAGGCAAACACAGGAGTGCTTCGCTTTTCTCTTATTCCAGAAATGTATCTAAAGCACGCTCAGTTGTCTAAAGGCAATAAAGGAACAAAGCTGGGGAATTGTTTATAATGTATGCTGAGGGCTGGCACGGTTCAGGCGAAGTGGCTGGGTTTCCTAAATGGCCAGGGAGACCCTTGTTAACATCCCGTGACTGCTCTCCTTGATGGGGTCCACCGGACTCTGAGCCTAGTCTCCCTTTCAGATAAAATCCTCTATCTAAAGGTGCACGAATCATGTCAATACTCATCTTGCCGCCTCCCGTCCGGGCCACGCATCTCTGGGGGGGGGGGGGGGGTGTGCTGCGGGGCTACGTGTCTCGACAGGCAGTGGAGCCATAGAAAAGGCCAGAACCCTATTTACAGGCCTGACTTACCATTTCACTCCTGGACTGATGAGGGCAGGTTTCTTTCTGTGTTGTCTGAAATCGTTTGGGGGAACCTGCTGTGTTCAAAGAACTCAAACAAAAGACAGGACGAGTAAATAAGTCAGATATTTGCAGGCGCAGGCTGGAAACCGGGCCTCCTGTGGACACACACACACATACTGGTGGTGATTTTCCGGGCTCTTATCAGGCTCACGCTGGCCAACCACCAGATCTGAGGGGCCAGGTCAAGGTTGGAGACCCCAGTAGGCTGAAGTAAGTACTCCCAGCTGGTCTGGAGAGCTGGGACTGGAGACTGGGGCTGGAATTACATCTGTACCTGGTTCAGGCAAGGTTCAGGAATCTGAGACAAGATGCAGGCAGAAGCCAAGACATGGGGGAGGGGGTATCTCAGGCCAAGGGAATTCTGCGAACAAAGGCAAAGAGCAGGAAGGCACAGAGCACTTCTGAGGAAGAGGGGGGTGTATTGTTAGCACCCAGGAACATGGGGGGACATAGAAACCCGAGGACGTGGGAATCAAGCCTCAGGACCTGGGAGAAAACTGAAAATTGTCCAGTACTGGTGAGGTGGGTTCAGGGAAAGAGCTTCTCATTCTTGACCTCAGAAACGGGAAAGCAGTTACCTCAAATCCTGGTGATCAGGTTGACTGGACTTGCAATCTTAGCTGAGGGCCTTGGGACTCAATTAAATGCATTTATCAAAAGCCTACTATGTGCAAGGCACTCTGCTCGGTTCTGAATCAGGAATGTGAAAATTAGGAACACCAAAGCCATATCAAGAGTGTAAACCATACCAGATTTGGTTCTGTCAAAAAGCCAAGTGTATGGAATCTCCAGGCTGGATTGGACGTATGATGTGCTATAGATTCATTATGAATATGGCAACTATAATTTACAGATCCCAGGTTAGATACATGATCCAACTAAGGATTTTTTTTTCTCATGACTAAATTTATTTACATACTTATTATAAGCTATTCTAAGATTCAGACATTAAATCACATTCAGTTCTACGTTTTATAACTGATCTTTATTGAAAATAATAAACACACATGAAGAGAACTATAGTAATAAAAATGTACATGAGCAAGAAGCAAAGAAGTAAATTAGAATACGCAGGGGCGCCTGGGTGGCTCAGTGGGTTAAGCCTCTGCCTTTGGCTCAGGTCATGATCCCAGGGTTCTGGGATGGAGCCCAGCCAGCATAGGGCTCTCTGCTCAGCAGGGAGTCTGCTCCCCCTCACCCCCTGCGCCCCTACCTGCCTCTCTGACTACTTGTCATCTCTGTCAAATAAATAAAATCTTAAAAAAAAAAGAATATGCATACGCTTTGGAGTAGAAAAACACGATTTCAAATCCTATTTTTACCCTTTACTAGCTGCGTGACTCAACCTTTCTGAGCCTTAGTTTTCTCATGTGTAAAATGAGGATAAAAAAATAATACCTTTAAGAGTCTATTGTGAGGATTAAGTGAAATAGTCTACATAAAACATTTAGCAAACTGTCCATATATAAGTGCTCCAAAAATGATCTTGTATTTTTTTTTGTTGATTTTGTCATTCGCTTGTTGAAGCTGAAAACATATTGTTCCATTTACACTTTCTTTTTAAATGGATTCACCTTGTTCCAGAAATCTTTATCCTTAATTTTTTCAAACAACTTTTTCAAACAAATCTCGGCAAGCGTTTGTGTATTCATTTGGATTATTCAGAGAAAGTTTACATTTTTTTAGTGATCAGGAGTGTTTTTTCCTAATCCCCGTAGTTTGCCAATTTGTGAAAATGACCCTTGATCCCAACATTCCTACCTCATAGTCAAAGGATAATTCTCCACATCCCTTACATTTACAAGATTGATACTCTCAAGAGGAAATTATTTAAGTGTATTATACTACATCTGATCCATAGTTACTCTCTCTATATCCCATTTGGCTAGCAAGTCCTCATTAGGCTATGATTTAAGAACCAAAGGTTCATCACACAGATCATCATAAGACACAATAGCAAAAATACTTTGGCAAAGACTGTCTCATTCAGGGCTCTTTATGGACTAACTCAAGGATAATCATGCTCTTTATGGACTAACTCAAGGATAATCGTGGAGTCTTAGCTTGGGTTCTCCAGGAATCAGACTCTGAGACAAGGATTTTGAATGGATGCAGTTTGTTTGGGAATTGCGGCTGACACCTGTAAGGGAATGGGATCCTTATAAAGGAAATGAAAATACTCAATAAAGACGGTGCTGTTAAGCCAGCTACCATAGCAGTGGACTGACACTTAATCAGACAGGGCAACTCTGGACAATGCCACAGCACACACCATGCCTCAGAGTTAGCCCACTTGAGGGGCAAGGCAGCTGAAGTATTTATACACCAACTTAGGAGCCCCATCTCACCACTCGGTGTGGGGAGGGCGCGGGGAGGTTAATTCACTGCCATTTTTTGGATTGCTGTACATGGAGACCGCATAGAGATCTGCTGTTCTGGGAAAGAGGTCTCAAGCAGTTGTGCAGATACTGACCGCTGGAACTCGGCCTGAGGATATGGAAAGGTCCGCGGGATGTTATGGGAGCTCTGACAATACCTGTTATATCAGGAGAAACTCAAATGGACTTTTATCCTATGGGATGTCAGGCTACTGGGCTAAGGTTTGGGCTAAGCTCAGACTCTGGTTCTGGCTGTCTTACTCTGTTGCCTTAATCTGTTAATCTGCTTGCCACTGACTGACATGTACTTTCTAGCTAACAACGGAGGATGATCTTGGGGGCAAAAACTGGAGAGAGAAGTTCAGAGGATCTGAGCAAGGGCATTTTCCTCTATACCTAGAAACACTGGTCCATCTTTCTGCACCTGTGCCCTCCTGTCATCACCTTATCTCATGCAAGGAATCAAGCCAAAAGACTGAGAGGGAGAAGTGGGAGACAAAGGGAACAGAGCTGTTACCTGCCTAACATCATGGAAGCCAAGAGATTGCCTGGAGAGGAGATCCCAAGAAAGAGGCAGACCCTCAAAATACTAGCACAATGGCTCAGCATCCCAGAATGTGATGACTCTCTTGCTATGCTACTCTTCTTCTGGAAGATTTCCAAAAGAGTTAGGAAAATGGAGAAGATGGCCAACATGTATTAAGCTTTGTCTTCAGAAGGTCTGGGTTGGTAGTTTGCACACAGCAGCAAGGGTATAATAGACATTTGCCCAGCTTTGGCTATCTACCGCTGAACTTCTTAACAGTTCTCTAGTCTCCTAGTGAGGAATTTTCCATTGTGTATGGTCCTAGTGGGTGGCACTGCTTACCTTTCATTATGGTAGCCCAAGGGCCAGTATCTTGCTCTCCACAGTTCTTTGCAGCCATGGGGCAGGCAGGTAACAGTAAGAAAACATCCTGGAATTAATTTGCATAACTGTGGAAGACTTGGAGCATAGGATAGCAACTGAAATGAGATCAGAGGATGAAAGGAAGACATTTCTTTATTTCCATTGGTTTTATATGTGGAATATTTCAGAGTTAAGCAGAAGGAGCTTTCTGTGTAAGGGTTTATCACACTGGGAGCAGTACTGATGATGGTGACGACGACGATGATGATGTCGATGGTGAGGACAACAAAGAAAATGGCTAACACTTACCAAATGCCTCCTCTGGGTCAGATACTTAACCTGGGTGATATTATTTATTCTTACAATAATCCTGTGATCTCAGTGCTATCATGCTCTCCGTTTTTCAGAAAAAGAAGCCGAGGCTTGGAGAAGGTAAGGAACTTGCTCATACAGGTAGCAAGTGGTTTCAAATCCAGTTGCATCAGATTCCAGAGCCTGAACTCTCTGCTGTCATGCTGAGCTGCAGCTTCTCACAGCCAGGAAGTCATATAGTTGCAACAAGTTCAGCTGAAACATGAACAGAAGGGAGTCCAAGTCCAAGGTAGTGAGGAGGGCACCATTAAACTAGCTGAGCAGAGTGTGACCTGGGAAGGGAGGCTGTTGTGACTCAAATGGAGTGGAAGGTACTGAGTGATGAATTCTGTAGGGAGGGTGGAGAACTGGTTCCGTGACTACGAGGATGATGGAGACAACATGGGAGAATGATGCCATTCGAGAGACAGATGCAGTGTGGGGAGTGGCCTGTCCTGGTCTGTGGCTTCTGTAAATTTAAAGGGGATAGCTGCTCTATCTCCAGCCATCATCTTCTTCAATATTGTGTTGATTTCCTGATTTTTACAAAACCCATCAGAGTCTTGATTTCCCAGTTTTATTCTCCTCCTGGTCATCCAAGTACAATTTACATTAAATTTAAATCTCCGTTTTTAAATATTCTCCCAAGCAGTGCTGGGTCCCATTGGGACAAAATTCAGGTAATGATTTGGAGGCATAAGCATATTTGTACCCACGCAGTTCCCTGCTTATTTCTCTTTGGCTTCATATCTCTAGTGACAGGGAAATTATATTCAAGAATGCTCAGTTCAGATATGTATGATATTGCATGCTTGAGGGGTTTTAATGATGATTCGCAATTTCAAACATTAAAACTTGACTTCAAGGTTTTGTTTTTTTTTTCTTTTGTTTGGGATTTTCTAAGGGCGTAGAGAAGCTGCTTCTGAGTACGGAATGCCAACTCTGGCTTTATGCCGAGCTGTGCATGCGTGCGTATGTGCGTACGTGCACGTGTGCGTATGTGCGTACGTGCATGCGTGCGTGGATACATGAGCGCGTGCATGCATATGCACATGCATGTGCTCTTGCGTGCATACACATGTGCCTGCCTGCTTCTACCCACCAGGAAGCGGGCAGGTACCCGGAGGGCTACTGGTAGTGTGATATTCTCAGGGTTGTGAAAAAGAAACGAGAAATCAGGTTGAAGAAATTATTTTTCATTTACTTGGGCCCTAGGGATATAATAGTATGGAGAGAGATAAAATTTGTTCTGGTATCTCTAGCCAGCATAAATTAGAAAGGATGAGGCATAGCACCCCTCCTCTACACATACTCCTTGCAAACACTTCTCAAGACCCCTTGTTTACATTAGTTGTTGGGGAAATGTGCTTTCACATGGGGGCAGAAAGGATTGGAGGAGAAAGAGTGTGTGTTCAGGTGTCTCAACAGCTGTGGGAAGAACATACTTGCTGGTGGAAGTCAGTTGTTCACTAAGGTCCAAGACCCCTACGTACATCTAACTGTGCCTCACCTCCTCTGCTGTTGTGAGACTCCAGACCCTGGAGAGTGAGCCTGGCAGGCTTACAGGCTGGCTAAGACCCAAGTCAGAGGTTCATTATTGTTGCAAGGAACCATAGTGTTTATCCAAATTACCGAGACAAGGTCACAATGGAGACCAAATCCAATTTTCTATTTTGGGAACTTTGTGATAAGAAGGATAAGCCATCAGGAGTCTCATTTGCATAAGGACACCAGCCTCCTGGGATAATTGTGAAGGCTCTCAGCATAGCTGGACTGAAAATGTGAACAAAGAAGGGGAGACAAAGACTGTTCCAACATGGGGGGTTGACAGGAACTCACTTGAAAGTAGGAGAGAAAGTGCAGACCCTGAGCTCTTTTCTGTGACACTAGTCTGGGAACATCGAGAATTGCATTTAATGGTGCACTGGAGGGTGGCCCTCATATGCCCTCTGGCCTTATCTTTTGGACCTTATTCTATAGCAAAGGAAAGAACAAAACCAAAATAGTCGGAATACCTCTCCTAATACAAGGTAGTCTGCCTATAAAGATAGATCACATCAGGCTGGCCAAGCAAATGGTATTGAAAGGAAGAGATGCTCCCCACTGGAGACCCCATTAGCTGTGGCGGTGGCAGCAACAGTGGTAATGAACAGGGCACAGGAAACGGTTAGCAGTCTGCCCCAAACACTAATAGTGGTAACTACAACTTACTGAAGCTTATCATGTGTCAGGCCTCATTCTTACGTTATCCTGATCCCAAGGACTCAGGACTGGCTGACCTCCAATTTACATATGAGAAACCAGAATCAGAGAGGTGATGGCATGCTTCTAGTCACTCCTGCTATCATACAGCCCAGTGACTAAAAGGAAGGATCGCTCTGGTGGGCCCCAGTGAAAGGCTGCAGTGATTCGGCAAAGGAAGGGCCCCGTGATGTATGCTTCCTTCCTCTGGGATCCAGTTTGTCCACGTGGGAACTGAGAACGGGGTGGAAGAGTGGTCCTCAGCAGGCTAGCACTGCCCATCAGAAGAGGTTTTAGAAATTTCTTGGGGGCTTGTTTGTCTTCTCCTGTATTTCTGCCCAAGCCTTCGAATGTAGAAATAAATATTTGTTTTCTATGAAATCATTTTCCCATTTGCCCCTCATTTGCATCACAGGATGTTATTTTTTATTTTTTAATTACATGTGTAGGCAGGTTGAATCATCAGTGTTTTCCATTTCGGGATAATGGGAGGAGTTAACTTTGTTTTGAGAGCAAGTGTTAGGCAGGTTAAGCACCACGGTTCTATAAGGTTGATACCAACTCCTCCAGTCCTGATAGTCTGTGGTTCAAAGTTAGTCTTGGGACTGGTGAAGTGATGCAATGCCTAGTTGCCAAAGTGTTGGGATGACCTGATTTCCCTCGGTATAGCTCAGGTCATGCTAATGAGGTTCAAACCATCGATTTTTTTCTGTTCCACTCACTCAGTTCCTCCCCTCCCCTTCATACTGGTTGGTGAGCTCTTCCTTACTCCTGATTTAGAGGACTTTTCATCCTTTCTCCTTAGGCCAGCCCCAGCCATAACCCTTGAGTTTCAGTCTGAGACTGCTCGTTAGGCTAGCAGCTAAACTCAACTCCAAGGCTGTGTCCATCCAGAGCTTCTGCTAGCATCTCTTAACAAGTCTCTCCTTACAGCCTTCCTCTTAGCCTGCCAGACAGTTGCTTCCAGAAGCGACTTCCTCTTCTAAGGCCTTTTTAAACTACCCCTAACTCACTGCTGCCCCCAGTCATTGCAGCCTGAATCAAGTCCTTGATGGTGTTGCATGACCTCAGTTTCTCTGCACAGCACGTTTTCTCTCTGGCACACTGTCCAGTGAGTTCACTCTTACCTCCATCATTTCATCTCCATCATTCTCCAAGGAAGGAGGGCTTCTCAGTTGTCTGGGTGGTGATAAACATGTTCTCTGGGAAGTTGGACAAGGATAGGGACACATCGGTGATATTCACTGTCATCTAACCTGATCCTGCAAGCACAGATTCTGGCACCGAATGGGCACTCAGTAAATGTATTCCAAGTCCCTGACTGTCTATGAAGTCCACTGTCCCGCTTCCTGTTCAATGTAATGAGGATCATGATACCTCCTTGGTCCCTAAATAACTATTAAAATCTCAGGATTTTCTATAAGGAGTCATTGATATTGACCAGCACTGAGACCGAGCCTGGTCCTCATCAGGGTCCTAAAAATCTCATGGCCCAAAATCACAAAATCTTTGCCTTAGATCCATTTCTAGAGAGTTCTACAGACCCCAAGGTATAGTCCAGCAGGGCCCATGCCAAGCATGTGCAAAAAACAGCTTGACTTGGAATGGGGTAAGAAATGAGAAGGGGCACTCCTCCGTGTTTCTTCCCTGTCTTAGTGAAGGCCGGCTTAGACCTGCATTGCCCTGGTCTTTCAGAGCTGTCCAGGGCTTGGGAGTCAGTTTAAATAGGACTCTGTAGTTAAAATTTGACTCAAGCCACACAGTGTCTTTTTCTCCTCAGAAAATGGGAAAATAATACTGGCCTGTGAGTCATACATGGAAAGTGTTCATCACGATGCTGAGAAAAACTACTTCCAAAGGGCGTCCAGATATTACTGTTGTTTCCACTGCGCCCCAGGGGCCAAGGAGGGTGATGTGCGCCCTGTGAAGGGGACAAGAAAATTGCGTACTACTTAGGGCCCTGCAAGGATTGGGAATGTCCTCACTCTGCCTCCTTAGAGTGTATACCCACAGGAAAGTTAGTGAAACCTCTGACCTTGGGCAAGGTGATTCATGCTCTTGGCCTCAATTTCTGCATTTTTAAAATAAAAGAATTGGACCTGTTGAGGTCTCAGGCTCCTTCAAAGAGATGATATTGAAAACATACAGGCTTCGAAACAGATAAATGCAAATTTCATTCGCATCTCTGCTCCTTGGTGGTTCTGTGATTCTGAGCGAAATCAGTTCACAGCTCCCCGCCTCGGTTTCCTTCTCTGTAAATTGGAGATAAAACCTACTTCATGAAATGAGGGAGCGTACAAGAAAACACCTAGCACCGCATTAGAACTTAGCAATTACTAGTTTCCTTCTCGTCTCCTTTCTTTCTTCCCTGCTCTGTGTGGCCATAAATTATGGTCAGGGGAGTGTGAAAAACAAGCGTCACTGCCCTGCGCGGCGCGTGGAGACACAGAGTAAGGCTGAATTCGCTGCTGAAAGGGCAAAGAAGAGTGCCTGCGCCAGATGACAAGGACATTTTCTTCTGAGAGTGTCTGGCCATGAATCCAGCAGCATTAGCAAGATTCCTGCCTCTGTTCATTTCCCCTACAGTACAGTATACCCCCACTATGCGCTGATCCAGTCTGTAAGACTAGGATTTGCCCTCTCAACCACAGGTTTTTTTTTTTTTTTTAAATCATTTGGGAGATTGACACTCACTTTTTTGGCTCAAGGTGAGAGGTCAGAGTCTCCCTTTAAATGCACTTAAGAATTTCTATTTCTGGGGACACCTGGGTGGTTCAGTTGGCTAAGCGGCTGCCTTCGGCTCAGGTCATGATCCCAGCCTCCTGGGATTGAGTCCCACATCGGGCTCCTTGCTCGGCAGGGAGTCGCCTTCTCCCTCTGCCTCTGCCTGCAACTCTGTCTGCTGTTCTCCCTCGCTCTCTCTCCCTCTCTCTCTCTCTGACAAATAAATAAATAAAATCTTAAAAAAAAAAAAGAATTTCTATTTCTGGGCCTATTTAACTAGGACCTCTGCAGTGAGTGTCAGCAAATAGGCTCGCATAGTCTCATTATCCATGGAATGTACATTCTTGTTGCGAAGAGTAGATTACAAATGCCATTGGAAACCAGAGCTTGTTTCTGTGGATTTCAGCAGTTTCCCCGCGGGTGCTTTGCCTTGGTGCTCTTGTTAGGGAGCATATATTGCCTGCTCAATTACTGAATGTTGGGCCCTATAATTTAATGGTTAAGAAGGCGGCTCTGGAATCAGACTTCCTGAATGTGAGGTCCTGTTCTTCCATCTTACTAGCTGTCTGACCTTAACCAAGTTAATTAATTCGGCCTGAAACAGAGATAATAATAATACTTGCCTTGTGTGGTTGGTGTGGGAATTAAATGAGATAATGTGTGTGAATCACTGAAAACAGTGCTTGGCGGAAAGGGAGCATTCAATAAATGTTCGATCTCACCAGGATTAGTATTAGCATTAGGCTCGCTATTATTATTAGGGCCTTTTGTGAAGGTAAGCCTAATCCTCTATTAGATTCCATCCTGTTTTATAAAGGGGAGTTGTGGGGAAATGCTTTTTATCTTATATTTGCGATAAAAATTTTAGCAATGAAGTAAAGACAAAAAAAAAAAAAGACAGCAAAATCTTTGTTCTAGCCAACATGAGGCTTGTAGTGGCTCTTGGGCTGATTGGATTGCTGTCCCTACCTCTGTCCAAAATCCATTCAGTATATATATATTCAATGAACACTCACTGTGTTTTGGGCAGATCTGTAATTTTCTATTTTATCATATAGCTCTATAGTTTCCCCAAATATGGTTCTATTTCCCATCCCCTTAACTAATTGGTTTTATTTTGAACAGTGTAAGCATTTGTATTGGGGTTTGAGGGAACTACTAAATACCCCTGAGGTCCTATCTGAGGTTAAAACCAATGGAGAGATAGAACCAGGGGTCAGGCAAATGGATATCAAAATAATCAGCTTTACTACTCATACAGCTGATGGCACAACATGCCTGGGGTTTTCGGACCTTACCGATGCTTGACTGAAACTATCCACTGTGACATTTCAGGTCTGCCCCATAGGGGCAACACCCACCCCACTAAGCCTCTGGGAAAGTGTAGCAAGCAGACCAGAAAGCACCAGGCTGTGTAGGCAGGCGGGTCCCAAGAGAGAAGAAAGGAGACGGCCAAGGCAAAGATGCCCAGGTTATCGATGCAAGCTCACCAATTAAGTCAGTCTCTTCTCTGTTAAGAGGTGAGGAAAGAAGCCAGGAATGTTTAAGAAATCTTTCCATCTGCATGGTGGGAGATTAATTGCCCCCCCCCCACAATGTTTCCTAGCTTTTTGTTCTCTTAACCATTGAACATCTGACCAGTTGGGGATACAGCTCTCCCCTTTGGGAAAGGAGGTAAGTGGCCTGTTGAGATTCTCTCCTTTCTGGAGCTACTTTCCTGATACACTTCTCACTGGGAGTATCCTACTAGGATTAATGGTGGACAGTGTTGATTGTTTTGCTTCCAGAAACAGTTAAGAATCATACGTTAATTATAGGTAGCCTGAAACCTGGATCAGCATGGCTGGAGAAAAATGCAGAACCCTGGGGAATTATCTTTCTTTATATTCACGGCAATGAACCTCCAGTGGGTTCTTACTGCTGCTGCCGGTTATAATACATTTCTCTAGCTCGTTCATTCTCCTACTCTCCTAGACAGATTTTTTTAAAGATATTTTTCAAAGATTGTATTTATTTATTAGAGAGAGAGATCACAGAGAGGAAGAGGGAGAAGTAGACTCCCTGCTGAGCTGGGAACCCAATGCGGAGCTTGATCCCAGGACCCCTAGATCATGGTCTGAGCTTAAGGCAGATGCTTCATGGGACTGAGCCACCCAGGCTTCCTAGACAGCTGTTTCAGGTTGTCTCCTCTCTTCTCAAACTCCAGCATCTCCTTTCCCATCCTCACCTTCAGCTGATGGACTTGCTTGCGATCTCACTGAGAAGCTAGAAGCACTCGTCAGGGATTTGTCCTAGGCTCATGTCATTACATGTTCCCACCTGCTGATAGCTGTGCTCATTATACTGTGCCTTGTTTATGGAAGCACTGCCCTAGCTCCTAGCAGAGGCTCTCTCGCCCATACACTAGAGCCGGTGACCTCTCCCCTGCTTAAGGACGTTACTCTGACAATTCTTCATGCTCCTACATCATTAGTTTTTTCTTTCTTTACTGGAGCTTTTCCATACCGAAACATTTTCCTATCTTAAAAACAACAAAACAAAACCCTCTCTCCACTTCTTTCATGTACTGCCCTGTCTCTCTCTCCTGCTTATAGCAAACTCCTTGGAAGAGGTATCCATACTCCCTCTCCAGTTCCTCTCCCGTTTTCTCATGAGCTCATTCTTTTTTTTTTTTTTTTTAAGATTTTATTTATTTGAGAGAGCAAGAGCAAGAAAGCACAAGCAGGGGGAGGGGCAGAGGGAGAAACATACTCCCTGCTGCTCAGAGGGGGAGCCCTATGGGTGGGTGGGGGTTGATCCTAAGACTCTGGGATCCTGACCTGAGCTGAAGGCAGATGCTTATTCACCATCACCCAGGTGCCCTCATGAAGCCCTTCTAATTAGTCTTTGGCCCTTACTCCTCCATCAGCATTGCACTTATCAAAGCCATCAGTGACTTCCTCATTGCCAAATCCAATCACTGATTATCAGTTCTCATCTTATTTGTCCTATCTGCAGCATTTGACAAAATGTATTACTTTGTCTTCCTTGAAACGCTCTTTTCACTTGGCTTGCAGGACTCTGCATTCCGCTTCTCCGGCTCTTCTTTCTCAAATATCTTTGCTATTCTCACCTTATTTTCCTGACGCCTAAACGCTGGAGATTCATGGGACTCAGTCTTGGGACCTCTTCTCTTTTGTAAGTGCTACAGTCATGCTGATAAGTCTTACATGTATATCTCCAGCCTAGACCTCTCTGTGGAGCTCCACACTCATATATCCAACCACTTACCGGGTATCTCCACTTGAATGTCTGATTGACAACTCAGACTTTGCATGGCCAGAACTCTTGACCAATTCCCCTAAAACTGCTTTTCCTAGTCTTCTCTATCTACTTTAATAATAACGGCTCAATTCTTTCAGTTGCTCAGGAGTTTTATGCCTTGAAGTCATCTTTGATTCCTGTCTCTATCTTACAATCTGAAAAAAAAAGTTCATCAGCAACCCAGTTGTCTCAACCTTCAAAGATATCCATAATCCAATCACTTCTTACTGCCTCTACTGTCACTACTCTAATGGAAGGTGCCCTTATGTCTTTCCTGCGTTATTGTGGGTTATTAGCGGGTCTCTGGCTTTCTTTCTTGCCCCTCATGTCACCTCCAAAGTTTATTTTCCACATCATAGCCAGAATGATTTTCTTTTCTTTTTTTAAAGCTTTATTTATTTATTTATTTATTTGAGAGAGAGAGAGAGAGAGAGAGAGAGAGAGAGAGAGACTTAGTGGCGGGCGAGAGGGAGAGGGAGAGAATGCAAGCAGAATCGAATCCCCCTGACTATGGAGCTTGACGCAGCTCAGTCTCACGACCCTCAGATCACTGCCTGAGCCCAAACCAAGGGTTGGATGCTTAATTGACTGTGCCACCCAGGTATCCCCTCCAACTTTTTTTTAAAGTAGATTCTATGCCCAACATGGGGCTTGAATTCATGACCCCGTGATCAAGGGTCGCGTGTTCTACTGACTGAGGCGGCCAGGTGCCCCTAAAGAGATTTTCTTAAAACTTACGTGATGTCATGTCACTCTTCTGCTCAAACCCTCCATTACTCTCAGAGTAAAAGACAAAGTAGACATCTGTCCACTTCAAGGCCCGCATGAACCAGTTCCCTGTTACCGCTCTGGCCTCATATCTTACTGCTCCTCCTCTTGTTCACACCTCTTCAACAACACAGGACACGTTGCTGTTCCTCAGACTCCCGGGCCTTACCTCAGGGCCTTTGCACTTACTGTTCCCTCTGCCTGGGGCACTCTTATCCCAGCTATCTCCATGGCTTGCTTTCTCATCTCCTTCAAATCTTTGCTCAAGTGTCAACTACTCAGCGAGAACTTCCCTGTCCGCCCTCCCCAAGATGCAACCACCTGCCTCCCGGGCATTCCTTATTTCTGCTTACACAAAGTACAGCCTGACTCACTATATATTTTACTCATTTGCCCTGTTTATTAACATTCTCCATCTCCTCCTCCCATCATGTAAGCTACTTGAAGCATCAGGGCAGAGATTTTTGTGTTTCTTCATTGCTCTATCCTTAATATATGACATATATTAGATACTTAATAAATATGTGTTTTTTGAATGAACTCAAGGCTTAAAACCCCAAGACTTTAAAACCACAAAATCTATTTTCCCCCTCAAAATTCATATTTAGCCAGTTTAAGCAGTATAATTCACTAGAGTTTCTGCAATGAGATTTAACATCAAAATGAAAAGTCCAGGGGTGCCTGGGATGGCTCAGTCCATTAAGTGTCTGCCTTCAACTCAGGTCGTGATCTCAGGGTCCTGGGATTGAGCCTTGTGTTAGGCTCCTTGCTCAGTTGGGAATCTGCTTCTCCTTCTCCGTCTGCCTCTCCCTCCTCTTATGTCCCCCCTCAAATAAATAAATAAAATAATTTTTAATGAAAAGTTGGCATCATAGAGATGGTCTAAACTGGAATGCAAATCTTCCATTTTGAAAATTCTAGGAAAATTCAAGTCTAAAATGTAAACCTGCTTGCCAAAGTACAAGGAAATAAAACGCCAGAGCAATTGGAATTAGACATCTAATTCTCTTGCTTTTGTGCGTTAAAGTCTAAAGAAATAGGAGTTCCATGACCTATGAACTTAAACAATTTGAATTCAACTTCTGGCCAAGATGGAGTAAAGGGGTTCAAATTTACCCTCCCGCTTGGAACAAGTAAGAGACCATATAAAATATATGAAACAAAACTTTTTATGGCATGAAGTTTCAGGCAACAAAGGACAGGAATCCCTGAGATACGGGAAACAAGTGAGGTTAGCCTTATGATAGCCCCAACTCCCTGCCTAGGGAGAGATTCCAGGTCGTGCCAGGAGGGGGAACACAGCCAGAGCCTGGCAGATTCCCTGAGTTAAGGGAATGGAACTTAGAGTCCTGGGAGACCTAAGGTGGCAGGACGGAGTACTGGAGAGGAGAGAGCTGGAGAGAGAACGCGAGAAGGGAGAGCGTGCTCATGAACGTAAACACAAACCATGGAGATCTTCAGAGGGTCTCCTTCCTGTGTTCAGTAGAATACCTAGCAGCACGTGCATATGCAGAAAATAGCAAGGCCACCTTACTAGGATTAGAAGTAATGGTGCTTGCCTCTCCATAAAGGGCCAGGGTAGTGCCTGCTCCCAACCAATCAGACTGGAAAACTGTGTAACTCACAAGGCATGGAGTAGAGTACTCAGAAGGGCCTTGTCTCAACAGTGGGGAAGAATTAACTGTAGCCTAAACAGTGCTCTGGACCTGCGCAGCAAATCAAAAAGCAAAGCCCTAAAGGATGAAACTGTTTCCAAGTAACTGTGTCCCAGAGCAAAGTTCAAGAATATTTATAGGAACACAAAAATATACAGCTCCCAGCAAGGTAAAACTCATAATGTCTGGCATCCAATCAACTATTACCAGGTGTGCAAAGAAGCGGGAAAATACAACCCATAATGAGGGGGGAAAGAATCCATCCGTCAACCCAGAAGTGACACTATGAGAAATGTTAAAGAATTTCCTTCAGGCAGAAGGGAAAATGATACCAGATGGAAATATGGGTCTGTGACACAAAGGCATGAAGAACACCAAAAATGCAACTCAGTGGATAAATGGACAAGATTTTTTTTTTGTTTTCTTACTATTTAAACTCTTTGAAGGGTATTTAGTGGTTTAAGTGAAATAATAACAATGGGATCTATGACACTGTAGAGGTGAAATATATGACAATAGTAGCACAGAGGTCAGGAGGGGATAAATGAAAATGCAAATGGAAGAATTTCCCATTATAGTGTTAATGACGGTACTGTGTTTACCTTAGATTTGGAAGGTTCCAGGCTTTGAATTGATATGTTTTTCAAGCATCACCCTCTCTAGTCTTTTCCAGAAAGGTTCAGTTAAATTTCTAAAAGTTGAATTGTCGGGGCGCCTGGGTGGCTCAGTGGGTTAAAGCCTCGGCCTTCTGCTCAGGTCATGATCCCAGGGTCCTGGGATTGAGCTCCGCATCGGGCTTTCTGCTCAGCGGGGAACCTGCTTCTTCCTCTGTCTCTATTTGCCTGCCTCTCTGCCTACATGTGATCTCTGCCTGTCAAATAAATAAATAAAATCTTAAAAAAAATTGAATTGTCTCCTCACGTTTTTCCTCCTTTTCTCCTTCTCTGCGTGCTGGATCTGAGTGCTTTTCCTCCCTTTTACTTTCTCTATGCTGTCTGGCGTACACATTTTTAAAAAGCATATTCTTCTAGGTTCTGTCTTGTGGGGTCTTCCTTAGTGAGTTATATAGAACATAAATTGCTATTCTCCCAAAGGCATCCACTGTGCAGAGAAATCTCGTCCGCTTTTACCTCTCGTCCACTTTTACCTCCTTAAATTGCAAGGTCCCACTCAGGACATGTTTTCCCATCAGAACCAGACTGTATTACCGCCCTGGCTACATCCCCTTTCATATGGTTCGTCTTTGCTATGCCTCTCCTTAGAGCCATAATCCCATAAATTTGGCTAACATATTTCTTTAGGGTACAGACAATTACTTCTTGTTGTTTCCAAAACTTCTGTTGTCCTGGAACTTACTGAGTAATTCTTTGGGTATTTGATACCGATCCTCAGTGTGTTTTCCTCTCAATTCAGCCCAAATTTTCTGAAATCACTTCCTACAACTGCCCTTCTCTTCAGCGGTGTCTCCCAATTCTCATAGGGTTGTCACGCACGTTGCAAGTTGCTGTAACACGAGCAACTCACGTTGTAGCTATGATGGCGTTTATTGAGAATATACCTTATACTCGGAGGAGTAGCAGAAGTCCCGGGACCCCACTGAGTCCCCGTAACTATGGGATAGCTATTCCATTGAAGGATGTGTTTGAGCGCGCGAGAACTGACAGATACTTAGAGAGGAAAGTCTGTGGTCATGGGTGTGTTATTTTAACACATATATAGGCTTGGATAAAAGGGAATTTTGTTTTTTAAAGTGACAATGAGGCTTCCTGGCCCAGGAAGTATTTTTGAGGGATGTCTTAGGCTCAGCAAGGGTGTTTGCCTACCCACCCTGTGGGTATCGTTCTCCAGGTGTCTGTTTAAGCTAACTCAGTGCTTTAGAACCAGTTCACGTTGCTGGGTAAAGATGATGGAAGGCAGCCACCCTGACTTTGATGATCAAAGATTTGTCTTCTCAACTGTGGACTCAGTTGTTAGAGCTGGGTGCATATCCTTTTCCCTTTATAAATGCCTTATCATATGTATGTATGTATGTATGTATGTATATCCTAAGACCTCAGCCTTTAAAAAAAATTTTTTTTTTTTTTTTACAGTGTGGATCTTTTTTTTTTTTTTTTAGTTATCTCTACACCCAACGTGGGGCTTGAACTCATAACCCCAAGATCAAGAGTCACATGCTTTTCCAACTGAGCCAGCCAGGTGCCCCTCAGCCTTTTTTAAAAGACATTTTTCTAGTCCTTGAGCTTAAATCAGTCCATCTTCTTCTACTCCCTTTCTTTTTTTTTTTCTTTATTTTAAGACTGAGGCATATATTTCAGACCATGCTGGGTCTACATTTATTTCCTGAACAAAACTGATTTCTTGATTCCAGGTGCACACTTTCCTTTTTCCTTTTTGTTTTTTGAATCTAATTAATTTTACTTTTGAATTGTCATACAGTGAAACTGACTTTTTTGCTCTGAGTTTTTTTTTTTTAAGATTTTATTTATTTATTTGACAGACAGAGATCACAAGTAGGCAGAGAGGCAGGCAGAGAGAGAGAGGAGGAAGCAGGCTCCCTGCCAAGCAGAGAGCCGGATGTGGGCTTGATCCCAGGACCCTGAGATCATGACCTGAGCCTAAGGCAGAGGCTTTAACCCACTGAGCCACCCAGGCACCCCTTTGCTGTGAGTTTTAACGCAGGTAATTCTCATAGCTTATCACTGCATTCAGGATATAGAACAATTTCAACGTTAAACACAAATCTCCCTTGTGTTTATCTCCTTCTAGTCACATCCTCTCACCCCTAATAGCTACAAACTACTAACCTGTTTTCTATCCCTATAGTTTTGCCTTTTCCAGAGTCCAGAACGTCATATAAATGGAATCATAATGTGTATAACCTTTTGAGATTGCCTTCCACTCAACATAACGCCTTTGGGATTTGTCCAAGTAGTATGTGTAAATTGCTTGTTCCTTTTTTGGCTGAGTGGTATTCTGTGGCATGGTTGTTCCTACCATGGTTTGTTCCCCCATTCACCCACTTAAGGACATTTGAATTGTTTCCGATTTTTGATTATTATGAATAAAGCTGTTATGAGCATTCAGGTATAGGGTTGTTGGTGAACATAGGGACTGCTGAGACATACATACGTGCGTGTTTATAAGAAACTGCCAGACTTTTTCCACAGTGGCTAGACTGTATGTATTAAAGCATTCTCGCCAACAACGTATGGGAGTTTCACTGGCTCAGCATCCTTGCCAGTATTTGGTATTAGTAATTTTCATTCAAGCCATTCTAATAGGCCCATAGTAGTATCTTCTGGGTTTTTTTTTTAAGATTGATTTTATTTATTTATTTATTTATTTATTTGTTTAAAGAGTGAATGGATAATTTTTTTTAAAGGATTTTATTTATTTGGCAGAGAGAGGTCACAAGCAGGCAGAGAGGCAGGCAGAGAGAGAGGGGGAAGCAGGCTCCCCGCCGAGCAGAGAGCCCGATGCGGGGCTCGATCCCAGGACCCTGAGATCATGACCTGAGCCGAAGGAAGAGGCTTAACCCACTGAGCCACCCAGGTGCCCCAAGATTTTATTTATTTATTAGAGAGAGAGAAAGAGCAAGAGTGCACGCAGAGGGAGAGGGAGAAGCAGACTCCCCACTGAGCAGGGAGCCCCACCCGCGGCTCCATTCCTGGACCCTGAGACCATGACCTGAGTAGAAGGCAGGCGCTTAACCCACGGAGCCACCCAGGTGCCCCATCACTTTGTTGTTTTAATTTCCATGTATTTTATGGTTAATCATGTTGGACATGTTTTCATGTGCTTCTTTGTCATCCCTGTAACCACAATCTGGTTTTTGGTTTGTTTCCTTATACATTGTGGATATTAACCCCTTATCTGATATAGGCTTTGCAAATTTTTCTCCTATTCTGTACATTCCCCTTTCATTTTTCCGACTGTTTCATTTGCTGTGCAGAAGCTTTTCAGTTTGATGTGTTCCCCTTTATTTTTGCTTGTATTGACTGCGCTTTGGGTATCATATTCAAAAACTCACTGCCAAGAACAATGTCAAGAAGCTTTGTCCCTATGTTTTCTTCTAGGAGTTTTACAGTTTTCTGTCTTACATTTAAGCTTTTAGTGCATTTTGAGTTAATTTTTGTGTGGTGTGTAGGATAAGAAACCAATTTCATTCTTTTACATATAGATATTCAGTTTTCCGAACACCATTTATTGAAGAGATTATCCTTTCCCTATTGTGTATTTATGCTGTCCTTATCAAAGATCAGTTGACTGTATATGTGTAGGTTCATTTTTGGGCTCTCTATTCCATGCCTTGGTCTATGTGTCTATTTTTATGCCAGTACCACACTGTATTGATTACTGTAGCTTTATAGTATAGTTTGAAATCAGGAAGTATAATGCTTCCAGCTTTGTTTTTCTTTCTCAAAGTTGCTTTGGCTGTCCAGGGTCTTTTGTAGTTCCATATGAATTTTAGGGTTTTTTTTTCTGTTTCTGTGGAAAATTCCATTGGAATTTTGATACAGATTGCATTAAATCTGTAGATTGCTTTGAGTAGTATGGACATTTAACATTCTTAATTCTTCTAATCCATGAGTGAGAGATATATTTGCATTTATTTGTGTTTTCTTCAGTTTCTTTGATCCATGTCTTATGGCTTTCAAGGTACACATCTTTCATTTCCTTGGTTAAGTTTATTCCTAAGTATTTTGTTTTGATGCTACTGTAAATGGGATTGTTTTCTTAATGTCTGTTTCATATAGTTCATTGTTAGTATATAGAAACACAACTGAATTTTGTGCATTTATTTTGTATTCTTTGAATTTGCTGAATTTGTTTATTGTTCTCAGAATTCTTTGGTAAGGTCTTTAGGCATATCTGTATATACACTCACGTCATCTGCAAACACACATGATTTTACTTCTTCCTTTCTGATTTGGATGATTTTTCTTTCTCTTTCTTGTCTAATTGCTTTAACTGGGACTTCCAGTATTATGTTGAGTAAAAGTAGTGAGGGCGTACTCTTGTCTTGTTCCTGATCTTAGAGGAAAAATTTTCAGTTAATCACCATTGAGTATGATGTTAGCCATGGGCTTGTCGTATATGACTTTTATTTTGTTGACATACATTCCTTCTATACCTAATTTTCTGAGTTTTTATTGTGAAAGGATGTTGAATTTTGTCAAATGTTTTTCTGAGGCATCTTCTGAGAGGATCATGTGGTTTTGTCTTTCATTCTGTCTATGTGGTGTATCATTGATTTATTTGCCTATATTGAACTATTCTTGCATCTCAGGAGTAGATCCCACTTGATCATAGTATGTGATCATTTTAATGTGCTGTTGAAATAGGTTTGCTAGTATTTTGTTGAGAAGTTTGCAGATGTGTGGACAAACTCCTTTCAGGGAAGAGCTGGAGACTCGGCTTTATCACTGGGGCAAGCTAGGGGGAGGAGATTCAGGGAGTTCCCATACACCCTTTCAGGCTCCCAGATGACTACAATTTATGTGCCTCTTAAATTCCCCGGCACAGGCTAATGAGAAGCTTGACCCTCAGGCAATAGCTTTGAATCTGCAGTCAGCCCTCTTCCAGGGAGAAGTTGGAATTACCCTTTTGCCCTTTCCCTCTGTGCTAAACCCAAGAAGATAGCCATAGGAAATGCCCACACTTCTGTATAAAACCATCTTTTAGTTTAATGTGGTCCCACAAGTGCCAAACCCTATCAGCGCTCAGAGCTGGGTGATTTGGGGGCCCATCCCTCAGGTGACAGCCATAAAATTGGGGTGCTCCGTGTGTGGACAAGCTCCTTCCCATGGAGAAACTAGAGGCTTGGTTTCATTGTTGGAGTCAGCCAGAGGAAGAAAGCAGGAAAAGTACCTACTGGCTCCTTCAGGCTCCTGAGAGGATCCCAATCAGCACTCAGATGCAGGCTTGTTAGAAGTTGGACCCTTGGGTTGCACCTGAGAATGTATGTAGTCAAACTCCTTCGAGGGAGAAACTGGGAGATTGGCATTTTCACCTGTTCCCTCTGCAATAAGCCCAGGGGCAATAGCTGAGGGAATTGCTCATGTGCACGTTTAAAACATTGGGGGTGTCTGTGTGGCTCAGTCGGTTGAGTGTCTGACTCTTGATTTTGGCTCAGATCATGATCTCAGGGTCCTGGGATTGAACCCTGCCATGGGCTCTGCGCTCAGCAGGGAGTCTGCTTGGGGAATCTCTCCCTCTTCTCTGGCCCTCCCCACACTTGCATTCTCTCTCTCTCTCAAATAAATAAATCTTTAAAAAATCCTGCATCTTTATTTAATGTGGTCCCGGGTAACTCACAAATTTCAAGTGCCATTGACTGTCAGAGCTAATTTGGAAGCCTGTCCCTTGCCTGGCAACTGTAAACACTGGGGCACTAGATGTGTGGACAAGCTCTTCACAGGGAGAAGCTGAAGGCTTGGTTTCATTGTTGGCGCAAGCCAGAAGTAGAAGGCAGGGAAGGTGCCTACAGGCTCTTTTGGGTTCCTGGGAGAATCCCAGTCAGTACCTAGATTCAGGCTGATTAGAAGCTGGGGATGTATACAAGTCAAACCCCTTCCAGGGAGAAATGGAGATTGGCTTTCTCCCTCTATAATGGGCCTGGGGGATAATTGTGGGGAGTGCTTGTGTACCCATTCAAAAATTGTGCCTTTTTAAAATGTCTGATTTGTGACATGGCTCTCGGAGCTAGGTGATTTGGGAGCCAGCCCCTCAGGTGGCAGCCTTCATAGTTGGGGTGTTAGAGATGTGATCCAAAACCTTTGTTCTTTTGGAGAGAAACTTGAAGTTGGGGGATCACTCTCTTTTGTAAGGTGCTGTGCCTGGGGTGGATTTTATAGCAATAGTGTGTCTCAGCTTTTTCTACCTGTTTCAACATGGGTATTTTCTCAGTTGCCTGGCGTGTAGGAGTCACTCAACTAGTTTCTGGATTTTTCTTGGAGGAAACTAATCCACATGTCGTTGAATATTTGGTGCATCATTGGGAGGAGGGAAAGTCAGGAGCCTCCTGTCTTGTCATCTTGCCAATGTCCAAAAATCAATTTAGGTTACTGGTTTATTATACTAGGATGTAACTCAGAAATAGCCAGATGGAAGAGGTGCATAGGGCAGGGTATGTGCGAAGGGATATGGAGTTTCCATGCCTTCTCCAGTGTGTCACTCTCCCAGGATCACCAAATACTGACTTCGTTGAAGAATATGAAGAAGATCTGACCTCATGCAGAGATGTAGTTGGAAAGAGGAGTATTTTAATAGGCTCTTCAGAAAACCGTGGATAGTCTCCTTAGATACTATACCAAAATTCAACAAGTGGTGTTTTTAGAGATTAGTGACAGTGTGGAATCTGAAACCATATCATTGAATTTTGCATACTCTGCTATATTGGAATTTATCGGTCTCTCTTGCCCTTTTCACTGATTTTTTTTAACCCATGCATGATTTTATTAACATCCTGAACTAGCTTAATCACTTGAAAAAATATTGATTCCTGAGGTTACACAGGTCTTCCAGATGATGACACATTTTAGTATACAATATCAAAGAATGTACATTAGTTAATAGCACCACCAATTTCATTACAAGTATTGGGCATCCACGGTGGTGTATATCTAGTTTTACCAAATTCCAATTATTGCTTCAAACCCTGAATTTGACCATTGACAATAAATGCTGTCAGATATTTCCTTTGAAAGGATAGGCTCTATTTGTTAATTTCTGAGAAAGTATCTGCAAAATACTCAAGTCTGAATAAACCATAGTTTTGCAATATAATGGAATATTACTCAGCCATCAGAAAGGATGAATACCCACCATTTGCATTGACATGGATGGGACTGGAGGAGATTATGCTGAGTGAAATAAGTCAAGCAGAGAAAGTCAATTATCATCTGGTTTCACTCATATGTGGAACATAAGAAATAGCACAGAGGACCATAGGGGAAGGGAGGGAAATCTGAAGGGGGACAAATCAAAGAGTCAGACAAACTGTGAGTGACTCTGGACTCAGGGAAACAAACTGAGGGTTTCAGAAGGGAGGTGTTGGGGGATGGGGTAGCCAGGAGATGGGTATTAAGGAGGGCACATGTTGTGATGAGCACGCAGTGTTATACACAACCATTGAATCGTTGAACACTACATCAAAAACTAATGATGTGGGGCACCTAGGTGGCTCAGCGGGTTAAGCCTCTGCCTTTGGCTCAGGTCATGATCTCAGGGTCCTGGGATCGAGCCCCGCATCAGACTCTCTGCTCAGTGGGGAGCCTGCTTCCCCCTCTCTCTCTGCCTGCTGCTCTGCCTACTTGTGATCTCTCTCTGTCAAATGAATAAATAAAATATTTTTTTAAAAAAACTAATGATGTACTATATGTTGGCTAACTGAACATAATTTTTTAAAAAGATTATTTATTTATTTATTTGACACAGAGAGAGAGATCACAAGTAGGCAGAGAGGCAGGCAGAGGGAGAGGAGGAAGCAGGCTTCCTGCCAAGCAGAGAGCCCGATGCGGGGCTCGATCCCAGGACCCTGAGATCATGACCTGGGCCGAAGACAGAGGCTTAACCCGCTGAGCCACCCAGGCGCCCCCTGAACATAATTTAAAAAAAAAAAAGTTTTTCTCTCATTCTTTCTTTCTTTTCTTAAGTGGGTTCCATGTCCAACATGAGGCTTGAACTCACAATCCCCAGATCAAGAGTCATATGCTCTACCGACTGAGCCAGCCAGGCACCCCTCTCTCATTCTTTCAGTTGAAAAACATTTTATGAAAAGCAAGGCTAGTTTGACTTGCAGTGCAAACAAATGCACAATGCTTTTCTTTGATTCCACCATCATACCTTAATACGCATCAGAAATGCTTTACATGTAGTTCCCATTTTGTCGCAGAGAATATTAAGAAAGATGTGCATTCACGGGTAGATATTTAATACAATTAATGGCTTCATCAAGGACATTCTTAAGTGAAACTGACTTTTCCCTCTTCGAGTGCATGGTGGTAAAGACTACAGTGGCTAGTTTGTATAGTTGGGTGCTGTGGCCTTGATGTGTGCTAAGGCAGTAGCAGCTTTACCCACCCTTGCTTCTGCACTGTCAGTGTCCATGTCAACACAGTGAAAAAGGAAACTGACTTTTTACTATTATTATAAAAAGAGTCTTGACCTTGTGGAGCCCTGAAAGAGTCTTGAGAACTATCAGAGATCCCTAGACCACATTTTGAGTACCATTACTCTAGCATTGCTATTAGAAGAATAATACAGGAATGTTTAACTAATAGACCAGTAACAGGGTAAATAGAAATAATTTTTAACATACTTAAGGCAAGAAAAGAGAGAGAAATGAACATGCGTAGGTAGAACACATAGTATAATGGTAGATTTAAACCCTTACTTAAGGCAAGACGAGAGAGAAATGAATGTGCGTAGGTAGAACACACAGTATAATGGTAGATTTAAACCCTTAAGATTAGCTTTTTCCCTTGGTCTTCCATACAAGTAGAATCCAACAGGTACTCCAAATCATTCTGCCAATGTTTCCAGACCAACTCTCATCCTAGGGTGAGTCAGTTTGGCCTTAACCTGAGACTTGCGCTTCAAATGAGAATGGTAAGAACTAACATGGCTATTTAAAGTCACACGAGCAACAAGGTTAGAAAGGAATATAATAGAAAATAAACCACCCCTACATTAGTAAATGAGGACACCAACTTGAATCAATTCACTTAAGAATCTAAATTCAACCTTATAGATGAAGAACAAAAATGCACACGGAGTATGTCCAAGAAAGGAAAATCATTTGAGTATATCGAGTCTCAAGCTTCAGGAGAATTTTGTGACTTTTCATATTCATTTGTCTTCTATTTAAAACCAAATCCAAGCACAGACAGGATGAATTAAGGAAACATCCTCTAAATTCCCCTTCCTAAAAGATAAACTGCCTAGTTCATTGGACTGGACACTGCTAGGAATTCATCAATAGTATCTTCACTCGCCTTCTCCACTGCACAGGTGTGACTACCTCATTGATTTGTTGTCCTTCAAATCTGAATCTAATCTGTCTCATTGACAGGTTTTGTCCCTTATGATATGACTTCATCACTTTGTTGAGAGATGTTTGCCATTTATTTTGAGCTGAATCACAGATCCATCATAGAATTATAACCCAAAAGAATTGGAAGTGATCTTCTAGTCATTTTTTCTAACCTCCTACCTGGTAAAGATATCTCCTCTGCAGTATGAATGACACCTACAGGTCATTCATTAGATCCTTCGATACTTTGGATAACAGGGAGCTCACTAACTTGTGAAACAGGACATTTCAATTGTATTCAGCTCTATTTCTTAGTAAATTCTTCCTTATATTGAACCAGGACTCCTTGAATTTTCATTTCAACCTAGGTACCTATTTTGATGTTCCCAGAATTAGAATAAGCTTACTGGGGCGCCTGGGTGGCTCAGTGGGTTAAAGCCTCTGCCTTCGGCTTGAGTCATCATCCCAGGGTCCTGGGATCGAGCCCCCACATCAGGCTCTCTGCTCAGCAGGGAGCCTGCTTCCTCCTCTCTCTCTGCCTGCTTCTCTGCCTACTTGTCATCTCCATCTGTCAAATAAATAAATAAAATCTTTAAAAAAAAAAGAATAAGCTTACTGTTTTTTCCAGATGGCCTGCTGCTTTGGAATTAATATATTAATTCTTTGTTTTTGATCCTATATTCAGATTTTCTTTGGAAAACTAAGCACTGATGCTTCTGGCAGGTGCCTTTGAAGAGTCCATAGTGAGCAAGAGACAAATACCTAAATCTTAAACATCAATATAGCAGACACAGTTGGATGGCTACATAGTACCCATTCTTCCTCTTCCTGTTTTATAACAGACCCTGGATTTTATTCAGATGTCCATCATCCAGTCCCCAATCACACTAACCCAAGTGACTCAGGGCTTGGTGATCTTGTCCTCAGCTTTAGGAACGGGTCTTGATTGTTTTAGTCAATCAAGATAATCCAAAACTCCTTACAGGTGACTGGTTTAGAAATAAAAGTTAAGCAATAGAAATTAAATTGAAGGTAAAAGGAATGGAGCCTCTGTCTGTAGAGCAGTAGAACCAATTATAAATTTGGACTTTGGCAATAACCCTAGATAGTTTTCTTTGGCCCAGTGTTAAGGAAGGAAACTAGCATTTGTTGAATGCCTATTATGTGCCAGGCACTTTCCTCTATGCCAAGTACTTTCATCCTCACTGTGAAGCAGGTACAAGTTGCCAGTTTGGAAAGTGAGGCTCACTGAGATTATATGAATTGCCCAGGATCGCACAGCTAGTTAATGGTAGAGTCAGGATCCAGTCCTGATCTGGTTGCCTCTAAGTCCAGTGGTCTTTCCATTACATTCTTGGCTGACAGTTCTTTCCAGATAATTCTAGTCCCTAGGCCAGAGAAGGCTGTTCAAAGTCGAGGGCAAAGACTCTTCTACAGTGTTAGTATTTTGTAGTGGTTAAAAGTATGGAGTGTGGACTTACATAAACATTGTCTCAAGTTCTTGTGCCAAATACTCAACTTTTTAAAAAATATACAATTCTTCTTCACACTGAAGCAAGCCTACATCATTCACTACCTTTCTGACCTTGCATGAGTTACCCTCTCTGAGCTTCAGTGTTTGTCCTTGATAAAACGAAGGTAATTGCCTCCCAGTATTGTTGTGAAGATTAATGAAGTAAAACTTGTAAAACTCCTGGAATATAGTGAGTGCAGTGGTGAGTCAAGAGTGAGGTGGTAGGAGTGGTCTGCCATAGAGCAGAGAAGTATTTTATCCCTGATTTTGTTCACAATTTTTAGGTCATGGTGATAATAAAAGGCATACCAAGTTTTAGTTAGTAGTATTTATTTTAAGTCCTCTACAGACAACTCACTCATTTACTGCCTGTCCTGGGAGCATAACTACTCTCAAAGCCCTGCTCTTGATAGCCTTTCAGGAATATATGCCATTTAAACAAACTTGGTCTTCGGGGTTTAGATTAAAAGATATGCATTCCATTGGGTATAGCCTTTGGCTTAGATTATTGGTGGGATTTTTAAGTTAAAATTTATATAAGTATATAAGTGGTAGAGTAGAAAGAAAGCACTGTGTATCAAATGAGTATCATCTTCCCTCTTAACCATGGGATCTTGAAGATGAGATTTGTTGAACATTCTTCCATGTTTAGGGAATGTCCTTTTGCCCTGTTTACAGTGGCAGTCCCATTGCATGGAGTACAAGAAGAGTCAAGTGGCTTTCTGTAGAGGAAGGTGGGCAAGGAGGGCTTTACATAAATAATCTCACTGAATCTTTTGACAACCCTGTGAAGTAATTGTTGAGGTAAGGGTATTCTCTCACTTGCTGAGGAACAAACTGAGATTAGTGGATCAAGTTTAGGAGAGGGGAATTTTGTTTTTCTAGTAATAGGAGAAGGGAATTTTATTTCTCTGATCTCTCACTTTCCAAAGTAGGTGAGGGCCACTGTTCTGCTTGAAACTTTGCTTTAAACTATATATTGATTAGAGTCTGTATGTGGTTTAGACTGACTGGACTAACAAATCCTGTGCATCGAGAGTAGACACTCATGAAGTGGTTTGAATAATTTCCTATTCCTAATTGTTGGCTATATTACCAGCTGCCTCTACTGTGCAGTAGTGAGGTCCTTCGGAGCCAGGGCCCATACTCTTCATTCCTATATTCAAATTGATTAGTAAAGTTTTTGTGTGGCGTCCTTAGAAACATCAGTCTTATGTAGAGGGGCTACTACAAAGAAGAACAGAAATCCTCAGGTCATACTTTAGGCCTACACCCCTTTGTCTCTCAAATCCTAGAGCCTCTCTAGGCATCAGTGAGAGCCCCATATAGCCTGAACTACACACACACACACACACACACTGTCTCAACACACTCACCTTTCCTATCTACTTTTGCCAGGATAGGAGTTCATGAAGAATTAGGCAGAAGGAAGCGACTCTCCTAGACCAAGAGGAGGAGAGACTGGTAGAACACTGGGTACACTTTCATTAAAGGCTGGATCTACAGGCAGAAGGTTACATGGTCAAATGCTTTCATGTGTAAGTCGTCTGGCCTTTCCCCACACCACACCATGGGCTTCATATAAAGACAGGCTTCTGATGACAACACCTTTTTCACTGTATCCTGAACTACGTGCCCCAGCCGGCCTGTGTCTGCTTCCCAATTTATTCCTGATTTTCCCAGTTTTCTGACCAGGTAGCCCATCTTCCCCAACAAAGTTTCATCAACACCTAATTTCAGCATCACTTCTTCAGCTCTGAACTTTATATTACAAGTTTGGCTATGATTTGAATTCTCCTTCTGGTTACTTCATCTTTGGCTTTTGATCACAAGAGAAGAAGCTTCTGATAGTGAAGGCCAAATGTGAAGGCAAGGCCTCATGGGATCGGAAATGAAGATTATTTGAGGTCTCTGGAAACCTAAAGATGCCTTGGAATTTGTTTTTCTTAAAATTTTTTTATTTGATTTCAAAATTGCATATACAAAATCATATCATCTGCAAAAGAGATAGTTTTCTTCTTCCTTTCCAATCTGTATGCCTTTTTTTTCTTTTTTTAAAGACTTTATTCACTTATTTGACAGACAGAGATCACAAGTAGGCAGAGAAGCAGGCAGAGAGAGAGGAGGAAGCAGGCTCCCCGCCGAGCAGAAAACCCAACGTGGGGCTCGATCCCAGGACGCTGGGATCATGACCTGAGCTGAAGGCAGAGGCTTTAACCCACTGAGCCACCCAGGCGCTCCCAATCTGTATGCCTTTTTATGTCTTTCTCTTGTCTACCTAGTTGCCCTGGCTAAAATCACCACTATAATGTTGAATAGAAGTGGCAAGACCAGACATTTTTTTCTCTTGTTCCTGATCCCCTTGGGTAAGCTTTTGCTCTTTCAGTCTTTAAGTATCATAATAGATACAGCTTTTTGGTAGATGCCCTTTTTAGGTTGAAAAACTGCCCTAGTTTTGTTTTTTTTTTAAACCATGGAAGTATGCTGAATTTTTTGAAAGGATTTTCTGGGACCATTGAGGTGATCATGGGGTTTTTATCCATTGTTCAGTTAATATGATCTAATAGATTGATTTTTGCATATTGAAATGACCTTGCATTCCTGGGTTAAATCCCATATGGTCATAGTGTATAATCCATTTTTATGTTGCTGTATTCTGTTTGCTAGTATTTCATTAAGGATTTTTGCATCTATATGCATGGAAGATACTGATCTGTAGTTTTCTTGTGATGTCTTTGTCTGGTTTTGGTATCAGATTAATACTGGCTTCACAGAATTCGTTAGGAAGTGTCCCTTGCTATTCTATAGTTTTGGAAGAGTTTGTGAAGTAGTGGTGTTAATTCTTTTTTATATGTTTGATATGGAGGTGCCTGGGTGACTCAGGTGTTAAGCATCTGCCTTCGGCTCAGGTCATGATCCCAGAGTCTTGGCATTGAGCCCGGAGCCCCCACGCATTGGGCTCACTGCTCAGCAGAAGCCTGCTTCTCCCTCTCCCACTCCCCCTGCTTGTGTTCCCTCTCTTGCTGTGTCTCTGTCTGTCAAATAAATAAAATCTTGAAAAGAAAATAAATATTTGATATAATTCTCTAATTCAGCCTAGAGTTGTCTTTATGAAAAGTTTTTGATTACCAATTCAATCTTTTTTGCTTGTTATATGTCTATTCAACTTTTCTATTTCTTTTTGAGTTAGTTTCAGTAGTTTGTGTCTTTCTAGGAGCTTGTCTATTCATTTGAATTATTTAGTTGTTTGCCCTGCAGTTGTTCATAATATTCCCTTAATTATTTGTATTTCTCTAGGTTATTTAATAATGTCCCCTCTTTTATTTCTGGTATTAGCAGTTTGAATCCCCTCTCTTTCTTGGTCAATTGAACTAAAGTTTTATCAATTTTATTGATATTTTCAAAAAACCAACTTTGGTTTTGTTGATTTTCTCTTTTTCTTCTGTTCATTTATGTCTGTTCTATTATGTTATTCTTTTCTGAATTTTTTTGGATTTAGTTTGTTCTTCTTTTTCTGGTTTCTTAAGTTGGAGGTTTGGTTATTGATTTGAGACCTTTCTTTTTTTATAATGTAGGAATTCAAAGCTATCCATTTCCCTCTTACCACTGCATTAGTTTCATTCCGTAGACTTTGGTATGTTGTGTCTTCATTTTCATTCATCTGAAAGTTTTTTTTTCAAATTTTCATGATTTCTTCTTTGACCCATTGATTATTTAGTAATGTGTTTTTTAATTTTAACATACTTACAAACGTCCCAAAATTGATTTCTAATTTAGTTCCATACTTTGGAATTAAAGTGGGTGAAAGAACATACTTTGTATGATTTCAAACCAGAGTGACACTCCCCCTCTGTAAGGTGGACTTTGGAGGAAGGCAGAAGCTCCTGGTCTTCTCAGCTTGCCCCTCCCTGCATGATGTCTCTGCATTTTGAGCAAGTTGGGGCACAGGTAATTAGGGCCAGTATTATTGGCCTCCTACAGCTAGAATAGAGTTTATACACTATGAGTGAAGGTGGAGTGGGTGAAGAGAGACCAAGTTCTTCTGCTGTGCCTGGAGGAAATAGAGCTTCTGCAACATGGTGTTGTGGGGAATGAGAAACAACAGAAACCTGATCATTCTGGGTTAAACTGTATCCCCAAGACTAGAAACTGGGGGAGAAGGAGCTCCTATCTTCTAGGTTGCACATGCCCAGGGTAGACCTTATATAACATGAATTGGTTGAAGAGAAAGTTAATAGACTGAATTGTGGCTAAAATGCCACAGACTCTCACTGTTCCTACTGAGATTTAGTAGATTTTCTTGAATAAATGTTTTTCCATTTTTGGTATGCCCTTAAGAAAATCTCCAGAAACTCCGAATGATTTGTTAAAAATAATTTTCCATACTTAAACTGTTGTTTGACTGGGGACAGGGTAAGGTGGAATCCTTACTGCATTATTCCAGAAGTCCTGCCTCTCAAATAGTATTTTTATATGTAGAAACTTCTCTAGAAAATCATCTTACACCTGTCACTTTTCCTTATTTAGGCAAAATGGAATGTATCCAAAGACTCAGGCTCCCTAGAAGTGATCTAGAAATTTGGAAATCAGGTGACATGGATAATAACTTCAGAAAATAGTTGTATTGAGTCAGGGTAGTCACGACTATCATAGTTGTGATAGTCCTAGAATATTCCATTGTATTTTTTCTCTTGACAAAGATCAGCAAGGCACTTCTGTTGTCAGGCTAGATAACCTACAGTGTCAATTGCTATCTATATGATCATGAAAGTCCTCGAGGGTGAATATATCTGTGTGGCAGAAAGGAACACACTGCATACCTGGCCTACCTTCCCGTTGTGTCCACTGCACACATTTTAGCAATCACTACATTTATTGCCAAATCTTGCCTTATATGACTCTGTATATAGGATCCTAGAAAAATCTGTGTTGATTTGGAAATGTTTTTAGACATGATAAAGAGAAAAGTCTCCTGCATTATGAATGGGGCTGTTATTGATTTGATGCCCAATGTGTGTTTTCTTAAAAAATTTATATAGTGCCTTCAGCGATCAAAGCATTCTGCAAGTTTATTGACCCCAGCTCATCAAGCACTTCTCTTCCCTTCTAAAGAAAAATGAGGTGCTTCACTTCAGATAAAGCACCACTTAACTATGGTCTCTGCGTAATATTTGAGAATTCTACTTGTTTCTATTAATCTACGTGGATAAACTTCATGGAACAAGGATCTTTGAAAATTTAACTAAGTTCTTTGTGATGTTGCCTTTATGTTTTGATGATAAGCTCATGTTAACAAAGATAAAATAATTCCTTGGCTATCTTATCTTATCCCCAGCCAAGATGTCTTATGATGATAGACAAAGCATTCCAGGGGATCTACAGTGAAAAACTCCATGTACAATATAGTGATTCAACAATTCCAGTTCATCACAGTGTTCATCACAAGTGTATTCCTTAATCCCTATCACCCATTTCACCCATCTCCCTACCCCCTCTGTTGTACACTTTCAGGTAACTAATATAACTAATAGCTAATATAACATTTTATGTTAACTATACTGGAATTAAAATTTTTAAAAAGAAGGAAACTCCTATATAAGTCAGAAGTGTCTTCACTTCCTGGGATCTGTTCAATAGTACTTAAGGAAAACACTTTCTCCCCATTCCCCAGGCCATGGAAGATAGACTTCTATCATCTCTTGTATCTCTATTTTATTTTATTTTTAAAATTTTTTATGTTAGTCGCCATACAGTACATCATTAGTTTTTGATGTAGTGTTCTATGATTCATTGTTTGAAGATAATACCCAGTGCTCCATGCAGTCCGTGCCCTCCTTAACATCCACCACCAGGTTCACCTCACCCCCCTCCCCTCTAAAACCCTCGGTTTGTTTCTCGGAGTCTACAGTCTCTCATGGTTTGTCTCCCCCTCCGATTCCGCTCCCCCCTTCACTTTTTCCTCCCTTCTCCTAATGTCCTCCATGTTATTCCATCTCTTCTATCTTTAAATGATACTTTAGGGAAGGGAATTCTGCCTCTCTGTCTATTCTTTTACTTACTTCTGTCTACTGAAGGAAGGATATACGAATATGATTGGTGATTGCCTGACATCTGTTGAGCCCCACTTAACAAATGGGAAAAGTAACAGTGATTCCAAAACAGGATTAGTATCACTGTTTCTCTCTTTCTCCCTCTAACTGCCTTACCCGTGGCTTGGTAAATGTGTAAGCAGTTATCCGCTCCCATGTGGAAGCACACATACATGTGAGCATACCTGGGGCAGGGCCTACAACATGCCCTCTGTATGGAAACTTGATCTTCTCTCACTCTTTCATTATTGCTCTCACTCACTCACTCATGTTCTCTCTTTCTCTCTCTCTCTCTCTCTCTCTCTCTCTCTCTCGCACACACACACACACACAGAGACACACACACACACTTGTTCACATTCTTGGTGGTAACTATGGTAACTATATGGGTAAGACAGACCTTTAGTCTTTAGAAAAGGCTTTATAAGCCAGGATCTACCAAATAGGTACAGTTCCCTGCACAGACAGGTCTCAAAGTCTACTTTCACCAAGGTAATAGGAAGATGCTCTTTTGATCTCAAGATCCAGCTACATTCTCCAACCTAGCTTTAGTAAGAAAGCTGTATGTTTGGAGGGTTATTGAGCACCTGCCCTGATCACTAATAAACCTGATAATCTGATTCCCATTTAACTATCAGTCACCATTAAGATTTCTTTTTTGCATTAGGCAGAACCCAGAATGGAGAAAGGGTGAGACTTAGTACTTCCCTCCAATTTACAATGGTTATTAACAATCCATTCCATAATTCTCTGTTTTAACAGCCTTACTAAACAACTTACTGAAAAAAGGAAAGACTCTATGGGTCTTTGAAATGGCAAGTCTTCAAGTTCCTTGACATCTTTACCTCTGCCCAGATCAACCATGATCTACTGTGGCTTTGTACTCACAAAATAAATTGAATCTAACAACATGATGGCGGCTGTTTTTATCCCACCAAGACTCCGACTCCAGCAATCTCTACCCCAGAGCCTGATTCAACCAAATCCTATATATCTGGTAAACAAACATGGTATAAGATATGATCTCATCTGGAAAGTACTGAATAATGATAAGGATGATTGTACACAGCTGTACTACTGGCAGAGAAGACCTATACCCATGAGCCTATGGCACAATACTACCACTATGGTCCTTTCAGAGTAGTGACTAAGGTCACCAAGACTTAGCAGCTTCATGTTTTAAATGATCCTTTCAAGTGACATCTTCACCAGGATCAGGAACAGGATGGGTGACCCAAGTGATCCTTGTATCCCTTCCCCACCATTCCTAGAGGTCATTCTTGTTTTTATCTTCAACATTGCCTTATTCACACAGTCTTGGCATGTTTCCAGCAGTGATGGATATTCTTCTCATAACACATTTAATATCTTGCATCTGTCTTCCATAGCATCTGCATTACGAGATGCTGTAACAAATTACCACAAAATTGGAGGCTTAGCAAAACAGAAATTTACTCTGTCATAGTTCTGGTTTAGCTAGAAGTCTGAAATCAAAGTGTCAGCAAAGCCACATTCCCTCCCAAGACTCTAGGGGAGAATCCTTCCTTGTCTCTTCCAACTTCTGGTGGCTATGGGCATTCCTTAGCTTATCACAGCATAGCTCCAGTTTCTGCCTCCCTCTTCACATGGTCTTCTCCCCCGTGTCCCCCACTGTGTCTTCTTTTCTGTCTATTATAAGGACACTTACTAGGTTTAGGGCTCACCCTAATCCAGGATGATCTCATCTCAAAATTCTTACTTTAATTATATCTACAAAGAACCTTATTTCAAGTAAGGTCACATTCTGGGATTCCAGGTGGACATATGTCTTTTGAGGGGAACACTATTAAACCCCCTACAGCAACCAAGCACCATTTTGTATTTCCAGAAACTTCTTCTATGCATGGAGCCCCTAGTTTGTACTCTGAATTTTGAGAGTGTTCTTTCCCATTACTCAACTCTGAGATCTGCCACTTCATACTATTTTTCTAGCTTTGGTCTTTGACTTCTGTATCAAGATTTTTTTGGCTATAAACATAGATGGCTTAAACAAGAAATGGGGGACTTACTGGTACATGTTAATGAAAGTCAAGGGATAATAATAGTTTCAGTTGTAGCTTGATACAGAGGCTCAAGTGATAATATTAGGGCCACTTTCTGGAATATCTTAGCACTGCTTTTGTCTCTGCTAGCTTTTTCAAATTGGCTCCTTTTTTGGTAAAAAGATGACTGAAGAAGCCCCAAGTTTCACATTCTCATACAACCAAAGTCAGTGGAAAGGAAAGTAGTTCTACCTCTCAGAAATATCAGTAAAGGACTCATGGCTTCTCGTTGGTTCAGATTAGGTCACATGCCAATCCATGAGATAATCACTATGGCCAGGGATACGCTGATTTGCCTGGGCCAAACAAGTTCTACTCCTAGAACTGAGAGTGGAGGTCAATTCCAACCAAACCAAATAGACTGAGATTTGGGCAAAGTGGATCGTGAAGGCAAAAGATGAAATTATATTTCTGTAAGACTGGGGAATGAATATTGTGGGGATATCAGTGTCCAGTACAGCTTCCCTCTTAATAGTGACTTGGATTCTGTCTTTGGCTAAGCTATCATTTGCAGCCCTGGATAAATATATCATTTCAGTCCATGACTTCATGGTATCTTAAAGAAGCTGAGTTCTGTGATTTACCTAGGCTTTCTGCCAGAAGCACAGCCTGTGGGCTACACAGTCAGTATGTCCTGCTCAGTGCCCCAAATAGCACCTAAGTATGAAGAGGATACCTGCTAGAACTTTTCTGCTATCCTATGTTCAGCAGATAACCCAAAACACACTCTGGCTTTCTTAAAAGTGAGGATTGAGTAGATTTTCAGAGCTAGTGCTCTTTCTAGCAGTATATCATTTGGTTTTCTTTGTGGATGTGATTCTGGGATGAGCATTAAAACAAAGAGCTTTCTATCTGGGTTAGCGTGGAACCCTAAAGACCCCAAAGGATGAACCAAGTTGAAATTCTATGATAGAGCTAATGCTCAAAAATCAAATACCATAATCATTCGTGAGACAAGATGGTTCCTTTTGGCTTTTAATATTCCCCTATATTGTGTGGGCAATTCCTGTCTGCCTGTATTTTGGCCACAAACAGCCTCTATAATAAAAATCCAGGCCCAGGGATTCTCTTGCACAAAAGGATTGCTCACTGTGTTGTGTTGGAAGTATGTTCTGTATTTAGTAAGGGCAAATTCAATTAGAGTAAGCTAGGAGGGGGAAGATTTGAAGTGTATCTAAAAATACTGAAATATCTCAATTGCTCCTGACATCCAAAAGAGCAGCATCTCTTTGCTTATTTGGTTAAGTGGGTGAGGGGTGATATAAACTAGTACAATAAAATAATAATTACTGTTTATTGGTTAATGACTATATGATTGGCATCATACTAAGTACTTCATATACAATGCCCCTAATTTTTTAGCAACCCTATGGGGTGGTTATGATAACTCTTTACTAGCCTGGACTGAAAGAGGCAGAGATGGGACAAAATTAAGGAAGAATGACTTCAAGGCAGAGCATGCATGCCAAGGCTAGAAAGAATAAGCCTACCACCCCCAAAGGGCTCAGAGGAGAGAGCATTCAGCCATAGAGGATTATTCTCGGGCCTTAAAACCTAATGGAATTTGCCCTACTGTGTTGTGTACTTGCCAGGGTATTACATGTGGGTTGAAGGAATAAGATCAACATGAAGCAGAATATAAATCTAGAAAAGAAGAATTCATTGTCCGGGAGGAATTCACCTATGCATTGGAATAGTTTATTAAAATATTTTGTTAAAGTTTATTTACTTAAGTAATCTCTGCACCCAATATGGGGCTTGAACCCATGACCTGAGATCAAGAGTCACATGCTTCTCCTACTGAGCCAGCCAGGTGCCCCTGCATTGGGACACTTTAAACCTTTTGTTTTGACATAGTTTCAGACTTAAGAAAAGTTAAAAAAAATGATATGAAGGGTCTTCATATTCCCCAAATGTTAATATTTTCCACATTTGCTTTATCGTTCTCCTTCCTCCATTCTCTTCTTATGTTCCTTTTCCTCTTTCTCCCCTCCCCACTGTTCTCTCCTCCAACCCATGCATATATATTCATTTTTTCTCAACTATTTGAGAGTAAGTTAGAGATATTTTGCCCTTTAATCCTAAATACTTTATTTCCTAAAATCAGAACATTCTGATAAAACTTCAATACAGTTCCAAAATGAAGAAATTAATGTTAATGCGATATATATTTTTTAAGATTTCATTTATTTTTTGACAGAGAGAGACACAGCAGGAGAAGGAACACAAGCACGGGGAGTGGGAGACGGAGAGCAGGCTTACTGCGGAGCAGGGAGGCTGATGCAGGGCTCCATCCCAGGACCCTGGGATTGTGACCTGAGCTGAAAGCAGACACTTAAAGACTGAGCCACCCAGGCCCCTGCTAATGTGTATTTTTATCTAATATATTAACCTTATTCAAAGTCCACCAATTGTCCTAATGATGTCTTTTATAGGGAAGGAAAATCATGATCACATGTGGCATGCGGTTGCCACATTCACTTAGTGTACTTTATTTGTGAATTCAAATTTAATGTTCTAGCAAGGCTATCTAGAGCTGGTCCTAATATTTACATGAATTCCTCCTTTGAAGCCTGGTCATGTTGATGGTCATGTTGATGACCAAGGTAGAGATACCTAAACATTCTTGGAATGCTCATAGAATTGGAATGGGTTTATAATGTAAGACTTGAAAACCCATCAACTGACTTTGTACCCCCTAGGAGGACCAGAGGCCACTCGTTCAATAAGGGATGCTCTAGTGATGGTGACACTAGTAACTTTGAGCTCAGTGATGGTCGTTATTTGTAGGCTGAGTTTGATAGTATGAAATTCTACCATGGAAATGGGCTCTATAATATTAATGTGGATGATGAGATTCTGGCACTACAGACGCTAGATTGTAACTCTAGGACACCAAACATTATCAAAATAAAAAGTAGCAAGAACGGAATGGTAATCAGAATGCCTTGATGCACAGAAATCTATGGCAATCAAGATAGAGCATCCTGTTCCTAAATGGGGAGTCAATGAGTGTATTGCTTAATTTGATTATAATAAAAAAAATAGAAAGCTTCTAATTGAAAGGTTGCTGTCAGGTGCCACAATGGAAAATTACACTCCCTCACACGATTTCCAGATTTAAGTCAGTTCATAGACATATTGATTCAAATGATGCTGGGTCACCTCACATATAGATAGTGGCTGTTCCTTTGATGTTTCCCCAAAGAGACCTTTAGCCATTTTCCAGGATAGTTGTACACTGGACAAAAGAGGATATTCAGATTCCAAAACTATTATAGGTTTGAGCTGACATTGATCACAGAGGATGTAAAACATCCTTATGTTCCTCTGGTTAGTGTGGAGGCTCTCAGAATCCACAGAAGAAAGGGAGTTTCAGCTCAAGCCTATCTCACAGTGGGTCAGTGGGTCCACATACCTACACTGTGGCTCTTCTCTGGTCTTTGAATATATATATACACACACACACACACACACACACACACATATATACACACACACACATATATATTAATATATATTATATATGTGTATATATATTATATATACATATATATTTAATTGGGCTTTGAGTATGTATATACTCATATATATATATATTTAATTGGGCTACATATTCTTAGATGCTGGAAGCCCCCTTCAGTTGTTTCTCTGATCCATGGATTAAGGATCATTATAGCAGAAAGGACCAAGTTGGAACTCATCAACCTTTCCCTGCCAGAAATTTAAAGCAAAAAATTATCATACTCCTGGAGGCACTGCAGAAATTAGTGTCAACATAGAAGATTTTGAAAATGTGGTCTTTTCTCTCAATGGTCTCTGTAAAACCACATGATTCATAGCTGATGACAGTGATTACTATAAACTTAACCAAATGTAAGCTTGATTGCAGTGCTGTGCTGGATGTAGTATCTTTATGAAAGCAGATCAACCTAGTTTCTAGCACTTAGTGTACAGCTATTGATTTGGAAGAATGCTTTCATCTTGATGCATATCAGCAGAGAGGATTGACATCAATTAATGTGGTAAAGACAGTTTCAAACACTCTTTTGCCTCATCACTATGTGATCTCCTGTTCATCGACAGAATATAGTCTAGAGGAACCATGAATTATCTCGAAATTCCTGAGAAGTTACTTCTGTCCACATCAGATTAATTGGACCTGCTGAGCCGGAGTGGCAATACTCTTAGACAACTGAGTAAGACCTGGGTCCAAAAGGTGGGAATAAACCCCATAAAGATTCATGATCTTGCCATATTGATAAAATTTTTGGATGGTCTGGGAACCTGCTGGGATATTTTCCCCAAGGACAAATTGTTGCACTGCAGACCCATGCCACCAAGAGAGGAGGACCTCACTTAATTTGGCCCTAATAGGAGCGTAATAGTAACAGACCTCCAGGGCTCTGGAGGAAGACCATGATATCATCCATTGCTCAGAAATGTTCTATTTAAAAATAATTCCTAAAGGCAAGGGAAACAAAAGCAAAATGAACTATTGGGACTTCATCAGAATAAAAAGCTTTTGCACCGCAAGGGAAACAGTCAACAAAACCAAAAGGCAACCTACAGAATGGGAAAAGATATTCGCAAATGACATATCAGATAAAGGGCTAGTATCAAAAATCTATAAAGAACTTATCAAACTCAAAACAAATAATCCAGTCAAGAAATGGGCAGAAGACAGAAACGGACGTTTATCCAAAGAAGACATCCAAATGGCCAACAGACACAAGAAAAAATGCTCAATATCACTCAGCATCAGGAAAACAGAGATCAAAACCACATTGAGATACCACCTCACACCAGTCAGAATGGCTAAAATTAACAAGTCAGGAAACGACAGATGTTGGATGCAGAGAAAGGGGAATCCTCTTACACTGCTGGTGGGAAGGCAGGCTGGTGCAGCCACTCTGGGAAACAGTATGGAGGTTCCTCGAAGAGTAAAAAATAGAGCTACCCTATCACCCAGCAATTATACTACTGGGTATTTACCCAAAGGATACAAACAGTGATCTGAAGGGGCACCTGCACCCCAATGTTTATAGCAGCACTGTCCACAATAGCCAAAGTATGGAAAGAGCCCAGATGTCCATCAACAGATGAACAGATAAAGAAGTGGTGTATACACACACACACAGTGGAATATTACTCAGCCATCAAAAAATGAAATCTTACCATTTGCAATGACATGAATGGAACTAGAGGGTATTATGCTAAGTGAAATAAACCAGCCAGAGAAAGACAATTATCATATGATTCCACTCATATGTGGAATTTAAGAAACAAAACAGGATCATAGGGGAAGGGAGGGGAAAATAAGATGAAATCAGAGAGGGAGACAAACCACAAGAGACTTAACAATAGGAAACAAACTGAGGTTGCTAGAGGGGTGGTGGGTTGGGGGATGGGGGTAACGGTGATGGGCTTTAAGGAGGGCACATGATGTAATAAGCACTGGCTGTTATATGCAACTGATGAATCACTGAACTCCATCTCTGAAACTAAAAATACACTATATGTTAATTGAATTTAAATAAAATTAAATAAAATTTTAAAAATTTCTGATATGCTATTGGACCCTAATTGAAACTGGGCACAAGTTATCAAGAGACTTTGCAAACTAGATGTGCATGATGACCAGGACATCTAGTTATCTAGATTCTACATATTATCAGATCCCACATGTCAAAAATTTATGTAGTCATTGCAGCTAGCCATTTAGTCCCCTCTATAATAAAATAATAGATTTGGATTGGACTCAAGTGGGTCCAGAAGTTATGAATCAGCCACATGAATAAGTAGCCCAAATCCTCATGTCATCTAAATTTGTTGCATTACTGCCTTGTATCAGCTTGCCTCAAGCAATGATAAACATAAAATTTATAATAAAAAGTTCAGAACTACCATTCAGAAGTAGATATTTAACATTGCGACCCACATACAACTATCATAGCTAATGGGTTTGTATAATAAACATCTTATCCTTTTGAATTTTTTCATACTTTTATTATAAAACTGTTGACTCCAAAGATAGATCATTTGTATATTTATTATAGTAATTATCCACGCATTGTGGTACATGGTTTTGTTCTAACGAAATCAGTACTTGTAGAAAAACAGGTTTTTTTTTAACAGTTGGAAGCAAAGTGTCTTTTTATAATATGAGGGATACATATTGTTTTATTGAAAGTTACAACTGTCAGGTTTGATAATTGAAATACTTTATTGACCTAATAACTAAAATAGCCTCTGCTTCTAAGCTAAAAACTATAAACAATTTATAGATTCTAGAATTCAAGTCCAATATATAATTATAAATACTATCCACTCTCACATTTATTTTCTTGATAATAGTTTGATATGATGTTTTAAGTAAAGCTAATATTATCTGGAAAATGATAAAGGAATAAAAATTCTATATGCATTATTCCCTTGAAAGCATCAAAAGAAGTAAGAAATTATTTGATGAAAACAACTGTGTTTTTATGAAATTATACTCTTGATGTCAAATTGCGGTCTCTTGACATTAATGCCAACTTCTTTGATTAAGGAAATACCAGAAAAAGAAGGAAGAAGCCTTATTTTGTCCACAAATTCCAGTCAGCCATTTATAATACAAAAGTAAAATGTCAAAATCTACTTATGTTTTTTCTAAATTAGATGCAAAATAACATCTTTAAAACAAAGATGTACAGTGATATACTAATTAAGCCTTTTCAGTGCTCCAGATGACTTATAAAGACTATGAACTAGTCAAATTCTGTAAAAAATTATACTTGACACTGACCAATGAATATTGTAAGGAAAGTGATATTGCTTAAATATCATTGTGTAAGAAACTAACTCTCATAATTTGTATTCTAATGTCTAGTATGATTGACTTGTAAAGTTAATTATTTGAAAATCAAATATTTTAAAATATTTTTCTGGCTCTCTGCATACATATAATTTTTCAATATTGGTCATCAGAGAAGAATATAGCACCTCAAAATCAACATTTATTCAAAATCACTTAAGGCTCGGTCAGTAGAACATGCGATTCTTGATCTCAGGATTGTGAGTTCAAACCCCATGTTGGGTATAGACAGTAATTACAAGAGATTACTTAAGAAATATAATATTATAAGAAAGATTATAAAATCTATTGGGTTCTTCCATTGAAAGCAAGGTATTGGGTGAGGGGACACCCGGGTAGCCCAGTTGGTTAAGCGTCTGACTCTTGGTTTTGGCTCAGGTCTTGATCTCAGGGTTGTGAGGTCAAGCCCCATGTCAGTCTCCAGGCTTAGCCCAGAGTCTGCTTGGGACTTTCTCCCTCTCTCCCTCCCCCGCTCTCTCTCTCTAAAATAAATAAATAAATCTTTTTTAAAAAGAAAATAAGATATTGGAACAAATAAGCTTTCAAATTCTCATATGATGTTTAATTTCATGAAAGCATAAAGACTTTGATTTTCTAATAGCTTTAATTAAAACTTCAAAAATTTCTGATTTTCTAATTTTTATTTAATATTTGAAATAATTTTATTTATATAAGTTGTACTGAACTCAGTCATTTTATTTTGATAAATAAATAACATGCTAACTAAAAAATGTACCTAGGGAATGAGTATCTTTTTTCTAATTCACATAAAAACACTAGTTCTAGGGCTAGTGGTGGCCCTGACTGGGTTACCTTTGGTGACACATATAGGGTGATTGGATAAGGGAGAAGAGCATAAGTAAATATAAATTACTCTTAATACTCTGCTTCTTGTTTGAGGTGGTAGGTTTACTGGTATTCAATTATAAGTAGATATAGAAAAAAATAAATGAAAATACATGTGTGAACTAGTGATGATAATGTATCATGAACTGAAAATCATAATGAATTCAGTCTTATGTACTAGAGGCCTATTAGAAATATGTTTGTGGAGCAAGATTAAAAGAAAATGTATTCCATGTGCAGCAAGAGAAATGATAAGGTGCACAGGGACTTGTTGTATTAATCCTAAAAGTTTAGACTTTACCTTTCCCCTCCTTTTGCCCCAGTAAAGAAGGCCCTAAATGTAGAACAGTTTACAAGACGCCCACCAAGCAGCCTGGGTGAGCTATTTAGGGAATGTGGTTAGCTCATGGGCCTGTTTCTGGCAGGCAAGATAAGTGTGTCGAAGGAGCATCACACTGGAGAGATGAACCATGAAGGGAATCAGAGAGTAAGGATTGGTGGATTGGTACCAGGACAATGCAACAAAGGAACTAATTAATCTCTTTCAGAGATGGCAATATGTGGCAAATATCTCTTATTTCCCTTGCACATATCATTAACCAATCATTGCATTTTACCCCACTGCACTTGAAATGCGGCTTCTTAATTCTTTTCAACATAACATTATGAGTGGCTCTTAGTAATTGATCATAAATGAGGTGTAACCCATTTGCCATCTGCAGTCTGTACAAACTGTGTCAGATTATTACTCTGACTAGATGATAAACCAATAAATAGAATGGTAACTAAATGTAGGATGTTGGAAAGTCAGGAAAGTTACACGGGGCATCATACTGGAGTAGTGTAGCAAAATAGGGGCCAGCGAACAAGGAAGAATTGGTGTCAAGTTGGCTAAGAATAAGGACTTAAAGAGAAGAGACCTAAAGATGGTAGCCCTACTTTCAGTGTGATTACATTGAGAACTTTTTTTTTAAAGATTTTATTGTTAAGTAATCTCTACCCAGTGATGTGGGGCTTAAACCCACCACCCTGAGATCAAGAGTCGCACACTCTACTGTCTGAGCCAGCCAGGCACTCCCACCATGGGAACTTGTAAATGAGCCCAGTTATCTCCACTTGAGTAGTATCTTATTTTGTGAGGATTACATAAAATTCATGGCCACAATGAGGGGAAAGTATAACCTAATATGAACATGTTTTTCTTCCTCTGTCGAGAGAAGATGACCATTAGTTACTACTCTTCAGCGTTACGTTGTTCATCCAGGATTAGCCTTGTAACTATACCACACTACCGTGCAGTTACAGGAATTCTCCAGAACCATCTACAGGCTAACTTAGAGAAGAAGGTAACTTTGGTCAGGTGTTGTTAGTGGGTACATCCTTGGTGAAAATGAATAAGTGGGCTGAGACTGTATATTTATGGCCTCTATATGTAGTCTTTCTGTCTGTCTCTGTGTGTATGTTTCCCTCTCTTTGTAGTTCTAGATAATATATAAAAAATGTATATACATATGAAATATATATTATATACCATATATTTGATATATATGAAATATATAAATACACATTTTATACATGAAATATTCAAATGTACATTATGTATATACTCATAAAATAGGAAAGTTCAAACTCTATAGCAGTGCTACTTGGTAGAACTTTGAGATGAGGAAAATATTCCATATCTGTGCTGTCCAATATGATGCCCAGTAGCCACGGGTGGCTTTTGAGAACTTGAATTGTTGTTAATGTGACTGAGGATCTGGAGTTTTAATTTTATTTAATATTAATTTAAATAAAAATCACCAGCTGTGTCTGGTGGCTGCTATATTAGGCAACACAGCATTATAGAGAGTCAAGTCATATGTAGTATCTTGAGTCCTCCTTTTGTTGATTCCCTTTATCACCTTTTCCTAAGACCCTGATGGACTCTCTGAGATCACTAGGATTCTGGTAACTGAGTTAGAAAATCATTGTTGAACTATTCTGGTGATTTATTTTGCTTGTTTTAGCCCATGTTTTCAAAATGGTAACCACTCTCCTAACCACCCCTCCCCGCCAAGAGCATTCACAAATTCACGTTTAATGTATCCATCCTGACCTTTCATCTGACAAACCTCCCTAAGAATGGTAGAACCTTTGTCGTGGCCAAGGCATTCTAGCAGCTCTAGATTTTGCTCAAGTTTTCAAACCTATCCCACAGCAACCTGTCTTGTCCACAAAGTAGAGACACATGTCCCCAACTGGGGAGCATTGGCAATCTTTTTGTAAGATGATCTCTAGAGACTTTGGCCCATGTGTGTACATCTTGAAGAAGCAGCCGGTTCCAGCTGTGATCAGCTGCTTTGCATATGAATGGGAATTATTGGTTTTAAAGATTGGAGGAACCATTTCCAGGAGGCTCAGCTCTGGTGACCATGAAATCACAAGACAGCAGCCTGGAAAACTTCCAGGTGATGTGGAAGTCCAGCCAGTGCCAGATGTGGTAGAGACTCCCATGTTCGGGAGCCCCACACCGGCTTTGATTCTGTTCAGCATGTTTTCCCTTCCTTTTGGTAGACCACCAGCTGTCTTCTGTGCCTCAACTCAAGTTACAAGAGCAAAATTCACTTCAGCCGTGGGAAAATGATCCCCCTTAGCAACTCCATAGCAAATTCCTGAGGAGATGACCTCGATTACAAACTGTCTCAGTTAAAGTGGCCTTATTGGGCTTACTTAGAACAAAACTGTAACAGCTTCCATTGCATCTGTAAGTGGTGTAACTTGAGGAGGGGCTTCTCTGAGTGTGAGTTCTGGGACTCTGGTTCACAGGGTGTAATTAGAGGCATAGCCACCTAGCCAGGGTTATTTGGAGGGCAGTCCCTGCAGGCACTAAGTGGCAGGTGTGATCTCAGTGACAGCTGCCCCTAAAATATACAGTGTCCCTAAGACTATCTGCATGCTATTTAGAAATTAACTGAATGCTCTTCTTTGTTCGCCACAGACATCTTTCATTTTCCCCATGTCGTCCCAGACATCATCTTCCAAGTTAGTAATTGGAAGCCATTAAAGCAGTCCTTCAAAGATGTTCCTAGGTCTTCAATTGTTAGCGCACAATCTCCTGCACAGAGCTATTGTAAAGAGCCACAGCGTACACAGTGAAGCACAAGGGGCCTTGACGGCTAAGATTTTGCTTATGAGAGAATCACTCGAGTGATGGAACTTGAGGGGCTTTTGAGAATAGAATGAACCATGAGGGGGATTGGCTTGGGAGGGAGAGAGTGGTTTTGTCTTCAGATTTAAAGGAAATAACCAGGCCCCTGGCGTGAAATGTGGTTTGTGCTCAGCCTAGCAGGACCTGTGTTAAAACTGGGCCACTACGGAGAAGATTAGCTTGCCCCCTATCTCCTGAACCATGTGATTTGGGGAGCAGGTGCTGCCATGGGCCGAGTTCAGGCTAACATGTAGAATATAACATATTCTTATGTTATATGAGAATGTTACATATCCTCTTATGACACGTAAAAAGTTATGAGGTGCATCTGTGCATACAACAGGGCGACAGTTAAATAAATATGTGATTTCCCAACTGCTGTCCATGTGGTGTGGTTTCATTGGCTATTCAAATATGGTCTAGCTTGTGGGATAGCCTCTCCCACTGGTGTGTCTCTAGGGAAAGCTGACTCAGTAGTGGGACTAGAAGCAGGGAGAATCCCTATACTGCACGACTTCAATGTTTACAGGTGAGACAAAATTCCTGCAATTGGCCACCTAAGAACAAAAGGTGTACCTAATTTAACCACAAGGCGACAACCTTTAGTTGACATTAGACAGGGACAGTTAAGAGGCTGGGGGCGTTCAGAAGGCAGCAGTTACCTCCTTAGTTTAATATGGAAGCTATTATGCATTAATAGGGTAACACGAAATACAGTAACTTATATGGCAACATTTGGGGAGTCATCTGTCTCCAAGGAGAACTGAGGGCTTGCCTTGTATGACTTCAGTGAAGAAAAAGGTGGGAGGGCCGCCTGGGTGACTCAGTGGGTTAAGCATCTGCCCTTGGCTCAGGTCATGATCCCAGGGTCCTGGGATTGAGTCCCGTATCGGGATCCCTGTTCTGCTCCCTGTTCTGCAGGGAGCCTGCTTCTCCCTCTCCCCCTTCCCCACGCATGCTCGCTTTCTCTCTCTCTCCCTCTGAAGTAAATAAATAAAATCTTAAAAAGAAAGAAAGAAAGAGAGAGGGAGGGCGGGAAAGAAAGAGAGAAAGGAAGGAAGGAAAAGAAAGGAAGGAAGAAGGAAGAAAGGAAAAGAAAAGGAAAAAAAACAAGATTAGGCCGTGTTAGGCTGTGTCACTATGCAACCATTCCCAGAGGGGGCAGCAGAGTCTGACAAAAGCTTTGCATGGGCATGGGGAAGCAGCCTCTATCCCTCTATGAATTATCTATCTATCTATCTATCTATCTATCTATCTGATTCTCTAGCTTTACTGAGGCATAATTGATGTACTAACATTGTGTAAGTTTAAGATATACGGTGACTTAACTTTAAGCACTTATATATTGCAATCTGATTACCACTGTAGTGTAAACTAACATCTCCATCACATCTTGTAATTACCATTTCTTCTTTGTGGTAAGCACATTTAAGCTCTCCTCTTTTAACAACTTTCAAGTACCTAGTACAGTGTTGTTAACTATAATCACAATGCTACGCATTAGCTCTCCAGAACTTACTCATCCAACTGGAAGTTTGTACACTTGGACCGACATCTCCCCATTTCCCCCACCTTCCCCATTTCCTGGTAACCACGGTTGTACTCTGTTTCTATGAGTTTTGCTTTTTCAGATTCCACATAGAAGTGAGATCACACAGTATTTGTCTTTCTCTGTAGGACTTATTTTACTTAGCACAATGCCCTCCAGATCATCCATGTTGTTGCAAATGGCAGGATTCCCTTCTTATGGTTCAACAATATTCCATTGTATATCGATCTATGTGTCTATTTATCTATCATTCATTTATTTATTTAATCTTCCAGATTTACTGAGATATAATTGACACATAACATTGTATAGATTCAAGGTATACAACTTGTTGATTTGATAGACATATATTGCAACATGATTGCATCTTTATCTGTTCATCCATTGATGGGCACTTAGGTTGTTTCCATATCTTGGCTATTGTGAATAATGCTGCAATAAACATGGGAGTACAGCTATCTCTTGCACATCCTGTCTTCATTTCCTTTGGCTATATACCCAGAAGTGAGATTGCATGATCATATGGTAATTCTATTTTTAAGTTTTTGAGGCACCCCCATACTGTTTTCCACAGTGGCTTCACCAGTTTGTACTCCACCAGCAGTGTGGGAGGATGCCCCTTTCTCCGCATCCTCGCCTGCATTTGTTATCTCTTTTCTTTCAGTGATGCAGCTGCCATCTACTGAGCACCAACTAGGTACTGGCATTTCATTTAATCTCCTGTCGTTTGCATTTCATTTAATTTGCTTGCCCTTCATATCTGCAACTCAGCACATTTCCAGAAAATCAACCCATTCCCTCTCTAGTTCTCCACACCTGGGCTGCTAAAAGCTACTTGAGAAAAATGTCAAAAACCCATGGATTGGTGTTCAACCTGTGTTGAGCTCTCTTTGCATTTTTCTGGCAGTTGTTCTCTATATCCCTAAGCCACATCTCAAGATGTGGTCCTCTGACCAGCAGCATCAGCATCACCTGAAACTTGCTAGAAATGCTCATTCTTTTTTTTTTTTTTTAAGATTTTATTTGACAGAGAGAGACACAGTGAGAGAGGGGACACAAGCAGGGGGAGTGGGAGAGGGAGAAGCAGTCTTCCCGCTGAGCAGGGAACCTGATGCAGGGCTCGAGCCCAGGACCCTGGGATCATGACCTGAGCCGAAGGCAGATGCTTAATGACTGAGCCACCCAGGTGCCCCTAGAAATGCTCATTCTTTGGGTGCCTGGGTAGCTCAGTTGGTAAGGCATCCGACTTGATTTTGGCTCAGGTCATGATCTCAGGGTCGAGCCCCATGTCAGGCTCCACACTCAGCGAGGAGTCTGCTTGAGATTCACTCTCTCCCTCTGCCCCATTACCCCCACAAAATAAACAAATAAATCTTAAAAAAAAAAGAAAGAAATGCTCATTTTAGGCCCTACCTCAGTCCTTCTAAATAAAAAATTCTGGGGGTGGAGCCTCACAGTCTGTGCTTTAAAAAACCCTCCAGGTGGGGCACCCGGGGATCTCAGTTAAGCGTCTGCCTTCAACTTGGGTCCCGGGGTCCTAGGATAGAGTCCCCGGGATGGAGCCCTGCTTTGGGCCCCCCTGCTCAGCAGGGAGTCTGCTTCTCCCTCTGCCCCTCCCCACCGCTGCTCATGCTCCTGCGCTCTCTCTCTCTCTCTCAAATAAATAAACAAAATCTTTAACAAAACAAAAAACAAACGAAAAACCCAAGCCCTCCAGATGATTGTGATGCCTGCTCGAACTGATTCTTGAACTCAAGAATCAGCTTCTCTCCCCACTTTTTTCAAAACCTGTTTCAAACTTTTTTCAGTCTCTTCAAAACCCCATCCTCAAAACCTCTTTATTTTCATGAAAAACAAAGACCTTCAAGCAGAGATCCCCGTATTTTCTATACTCATAACCACAACGTTGCTGTTTCAGCAAATATCCTTTTCTTGTCTGCACTTTCCTTTCAGCTACCCAGGTCCCCCCAAATAGAGAAATAGATAGATGCATTCTGAGCTCCAATTCCTTTCATCTCCTAAGTAATCTTTCATCAATTAGCCATATTCTGTTAAACTTTAAATCTATCTATTGACTTTTGTTCCTCAGATCATATTTTCCCGTCTCTTCTATCTTAAAAATTTCCCCTATTGGGCACCCGGATGGCTCAGTCAGTTGGGCATCTAACTCTTGGTTTCTGCTCAGGTCATGGGATTGAGCCCCACGTCGGGCTCTGCGCTGCGCATGGAGTCTGCTTCAGATTCTTTGCCCATCCCGCTCCCTGCCCCCCCCCCCCGGTTTCTCCCCTTGCTCACATGCATGTGTGCTCTCGCTCTCAAATAAATGAAATCTTTAAAAAAATTTCCGCTATATTTCCCTGTAACAAAATCCTATCACTTCTTCCCTTTCATAGCCAGGAGAAGTACATTAGCTCTTTCTACTTCCTCACATGTCTTTGATCCGAACTTCACAGCAATCTGACTTTTCACTTATATATCCCTTTGAAACTTTCTCTCCCAATCACCAATGATAAGAATGCCAAGGGGGGAGTTGCAAACTTTAAATAAGTTTTCAGAAAAGCTTCATTGAAAAGGTGAACACTTCCTCCTATGTCTCAAGCCATCTTTACTCATTCTGCTTTCTGAAGCAGTTCCTCTGCCTAATCTGTAAATGTTGATGTTTGCTAAAATTCTGTGGTTGAATCCCCTTCTCATTCCTTCCAAATTTTTATCAGTAGTTTTGGCCTCTCTCCAGAACTCCAGGCAAACATGCTGACTCAATCAAAAAACATTTGAGTACCTATTCCCTGCGTCAGTATGACATCACTAACGTAGCCCTAACAACTAGAAGTCATTCTTAATACTTCTCCCCCTTTATACCCAACACTCTTAGGAGTAGAGATTTCTCACAATAGATTTGGGAAAGACACAAACAAAATCGAAAAAGGGGAATGGGATAAAGATTGAGAAGGTTTGGTCAAGAAAGATAGCATTCCCTTAAGATTGGATTAGTGTTGAGGGAATGGGAATGGGACAAAGTAGGAAGGAAAAGGTACACTATGAATGTGGCATGTTAGACGTCATGGGGACCTTGCTGGCTAAGACTACAATGAACAAGAAGAGGGACATTGCGTAATGTATATAAGATCTCATGGGAAGAAGGATGAAAGGAATCACAGTCTTGACTGTGAACTCTCAGGGAGAACAGAAATGCTAAGCTTACAAATGTGTATGAGGATTGGGAACAAAAATGACCAGAAGGATTTCTAAAGCACACCATGGAAGGGAAAGCAAAGAAACAGGAGAAGGGAAAGAATACTTTCAGTTTATTCTTTTTATGAAAAATTGATGTGATGGAAATTTAATATTTGTAAAAATGAGGTTGAGAAAACGTCTATTAATATTTATTATATGTAAAATACTTTAAGAAGTTGTAAGCTCAAACAAGAACAATTTATGCAATAGTACTTCTAAAATTAGAAGTCATTTTCATTACAAAAGATAAATCTTATCATGAGATGGAATCACCTTAGCGTGGGATTTGCGAGTCTATTACACATTAGTTCAAAAAGGGTGGCTGCATATAAAATGAGATTGGAGGAAGAATTCCTAGATTATGGTTGCATAAACCCTATCTTGCATATTAATTTCATTCATCTTGTGTGACAAGTTCCAAGAAGGTGTAGGTCACAAAAAAAAATGCAGTTCATACCCTGAAGAAGAACTTCTTACAATGGACGGCTATGGTGGTTCTCCCCAGTGGTACTTTTTCTCTGTGAACTATTTTGGGCATACTTGTGGCGCTAGGACTTAAAGTGGTTTCCCAAAGTGCATATATCTTGCCATTTATCAAGATAAATACAAGTGAGCTCTTTGTTCCATTCTAGCCACAACTTTGGAGGGTTTGTACTAATGCGTTAGACTCTACGGTACATTTGTACAATTGCTGTAATAAGGGCTTCCTTCTTTTTTTGTCTTAGAACTTAAGAAGGCAGGAGAAGCTAGTGGAGTTGTTTACTGGATCCTGAAGAAAGGTACTTAAACTCGGTAATGTTGTGTCAATATTTCTGGTCAATTCAGCCACACAAACGATTAAGTAGTCCTGTTACTTTCATAAAATGACATAACTGGGCAATTGACTAAAACTTTGGCACAAAGAAGCAGCAGTTTTATCTTTGCGTATAAGCTGTATTTCCCCACAAAATAATTCTGCCCATTTTAAAACCAATTGGCCAGCCAATCCGTGTGTTTTTTTGGTAAATTTAAATTCAGACAACCAGTTATGATGTCAAGTGAATGCCTTGCATTACTTTTGCTTTTTAACCAATTTTTCCAACTGTCATTTTAGACACATCCTACTGTGTTAATTCAACTATCTATATGCAAGTTCAGTGAAAGCCAAACTGGTAACAGTGGCATGAAACCCACCAAACACCTGATGGATTCTCTGAAATCTCACTCTTTACTCAGTTGTTCTTTCACCTGTCTTCAGTCGACAAACACTGAATATGTACAGATCCTCCATCTCCCTGTAGGTCTATGCAAATTCTCACTAATTGAAATGACTTCACAGAGACAATTGTTACCAGAAATGATGAGGTGGGCCTGGGCAAGTTGGGGTATGCATGTTCCCAGAAGTCTCTAGAAAAAAGTAGGACAGACCCAATCAGTTTTGCATGATTTAGATCGGTCCTCGAACAGATGAACCATTGATGACACTTTCAGCTTTAGAAATGTCTTACGTAGACATAGCATCCGATCCCCGTAAATTGCAGATAAATAAAATGTGGTATATGCACACAAAGGAATATTATTTAGCCATAAGGAGGAACGAAGTGCTGATGCATGGTACAATATGGATGAACCTTGAATACATTATCTTAAGTGAAAGAAGCCAGTCACAGATGGACTGATAATATAGGAGTCCGTTGATAGGAAATGCCCATAATTGGCAAATTTATAGGGTAGAAAGTAGATTAGTAAGAGTTTAGGACTGGAGGGGGAATTAGTGATATGGGAGTGATAGTCGAATTATGTAGGGTTTCTTTTTGAGGTGATTAAAATACTGTAAAGTTGTGGCAAGAGTTGCACAAGCCTGGGAAAATACTAAAAATCATGGAATGCTATATTTAAAAGGGTGAATTGTATGGCATGTGAATCATTTCCCAATAAACCTGTAATTTTTTTAAATCCCCAAAATCATATAATTGTAACAATGCTTTGTCTGACTGTGTTTTTCTAGGCCTTTACGGGCTACACAGTCAAGTGGGAAAAGAAAACGGGACATTGGCAGTCATTAGTCACTGGTTTCTCATACCTGCTCAGTTAGTTACTAATAAGCTACACAATCTGGAGAAAGTCAATTTCCTCATGTATGAAATGGGAATATCACCTAACCCCCTTGCAGGATTGCTTCAAAATTGAAATGAGATACTTTCAATAAAGAGCCTAGCACGGTGCTTGGCACATTTATAGCCACCCAAGAAATTTTAGTTCCCCTTCCACTTCCACTCCCACTCCTGTGTGGAATTTCTCATCTGCTTAGATTTCCTACTTGTGAACATGTGCCAAAATGTCATTTCATCCCATCCTTCCTTGTGAGGTTACCACATAACCATCAAACAACAAGCTGAAGTGTGAGGTTTGAATAACACCTAAAGAAAACTTGACCATGTACGTCATTAAAATGTGTCTGTGTATGAGTGGAAAAGACACAAAAAGAAATGAAAATCAGAGCTGGAGGACCCCAACAGAGGAGTACCCCTCATTGGTAACAGAAGGATTTTGCAGTTGGCGACACCCCCACAAATGACTAATCTCCAAGAAGAAATTTGATTCCTTCAACTGCAGGAAAAGAAGTTTAACACAGGCAGCTGTGGCAATAAATCTTCCTATCAGTTGTGGTTACAAGGCTGGAAAATCTTGAGTTAACTGTGCTCGTGAATCATGCGCATTTATTTCTACTGGTTTAAATATATTTTTTCCTTTATGTACAAAGAGATAGCTTGTAATAAAGCTACCATTAAACACTGGTGTCAGAAAACCACCGAAAAGAATTCATTTTCTAGCATCTATGATAATAATATAGATGCCAGTTCATGACACACTGTTTTTCTTTCTTTGTGCAAATATTAAAATTTTTCTGCTTGCAGTGTTCAAGATAGTGTCTCCTCTATCCCAGCCACAGAGAAATACACTAAGGAGAGGGCTTTTTGGTTATTTGTACACTAGTTAAAAGTTAAGTAATTGCTAAAATAGTCATATTTGCCAAAAAGGTGTAGTCTACTGAGAGATCCCTAAATACTGAAGGAGGTTAAAAAGAATCCACGGTTCAAGGGCAACAATGGAAAGTCTTGTGATTTAAAAACTGGTAGCCTCGGTCTTAAAGTAACGTTTCCCCTTTGGGAACACGAAGGGGTATGCCCTTGCTTTGCAGTTGAGTTGCTTATTACAAACATGGAATGGGGTGGAGGAGAGGAGAATACAATCGTGGTGGAACACTAGACAGTTGCCGAACTAAAGTAAAACTAACTAAAACTAGTTTACCTAACTAAAACAAATGTCCACTTTCATCCGAATGGATTTGTTGAGAATTTGTAAGAATGGTTACTTTGACTATGATTCTGTATAAACAAGATCCGCTCTTTTTCTGAAAGAAACTTTTTTTTTCTCTCTCTCTCTCTGGGCAGGTTTTGATTCATGAGCATTCAAGTAGTACCATAAGGAGGTTTTCTTTTCTTTCTTGTTTTTTTGGCAGTTTTTTTCCCCAGCTTTATTGAGATATAATTGATAGATAACATTGTGTGTGTTTAAGGGGTGTGATGTTGTGATTTGATACATGTATATGTTGCAAAATGATTAATACAGAAGGGTTTGTTTACACCTCCATGACCTCATGTAATCACCACTTCTTTTTTATGGTGAAAACATTGAAGATCTCCTCTCTCAGCAACTTCCAAGTATATAATACAGTGTGGTTAACTCTAGTCACCATGCTGATCCCCAGAACTTATTCATCTTCTACATGGACCTTTGCACCCCTTGACTAAAACCTCCCCATTTCTCCCAGCCCCCTAACCCCTTAAAACTACCATTCTACTCTCTGAGTTCAGCTTTTGCAGATTCTACATATAAATAAGATTATAGAGTATTTGTCTTTTTCTGTCTGACATACTTCACTTACCATAATGCCCTCAAGATCCATCCATTTTGTTGCAAATGACAGGATTTCCTTTCCCATGGATGAATGATATTTCTGTGTATTATGTCTTTTTTATCCATTCATCTGTAGTTAGGCACTTAGGTTGTTTCCATAGCTTGGCTATTGTGAATAATACTGCAATAAACACAGGAGTGCAGATATCACTTTGAGATTTTGGTTTCATTTCCTTTGGATATATACTGAGAAGTAGGATTGCTAGATCACATGGTACGTCTGTTCTTCATTTTTGTGGAATCTCCATATTTTCCATAGTGGCTGAACCAGTTTACATTCTCAACAATAGTGCACAAGGTTTCTCTTATTCACAACCTTGCCAACACTTGTTATCTCTTCTCTTTTTTTTCCTTTTATTTATTTTTAAATCTCCATATAATTAACATACAGTGTTATATTAGTTTCAGGTGTGCAATATAGTAATCCAACAAGTCTATACATTACCCAGTGCTCATCACAATAAGTCTACTCTTAATCCCCTTCACCAGTTTCACCTGCCCCCCCACCTCTCCTCTCGTAACCACTAATTTATTCTCAATATGAGTCTGTTTTTTTTTCTTTTTGTTGTCATTCTTTTGTTTTATTTCTTAATTTCTGCATGTGAGTAAAATCATATGGTAATTCTCTTTCTCTGACTGACTGGCTTAGCTTTATGTCCTCTAGATCCAACCACGTTGTTGCAAATGGCAAGATTTCATTCCTTTTTATTGTTGAGTAATATTCCATTTTGTGTGTATAGATAGGTACAGATTTAGATCGCCCAACTCTTCGTTATCCATTTATCAATTGATGGACACTTGGGTTGCTCCCATAAACACAAATACAGTCAACTGATCTTTGAGAAATGAGCAAAGATAATTCAATGGAGAAAGGATAGTCTTTTTAACAAATGGTGCTCAAACAACTGGATATCCACATGTGAAAAACACTATATAGATAGTCCTACACCTTTTGCAAAAATTAACTCAAAGTGAACGGGAGACCTAAATTTAAACATGAAAAGCATGACATTTCTAAAAGATTACATAGAGAAAATCTGTGCTATGTTTGGTTTGATGATGACCTTTTAGATACAACAGCAAAAGCATGATCCATGAGAGAAAAAACTGATAAATTTCAGTTCATTAAAAGTAAAACTTGTGCTCTGTGGAAGACAATGTTCAGAAAATGAGATAATAATCCACAGACTGGGAGAAAATCTTTGTAAAACACATATATGATAAAAGACTTACATCTAGGATATATAAAGAATGCTTAGTACACCATGAGAAGGAAATACACAACTAAAAAGTGGGCAAAAGACCTGAAAGGACACCTCACCAAAGACGTTATACAGATGACAGGTAAATATATGAAAGATGCTCAAATTACCTATCTTTGGAGGATTGTAAATTAAAATAACAATGATATACCACTACATATGTATTAGAAGGACTACGTCCTACATTGGGGAGGGTATGTGCTATGGTGAGTGCTATGAAGTGTGTAAGCCTGACGATTCACAGATCTGTACCCCTGGGGCAAATAATACATTATATGTTAATAATAAAAAATTAAATTAAAAAAAAAAGAAGGACTACGTCCTAAACACTGACAACACCAAATCCTGGGAGGACTGGGAGCGACAGGAACTCTCCTGCATTGCTGGTGGCATTGCTGGTGGGTGGTAAACTATTCTCTGTGATACTCTGATGGTTGATACATGGTATTACACATTTGTCAAAAACTATAGAACTGTATAATACAAAGAGTAAACCTAATGTGAACTCTGATCTTTAATTAATAATAATAATAATTAATGATGTATCAGTATTTGTTCATCGTTTTTAACAAATGTACCACAGTAATGCATGATGTTAATAGGGGAAACTGTGGCCCAGGGAAGAGGAAACTATGGGAACTTTGTATTTTCTGTTTGTTTTTTCTGTCATTGTAAACCTGCTCTAAAAAACGGTCTATTAAAACAACAACAAACTCATGACAGACCGGGTTTGGCCTGCAGGCCATAGTTGATCAACACCAGATTCAGAATCATCAAAAATATCCTCATCCATGTCTGTGTGAACCCAGGAACACAACTTCCACCTGCTACCCTTCCTCCTCCTCTGTTAAGTCCTCCCAATTCTGAGATTCCACACATGGGATCCCCTTAACCTCTCTTTTGTCCTGGCTGCCTTTCAGGATTCTTTCTTTAAAAAAAAAAAGAGACTTTATATTTATTTGACAGAGAGCAAACAGGAGTAAGGGGAGGGACAGAGGGCAACAGTATCTCTTTTTTAAAATTTTTAAAAATATTTGCTTATTTATTTTTAAAGGTTTTATTTATTTATTTGACAGAGAGAGAGACAGCAAGAGAGGGAACACAACCAGTGGGAGTGGGAGAGGGAGAAGCAGGCTCCCCACCAAGAAGGGAGCCAGATGCAGGGCTCCATTCCAGGACCCTGGGATCAAGACCCAACCGGAAGGCAGTTGCTTAATGACTGAGCCACCCAGGCGCCCCTTTTTTTTTTAAAAAGGTTTTATTTATTTATTTGAGAGAGAGCGAGCATGCACACCAGCAAGGGGAGGGGCAGAGAGAGAAGCAGAATCCCCGCTGAGCAGGGAGCCCAACACGGGGCTCCATCCCAGGACCCTGAGATCATGACCTCAGCTGCAGTGAGATGCTTAACTGGCTGAGACACCCAGGCACCCCGGATTATTTCTTCCAGTCTTTCTCTTTCATGATCTGAAACAGGGACTGGCTACCTGTTTCTGAAATCAGTCGTTTAAGAGATGGTTTAGATTTTGCATGCCCTAGGTCTCGGCGGCAACTACTGGGTTCTGCCGTGGTAGCACGAAGCAGCCTTAGACATTACGTAAACAAATAAGCACAGCTGGACTCTAATAATGTTTTATCTTGGAAAACAGGTAGTGGGCTGCTTTCGACCCACATGCTGTAGTTTGCCAACTGCTGATCTAGATGGGATGCTGACTCTTCTCGAAATCATATCCTCTAGCCCGCACACCACCTTGCATTTCTTTTTTGCGTTATACTAATTGGGAACTACCCGTCCCCTCCAGGTCACCACAAACAGTGGTTCCTGAGGCACCCATGGGGCTTGTGTCCTGTTTCTAAACAGCACTCCTTTGTGGAACTCTGTGTCCTCGGAATCCCTCACACACCTAAGGCCTAGAAGCAACCCGTTGATCTCACACTCCCCAATCTCAGAGTCCTCTGAGAAGGTTGTTTTTAAGCCTGTCGGTTTTCATATCCCCCTCTCCTGGAGTGAATTGTCTGCCAGGGGTCCTGGGTGGCTCAGGTCATGATCTCAGAGTCCTGAGATCAAGCTCCTCATTGGGCTCTCTGCTCGGCAGGGATCCTGCTTCCCCCCACCTCACCTGCCTCTCTGCCTACTTGTGATCTCTCTCTGTGTCAAATAAATAAATAAAACCTTGAAAAAAAGGTCTGCCAATTTAATTATGAGGTGATGGCAATTGGCAGGGCTTAGCACCCATCGTGCAAAAGTTCAGGTTCTTTTCAGTGAACCCAACCAACCCAATGGATGCATTGACAGCCATTTGCCAAGAGTCTCATCTCCTTTGGCACCAGAGGTTATGAGCCTCCCTGGATGACTGAAGGCACTGCTGGCAATGGGCACTTGTTAAGAGCAGGTGACTGAGAAGAGCCACTAGGGAGTAGGGCACAGGGGATCCCTGCAAGGTGATGAGTGCCAGCGACCACTGTAGCTAAAAGAAGGAGTAAACCTCGCAGGCACACTCATTGTTCATGTCCCCGCTTAGTTTAGAATGCTGCATTTAGAAAAATGTACAGGCTTCTTATTTCACCCCAATTTTAGATTAATTAAAGCATGAAATTCTACAGAAAAAGAGAAAGAAAGAGACATACTGTATGGTCTCACTTCTGTGTGGAACCTGGAGAGGCTGCACTCAGACACGGAGAGTAGGGGTGGTTACCAGGAGCTGGGGCCTGGGGGAATTGAGGAGGTGTTGGTTAAAGGATACAAACTTCCACTTCTAAGATGAGTATGTGCTGGGGACCTAATGCATAGCGTAGTGATTACAGTTAATAATAGTATGGATATCTTTGAAAGTTGCTAATAGAGTCGAATCTTAAATGTTCCCACTGCTAGAAAGAAGCGGTAATTCGGTGATGTGAGGGAGATGTCAGCTGATGCTCTAGTGGTAATCAGTTTGCACTATATAAGGGTATCATATCATGAAATTGCACACCTTAAATTTAGACTGTGTTATATGTCGGTTATATCTCCGTAAAGCTGGGACAATATAAATTAACCCACATCTTCCTTAAATCTGAATTCAAAGAACAACTTAGCCTGAAAGTTCTGAGGCCAGATTTCTTGTCCCGGTTTTGCCTGAACATGCCGGGCTTTATTTTTCTCCTCTATAAAGCAGATGGATCTCACCAATTATTGTTTCTAAGGAACATTTTCTCCAGTCAACGGAGAAAACGTGGAAGCCACAGAAAACCATAGGTAATGGAACAAGAGTCAGAGAGAATTCCACAGTTCAGTTGTGACCATTAACTACATTTGGGCTCTTTTCCTGTTCCTATGCTATTTTCACCGTCATGGTGTCACACTATCTATACAAAATGTGAACTGCTTTGCCACGGAAGCATTTTCCCACGGTACTAGACAATTGTTCAAGGGTCTTCTAGCTCTATGATTTCAGGTGTGTTTAGTTTCTTATGGTCAGTATAAAGACTGTCAAAAATCATGGCGAATAACATTTGTCTTTTTCCAATAAGCAAGACAATATAAAGCTTTTCATGGAAAATGAGTGGAATAAATGTAAAAATAAATTATTTGTAATGTTAGAAGGCATTATGAAGATCCTTTATTTGTACTTGTTAGCCATGGATTGGATTATAGCCCAAAGAAGAGTTCAGCCTGGTGAATTGAAGAACAGATGGTACCATTCCTTTCTCCCCAGGGAGAAGTGTATGATACATACGGCTAGAAGTTAGCTTTTATGAAAATTCCTGGAGAGGAACAAATATAATGTTTAGAAGAACCAGAAAACTTCTCTGATTTAAGAAGCTTAGAGTATAATTTTAACACCTGGCAAAATAGTGAAACAATATTGCTATGTGGAATAGAATGAAGATGGCTGACTGACTTTGAGAATGAACTATGGCAGGCTTTATGTGACAGTAAAACAGCACTGAGAAATCAATAAGGCAACACTGGAAGTTTGGACTTTGGCCAGATATTGAACCAACACCTCCTACATACAAGGCATTGGCCCTAGGCACGTAGCATCTAAGGAAAACCGAAGCACTCTATTGCCTGTAGGAACTCACAGCTGAGTCATGAGATGAAGGGGGACATTTGGACGCAACTGGTCATAGGTGAGGTGCAGAGTACTGAGTGTCCTGGCAGACAGACACCTGAGGCGTTCTAGGAATTTCTTTCTTCTGTTGACCTGGAGCCATCCGTGTTCCAGTGGGTCAGTCATTCCAGCGCAGGAAGGAATCCTGGGGCTGGGCAGCGTCACATATAAGCGCAGAACACACGGTAAGCTTTCCTTCCATTCAGCTGAGATCTGAGGCTAATGCCAAAGGTAACTCAAGAGCAGCAGCGCCTTTACTAAAATGGCGAGAGGAACGCTCCCCAAGTCCAGTTATTAAAATGGCCAGGGACGAGGTGAAATCACACCTGCCAGGGGACGCGGTATCAGAGGTTTCAAAGTCGCAAAGGGAAACCATTTCCAAGCCTCCAGGATGAGGTCCCAGAGAGGCAATTAGAAGGCCCTTCACATGAAAGGGTTCAGAAGTATTTACAAGAGCATGCCCAAGAGAAGGAGTTTATTTCTGGGCTACTGACTCCGAGGTTGCTCTCCTCCTTAATTAAGTCTCTAGATCTTTGGAAACCAACTATTTCATTACCTTCCTGCCAACTTTGACCCTAAGTGGCACGGGAACCTAACATTTTCACCTACGTTTTACCAAGTGTCAGGACAACAGGCCAAGCAACTCGGCAACGGTCACCTGGGTGATTTTAAATCTCTGGACGGTTGACAAAAAGTGATTTAGTTTGATGTCATCATCATGCCTCAGGTATGAGGTATGAGGTATACCTCAGGGTAGCATACGCTGACTCCTCAGGCGGAAGTCTGGTTCCTTTTCTTAGGCTCACACTTTTCCCTCTGTGTTTTACTTATCCGCTTGCTTGTGTATCTCCCCCACTGGGCCTAATTTTAGGAGGAGAGACTCTGTGTCCTTGCTCACCGTTGTTTGCACAGTATCTAGTCCAGTGCCTGGAGCTTTACTACGCACTCAATAAGCAGTAGTCAAAGGAAAGAAGGCTGGGACAACCTGTGCGGGGCCATTGCATAGTGGGTAAGATTGGCTCTGATATGAGAAGATAATGCCATGGGAAGGCAGTCGAGAGAGCTCTGCCCAGGGTCAGCCAGTTCCTTGGAGATTTGCCTACGTCGCTGGTGCCACGGCTGTAGCTGCCCCGCTGCGCAAGGACCTTTTCCTCATTTCAGTCGGCGATGCTCTGGAATGATGGCACCGGGGAAGCCAACTTGATTGATGCTCTGATACCATTGCAAGACCCAAGTGAGGACCTCAGAGTCCATGCGCTCCAACTTCTGCCTTTTAAAGATGGAGAAACTGTGGCACAGAAGGCAACAGCGGTTGTCCCTGAGACACTAGGTAGCAGAGGAAACGCTCACCCCCATTCTCCAGACATCCAGGCCAGTGTTCTTCCCTCTGCAGTTGGCTGCCTCTCCTAAGGCCTGAAACTCAACGGACCAGCGTTTCAAGGGCAGCTCCCCAAAGGAAGTAGCCATGTGGGTCTGGGAGATCTCTTTCCCCTTTTCCCACCTTAATGTCCCCAGTGGGAAAAGCGGCCTTGTAATGTATGCCTCCCGGGGCCATGGGGAGCTAGCCTTAGAGGAAGCAGTGCTTGTAGTGTTCGTAGCGGAGTGCCTGTTACATAACTGGTTCCCAACTCTTAAGTCCCTTCTCTTCCATCTTAAGTCCCTTCTCTTCCATCTTCACATAGGACCTTTCGGGACACACAGAAATGAAGAGGGTCTTCAGTGGTTGAGAAGAGTCGGGAAGAGTCAGCTCTGCAGAGGGTCTCGGCTGCTCAGACCCATCTCATCCTTCAGGAGACACATGTGGAGCTCAGCCCTGCACCCATGGGCTCTTGCTCTGAAGAGAATCTCCTCCCTGCTCACTCCTGACATCCCCCGAGGAAACACAGCCTCAAAACACAGACTTTGCAATTTTCCTAGTAAAATGAATGAAAGAACCTTTTGGGGAATAAAGTGATTTCTCTTTAGCTCCACTTGTTTACTTTTCCATAAGCTCCCAGGATGGCTTACATGTTAGCTGTTAATCACACCATCTGTTCAAACTGTACTTCCGTAAATGATTCAATTCATACTTTTCTTCTAAAAGAATCTTTTTAAGGATGGTGTTTATGTCTCTGTTATCCTCATAGTACTATGCTCTATTTTAACTTTGCTATCATCGTGAACACATATTGAATCCTCCACTTGTTGAATGTATATAACAAGACAACTCCTCCGCATTTGTTCTGCTCAACTCTTGGCTTAGAGGGGAGGGGGTGCTGTTTACTAGAGATTCCATATTGTCTAAAAGAGAAAAATAATGACGTTGTTCCAACCAAGATTTTCTCTGATATTTTGAATTCAGTAACAGTCACTGGGTTCTAGCTATGTGAGACCGTTCGGGCCAAGCCCAAATGAGCAGAACGTTCTTAGCCATCAGGAAGCACCAGCTCTGCTGAGGAGCCTAGCTGCTCAGATGCATCTCATCTTTCAGGAGGCCAAGTTGCCCCTGCTTTAGAGAGGTACCTGGGAAGAAGGGTCTGGATCTCCCCCAGCAAGTCCAGGTCCAAAACTTGGGTGATAGCAGGCTTGGGCAGGAAGTAAAAGGGCTGGTGGTGCTTTTAGGGAAAAGACAGGCCCTGGAGTTAGTAGGAGATTGGAGGTGGACTTCTTACTGTTACAAAATGCTCTGTGGACCCCTGAAGGTTCTGTTTCCATGTGAGTGTCTTTGGAAGTTCACACAATAGCATGGCTGTTTCCTAGTGCGGGCCCATATAGATGCCATTCTCTCCTGCTTTCTAAGACCTGTAGCTGCATGGAAGGTGTGTTACATTGTGCAATCATGTACACAATATGAGAATTATACAAAGTCTGCACATATAAACTTGTATGTGGGGACCCCAATGAAGAAGGGATTTGCTCTTCATGTCAAGAGATAAAAGGTAGTTGACAAAGGCTCAAATTAGAGGAGATAATCTTGCTGGGTTTCTAAGATTGGATAGTTTACTAGTTCTATATGCCCACATTTTACAGAGTCTACATCAATATTGTGCATAGAGCTGGAAATGAATGTATTTGTGGGGATGGTAATATGTTTGTATGGTTGAATCAGCAGCAGTCAGGACACCTGTGTGGGATGGGTTCAGATCTCTGAAGGTCTTAAGTGTCACAAATTAAGAGTTTAGCTTCTTGCCTTCACATAAGTGGACATCACTGAGGACTCTGACACAATCTCAGAAAGATGGTTCATCATCGTGTGGAACCTGTATTGGATCATGTTGCCCATGAAACCATTTCTTAAGTTGTTGTAATAGTCAAAGCAAGAAATGATGAGGGCTGAAGTTAATGGAGAGGTGGTAGGATGGCAGACTAGGGATGGATTTGAGATTTATCACAGGAGTAGAATACGCAACACCTGAAGGATAATTAAAAATGAAAGCTTGTAGTGAGAGAGGAAGAGGATTAGAAGATGTTTCTCCAATGGATTGTGGCACCATTAAATGAGATCCAAAAAAAACAAGATGAAGGGGAGATTTAAGGGGAGAGGTGAATCTATGTATTTTTAAATGGTCTGATTTGGGTTGTTTGCAAACTTGAGGTAGATATGGGTCCATTTTCCATGAATGCATGTCACTGGAGCTCAGAAGAGATGTCTGAGAGCTAAATAGAATTTTGGTAGTTATTACTATAAATAATTATTGGACAGTGTTCACGAGTTTGACCTTGCTCCAACCAATATCTGCTCAGTTTGTCAGAAAAGCCATGTTTAACCCATGCCATGATATTTTCTCTCCTCATGGTTTGGGGTGGAGAATTAAATAATTATAGAGCAATAATCACCAAGTATGCAGTGAATAATAATAAATCAGTATGTAGGTAGTAAAGGAATTAACAGTATGGATAGGGTTGAAAATTCCATAAGTATCTATATTCCCTACATATGCAGGGAGGTATCCTTAGTCAGAGATGTTGAGTATTGGAACACTGTGGGATTTAAGAAACAACAACAACAACAACAACAGCAAAAAAAGCAAAGGGAAAAACAAAAAGAGAGAGGCAAACCAAGAAATCGACTCTTAACTATAGAGAAAAAACTGAGGGCTACTGGAGGGCTGGAGGGGAGGTGGGTGGCAGGATGTGTTAAATGTGTGACGGGATTAAGAAGGTCACTTGTCATGATGAGCACTGGGTGTTATATGGATGTGCTGAAACACTATATTGTACACCTGAAGCTAATATTACATTGTGTGTTAACTAGCTGGAATTTAAATAAAAACTTCAAAAAATAGTAATAAAAATGAAACATTACAAAGCAAGATGTAGTTACCTTCAAAGGGAAATGACAAACTGGTAGGGATAATGTATGAGAATTAGTTTCAGCTTCAAGGGACAGAAAACTTAATATTGAGTGGTTTATACAAGATGGATGATTTTTTTGTGTCTCATGTAACAGGTAACTAAGATGATACGTCCAGAATAGCTATGGTAGTTCTACAGTATTCATTGATTCATACGCCTTCCAGCTAACCATTCTGTCCTCATTCTCACAGAGAAAGGAATATTGGTAGAACTCTAGATATCACATTTACATTCTACACATCAGGATGGAGGACAGGGAAAAGAGGGGGGCTGATTTTCTTCTCTTTAGGACTTTCTAGAAATTCCCCACAACATTTTTAATTCTACTCCATTGTTAAGAAATTTGGTCACCCAGACACAATTAACTTCAAGAGAAGCTGGGAGCTATAGATTAAAAAAATTTTTTTAAAGATTTTATTTATTTCTTTGACAGATAAGAGATCACAAGTAGGCAAAGAGGCAGGCAGAGGGAGAGGTGGAAGCAGGCAAGCAGAGAGCCCAATGCGGCCTCAATCCCAGGACCCTGAGATCATGACCTGAGCCGAAGGCAGAGGCTTAACCCACTGAGCCACCTAGGCGCCCTAAAATTTTTTTTTTAATTTAAATTTTAGTTAACACACAGTGCAATACTGGTTTCAGGAGTAGAATTCAGTGATTCATCAACAATAGCCCGACTGTGGAGAGAGCCCAAATGTCTATCGACAGATGAATGAATAAAGAAGATGTAGCATAGATATACAATAGAATATTACTCACCCATCAAAAAGAATGAAATCTTGCCATTTGCAGCGACATGGATGGAGCTAGAGAGTATTATGCTAAGTGAAATAAGTCAGTCTGGGGACTATAGTTTTTTAGGTAGTTATGTTGTCACCTGAAAGCAATTTAGTAATCTATCACCAAAGAAGATTGGGAGAATAGATAATGTTATAGACAACTAGCACTCTCTGCCACAGGACAAATACCAAATTGGCCCCATCTGGTATAAATAAATACTGAAAGGAAAGAATCACCTAGTAGTGCCATGGGAAGACTTCCAGTCAGTCTGATAAGCAGAACATATTTTAAGAAAATTTGTCCAGGCAAATACGTGACATCAGAGGGATCCAACATGAGTTATCAGGGATGCTCTCACAGGCACTTAGAAGAAGAGTAAAGAAAATTATGGGAGTAAGCAACATTTAGAAAGTAACACAATCAAATTGTGTATACCTGAAAGATCAATCTGTATGTAGAAGGGCCCCAGTCACCGTATCCCATCGCAGGACAGGAGGCTAATTCATGGATGGTGGTGGTGATGATAGAGAACCTTAACTGACAAAAGCACAGCAAGGTCTGAGTCCTAAAAGGAGTGATATACTAAGCAGATGTCTAAGGCAGAAGCATAGGTCCAGAACTGAGACACAAATTAAGAGTGGAATAAAAAGACAGACTGGTTTTTGAGTCCCCAGGAGGGACCTTATAAGAGTGGTTCCCAAAATTTTGGGTTTCACATACAAAGTATATTTTTTTTTCAAAGTGAACTTGCCATAGTGTTGGCAACTTTTTATTTGCTAAGTAAGGATATATTAAAAACAAAACAACCAACTGTCCACAATTTACAAACCTTATTATTTCATTGTAAAGACTATCTTCGGTAAAAAATTAGAAAACAAATTCAAAACAAAGAAAAACTCTTGTCTAAAATTCAAAATGTGCAGAAGTATGGGCAATAAAAAGGCTTCTCTCTACCACTCTTCCTTTATCACCCAGTTTACTTCTCTGGAGGCAGCCACCATTATCTGTTCTTTAGACATCCTCCCAAGATATTCCATGTTAAAGTAAATAAAACTTGTGTGTGTGTGTGTGTGTGTATAGTATTCCATACCTACCATTTTTACTAAAAATATCTTGAAAGGCATTGCATGTCAATACATAGAGAATTTTCTAATTCTTATTATGTATGCATAGTAGTCCATTGTATGGATTTACTAAATGTAAGTCATTTATTAATGGACATTTTAATTATTTCCAACCATTTGCTATTCTAAACAGTGCTTCAGTGAACTGTCTTTGAAATTGAATGAAACTAAATCTTAAGGGCTCTTACTTTTCATTTCATTTCATTACAGACTGGTAAAAACTTTACCAGCACCAGCACCTTTTTATGTACTTGGGAAATACTTTTCTGTAGTTCTCTACAACCTTGAAGTCAGTCAGACTTGTGAAATAAGCCATTTGTTTTTGGCTGTCAGTCACCTCCTTTATGAAAAAGTGGAATCCTTCCAAAAACGTGGTCTAGCTCACTAAGCAGGGTCTGAGTTTCTGTTTCCAACTGCTTGTCATACTGCTTTCCCTGTGTTGAAATATTTTTCCGATTTGGTTTTTCCTATTGTCATTTGAAACCAGCCACTCCCATAACATGCAGAGATTTGATATGACTAGACATGGAATAATTAAAGATGCCAGATGTAGCAACAAAAGGACAAGACTTTGAATACAACTCAGGCATTTGGGTGGATTTGGTGCAGGGAGAAAAGGCCATCCTCTGGTGTTAGGATATATTAGGCATCTTTTTTGTACACCCTGGCTTCACTTATACATTATTTTAGCTGTCACCATGGTGATCAGCTATGTGGCTTTCAACATACTTCATGCAGGTGCAACAATATATGGACAGTACCTTGCCTCATGCCTTCATCATATGCCTCTTAACTCCTGAGCTGGGATTTACTAGTGAAAACTACTGTGAGACCATCTGCCTACATATATATGTACAACCTGGAAGCATGAAGAACTGGGTGGATGGGTGAATCTTTATCCACTGGGAGATAGGAGATGATGACTAAACTCACACACCCCCCCTGGAGGCAGCGCCAAATAGTGGTTAAGGGTCCTGGAATTATGCAGTTTGAGCTCAAGTCCTAATTCTACCATTTATATGCTGTGTGACATGGGCTAGTTGTTTAACCTCTCTGGATCTCAGTTTCTTCATTGGCTAGTGTGGAGAAGAATAGTACCTACCTGAGAGGGTGGGTGCATGTTTTCCACGAGATCACATATATAAGGCTTTAGCATAGAGCAGGGCATGGAGCAAGTACATAGAGAAATTTGGTTAATAATTATCTATTCACCACATTACTGTCTCCCAATTTGCACTCAGAAATTTTGAAAAAAAAATCCATCCCTCTCTTTTCACCCAGGAATGGGATGGAGTTTATACAACTTCTTAAGCAATTCAATTGGATTAAACAAAGATTCTCAGTTGAGGTCAGCTCAATAACACGTCCTTGAATTAGCTTTCCCTGCTTTCTTGATTCATCATCGATGTCCCTCTTTCTTACTCTCTGAAGTTGTACTCCCAATATAATATCTGCCCCTAATTACTTTGCCTCAAATCTAGGTAGTGCTATGAGACCACACCTTATAGGCAGACAATCATCACTCAGGAATTTTGACAGCAGAAAGGTGTACTCCAGGGGCACCTGGGCGACTCAGTCAGTTAAGCGTCTGCCTTCAGCTCATGTCATGATCCCAGGGTCCTGGGATTGAGCCTCATGTCAGGCTCTCCGCTCAGTGGGGAACCTGCTTCTCCCTCTCTCTCTGCAGCTCCTACATCTTGTGCTCTCTCTCTCAAATAAATAAATAAATAAATAAATAAAATCCTAAAAAAAAAAAAAAAAAAAAAAAGAATGGTGTACTCCGGGTCAGGTAGGGTTCTAGTCTCTGGAAGAAGAAGGGAACACTGCTTGCAAAAGTAAGGCTGCTCCTGAGTCCTAGAAAGCCTAGACTACTAGACAGCTGACCATGACCCAAAGAACTAACTGGAAAAGGGTAATGGAAGTTAACTGGGACACAGCGTTAAATATGAAATAGAAGCTGATTGTCCTGGTATTGAATCACCAACACCAATGACATAGAAATTAACAAGAAAGGCAGCATTCTTATGTTAGATGGTCCATTGGTAGATGGGATGAAACAAGTAATATACTCCTCATACAGACCCCATATTTCTTGGTTTAGCATTTCACTTTATGACCCATATGAATTTTTCACCTGTTTGATTAGAGTACTTAAACATGCCACCAAAATGAATGGCAATCAATTTGCATTACAATTTACTTTAAGGCACAGTCTTAGATGTACCATGGAAGCTTCACTGGATTTATAGTTAAGATACCTGAGTGTAAGTTGTGCCCTTTAGTAAACCACTTGCCTTCTCTGAATTTCTTTTCTGTTCTGAAAGTGGGGCTAATATTTGCCTTATCTGTCTTATAGGCTTGCTGTGAGATGAAATGTGATAATACCTGTGAAAATAATATATAAATTGCTAAGTGTTATGTAAATACTGGCTACTATTACAAGAAAGTATCTTTAGTACTAAGTAGAATAGAGCTCTTTATATTATTTGCCTTAAGTTTTGCATATGATACAAATGCAGTAATATGGTTTCAGGGTGGATAAGTTTCATATATTTATGATAGGTTACTGGGCCATTGCTTTGTCCTTTCCAGCCTGCTGCCAAAAATATGGCTCTCAAGCCCCTCTCTATGCAGCAAATTTCTCATTATCCTCCGGGAAAGTCCCAGTTTGGATGTCATTTTGCAAGCAAGATCGTTAAGAATAAAGAAAAACATCACTGAATCATTGGCATGTAAGTATAGAGTCCTGAATGATCTAAGGCAGAAATCTGTTCTCTGTGGGAAACTTTATTCTTTATTCTCAATGTTATAGCAAAGCATAAGAATTATAAAATAAAATGTCTAAATGTTTAAGGACTTTTGTGTGATTTTACCTACGTAAAATTTTTCACTCCCCTCATCCCCATTAAACTGTTACCTGATATACACACTGCCATATCAGTGTCTTTTAGGTGGGATTGACCACAATCCTGATACTCAAAGGTGTGGTCTACATACTGGTAGCATTGGAATCACTTGGAAGCTTGCCAGAAATCTAAAAATCCAGAGTTTCAGATTATATCCCGACCTATTGAATCAGAGTTTGCATTTCATCAAAATTCCCCATGTGATTCACAAAGTTTGAAAACCAAGGGTTTATGTTAACCTGCCCTCTTAAGTCAGCCCTCTTCAATCTTCTTAACCCCTTAGATTTTATTCCTGTGCTTCACTCTGCTTTGATCTGAGATCCTTACAGCAATCCTTAACTCTAGCCCTCTGAACAAGTCTTTCCTTGTAATATATGTGTGCTCCCCACATGTCTGAAATTCCACTTTTCCTAATGTATGTTGATTTACCAACCAACTTGGTGTCCCCGTTGCTTTCGACATGTAAATATATACTGTATATATTGTAGCTCTACCTCTTTGGAACACAATCTCACACCTCTACCCGTTCAACTCGGCCAGTACTGGGTAAGCTAGACCAACTCCATAGGAAGGAAGGGAATAGGAGAAAGCCAATTTGGCAATACCATAGAAGTTACCTAGAATAGATGGGGTATGCACATCTGAAATGTTAAATTTCTTATTCCTCTAGTCTTAGATTTTCAGCAGTCATCTGGTCCTTTTCAGATTATAAGTCCCTGGAAGATATGCAGAGATCTCTCTTTACTTTTTACAGTCTCGTTTCTGTTTGTGGGCAGGGAAGTGATAGGGTAGACAAAACAAAGCAATAGCTGATCTAGAAGTCATTGTGATCTGATTCTGGAAATTACAAACTCATTGCAGCAAACATACCAAGATAAATGGCATACCATGCAGAATGTGGAGTGTGCCTTCCTGCCATATCTTCCCCCCCCACCCATCAGGTGAACACCATGGCTACCTAGCTGCTTCAGAGCTAGTATGTGAAATTTGTTGCTCTTAGCGGATTAGTATTTGTGGCTAGTATTTGTGGCAATCCCTTCTCTGGGAAGAGGCAGTTTATAAGCAAGGGCCTACTGTTTCATTTGTATTTAAAAGAACAGTTTCCCTCCTTATGTGGTACCACAGTTCTTTCTAGCTCAAGTTCTAGCACCCACTTTTCCTTGGTTATGATTATAATTAGTGAAAAATAAATTCATGCACTAGAGAACCATCTTCAGTATCCATGTTCTTAAAGATGAAACTGTCATGGAAAAGAATCTTTTGACAATAACTGACTTTCATTGGATTGGGTCTGAGATAGGTTCATCTTTTATTCAATTCTGTTTTGTGGACAATTGTGAAAGAGCAAAGGACTGGTGACTCCTTGAAAAGGATGCTGGACAAGAAACCTGCAGCCATCAGTTGGTTATCCTTCCTTTGACCACCTTCATTAGGGCATCTTTCAACATCCTTGTTTTTCAGAGTATAAATGAATGGGTTCAGCATGGGTTTTACTGCCCCATACAACACTGAAATGATCTTATCCTCCTCCTGGGACAATTGAGAGTGTGTGCACATTACATGAAGATTGCCGTCCCATAGTAAATGAAGATCACAGTCAAGTGGAAGCCACGGGTAGAAAAAAACCTTGAGTCTGGCCTCTGCAGGGTGGATCTTCAGGATAGCCACAGCAGTATGGAAACTGCTTCTTGTGAAATTACATGCAATCCTTGCCTGGCATAACTATACTATCCTGTAGCTGAATTAGAACTCAAAGAACCAGTGTGAATCATAGGAAAGAGCACTGAAGTAAGGGCATTTTAGTTTTGGTTTGACCATTTACTTTCTGTGTAATCTAAGCAAGCTGCAGTTTCATTATCTATAGGTTAATCTATAGGTTAAAAAAAATCTATAGGTTAAAAAAAACCCACTTAGCCTATGTTTCCTACCTCACAGAACTGTGAAGTTCTAACAAAATAATGGGTTGGAAAATGCTGTGAAAATTATAAATATATTCAGACATAAAAGTGATGACTGTTTCTGAAAGAAGGAATACAACTAAGATTTCTCCTAATTTAACCTTATTGTTGCTTTTCAAGATAAAAGGGAATATAGGAATTCAGTAGTTGCATTTATAAGCACCTTTCCTTCCCCTCTAATGATAGAAACAATATTCAGCCAGAGAAGAGTTTTAGAAACCGTTTAAGTGTTGGAACAGATCTCCCACCATCTCTGAATTCCTGTCAATAAACCCTTATAAGAGCAACAGAATAGTCCATTCAAGCTAAGGCTTCAGCATTTGAGAAGAACAAGGAGAAGAATTTAAAGAAGTGCAGTGTTAAGTGATGTCCTCCAGGATCCTTCACTCTTTTAATTGAACCTACTGAGGGTAATTGATTCAACTCCCACATATCAGTCAGGGGCCATACATAAGTAAAAAGTAACTTTAAGTCAAGCAGAGAGAGTCAATTATCATATGGTTTCACTTATTTGTGGAGCATAAGGAATAACACGGAGGACATGGGGAGATGGAGAGGGGAAGGGAGTTGAGGGAAATTGGACAGGGAGACAAACCATGAAAGACTGTGGACTCTGAGGAACTAACTGAGGGTTTTGGAGGGGACTGGGGTGAGAGGTTGGGTGAGCCTGGTGGTGCGTATTGTGGAGGGCATGTATTGCATGGAGCACTGGGTATGGTGTATAAACAATGAATTCTAGAACACTGAAAAGAAATTTTAAAAAAAATTAAAAAAAAAACTTTAATGGTGTTGTTTGTGAACCAAAACAGATGATTTTAAAGTGTTCAGCCTATCTTTTTCTTTGTGAACTTAAAAATACTTTTTTTTAAAGAAGATGCTTAACACTTCTTTATATGACTTGCTACACAAGAACTAGTTTAAATATACATTATTCTAAGTTGTTTTCAGAGCTAGAAATGTGTTCTGAATACATAGATCTCCTGAACACTGGTGCCTACATGTATCTATATTTACATTTACATATATTTTAAAAAGTAAGGCCAATTTATCCAACCACTGGTAAAACTAAAGACATCAAGCACAAAATTTATGTTTAGTTTCTAGTTCAGGGCCATCACTGAGAGACAACAGAAAGTGAGAGGTAAGAATGAAAGATGGAGAGAAAAGACAGTGTCAGTTTCAAGAATGAGATACAGAATAGAATAATTGTGTTGTGGCAAATGAGGGTAGAATGAGGACTGGAAGAAAGTGAAAGGGAGGCATATTTCAGCTGAGTAGGAGGACAGGTTTTCTGTCTACATAACTAAAGTTATCTAATATGACAGAAGAGCAGTTTTATGAATTAGTGAGCTCACTCCCACACTGATGCAACATTCAATTTCAGCCCGGTCAGTACAGGAGACAGATTTCCTGTATTGGACCACAGTCTGAACTGGGCCCAGTATACAACTGGAGAATCTATGATATCATAATTATGAGGAAGAAGACATGGCAGAGAGAAATAGGAGTCTAGAGAAGTCTAGAAAAGGCAGAGGGAAAGAAGAGATATCTAGGGGGAAGATTTAGGGAGTAAAACTAGGGGAATATGGAGGAAGAGAATAAGCAAAGACAGATGGAAAGAGAGAGAAGGAACCATGCTTATCAAAAGGGAGGCAGGGCACTGGTTGGTTAAGCAACTTCCCTTTCTCACCAAGTTTTTAAGTTAGCATTATTGTCACTACTTAGCTCTACTTCCACACTTCCTGTTAGCTCCTAAACTCAATGCATCTTTTAAAAAATATACTTTATTGAGGTATGACTGTCATACAATAAGCTCTACATATACAATGTATACAACTTAATGAGTTTGGAGGTAAGTACATGCCTGTGAAACCATCACCACAACCTAATCCATAAACATCACCTCCAAAAATTTCTTCCTGCCCTCTTTATTTATTATTATTATTGTTGTTATTATTATTAATAATATAACAATATTTTTTAGCAATTTTTATAGCCTATAATACACTATTGTTAACTATAGGCTTTATGTGGTATGGTAGATCTCAAGGGCTGATGAGCCAGAAATCCCAATTCTATATCCAAAGGAATTTAAATAAGGATCTCAAAGAGATATCTGCACTTAATGTTCATTGTGGCATTATTCACAATAGCCAAAACATGGAAGCAACCTAAATACCCACTGGTTGATGAATGGGTAAAGAAAATGTGGTATAAAGAAAATGTGGCATATATGAGGCAGTTAGGGTCCATGGGAACAAGCTCCAAGTGAAAAACATTGTACATCGGGGGTGCTTTCTGTTGGCAGGTGTGGTTAAACTGCTTCTCTTGCACAGCAGAACTGGATGCGCCAAGAATGCAGCCCCAGATATAAGCCAGACATAAAATAGGGTACACTGAACTCCAGAAAGCACCAATGATCTCCCTGAGTTGCTTTCCAACCAATCAGGAGGAGGCAACTTTCTATATATAAACAGAGTCTCCCCTCTATTTAGGGAGACAAGCCTAACTATTCTCTGTTGTTGCTCTGTCTTCCTTCAACTCAAATTGTAGCTCCAATAAAGCCTTACCTGTGCCTTTGATCCTGGGGTCCAACCTCAATTTTATGGTTGTCAGGCCCAAGAATCTGCATCTGGTAACATACATATACAATGGAATATTATTCAGTTTAAAAAAAGAAGGAAATCCTGCTATTTGTGACCACAGGGGTAAACCCAGAAGGTATTAATACTAAGTGAAGTAAGCCAGGCACAGAGAGACAAATATTACATGATACTACTTACATGAAGAACCTAAAATAGTCAAAATCATACAAGCAGAGAATAGAATGATGGTTGCCAGGGATGTGAGGAAGGAGAAATGGAGAGGTACTAGTCAAAGAGTATGAAGTTTCAATTATACAAGATAAGTAAACACAAACCATGAGACTGTGGACTCTGAGAAACAAACTGAGGTTTTTAGAGGAGAGGGGTGGGGCCATGGGTGAGCCTGGTGGTGAGTATTAAGGAGGGCATGTATTGCATGAAGCACTGGGTGTGGTACATAATGAATCTTGGAACACTGAAAAAATAAAATTAAATTAAAAAAATTTAAGATGAGTAAGTCAACTCACAGTTTGTTTCCATCACACAACTGAACCTATTAGAAAATGACCCAGTGTTCTACTAATGGCTGAATCCACTGTTCTTACTCTTTCTTTAATTAATTTTATCTAACACTTTTTACAATTCTCACCTCTTGAAATTTTTAATTCCCTGGCTTCTAAGATTCATTTTCTTTGAATTCACCTCTCACATTTTTGATTATTCTTTTATTATTTCAGCTCCCTCAAGATATCCCTGCTTGGATATCTTCAGTTTCACCAACATATGCAGAAATGCATATATTTCTGACCTCTAAATATATGCATTTCTAAAATTTCTGTACTATTCAAGATAAGGTAGGTTACTCTATATCAACAAACAACCCTCAACTTTTGAATGGCTTGAAACAGCAAAAGTTTATTTCCTGCTCATGCTACAAATCTATCAGCAGTGGGTCTCTGCTCACTGAAGTAACCTAGGGACTCAGACTGATTAATATTCTTTTTGATGCATGTTTTAATGATTGCTAAGGCAGGAGAAAAGAGCATCATGCATTGCCTCTTTAAGCTTCTGCTTGCAAGTGATGTAAGTCTCTTTTATTTGTGTTTAGTTGGCTAAAGCAATCATATGTCAGTGATGCCATGTATTTGGTAAATGGTAATGATGTCACATATCTGGTAAAATGTGAGAATAGGATTGCTTTTGAAAGACTCATATGATCATTATATATTCCTTCCTAATTCCTATAACTTTACTCTTTCCATAGATGGTCATATCTGGCTATATGACTCTGTATAATTCTTTGTATTCATGGCTTCCAAATCTTATAGCTACAAGCTCAGTATCTTTCTTTTTTTATTTATTAACATATAATGTATTATTTGTTTCAGGGGTACAGGTCTGTGATTCATCAGTCTTACACAATTCACAGCATTTCCCATAGCACATACCCTCCCCAGTGTCCATCACTTAGCCACCCTATCCCTCTCTCTCTCCCCAGCAACCCTCAGTTTGTTTCCTGAGATTCAGAGTCTCTTATGGTTTGTCTCCTTCTCCGGTCCCATCTTGTTTCATTTTTTCCTCCTTCCCTCCACGAATCTCTACCCTGCCTCTCAAATTCCTCATATCAGAGAGATGATATGATAATTATATTTCTCTGATTGACTTATTTTGCTTAGAATGATATCCTCTAGTTCCACCCATGTCGTTGCAAATGGCAAGATTTCTTTTTTGATGGTTGCATAGTATTCCATTATATATATACGGAACTAGAGGGTATCATGCTAAGCAAAATAAGTCATTATATATAGATAGATATATATATATATATCTCACATATTCTTTATCTATTCATATGTTTATCCATTCATCTGTTGGTGAACATCTAGGTTCTGTCCAAGTTTGGCTATTGTGGACATTGCTGCTATAAACACTGGGATGCAAGTGCCTCTTTGGATCACTATATTTGTATCTTTAGGGTAAATACCCAGTAGTGCGATTGCTGAGTTATAGGGTAGCTCTATTTCCAACTTTTCGAGGAACCTCCATACTGTTTTGGAGTGGCTGCACCAGCTTGCATTCCCACCAACTATGTAGGAGGGTTCCCCTTTCTCTGCCTCCTTGCCAACACCTGTTGTTTCTGACTGGTTAATTTTAGTCATTCTGACTGGTGTGAGGTGGTATCTCACTGCGCTTTTGATTTGTATTTCCCCGATGACAAGTTATATTGAAAATTTTTTCACGTGCCTGTTGGCCATTTGGATGTCTTCTTTGCAGAAATATATGTTCATGTCTTCTGCTCATTTCTTGATTGGATTATTTGTTCTTTGGGTGTTGAGTTTGGTAAGTTCTTTGTAGATTTTGGATACTAGCCCTTTATCTGATATGTCATTTGCAAATATCTTCTCCCATTCTGTCAGTTGTCTTTTAGTTTTGTTGACTGTTTCCTTTGCTGTGCAAAAGCTTTTTATCTTGATGAAGTCCCAAAATTTCATTTTGCCCTTGCTTCCTTTGCTTTGGTGATGTTTCTAGGAAGAAGTTGCTGCAGCTGAGGTCGAAGAGGTTGCTGCCTGTGTTCTCCTCAAGGATTTTGATGGATTCCTGTCTCACGTTGAGGTCTTTCATCCATTTTGAGTCTATTTTTGTGTATGGTGTAAGGAAATGGTCCAGTTTCATTTTTCTGCATGTGGCTGTCCAATTTTCCCAACACCATTTGTTAAAGAGACTTTTTTCTATTGGACATTCTTTTCTGCTTTGTCGAAGATTAGTTGACCATAGAGTTGAGGGTCTTTTTCTGGGCTCTCTATTCTCTTCCATTGATCTATGTGTCTGTTATTGTGCCAGTATGATACTGTCTTGATGATTATAATCAGCTTTGTAATAGAGCTTGAAGTCTGGATTTATGATGCTGACAACTTTGTTTTTCTTTTTCAACGCTCCTCTGGCTATTCAGGGTCTTTTCTGGTTTCAAATATATTTTAGGATTATTTGTTCCATTTCTTTGAAAAAAGGTGATGGTATTTTGATAGAGATTGCATTAAATGTGTGGATTGCTCTAGGTAGCAAAGATATTTTCACAATATTTATTCTTCCAGTCCATGAGCATGGAGCATTTTTCTATTTCTTTGTGTCTTTCTCAATTTCTTTCATAAATGTTCTATAGTTTTCAGGGTACAGGTTCTTTGCATCTTTGGTTAGGTTTATTCCTAGGTATCTTATGATGCAACTGATTTCTGTGCATTGATTTTATATCCTGATATTTTACTGAATTTCTGTATGAGTTCTAGCAGTTTTGGAGTGGAGTCCTTTGTGTTTTCCACATAAAGTATCATATCATCTGCAAAGAGGGAGAATTTCTTTGCCGATTTGGGTGTCTTTTATTTCTTTTTGATGTCTGACTACTGAGGCTAGGAATTCTAGTACTATGGTGAATAGCAGTGGTGATAGTGGACAGCTCTGCCATGTTCCTGACCTTAGGGGAAAAACACTCAGTTTTTCCCCATTGAGAATGATATTCACTGTGGGTTTTTCAGTGATAGCTTTGATGATATTGAGGTATGCACCCTCTATGCCCACACTGTGAGGAGTTTTGATCAAGAAAGGATGCTGTACTTTGTCAAATGCTTTTTCAGCATCTATTGAGAGTATCATATGGTTCTTGTTCTTTCTTTTATTAATGTATTGTGTCACATTGCTTTATTTGTGAATGTTCAACCAACCTTGCAGCCCAGGAATAAATCCCGCCTGGTCGTGGTGAATAATACTTTTAATGTACTGTTGGATCCTATTGGGTAGTATTTTGGTGAGAATTTTTGCATCCATGTTCATCAGGAATATTTGTCTATAATTCTCCTTTTTGAAGAGGTCTTTGGTTCTGGGATCAAGGTAATGCTAGCCTCAGAAAATGATCTTGGAAGTTATCCTTCTGTTTCTATTTTTTGGAACAGTTTCAGGAGAATAGGTATTAATTCTCCTTTAATGTTTGTAGAATTCCCCTGGGAAGCCATCTAGGCCCAGGCTTTTGTTTGTTGGGAGATTTTTGATGACTGCTTCAATCTCCTTTCTGGTTGTGGGTCTGTTCAGGTTTTCTATATCTTCCTGGTTCAGTTTTGGTAGTTTATATGTCTCTAGGAATGCATCCATTTCTTCCAGATTGTCAGATTTGCTGGCGTATAGTTGCTCATAATATGTTCTTATAATTGTTTTATTTCTTTGGTGTTGGTTGTGATCTCTCCTATTTCATTCATGATTTTATTTATTTAGGTCCTTTCTCTTTTCTTTTTGAAAAGTCTGGCCAGGGGTTTATCCATCTTATTAATTCTTTCCAAAAACCAGCTCCTAGTTTCATTAATTTGTTCTACTCTTCTTTTGATTTCTATTTCATTGGTTTCTGCTCTGATCTTTATGATTTCTCTTCTCCTGTTGGGTTTAGGCTTTCTTTGTTGTTCTTTTTCTAGCTCCTTTAGGTGTAGGGTTAAGTTGTGTACTTGAAACCTTTCTTGTTTCCTGAGAAAGGCTTGTATTGCTATATATTTTCCTCTTAGGACTGCCTTTGCTGTGTCCCACAGATTTTGAGTAGTTGTGTTTTCATTTTCCTTTGTTTCCATGAATTTTTTCAATTCTTCTTTAATTTCCTGGTTGACCCATTCATTCTTTAGTAGGATGCTCATTATCCTCCATGTATTTGAGTTCTTTCCAACTTTCCTCTTGTTGAGTTCTCATTCCAAATCATCGTGGTCTGACTTTTTTTTGGTACCAGTTGAGACCTGCTTTGTGACCCAGGATGTGATCTATTCTGGAGAATGTTCCATGTGCACTAGAGAAGAATGTATATTCTGTTGTTTTGGGATGGAATGTTCCAAATATATCTGTGATGCCCATCTGGTGCAGTGTGTCATTTAAAGCCTTTATTTCTTTGTTGATCTTTTCCTGAGATGATGTCTCCATTGCAGTGAGGTAGGTGTTAAAGTCCCCTACTATTATTGTATTATTGTTGGTGCATTTCTTTGGTTTTGTTATTAATTGGTTTATATAATTGGCTGCTCAAATTTTAGGGACATAGATATATAAAATACTTAGATCTTCTTGTTGGACAGACCCTTTAAGTATGATATAATGTCCTTCCTCATCTCTTATTTTAGTTTTTTGCTTAAGATCTAATTGATCTGATATAAGGATTGCCACCCCAGCTTTCTTTTGATGGCCATTAATATGGTAAATTGTTTTCCACAACCTCACTTTCAATCTGGAGGTGTCTTTGGGTCTAAAATGAGTGTCTTGCAGGCAGCATATCGATGGGTCTTGTTTTTTTATCCATTCTGATACCCTGTGTCTTTTGATTGGGGCATTTAGCCCATTTACATTCAGGGTAACTATTGAAAGATATGAATTTAGTGCCATTGTATTGCCTGTAAGGTGAGTGTTACTGTACATTGTCTCTGTTCCTTTCTGTTCTGTTACTTTCAGGCTCTCTCTTTGCTTAAAGGACCACTTTGAATATTTCTTCTAGGGCTGATTTGGTGTTTGCAAATTGTTTTAGTTTTTGTTTGTCCTGGAAGCTTTTTATCTCTCCTTCTATTTCCAATGACAGCCTAGCTGGATATCATATTCTTGGCTGTGTATTTTTTTCATTTAGTGCTCTGAGTATATCATGTCAGTCCTTTCTGGCCTGCCCTGCCAGATCTCTGTGGATAGGTCTGCTGCCAATCTAATATTTATACTGTGGCATATTACAAACCTCTTGTCCTGAGCCGCTTTCAGGATTTTCTCTTTGTCACTGAGACTTGAAAGTTTTACTATTAGATGATGGGGTGTTGACTTATTTTATTGATTTTGAGGGGGATTCTCTGTGCCTCCTGGATTTTGATGTTTGTTCCCGTCCCCAAATTAGGGAAACTCTCTGCTATAATTTGCTCCAATATAACTTCTGCCCCCTCTTTCTTCTTGTTTTGTGATCCCAATTATTCTAATATTGTTTCATCTTATGGTATCACTTATCTCTTGATTTCTCCTCTCATCGTCCAGTAGTTGTTTATCTCTCTTTTGTTTTTCAGCTTCTTTATTCTCCATCATTTGGTCTTCTATATCACTAATTCTCTCTTCTGCCTCATTTATTGTGACAGTGAGAGCCTCCATTTATTATTGTACCTCATTTATAGCTTTTTTATTTCAACTTGGTTAGACTTTAGTTCTTTTGTTTCTCCAGAAGGGGATTCTCTAGTATCTTCTATGCTTTTTTCAAGCCCAGCTAGCATCTTGATAATCATCATTCTGAACTGTGGTTCTGACATCTTACTAATGTCTGTATTGATTAGATCCCTAGCCATTGGTACTGCCTCTTGTTCTTTTTTTTTTCTTTTTGAGGTGAGTTTTTCCACGTTGTCATTTTATCCAGATAAGAATAGATGAATGAGAGAACAAAATACTAAAAGGGTAGCAATGACCACAGAAAAATATACACTTACCAAATCAGAAGAGACCCAAAACTGGGGGTAGAAGATAGAAGAAAGAAAATATGATTAGGTTGGTGAATAGAACAGAGACACACACTTGATTTTGGGTGTATTTTGGTCTGTTAGAAGAAACTGCCTTTCCAAATTTTTAAGAAAAACTTAAATATATAAAAAAAGGGTAAACATGATGTAGGGAGGGAAAATGACTGTATATATGAAAATGAAAAAAGATTCTAAAAAAGGAATTGATAAGTTAAGAAGTTGGTTGAGACAGAAAAAAGAAAAAAAAGGAGAGACTGTTGTCAGGCTGGAGACTAGGACAAAGCCATATGCTAGATTTAGGGTATATTTTGATCTGCTAGAAGGAAATGTATCCCAAAATTTTAAAGAAAGAAAAACTTATATGCTTACAAATACAAGGTTAGCTATAATGAAGGGATAGAATATGACTATAACAACGAAAATTAAAATATTTTTAAAAGGTATTGCTAAGATAAAATAGTTCAAAAAGGTTAAAATTGCACATACCCTCCCCAATGTCCATAACCCCACCCCCCTTCCTGCCCCCCTCCCCCCAGCAACCCTCAGTTTGTTTTGTGAGATTAAGAATCACTTATGGTTTGTCTCCATCCAGATCCCATCTTGTTTCGTTTATTCTTTTCCAACCCCCGAAACCCCCCATGTTACATCTGCACTTCCTCATATCAGGGAGATCATATGATAGTTGTCTTTCTCCGATTGACTTATTTCACTAAGCATGATACCCTCCAGTTCCATCCATGTCATCGCAAATGGCAAGATTTCATTTCTTTTGATGGCTGCATAGTATTCCATTGTGTATATATACCACTTCTTCTTTATCCATTCATCTGTTGATGGACATCTAGGTTCTTTCCATAGTTTGGCTATTGTGGACATTGCTGCTTTAAACATTCAGGTGCACGTGCCCCTTCGGATCACTACGTTTGTATCTTTAGGGTAAATACCCAGTAGTGCAATTGCTGGGTCATAGGGTAGTTCTATTTTCAACTTTTTGAGGAACCTCCATGCTGTTTTCCAGAGTGGCTGCACCAGCTTGCATTCCCACCAGCAGTGTAGGAGGGCTCCCCTTTCTCCACATCCTCGCCAGCATCTGTCATTTCCCGACTTGTTAATTTTAGCCATTCTGACTGGTGTGAGATGGTATCTCATTGTGGTTTTGATTAGTATTTCCCTGATGCCGAGTGATGCGGAGCACTTTTTCATGTGTTTGTTGGCCATCTGGATGTCTTCTTTGCAGAAATGTCTGTTCATGTCCTCTGCCCATTTCTTGATTGGATTATTTGTTCTTTGGGTGTTGAGTTTGCTAAGTTCTTTATAGATTTTGGACACTAGCCCTTTATCTGATATGTCATTTGCAAATATCTTCTCCCATTCTGTCAGTTGTCCTTTGGTTTTGTTAACTGTTTCCTTTGCTGTGCAAAAGCTTTTTGATCGTGATGAAATCCCAATAGTTCATTTTTGCCCTTGCTTCCCTTGCCTTTGATGATGTTCCTAGGAAGAAGTTGCTGCAGCTGAGGTCACTGAGGTCGAAGAGGTTGCTGCCTGTGCTCTCCTCAAGGATTTTGATGGATTCCTTTCTCACATTGAGGTCCTTCATCCATTTTGAGCCTATTTTCATGTGTGGTATAAGGAAATGGTCCAATTTCATTTTTCTGCATGTGGCTGTCCAATTTTCCCAACACCATTTATTGAAGAGGCTTTTTTTCATTGGACATTCTTCCCTGCTTTTTCGAAGATTAGTTGACCATAGAGTTGAGGGTCTATTTCTGGGCTCTGTATTCTGTTCCATTGATCTATGTGTCTGTTTTTGTGCCAGTACCATACTGTCTTGATGATGACAGCTTTGTAATAGAGCTTGAAGTCTGGAATTGTGATGCCACCAACTTTGTGCTATGGTGAGTGCTGTGAAGTGTGTAAACCTGGTGATTCACAGACCTGTACCCCTGGGGATAAAAATATATTATATGTTTATAAAAAAATTTTAAAAAAGGTTAAAATTGGAACGAGAAAAAATACAATAAGAAAGAAATAAAATTAAAAAAAATTAACTTTGAAAGACTAAAGAATCATGGGGAAAAAACCATGAATTCTATGTGCTACATTCCCCTAGCTCTGGAGTTCCGTGGTTCTCATTGATCAGTGAACTCGGTCTTGGCTGGATGTTGTTGCTGATCTTTTGGGGGAGAGGCCTATTGCAGTGATTCTCAAATGTCTTTGCCCAAGGCAGAATTGCACCACCCTTGCCAGGGGCCATGCTAAATAATCTGCTTGGGTTTGCTCTTGGTAGCTTTTGTTCCCTGAATGCTTTCCGTACAGCATTGGAGCAGGAGAATTAAGATGGCAGCCTCCCAATCTCTGGCCCCAGAGGAGCCGAGAGCTTAGAGTCCCACTCCTCAGTGCACCCTCAGAGAAAAGCAGTCAATCCCTTCTGTCTCCCTGGTCTCTGGCCACACTCTGCTCACCAGGCTTGTGACTGATCATTTCTATCTCTGGCACATGGCCCCTTTTGGAGTTTCCAAACCCAGCAGATTCCTGCAGTGTGCTCCTGTGCCACTCCACATGGTGGAGGAAGGTGGGGGTCTCCCTGGATCTGCCACTTGTGTGGTCCCTGCTCAAAGAGCAGTGGTCTGAATGTGCTGGTAATCATGGTTTATGGCAACTGCGAGCTGAGAGCTTACGCCTCCTTTCTGTCTTTGCCACCAGCTTCCCTGGTCTGACACCTGGGAGCTCTGCCACACTCAGGCACCCCTGGTCTTTCTGTGACCCCAAGGGACCTGAAGTCACACTGTCCCAGCAAGGGCTCCACCCCCAGCTTAGCATCCGGAGCAATGTCCCTCAATGGAGAATACTTCTAAAAGTTCTAATTTTGGGCTCTGCTTCTCTACTGCTTGCTGGGAGTCACCCCCTCCCCCTGAGGTCTATCTTCCCATATATCACCTCAGATTCACTTCTCTACACACGCTTCCTTCCGGAAAGTGGTCGGTTTTCTATTTCTAGAATTGCTGCTATTCTTCTCTTCAATCTCCTGTTGAGTTTGCAGGTGTTCAGAATGGTTTGATAACTGTCTAGCTGAATTCTGGGACCTGACAAAATTTAGGCTTCCTACTCCTCCACCATCTTGCTCCTCCCCCATAGTATCTTTCTTTAGCTGAAAAATCATATATCCATTTGTGCCCCCAAGCCCCAGACTGTTGGAAACCAAAATTTAAAAAAAATGAAATATACTAGTCAGTGTCTTATTTTAAAACTATCATTTTTATATCCTACTTCTAATGGCACCTAATTTTCCCAATAAACCAGGTTAGGATCCTTAGTCATCATCATCCTTTTTTCCTTAGATTTCTTATATCAGTCACTACGGATTGCCATGGTATTATGTCTTGTGACTCGTCTGCTCCTTCCCTGTTACAGATTCTGTTGTTGAAGTCTTCCATGTATCTTTCACATGGTCTCCTGCAATAGGTTTCAAAATAGATTTTACCCTTTTCCATATGTGCACCCCAATGTTTATAGCAGCATTATCAACAACAGCTAAATTATGGAAAGAGCCCAAGTGTCCATCAACTGATGAATGGATAAAGAAGATGTGGTATATATATACACAATGGAATATTACTCGACCATTAAAAGAATGAAATCTTGCTACTTGCAATGACTTGGATGGAGCTAGAGTATTATGCTAAGTGAACTAAGGCAGTCAGAGAAACACAGATACCATAGAATTTCACTCATATGTGGAATTTAAGAAACCAAATGAACCAGCAAAGGGGAGAAGAGAGAGGCAAGCTAAGAAACAGAGTCTTAACTATAGAAAACAAACTGATGGTTACCATAAGGATGGGTGAAACAGGTGTTGGGAATTAAGGAGTGCAGTTGTGATGAGCACCTGGCATTGTATGGAAGTGTTGAATCACTAAATTGTACACCTGAAGCTAATATTATACTGTACATTAACCAACTCGAATTTAAATAAAAACAAAAAAAAAAGGTTTTACCTTTTTCAGCTTCCCTAGACATTTTTTCCAGAATAATCTTATGCTTTGATTATATAAGTCCCTTATCCAAAACCCTTTCATTGCTCTCTATGATGTATGTACCCAAAGTCCCATACATACATATTTATTTATTATTTATTTATTTACTTACTTACTTACTTATTTTTTAAGGGAAGAAGCAGTTAATTTATTTTTCTTCCATAGAACAATGCATAGATAATAGCTCATTGCATGTACAAAGTATAGTCAAGCTGCAAATATGCTGTATAATTTTAACATTCTTTTATTTTTCTCTTATGTGAATGACCAACCGTCCCTACTTGCCTGGGATTGAGAGGTTTCCTGGGATGCAGGATTTCCAGTGCACAAACCTGGGAAATCACAGGCAAACTAGGATGAATTGGCCTCCCTGGATTTGACATACTCAGCATTATCCAGATACGCCACTTTCTATGACTTTGCTCACATTCCACAGAGCAGAATGGCTATATATCCATATTCTCTACATTAAAATTCTAGCCATTTATTTCTCAGTGTCTTTGAAGAACTCTTTCTCCCAAGTCAGAATTAATATTTTCCTCTAGTAGTCTGTTTTTTTCCTCCTCTGTTATAACACATACCACTTTCTTCAATAAATTGTAGTTGAATATGTATAGTACACATTCATCTCCTTCTTTTTGTAAACTCTTTGAGGGCAGAAATCATGTATCATTTATCTCCATACCTGACCTTTATCTACAATAGGGATAAATAAATACTTGTTTGATGAAAATTAAGGGTCAAAGAGAAAGGTGAGGGCAAGGAAATAAAGAAATGTGAGTAGAGAGGGGTTATAGAGTGTGGAAGAGACAGGAAATGGGAGAATCTCTAGCATGTCTGACTCTTTTCTCCTCCAATGATATCCCGCCTAAACATTTTCCCTAATAACCACCCCAAAACAACCAGTAATCTACTTCAGTAATTGGTTTAAAAAAAAAAAAGTAATTGGTTTTCATCAACATCTTACTGATTACCTAGCCGTGTTTACTGTTCACCTCTGCTGGAAACACTAATTATTTACCTACTTCTTTCTACCACCCAACATTATACAATGGCCTATTCCCTATTTTCAGGAGCTCTTAACCCCATATCATTTTTAGCTTGTCACTTTTTATCCATCCTTTGTAAACATCCTCTAACCCCACCCTCTCTACCCCTAAACTTTCACCAATACTGACACAGGAAAGTTTGTACTTCAACATTTTTGCTACTGTCTTCAGTCCACCCACTCATAACTTATTTTTGGGCCATATGATAATAGGATATTCTCTAAGATTACACTTGCAGCGTGGAGTGTTGGGGTAAAAACACCTAAAAATAGGGAATTTGTTCTTCCATTTTAATATCCTTAGTCTCTGTGTGTTGCTTTTAATTTGGGAAAGTAAGTGAGAATTATGGGGGAACTTGCATTGAGAAGACTTGGTTTTAGATACTTACTATGGCCTTGATCTACCTCACAGGTCATGGTCCCCCCTTTACTGAACTAAACTTTTCTTTAAGTTAAATTGAACAAATGGATATTGAGCCTCTGTAATACGTGTAACACTGTGCTACCTATTGTGTCCTTACAGGACTCTGCACATACTTCTATTAGAGCATTCTGTGTATTAAATTGTAAGGTATTGGTTTAGAGTTTGTTTTCTTCACTAAACTGAGACTGAGACTATGGTTTTTCAAGTGTATCCAGTGCCCAATACAGTGTCAAGGACAAAAGGGGTGCTCAATAAATGTAGGAAGGATAAATGTATAGGCACTTAAAAGCAGAAATAAATGAAAGACATGGTCTATCTTCAGGAAGAGGTCACCAACAAGCAGTTAGGAAGGGAGAAGAGTTCTGAATACAAATAACTGTAAACAAGTCAGACAAACAATTCTTGCCATTCTGTTTTATAGAACACAGTAAAAAAACTGTGAGATTCATTTTGACCAGGAGATCTTGAGTCTATTTAAATTTGAACTCACTGAAACCTTGGGGGATGACTTAATAATGGCTTATGACAGGTTTATCTCTGGTCCCAAATTTCCCATATTGTCTTCAAGTTAGGCTTTTATTTTGTCTTAGGAATTCATGATTTGATGACCAATTTTATTCTTATGCTAACCAAAATTCTTTCTCACTATGGATAGAGAGACAAATATTAAAAATCAAAGTAAGTTTGCTGTTTTTGTTGGGAGAGGAAGAGGAAAAATGAGAAGGAAGAAGCATGTTAACCAAATTTTCTGACACTGATATGGATGTTCTTGCAAGTATGAGTCAACTTTCAGGAACACCATGATGGAATATTAGAGCTGGGAATTATCTCAGGTAATTGAATTATGAGGGACAATGTGATGTTTAAGGGTATTGGCTCTGCAGACAGACATGGTTTTGAATCTTGGTTTTGCCACTTCTGTGTATCCTTGGTCAAACCATCTAACTTCTCTGAACTTCATTTTTGTCATCTGTAAAGTAATTTTTGTGTTAGAGAGATATTATAAATATTAAATGAAATGATGCATAAAACATTATCCTTAGTATTTAGTAAGCATTCAGTAAATTTATTTCTATTTTTCTATTATTACAGAAGTCTGAATATGATGCTTAAGTGACACAGGCATTGATTACAAGTTGAACAAAATGGCCTTTTAGTTTATTCCAGGCCTGAGACTCTGAGTTTGTAATTCTTTGGCTGGGGGAAAAGTAAACTTTACTCACCCATGCCTGTGCTGATCAGATAACCTCAAAGCCCAGACACACTGCATAATTCTCCGACAGCAATAACTCAGCTGGCAGTTCCCAGGCAGAGATGTGGGAGAAAGTCAAATATCCGGGAAGCGCTAGGATCTACAACTTCCTGTGGCCTGCCTAGTGAAATCTGACCAGATAAGAACAGTTAATAATAAGTTCTTGAGATAGAAAATCTTCTTTTATCTCTGAATGTGGATATATTGATGTTAAATACCTGAATGGATGAGGTTAATTTGAATAATCATCTATTGTTGCAAGAAATATAGAAAAGTGTTCAGGAAAACTTGAAAAACTCTTCATACTTATGGCATGAACTGAAAGAAGTATTTTATTATTCTGGAAAATGATGACTCCACTGTTTTGTGTGAGGGTAGAAGCTTTTAAGGGCTGGACCCTGAGGCACCCCATTGTGGTGCCTAGGAGGAAATCAAGACTCATTCTGGACCTGCCTTCTGTAACACTTTGACAGTCATGCCAGATTCCCATCAAGGCTGAACAATTTGAGGTCCCTAAATATTTCCAACTGCAATTAATGGCTTGGAAAAGAAAACAAGCATAACATTGAAAGCATTTAATGGCTATAAATTCAATTGCCAAGAAGTTCTTCTCTTTTGAATACTCAAAGGACAGGATCCCTTGGCAATGACTTATTTCCCTTGCCTGCACTACAATGATTACAGAGACTGTCCAGGTAAATATTTTAATAACTAGATTCTCCTAGTGATCCTCCCTCCTTTCTTATCTTGAAACAATTTTATAACTGTGATCATATGCCCCCTTTTCTCCTGTCATCATGCAGGGGTGAATTTACTATAACTTGTCAGAAGCTGTATTCATGGCTCAAACTCTCTTTGTAAGCAAACCCATGCTATGGGCCTGATAAAGATTTAGCAAGAAAGCAGGATAGCTTAGTATTTGGGTGAGAGCTCTATTATCAGGTGATCCTGAGTTGAATTCCTAGCTCTGCCACTTACTAATTGTGTCACTTCTGTGCACCTCAGTTTCTTCATCTGGAAAATGGATATTATTATAGTCATACTTATCTAATACGGTTGTTTCTGGATAAAATAAAACAATGCACAGTGGTGCCTGATTAAAATGTTCAGTAAATAGTAGCTACTATTATTATTGAGAAGCAGATTTCCTCATCAAGTTCACAAGATGAGAGGATATAGTGGAAATGGTTAACTGTGATTATAAGTACTTTATGAAGTATGAGGTGTTCTGAGAATATACCATTGATTTTTCTGTTGAGTTGGCATATCCTAGTATTAGAGGTATTTGTGAAGGCCTAAAACTGTAGTCCCTTAGGACCTCTGCAACTCCTGGGACTATAGCTATATTAGGGGATGCTTAGACAATAACAATTTTGGACACCAAAATCTTTGGTCATTAAAGCAAAGTAGGTAAAAAAATAACCATTAGTTATATTACAAGACAGTGTAAACACTGTGGTATAATACTTGTGCCTGTCTTACAGTTTTACTTCTCCAGCAAAAGGTTGGCAGTTCCCTATTTGGCTTTTGCATCAGACATAAACCCAACAAGATGGTGGAAATGCATTTATAATTCTTGCTTTTGAGATATGGCTTGCATAAGTTGAAAACTAAAGTTGAGGCATTTTGTGGAGAACTCCCATTCTCTTAGGAGTTAGAAACACATCTGAGATCTGCACCTGAAGAGAGAAGGGAAGCTGGAAGACACAGTGGATTGGTTTTTCATATACCTGGAATTGGACTGAAGTGGGATTGGATTCATTAGATCGAAGTGCTAAGAGTATAGAATTGTCCATTTTTGTTGTTGGAGTGTCAGTTGCCTAGTATAAAGATGTTTACTGAAACAATGAGATCGATGTCCTAAGGCACCCACATGAACTCAACACAAAACTGGGAAACCATTTGCCTCTGCCTCTCTAAGACTTAGGTTTTCCTTTCTTTTTTCTTTTTAAAAAGACTTATTTATTTATTTTTACAGAAAAAGAGCAAGCAAGTGAGCATGAAGAGGGGGAGGGGGAGTTGGAGAGGGAGACTCTGTGCTGAACATGGAGCCCAATGTGGGGCTTGATCTCACAACACTGAGATCATGACCTGAGCCAAAACCAAGACCTAGATGCCTTAACCAACTGCACCACCTGGGGGTCTCTTTCTTTTTTTTTTTTTTTTAAGTCAAAGTGAAATTTATATATATAGTGAGATACACAGAGTTTAAGTGTAACACTGATGAATTATGAAAAATGTATATACCTATGTAACCACAACTTCAGTAAAGATATGGGATATTTCTACAATCCCCCCAAATTTTCTTGTATTCTCTTTCAGCCAATCTCTATGGCAACTGGCAACCACTGTTCTGTTTTCCGTTTCCCCCATATTAGCTTTGCCAGCTCTTAAACTTCGTATGCATGAAAGCATACAATATGCACGTTTTTTTGTATCTAGCTTCTGGTACTTAATATTTTTGAGATTTATCCATGTTGTTGCATGCATGTATTAGTTGCTTCTTATTACTGAGGAATGTCCATGGTATGAATATACCACAATTGATTTACCTATTCTTATACTGATAGAATTTGATTTGTTTCTGATTTGGGGCTATGTTGAACAATGCTGCTATAAACATTTATGTACAAGTCATTTTGTGGACATATGTTTTCAGTTCTCTTTGGCAAATATCTAGGAATCTAGCTGCTGGATCAGATAGATATAGCTTTAATTTTTTTTAAGTTTTCAGATGTTTTTTGAAATTGTTTGTAAAATTTTACCAGCCCACCAGCAATATATAAGGGTTCCTGTTGCTCCACACCCTTGCCAAAAATTGGTGTTGTTGGCATTTTTTATTTTAGCCATTCTGGTGGGTGTGTGGTACTATCTCATTGAATTTTTGTTTGTTTGTTTGTTTTTATTAGGTTTCTATTTTTTTATAGTAGATCACAAGTTTTTAATGTAGTGTTCAATGATTGATTAGTTGCATATAACACCCAGTGCTCATCACAACACGTGCCCTCCTTATGTCTCATTGGTTTTTTAAAAATTATTTTGAAATTACTGGATCATATGGTATTTCTATTTTTAACTTTTTGAGGAACCTCTATACTGTTTTCCACAGTGGCTATACTAATTTACATTCCCACCAACAGTATCCAAGGGTATTTACCCAAAGAAAATGAACACACAAATTCAAAAAGGTATATACATTCTGATGTTTATTGCATCATTATTTAGAGTAGCCAAGATATGGAAACAACCTAAATATCCACAGATAGACAAATGAATAAGGAAGATGTGGTATATATACACAATATTAAACAACCATAAAAAAAGGATGAGATCACACCATTTGTGACAATATGGATGGACCTAGAGGGTATTATACTAAGTGAAATAAGTCCGATGGAGAAAGACAAATACCACATGATTTCACTCCTAGGTGGAATCTTTAAAAAAGCAAACGGGGGTGCCCGGGTGGCTCAGTGGATTAAGCATCTGCCTTCAGCTCAGGTCATGATCTCAGGGTCCTGGGATCCAGCCCTCATAGGGCTCCCTGCTCAGTGGGGAGCCTGCTTCTCCTTCTTCCTCTGTTCCTCCTCCTTGCTCGTCCCTCTCTCTCTCTCTCAAATAAGTAAGTAAAATATCAAAAAAAAAAAAATGAACAAACAAACAAAAAGAAGAATCAGACCTGTAAATACAGAGGACAAACTGAAAGTTGCCAGAGGGGCAAGGGGTGGGGGGATGGACAAAATGGATGAAAGAGAGTGGGAGATACATGCTTCAGTTATGGAATGAATAAGTCATGGGTATGAAAAGCACAGCATAAAGAATATAGTAAAGGATATTGTAATAGCATTAAATGGTGACTGATGGTGACTACACTTGTGAGCGTAGCATAAAATATAGAGGTGAATCACTCTGTTGTATGCATGAAACTAATGTAACAATGTGTCAATTATACTAAAATAAAAGAATTTTAAAAATATTTTGAAAAAAATTTTTGTAGTAACTTTAGATTTAGAGAAAAGTTATACAGTCCAGACAGTTCTCATACAGTTTCACCTTAAGATTACCTTCTTATTGTGGTTTTAACTGGCAAATTTCCTAACATATAATGCTGGGTGAGTTTCATAATACTACTGGCAATTCAGTCTCCCTTTGTGAAGTAAATGCTCAAATATTTTGCCTTTTTTTGTTGGGTTCTGTTTTTGTTATTGATTTTTAGGAGATTCTTGTATATTTTAAACATAATATTTTATCAGATTAGAAACATTGTGAATATTTTCTCCTAGTTGGTGGTTTGCCTTTTCATTTCCTTAATGGTATTATTGAAGAACAGAAGTTTTAAATTTTGATGAAGTTCAATTTATCCATTTTTAAGTGATTAGTGCTTCCAGTGATCTGTCCGGGAGATCTTACCACTGCCAATGTCATAAAAATATTTTATATTTTCTTTTAGAAGCTTTATAGTTTTAGCATTTAGTTTGGTCTGTGATCCATACTCAATTAATTTTAGAGTATGGTGTGAGGTAAGAGTAGAGGTTTACTTTTTATACACATCTATATTAGTATCTATATTCATTTTTAGGGCTGTTATAACAAATTGCCAAAATCTGAGTGACTTAAAACAATACAAATGTATTATCTCACAGTTCCAGAAGCCAGAAATCCAAAATCAAGGTGTCAACAGGCTCCAGGGAAAAAAATCCTTCCTTACTTCTTCCAGTCTTTCATGGCTCCAGCCGCTCCCTGGTTTGTCACAGCATAACTCCACTGACTGCCTCCCTCTTCACATGGACTTTTCCTCTGTGTTCACTTGATTTCTCCTCTTGTAAGGACATCAGTTATTGGATTTAGAGACTTTTCTAGTTCCAGCATGGTATTGTCCTGAGATCCTTTAGTTACATCTGCAAGGAAACTTTCTCTAAATAAGTTTACATTCTGAACTTTTAGATGGATATCAATTTGTGTGGGAGGATATTATTCAACCCACTACAATATCCAGTTCTGCCACCATTTATTGAAAAGACTACCTTTTTGCCATTGAATTACCTTGCAATCTTTGTCAAAATTTAATAGCCTTTATAAGTGTGGCTCCAGTTGTGGACTCCGTATTCTGATCCATTGTTCTATTTATTTATGTTTAAAGCAATGCCACTCTAAAATATAGCTTTAGAGCAAGTCTTAAAATCAAGTGATGTGAGTCATCCTTACTTTATTTTCATTTTCAAAGTTGCTTGGCTATTCTAGGTCCTTTGTTTTTGATATGTATTTTATTTTATTTTTATTCAAGTATAATTAACATAATGTTATATTAGTTTCAGGTATATAATAGATTCAACAATGCTATACAATTAGTGCTCATCATGATAAGTGTACCCTTAAACCTCTATTTCACCCTGTTTTTGATATATATTTCAGCAATTTCTACAAAAATTTCTCAGGGGTTTTGACTGGATTGTGTAGAACATACAGATGAGTACAGAGAGAATTAACATCTCATAGAAATGAAATTGATTTTTGTATATTGACCCTGTAGTCAGTGAACCTTATAAATTTACTTATTGCTAGTGGCTTTTTACTTTCACAAATGCCTTAGAATTTGCTACCTACAAGACTTTGCTGTTTGCAAATAGACAGTTTTCCAGTTTGATGTCCTTTATTTTCATTTTCTTGCCATGTTTTACCAGCAAGAGCCTCCAGTACAACACTGAATATAAGAGGTGAGAATGCACACCTTTGACCAGGTCCTAAGCTCAGGTGGAGATAATTCAGTTTTCACCTGAATGATACTAATAGTAGGGTTTTTGTTGTTTATTTATATTTTTGGTAGCTACTGTTAATCAGGTTGAGGATGCTCCCTTCCATTTCTAGTTTGCCAAGAGTTTTTTTTATCATTAACAGGTGTTGAATTTGATCAAATTCGTTTTCTGCATTTGTTAAAATGACATATGGCATTTCTCCTTTATTCTATTTATGTAGTTAATAGCATTGATATAATTTTTTGAATACTGAATCTACCTTGCAGTCCTGTGATAAACACATACCCATAATGTAGTATCCTTTCAATGTATTCAATTTGCCATTTTTGGAGTATTTTTGTATCTATGTTCTTGGGGGATGTTGCTCTCTTGTTTTTCCTTGTAGTATCATTGTCTGATTTTATTATCAATGTAATAATCATAAAAATACTTTAAAGTATTTTGTTTTCTTCTATTTTCTGAAAGATTTTGTATAGCATTGATTGCTTTTCCTCTTAAATGTTTGGTTGGATTTGCAAAAATAAAAGATTGATCCTAGGGTTTTTTCCTCTTTTCAGCTTTACTGAGATATAATGAACATATAACATTATATGAGGTTAAGGTGTACAGAGTGTTGACTTGATCTGATTATATATTGCAATATGATTATCACTGTAGCATTAGTTAACACTTCTGTCAGATTACATAATTACCATTTCTTTTTTGTGGTCATGGAGTTTTTGTTGTTGTTGTTGCTGTTGTTGGAAAATTTTAAACCACTAGCTCAATTGTTTTAATTGGTATAAAACTATTCAGATAAATTTCTTCTTAGATTAATTTTGTTAATTTGTATCTTTGTACGTTTCATCTAAATTATCAAATTTCTTTGTGTGAAATCTTTTTCTTTTTTATTATTTTAGAACTATAATGATGTCCCTTCTCTTATTCCTGATGGCTATTTTTTTTCATTTTTCTTCAACAGTCTAGATAGATATTTGTCAATTTTACTGATATTTTTAAAAATTGGCTTTTGGTTTACAAATTTACCTGGAAGTACTGCTTTAGTAGCTCCTGAAAATTTTGGTAAGTTATATTTTAATTATAATTACATTTAAAACATATTCTTATTTCATTTGTTTTTTCTATGGCCCTTGGCTTATTTAGAATTATGTTTCTTAATTTCCAAATATTTGGATCTTTCCTAGGTATCTTATTATTATTATTGACAAGTATTATTATTGATTAGTTTAATTCTGTTGGTGCCAGAAAACACACTATATGATTTTAAGCTTTTAAAATTTATTGTTTTATACCACAGCACACACACAATTCTAGTGAAAAGAATGTGCATTATACATTTATATGAATTAGTGTTCTATAAATATCAGTTAGGTCAAGGTATTTATAGTGCTGTACAGATCTTCTATTTGTTTGTTAATTGTTTTTGTCTAGTTCTCTTACCAATTGTTGAGAAAGGAGTATCAAAATTTCCAACCAGGATTGTGAAATTGCCCATTTCTCCCTTCGATTTTGTCAAATTTTACTTTGAGTACTTTGAGGGGAAGTGTTTAGGCACCATTAGGCACATATGTATTTATGATTATTATTTCTTCCTGACTAATTGAGCTCTTATTATGAAATACCTTTCTTTATCTCTGTTAACACTTTTTGTCTTGAAATCTATTTTATCTGGTATTATTATAGCCACTCTAGTTTTCTTATCTTTATTTTTGCTTTTATATGCTTTTATAACCATTTATTTTGACCTATCTTTGTCTATATATTTAAAGTGTTTTTCTTATAAACAAAATATATTTGGGTTTTGCTTCTTCTATTCTGAAAATCTCTGCAGTTTGAGTGTTTAATACTTAAATGTTTAATGTAATTATTGATATTGATATATAGCACATTTTATTATTTCATTGCTATTTTGTCACCTTTTGAAAATTATTTTCCCTTTGGTCTTCTTTTTTCCCATATTTATTTTATTTTATTTCCTTTATTTTTTTTTGTTTTTTTTTTTAAAGATTTTATTTATTTGACAGAGATCACAAGTAGGCAGAGAGGCAGGCAGAGAGAGAGAGGAAGGGAAGCAGGCTCCCTGCTGAGCAGAGAGCCCGATGTGGGGCTCGATCCCAGGACCCTGAGATCATGACCTGAGCCGAAGGCAGAGGCTTTAACCCACTGAGCCACCCAGGCGCCCCTATTTTATTTCCTTTAATAACTGTTTTGGAATTATTCAAGTATTTTAGAATTCCATTTTTAATTTTGCTAGTGGTTTTTCTAATGCATAGACTCCACCTTTTTGAATAACTTGCATTACTCTGTCTCCAACTTTGTTAACCATTTTTTACTACCATCTCCAAGCCATTGAATTTTCATTTCATGTGGCATACTTTTCAGTTCTAGAATTTCCATTTGATTCTTTTTCATATTTTGGCCACTTTTTCTTTTAAGTTCTAGAACATTTTTGGGGGGTGCTTTATGAAAATGTTTATTTCTCTGTACTATATGAAAGTCTGTTCACACTTCAACAACTAGGAATATTTCAAAGGCTCATGTGGTAAACATAGCAGTTTATACTTATCAGTTTAAATCTCAGTTCTTAGGAATAGTATGAATCCTTGAATATATTTTTGATAGTTTTAAAAATTATCCTTCCCTGCTAATTCAACATCTGGATGATTATGGTATCTATTTCTACTCACTTTTTTCTTTTTTTTTAAAGATTGTATTTATTTATTTGTCAAAGACAGAGATACAGAGACAGAGAATATGAGTGGGGGAGGGGCAGAGGGGAAGCAGGCTCCCTACTGAGCTAGGAGCCTAATGTGGGACTCAATCCCAGAAACCTGGGATCATGATGACCTGTGCCAAAGGCAAATGCTTACCCAACTGAGCCACCCAGGCATCCCTCTATTCACATTTTTTCTTATAAATTCATGTTACATTTTTCTCTTTATTCACATATCTAGAAATATTTGGTTGCATAGTGGATACTACTGACGATATTTTATAGAGTTTTTTTTTTTATAGAGATTTTTGATTCTCTTATTTTCCTCCTAAGGGCATTTCAATTTTTGTTCTGACAAATTATAAGCTAATCATCTTAAACTTTTGTAGCCTTCATTTCACTTTGTTAGTTGGAGTCTGATTCTGTATTACCCTTAGTCTTGGGGTAAATCTTTAATCCCTGGACAGTCTTTATTCCTGAGGCATGGTCTTTTGAGAGTTTTAGCAGAAACCCCAAGATATTTACAAATGTCTTCTAACTCAGTGGAATTCAGTCTTCAGAGTCTTTCTCCCTTATGGTGAGCAACTGCTAAAATCTCTGTTCCAATTTTTCAGCTTTATTTCTTCTGCCTTCTGTCAGTTTTCTTACTATTTTTTCTGTACATGCACAGTTCAGGGGTCATTTAAGTATTTGATGGGAATTTGTACATAAAAATTGAGACTCACCTCTCCATGACACTCTTCTTTTAGGGTTTTTTCCTTCAATTTGTAGCCACCCTGGCAAGTCCCAACTCTGTCTTATGATACCTCAAGCTAGATTCCAAATTGGTTCTTAAAAAAAATCAAAAGAAAAAAAAATAATCTTTGTATGATATATCTCACAGGATAAAATGTGCAGATGCATTTATAAACAAAAGCAAGAATGTACGGTTATCTGTGGTTTCTAATATAACACATATCTCAGTCTCTGGAGATGGGTCTGTGTAACCTTGGGAACAACAACTTCTCTCAGTAACCTATTTATAAAATGGAAAGTAATATCTATCTGAATTTTACTTCATAGAAAATGCCAGTTTTCTGATCAGTCCTCTGTTCTCATTTTATTTGACTTATCAGCAGCATTTGGCAGAGCTAATCGTTCTCTTCTTGATACCTTTTTTTCTCCTAAGATGATGTACTCCCCTGATTTGCTATAACTCACTGGCCACTCTATTTCAGTATTTTTTGCAGGTTATTTTCTTTCTTTCTTTCTTTCTTTCTTACAGATTAATTATTTCTTTGAGAGAGAGAGCAAGCATGAGCAGGGGGAAGGGGCAGAGGGAGAGAAGCAGACTTCCCACTGAACATGGAGGTCAACACAGGGCTCCATCCCAGGACCCCAAGATCATGATATGAGCCAAAATCAAGAGCTGGCCACTTACTCGACTGAGCCACCCAGGCACACCTTTGCAGATTCTTTTCTCCATGACCTCTCAAGGATGGATTTCCTCAGGTCTCAGTTCTTGGATTTTTTTTTTTTTTGTCTTCTGTAGCTATTTATCTCTTGGTGATCTTATCCAGTCCCATGAGTTTAAATATACTCTATATGTTGACAATTTCCATATTTACATTTCCAGTTCACATCTCTCCCCTGAACTCCAGACTCATATATTTAACTGAAATTGTCTCTTTTTTGCTTAATAGGCATTTCAAAATTAACATGTGAAAAACTGGAATTTTGCTTTCTACACTTCCTCTCTTCAAAATAAAGTATTCTTTATTTGCATTATCCCCTATCTTCAGTTGTTTAGAGTAGAGACTCACTTTAGATTCAAAAACACGAATGTATTGAAAATAAATGTTTGGAAAATGTATACACCATGCTAATAGTATCCAAAATAGAGCTGGTGAACCTAAACTAATATTAAACAAAGTAGACTTTAAAACAAACATTATTACTATAGACAAAGAAGAACATTTTGTAGTGATGAAAGTGTCAACCCAACTTACCCCAAAGATACAAATGTAATGACCTGAAGGGGCATGTGCACCCCAATGTTTATAGCAGCAATGTCCACAATAGACAAACTATGGAAAGAGCCTAGATGTCCATCAGCTGATGAATGGATAAAGAAGATGTGGTATATATATACAATGGAATATCATGCAGCCATAAAAAAAGACATCTTGCCATTTACAATGATGTGGGTGGAACTGGAGGGTATTATGCTAAATGAAATAAATCAGTCAGAGAAACAATTATCATATGACCTCACTGATATGTGGAATTTGAGAAATAAGGCAGGGGATTATAGGGGAAGAGAGGAAAAAATAAAACAAGATGAAACCAGAGAGGGAGACAAGCCATAAACAGGAAACAAACTGAGGGTTGCTAGAGTGGGAGGGGGGTGGGAGGGATGGGATGGCTGGGTGATGGACACTGGGGAGGGTATGAGCTATGGTGAATGCTGTGAATTGTGTAATACTGATGAATCATAGACCTGTACCCATGAAACAAATAATACATTATATGTTAATAAAAATTTAAAAAAATAAAAAAGAAATACACCTATGAGATAATCAAATTAGAAAACTATTTCCTTAGTTTTTAGTCTGAACATGAAATTGGCCTCAGCTTTGTTTTGATGTACAAAAAAACAGTGATGAAAATTGATTTGTTTCCCTCAAAATATCTTAAAGAGTAGTATATGCTGTCCCATTTTTAATAACAGGGAATTTTTTTCTCTTGCAGGGTGTTAACATGTCAGATGACAGTAATGGTCTAAAGAGATTCCTAATTAAATAAAAGTTTTATAAAGCCAGTATGCACAATGAATCAACGAAAGATAAATAAATTAGGCAATTAAGATACTATAATTTACATCTCTCTTTTCTATATCTACCCCTTTGGACTCAGAGATATTTAGTTTTTAACCCCAAGAGCTTTCAAAAAGCCTACTTTACAGATTCTAAAGGAAAATATCCTTAAAAAGGGATGGGGGCAGATTATGAAATAAACAAAATAAATGTTGAGCTTTACCAAAAAAAAAAAAAAAAAAAGAAGAAGAAGAAGAAGAAGAAGAAGAAGGTAGAGAGTTTGAGAACTCAACCGGTAAGAATAAAAGAGTGGTGGCTGGAAGGGATGATTGAAACTCCCAAGGGAAATTTCAAAGAGTTTGGGAAAAGGGAAAGAGGTTTGTTGAAAGCAGAGCTGGCTCATTTATACTTAAATGGAGAACAGAGACTGAGGTGGGGAAGGAGGGCAGTTCCTGGGAAGGGTGGGAGGCAGGCCTGACAAGTACTTTTTAAGAATTTGAACACTCTGTAATTCACCCTTTGCTTATTTTTCCTAATCATTATATGTGTTTTTATCAAAAGTATTTTACATGTGAAAAAAAAGTGTCAGCACATCAACCCATATATACATCTAACAACAAAGTCAAAATATACATAAAGAAAAAATTGAAGACTTCAAGAGAGGAATGGACAGTTCAACAATGATAGCTGGATACTTCCATACTCCATTTTCAATCACTGATAGAACAACTAGACAGAAGATAAACAAGAAAATAAAAGGCTTGAACAACACTATAAACTAATTGGATCTATCAAGAGCTTACTGAACACAGTACTCAACAACAAAAAAGTAAACATTTCTCTCAAGTGCACATAAAACATTTCCAAGACAGATCATATACTAGGGAATGAAACAATTGTTAATAAATTTAAAATAATTGAAACCACTTGAGTATGTTTATGATCATTAGAAATTAATAACAAACTAGGGTAATTTCCAAATATACAGAAATTAAATGCTCTAAATAATCAATAGGTCAATAAAGAAATGACAAGGTAAATTAGAAAGTACATTGAAATGAGTGAGAACACAAAAAATACCAAAAATTCATGAGACATAGCTAAATCAGTGCTTTAAGAAGGTAATTAGCTATACACATCTATATTTAAAAGAGAAAAATTCAAAGTCAGTAAACTAAGCTTTCACATTATGAAACTAGAAAGTGAAGATAAAACTAAACTCAAAACAAGCATTGAGAAACAAGCAATAAAAGCTAGAATGAAAATAAATGAAATAGAGAAGAGAAAAATAATTTTAAAAAATTCACTGAAACCAAATGTTTATTCTTTGGAAAGATCCAAAAGTCTATAAACTCTTACCCTGATTGACCAGAGAGAAAGAAAGAAAGAAAGAAAGAAAACTCAAATTTCAAAAATCAGGAATGGAATTATGGAATTTGGAACATCACTGCCAACCTTCAAAACATAAGAATAATTATAAGGGAAGGGCGCCTGGGTGGCTCAGTGGGTTAAAGCCTCTGCCTTCGGCTCTGGTCATGGTCCCAGGGTCCTGGGATTGAGCCCCACATTGGGCTCTCTGCTCAGCAGGGAGCCTGCTTCTCTTCCTCTCTCTCTGCCTGCCCCTCTACCTACTTGTGATCTCTGTCTGTCAAATAAATAAATAAAATCTTTTAAAAAAAGAATAATTATAAGGGAATAATATTAATTATTGTATATCAAAAATTAATAAACTAAATGAACAGAAGAAACACACAAACTGCCTAAAGAAGAAAGAGAAAATCTGAATAAATAAGCAAAGGAATTGAATAGTCAAAAATCTTTCCACAAAGTAAAAGCCATACCTATATGGATTCACTGCATAATTCTTGCAAACATTTGAAGAATAATCAACACTAGTCCCTTACAAACTGTTCCAAAAATAGAAGAGAAGGGAATACTTCCTATCATTCAATAGAGCTGAAATTACCTTGAAATAAAAATCAGACAGAAATCACAAGAAAACTACAAACTTGTATCCCTTTTGAATAAAGCTCCAAAATCCTTAACATATACTAACCAACCAAATTCAGCATTATATAAAAAGAATTATTTACCATCATTAACTGATATTTATCTCAGCAGTGCAAGGTTGGCTTCATATCTGAAAATCACTGTAATGCACTACATTAATTCATTAAAAGACAACAACCACATGGTTATTTAAATGGATACAGTTAAATAATTTGACAAAATCCAATACCCTTTCCTGATAAAAAATCACTAGGCAACTAAGAAAAAAAGGGTTGTTCCTCAGCCTGATAAAGGCCATCAATGAAAGCCATGCAGCTAACATTGTAATTAATGGAGAAACACTGAAAGCTTTCCCCCTAAGGTCCTGGAAGATGACCCGGATTTCTACTTTAACCACGTCTATTCAACATTGTATTGCAATTTTTGCCAGGAAAGTTAGGTAAGAAAAAGAAAAAAAAATCAGCCAGATTGGAAAAGAAGTACAGCTTTCTCTATTCATAGAGTCATGATCTTATATGCAGGAAATTCTAAGGAATCCACAGAAAAAAACTATTAGAACTAATAAGCTGTTTCAACAAGTTTTCAGGATAAAAGATTACTATGTGCAATCAATATTATTTCTATACACAAGCAATGAAAAATTAAAAATGAAATTAAGAAAATAATTCCAGTTAAATAACATAAAAAGAATAAAATATTTAGGAATAAATTTAACAAAAGAATTTCAAGGCTTGTTCAATGAAAACTACAAAAAATATTGAAATAAAGAAGATCAACATGATATTAACAAAACAACAGATTAAAAAATCATATGATCATCTCAATAGATGCAAAAAAAGCATTTGACAAAATTCAGTATCTTTTCATGATAAAATCTCTTAGAAAACTGTATTTAGAGGGAAGTTACCTCAACATAATAAAGGCGATACATGAAAACCCCACAGCTAACATCACATTGGATGGTGAAAAGCTGAGAGCGTTTCCTCTAAATTAGGAACAAGCCTGGTGGTTGGTATTATGGAGGGCACATATTGCATGGAGCACTGGGTGTGGTGCATAAACAATGAATTTTGGAACACTGAAAAGAAGTAAAATAAAACAAAATGAAAAAAAAGAGAAAAAAATGGGAAAAATAAATTAGGAACAAACTAACAATGTCAAGTCTCATCACTTTTATTCAACCTAGTACTGGAATTACTGGCCACAGCACTCAGACAAGAAAAAGAAATAAAAGGAATTCAAACTGGTAAGGATGAAGTAAAACTTTCATTATTTGTAGATCACATGATGCTATAAATAGAACCCCCTAAAGACTCCACCAAAACAACTATTTTAAGTAATAAATGAATTCAGTAAAGCTACAGGTTAAAAAATTAATGCCCAGAAGTTGATTGTGAATCTATATACTAATAACAAAGTAACAGAAAAAGAAATTGAGAAAACAATTCCATTTATGATTGCACCAAAAAGAATAAGATACCTAGGAATAAACTTATTCAAGGAGGTAAAAGAATTGTACTCTGAAAACTATAAAACACTGATGAAAGAAATTGAAGACAACACAAAGAAATGGAAAGATTTCCCATACTTGCTGATTAGAAGAATTAATATTGTTAAAATTTCCATACTACCCAAAGAAATCTACAGATTCAATGCAATTCCTATTAAAATACCAATAGTATTTTTCACAGAACTAGAACAAATAATCCTAAAATTTTTATGGAGTCACAAAGAACCTCAAATATCTGAAGCAATCTTGAGAAAGAAGAATGAAGCTGGAGGTATCACAGTCCCAGATATCAAGATATACTGCAAAGCTGTAGCAATGAAATAGTATGCTACTGGCACAAAAATAGACACATAGGTCAGTGAAACAGAATAGAGACCCTAGAAATAAAACCACATTTATAATCTCAATCTATGACAGAAGAGGTAGGAATACACAATGGAGAAAAGACAGTCTCTTTAACAAATGGTGCTGGAGTAACACAATAAAATAAAATAAAATAAAATAAAATAAAATGGAAGTGGAAAAATAAAGAAAACAACAACCAAAAAAACCCCCAAACAAACAAACAAAATGGTGCTGGAAAACTAGAGGGCTACATGTAAAGGAATGGAACTAGACCACTTTCTTACATCATGCATAAAAATCAACTCAAAATGAATTAAAGACCTAAATGTGAGACATAAAACCATAAAATTCATAGAAGAAAACATAGGCAGTAACAACGTTACTGGCGTTAGCAACATTTTTCTAGATATGTCTCTTAGGCAAGGGAAACAAAAGAAAAAGAAAGATAAACTTTTGGGACTATACCAAAATAAAAAAGCTTTGCATAACAAAGGAAACCATCAACAAAACTAAAAGGTAACCTACTGAATGGGAGAAGATATTTGTAAGTAATATGTCTGATAAGGGGTTGGTTAATATCCAAACTATTAAAGAATTTGCACAACTCGACACCAAAAACCCAAGTAATCTGATTAAAATGGCCAGAAAACCTGAAAAGACATTAATGCAAAGAAGTCATACATAGGGCCAACAGACACCTGAAAAGATCCTCAACATCACTAATCTTTAGGGCAAATCAAAACCGCAATGAGATATCACCTTACACCTTTCAGAATGGCTAGAATAAAAAAGATAAGAAATAGCAAGTGTTAAGGAAGCAGAGAAAAAGGAACCCTTGTGCACTGTTGGTGGATGTGTAAACTGGTGCAGACACTGTAGAAAACAGTATTACAAATAGAAATACTGCATGATCCAGTAACTCCACTAGTGGGTATTTATCCAAAGGAAATGAAGACACTAATTCAAGATACATATGCACCCTTATGTTTATTGCATCATTATTTACAATAGCCAAGATAATGGAAGCAACCAAGTGTTTATGGATTTTTATATATATATATGTGTGTGTGTGTGTGTGTATGTGTATATATATATATATATATATGTATATTTATATAGTGGAATATTACTCAGTCATAAAAACGTGTGAGATCTTGCCATTTGAGACAACATGGAGGGACCTGGAGGGTATTATGGTGAGTGAAATAATCAGACTGAGAAAGACCATTACCATGGTTTCACTCCTAGATGGAATAAAAAAAAAAAATGAATTAACAAACTAACCAAAAGTTAATCAGACCTGTCAATACAGAGGACAAACTGATGGTTGCCAGAGGGGAGAGGGGTGGGAGGATGAGAAAATGGGTAAAGGTGAGTGGGAGATACAGGCTTCCAGTTATGGAATGAATAAGTCATGGGAATAAAAGTCACAGTATAAAGAATGGAGTCAATGATATTGCAAAAGCATTATGTGGTGACAGGTGGTGGCTACATTTGTGGTGAGCACAGCATAACATATAGAGAAGTTGCATGCCTATGTTGTACACTGAAAATAATGCAACATTGTGCATCAACTATACTCAAATAAAAAAAAATTTTAAAAAGACCATGTGGTACTGGTATAAGGGTAGACATATTGACCAACAGAGTAGAATTGAACATCTAGTAATAAACTCATATACTTAATTTATTTTTGACACAAAGGCCAAGACAATTCAGTTGGGGGGGGGAATGGTAGTCTTTTCCACATATGGTGTTGGGACAATGCAAAAAGACCACACACACATATAGAAAAGTTAACTCAGAATGGAACAAAGTCCTGGGGCACCTGGGTGCTCAGTTGGTTAAGCATCCGACTCTTAGCTCAGCTCAGGTCTTGATCTCAGTCTTGAGTTGGAGCCCTGCACTGGGCATGGACCCTACTTTAAAAAAAAAAAAAAAGACCAAATCCTAACTGTCAGAGTTAAAATTTTGCAACTCTTAGAACAAACATAGGCATAAATATTTGCGACATAAACATTTTGGTATAAATATTTGTGATATAAGCATAAATATTAGGTAGTGATTTCTTTTTTTTTTTAAATTTATTTATTTTAATAAACATATAATGTATTTTTATCTCCAGGGGTACAGGTCTGTGAATCGCCAGGTTTACACATTTGACAGCACTCATCATAGCACATACCCTCCCCAATGTCCACATCCCCACGACCCTCTCCTGTCCCCCCCCCCCAGCAACCCTCAGTCTGTTTTTTGAGATTGAGTCTTTTATGGTTTGTCTCCCTCCTGATCCCATCTTCTTTCATTTTTTCTTTTCCTACCTCCCCAACCCCCCCACATCGCACCTCCACTTCCTCATATCAGGGAGATCATATGATAGTTGTCTTTCTCTGATTGACTTATTTCACTAAGCATAATACCCTCTACTTCCATCCACGTTGTCGCAAATGGCAAGATTTCATTTCTTTTGATGGCTGCATAGTATTCCATTGTGTATATATACCACATCTTCTTTATCCATTCATCGGTTGATGGACATCTAGGTTCTTTCCATAGTTTGGCTATTGTGGACATCGTAGGTAGTGATTTCTTAAGTATGGTACCCAAATCACAAGCCACACACAAAAAGTCCCAACAAACTTCACATCAAATTAAAAAGCTTTTGTGGTTCAAAGGATACTACTAACCAACAAAGACAACCCACAGAATGGGAAAAAATATTTTCAGATTAGATATCAAATAGGGATTTGTATAAAGAGATGTAAAGAACTTTTACAATTCAATAATAGACAACCCCATTGAAAGTGGGGAAAGGATCTGAAAATACATTTCTCCAAAGAAGACAAACAAATGGAAAATAAGCACATGAAGAGATGCACAACGTCATTAGTTATTAAGAAAATGCAAATCAAAATTACAATGAGATACCAATTTTAGTCCACTGAGATGGCTATAATAAAGTAGGTGAATAGCTGGTTGCATTGGCTAAGATGTGGAGAAATTAGAAACTTCATATATTGCTGTGTTATGGGTTCCCATATTTCTCTAGTTTTGCAGATACATGTGTTTTACATCCTGGGGCTTATTATTTCTGAAAATATAGGGAGAAAGACTGGATGAATAGATAAAACTTGGTATATCCATATAATGGAATATGATTCAGCCATAAAACATTAATCAACATAAGAAACCTTGAAAACATTATGCTGTTAAAGAAGCCACATATTGTATGATTTCACTTACATAAAATGTCTTGAATAGGGAAATTCATAGAGACAGTACATTTTTGTTTGCTGGAGGCTGGGGGTAAGGAAAAATATGGAGTAATGGCTAATGTATACAGGATTTCTTTTTGGGATGACAAAAATGTTATGGAATCAGATAGTGGTGATGATTACACATCTTAGTCAATGCATTAAATGCCATTGAATTGTGCAATTTAAAATGGTGAAATTCTAGCACGTGAATTTTATCTTAATAAAGCATTTACAAAATGCTGAAGTCCTTACAGCACTCAAGAAGTACCATTTGATCCCTTGTTCCTCTGTGAGCTCATTTGCTGATTTTTTCCCTTTTGGTTCACTCCTGTCCAGTCATACAGCTTCCTTGATATTCTTCAAATACATGATGCATTCTTCTGCTTTAGCGTCTTTGCCTGGAATATTATTTTCCTCAAAGGGAGGGAGGGAGGAAGGAAGGGAGGAAGGGAGGGAGGGAGGGAAGGAAGGAAGGAAGGAAGGAAGGAAGGAAGGAAGGAAAGAGGGTAGGTTATACCACCTACCCATCCCCTTGCTCACTTAGCTGTGGCTACGCTTGTCTTCTTTTTTTAAATTTAAATTCAATTCAGTTAACACATGGTGTATTATTAGTTTGAGGGGCAGAATTTAGTGATTCATCAGTTGGATGTAACACCCAGTACTCATTACATCAGTTGTCGTCTTATTGCTCATCACTCCATCCCTCTAACCACCGGCCCTCCAACAACCCTTGGTTTGTTTCCTTGAGTTAAGAGTCTCTTTTCTGTCCCTTAAGCATGCCCAGTTCTTTCTTTAGAGGCTTTGTATTTTTTTCCTCTTTCTAGTACAGTGGTTTCCTCAACTCTTCAAACTTCACAATAGCATTTAATGGATCTTCAGTTTCAGTTTAGATATTACTTCTGAGAAATCTTATCTTACCATCTGATTCAAAATAGATCTCACACATCACTCCAGCTTCCTGTTTGTTTCCTTCAGAGTACTTATCATGCTCTTTAAAGTCTTTTATTTATATACGTGATAGTCTGTTAAATACCTGTTTTTCTATTAAAATGTTTAGTACCTAAGGTCAGTCTTTGTCTTTTTCACTGTGGATTCCCAATGCTAGCAAATTAACTTAACACATAGAAGATATGCAATATGTTTTGTTTTGCGTAAGTATATTAAGGAATAAAAAGAGGCAAAGTGTTAAATAACCTCCAAACACTTACAGCCAGAGATACATACATGCCTGTGTATGCTTTCCATAATTCCAGGTATGGGATTCAGCCAAGTACAATGTGATAACCTTGTCACACACAGAATAAACTGGGCATTTCAGTATACAGGCATCTCTCATGCCAGAGCTATATAGTATTAATGATGATAAGAATAGTAAAAAGAGCTAACATTGTCATTTCCTTCCCATTTGACAATACTGTGCTAGCTGTTTTATGTGGTTTATCTTATTTGATCCTCATAGCAACCCTATGAAGTAGAGACTATTATTATTATTGTTATGACTACTACTATTATTATCAATTGCATAGATGAGGATGGGGGTATCAGAAAGGTTAAAGTAACATGCCCAAGGTTGCACAGCTAAAAAGTGGTCTGGTACTTTATTTTTAATTTAAGTAGGCTCCATACCTAACATGAGATCTGAACTCACAACTCAAAGGTCAGGACTCACATGCTTTACTGATCGAGCCTGGCAGGCACCCCTAAGAAGTGGTCTTTTAAATCTCAGAAGTCTGAATTCAAATGAGTTCTTTCTAACAATAAAGTCTCTGTGTGTTTCTCTTTATGTATATATGGGTTGACAAATACTGGTATACAGGGCCTTTGACTCAAATATGTTAGCGGAAAACTTTATCTGGTGACTATTTTAACCAAAATAAGAACAGGAAATATTGCAGGAATATTGCAGGAATAAATATTGCAGGAATATTGCAGGAATAAATGAACAATTTTCTATGTGCTCCTTTCCATATGATGAATGTAGAAGATTTAAAGCTCTGCTTTCTTGACTTGTAGAAACTCAAGGAGCACTCTGCAGATAATTAACTTCATTTTCTCATTACTTAGTACTGGTGTTGACAAATTCACTCAACACTCAATGATATATTCTTAGCTTTTCAAAAATTTTAAATTTCTTTCTTTTGAACACTTCCAGGTGGGCTCTCAAGTGCACTTTCTTCACTCTGCTCTGCCACTACACAGCATGAAGCTCCTTTCTCAGTTATGTCATTTTTTAAGGGGTCAGTTCAACCTTCTAAGGTGTTGCCTTGTGATATTGGCATCTTCATGAGAAGATGGTGTGTGGGGAGGCAGATTTGCCCATTATCAGGTGCAGGTCATAAGTGCTGCTTGGCAGAGATAAGAAATTGAAAGATTTCCAAAGGTATAGGTAGTTCCAAAGAATTTCCTGTTTATTATAACTCAAACATGTTTACTTAGTAATAAATACAAGGGAGATTTGAAGAAGACAATGTTCACAATACACATTTAATAGAAAAGCACCTTATGCATGCATCTGTAGCTGATTAGTTCTTATAATCTCTTGCACTTTCTATTCATTCAGTCTTGACTTCGTGTCAGAAATCTTCCTGCACCTTATTCTCCACTTCCAGATGTACCATATTTCTCTCTCTAGAGAGAACCCTGCCTAACTTCTTCCTGAGGTAATCAAAAGGGAAGATATTAGTTCACCTAATTTTCTCTTGCAGCTAAAAACGGTCCCTGCCTCACCCCAATAAATTTCTCTCTGTCAGCAAAAGTCACATCTCATTGCTTGTTCTTCTATACCTCTTCTTAGTCCCTAATGAAAATGATCAAACTCCAATAATTATTAAGTCAGTTTTGCTCCCTTTTCCCCCTCCTTTTGAGGAATCACGTTTGTTTCTCCCCTCTAGGGTTTGATTTTATCTGTTTACCGTGTTTTGTTAGTACCTTCCCTTTCGTTTCCGGAGTGTTTTAGGTTAAATGAAAATCATTAGAAACGCCAGAAATAAAACTTAGAGAGTTTTGTTAGTACCTTCCCTTTCATTTCCGGAGTGTTTTAGGTTAAATGAAAATCATTAGAAACGCCAGAAATAAAACTTAGAGAAGAATTTTTTCGAGGTTAAATCAGTAATGTTACAACAAAATTTGCAAAACACCATAGATTCCCTTTCTAAAGACTTCTCTGTTGGGGTCACCACACTATTATTATTTTCATTTTCATTTACAGTTGCCTTCTGTCAGCTTGTGTTGTTGACTGATTAGGCATTTATCACTTGCTTACTGACTGAAATAGAACGAATCAAACTGGAGATCTGCCTGTCAGGATGTATCTGGAAACTGTGGTGGAGCCAATCAATGTTGAAATGATTTGGGGGGCTTTTTATTAGCCACAAGTAACAGACTGCAGCATTTTCTGTTTCCAAAATTGGGCTGGTTCACTGCCATTTTGACCCAATGACAAGACCCTGACTCAAAATACAGATGGCCAATGAACATGGGAAACATTCAGCCTCATCTCTAATAAGATAAATTCATATTAAGACAACAGTGAGAATCTATTTTTTTCAGTCTGTCATATTACCATGAATTATTCTAAAATGATACAGTCATTATTGGTACCGATCTAAGCAAATGAACACTCATACAATGGGTATGGGGGTTAGAGAGTGGACTGACAGTTTTTATCTTTTTTGGCTGACATGTATTCAGTGTCCATCACATGCCAAGCATTATGATAGAAGCTTAACATGCATTATCTCATTTCATTCTCAAAACAATTTTGTGGGGTAGGCACCCTTATAATCCCCATTTCACAGATGAGAACACTGAAGCTGAGAGATGGAAAGGAACTAACTAAATCCCACACAGCTGTGAGTGGCAGACTTAAATACATGTCTGCTGGATTCTAAAACCCATGCAAGTCCTATTGAGTGTGGGGATGATAGGTGATTTTTCCTTTTCTCTCTACCTGCCCCTCATATTTAAAAACAAAGAACAGGGGCACCTGGGTGGCTCAGTTGGTTAAGCGGCCGCCTTTGGCTCGGGTCATGATCACAGCGTCCTGGGATCGAGCCCCGCATCGGGCTCCTTGCTAGGCAGGGAGCCTGCTTCTCCTTCTGCCACTCTACCTGTGCTCACTCTCTCTGACAAATAAATAAATAAAATCTTAAAAAAAACATTTAAAAACAATGAACACTATAATTTTTACAATCCAAAAATATAGTACATATTTGCTTGTTTCTTACAGAGTTTTAAAGAAGCTAAATTTGCTGTATGTGAGGTCCATTTTGGAAGCTGCATGTAATTATTCAGGGGTAGGGTAGGTTGACAGAGAAAATGGTGCCCTTATCTACTTAACAAGACATGCAATTGTAATTTCCATAGGTCGTCATTTTTGGCCCTCAGTACCTGTACAGTCTTCAAGGGCTTCTTGCTTCATCAGAAGACCTTCTCTGTGGAAGTTCAGTAATTTTCCTCTCTACCCACTCACAATTTGTCACTCTGAAGCTTAGATAATGATACACCTCCTACAAAAAGCACTGAGAGAAGAATTGTCCGTTTTGCAACTTTATCCTGTATAAAAGAGAATCTTAGAATATTGCAATATTTCTCATTCAGTAAAACAATGTAAAACTACATAGGACTAAAACATACTAATTATTACTTTGTTTTATAAACTCTCCCACAACACTGTCCTGTATTTTATTACTTAAATGGATAGCATAGCAAATGTTTAACATGCCTTTTTCAGTGGCAGGATGTTCTTAACATGCCTATTGGAAATAGAAAAAAATGCATTTGAAACAAATGACCTTACTAAAATATTGTTTAGTGTTTATATACCTTGTTATTTGTACAAGGCCATGTCAAGTTCTTGCTTAGACGAAACTCCTTGGGATATTCATGTCCTTTTTAGGATTCTTTCTTCCTCATCACTTTTCTTAGGGCATCTTTCACATCTTTATTCCTCAAGGTGTAAATAAGAGGGTTCAACATAGGGGTTGCAATGCCATAAAATGCGGAGATGAATTTACCCTGGTCCTGGGATTTCCTTGACTGAGGTTTCAGGTATATGTAGATGGCTGTTCCATAAAATATGGTGACAACAGTCAGGTGGGATTCACAGGTGGAGAAAGTTTTGAGCTTGGCCTCTGCAGAGTTGATCCTTGTCACAGCAACTGCAATGTGAGTGTAGGTGATGAGAATGAAGGTGAAAGGCAGGGGCAGTGTGAAGATGCCAATGACCAGATCCAGAATAATTCTGACTGGGCTGTCTGAGCAGGTGAGTTTCAACAGGGCCTGGATCTCACAGGTAAAATGACTGATGACACTGTGTCCACAAAAACGGGCAGGAATTGCAATGATCGGTATTATGGCTAAAAGGAAGACACTGGCCCAGGTCACCATAGCCACCTATATGCAGACCTGGTTGTTCATAATGATGGTGTAATCCAGGGGCTTAAAGATTGCAATAAATCTCTCATAAGTTATGACAGAAAGGAACAGACACTCTGTCACCCCCAGAAATAGAGCAATGGTCATTTGAGCATAACAGCTAGTATAGGAAATGGTGGGGTAGTCTTTTAAACCACTAAACAACAAAAAAGGCATCGAATTGCTTGAGTAGCAGACATCAAGGAAGGACAGATTGCTTAGGAAAAAATACATAGGGGTGTGAAGCTGGCCATCAACTCTAACCATGACAGTGATAAGACTGTTACCCACCAATGTGATTAGGTAGACTACTACCATGGTGAAATAAAAGGCAATCTGGGATTTTGGATGATTGGACAAACCCACCAGGATGAATTCTGTCACTTCACTGCCATTACCAGTAACAAAAATATCCATTTTCTTCTCTCTGCTGAGAAAGAAGAAATTCAGCTTATTTTAATCTGAGGAACATTTATTGAGGGTCTGCTATGTCCTCAGTCCTATGTCAGGTGATATAAGGAAAAGATGTCTACAAAAGAACTGATACTGTTTGGAAGTTTATGTTCTAATTTGGGAGATAAAACAGTCATACACATCACAGGGTTAATTTGCACAGTAGTGCAGTCCATTGTAAGTCTTAATTCCCTCATCTATAGAATGAGGGGAGTTGGACTCCACCTGAATGTACTTTGAACCTCCCACCCTTAAAGAAAACATGATAATTTACTGCTCACATATAATTAGACTTAAATCACTAAATTGTTAATTGTTTTTCCCCCTGCTATGGATATTAGCCTGAGATTTGTTTTTAGCTGGTTCATATCCATGACTTAAAACTATGGGCAGTTCACTCTCATTTCTTCCTTACCCTGTATATCCAGTCAATCACTGAGTCCTATTGACTCCTCCTCCTGAATATATTTTAAATCTACTTATAAATCTCTATATCCACAGTCAGATTTATCTAGTCAGAGCCACCATCCTCTAACAGGCCTCCCTACTTCTATTCTTGCCTCTATATGGTCTGTTTTCCACACAGCAGCCAGAGAAATCTTTTACAAACATACATCATTATTACTATATCTTTCCCATGCTTAAAACCATGCTAAGGCTTCTAATTAGCCTTGGAATAAAATCTAACCTATTTACCATGACCTACAAGACTCTAAATGATCTGACCCTAACCTTATCTCGCACTGTCTCTTCTTGTGCTTACTATGTTCCAACATACAGTCTTTATGAAGTACTCTGAGCTCATTCTGACCTCAGAGCTTTTGCACATTGTGTTCTCTCTGCTGGAAATATTCTTACCCTCTTTGATTGGTGAACTTCTAGTCATCCTTAATATCTCAGCCTAAAAGAGATTTCATTAGAAAAGCCTTCCTTAACTGCACTAAAATGAAATCAGATCTTTTTGTTGCAATTGTTCATAGCACTGTAAACTTCTCCTGCATAGCTGTTATCACAGTTTGTATTATATATTTGTGTAATTATTCAATATCTGCTCCCTTACTGAATTTTCAACTTTCAGAGGGAAGAAGGCCTGATTGTCCCATGTATTGTCTTACTTTTACCACCTCACATAGCGCCTGATGTAAACCCATAATATATGGGTTCAATATGGTTTGTTGAATGAATCAAGGCCAGTTACTTGGCTCTACTGTCTTCGTGTCATAATTGAGACTACACTGAATTGGCTGGAGGAAATGAATGTTTGAGAGTAAAAAGCCCTTGATGAGAAACAGTATCTCACAGCATTTAGTGTTACTGATTGCCTATTGTTCAGAAATGAACTTTAATGTCTTATATTTTTTTAGCCCTAAAAATTGCTCTTGCATGGAGGGAAGGTGTTATAGTAAAGAGAGAAAACGAGTATTATACTGAGGGGCACCTAGGTGGCTCAGTCATTAAGCATCTGCCTTCACTTTAGGTCATGATCCCAGGGTACTGGGATTGAGCTCTGCATCAGACTCACTGCTCAGTGAGGACCCTGCTTCTTTCCCTCTCTCTGTGCCTTCTGCTCCTCTACTGGTGCTTTATCTCTGTCAAATAAATAAATAAAATCTTTTTTTTAAAATGGGTATTATACTGGAATCTGAAAATAAAAGTGTTTTCATACTTTATTCTTCATCCAAATTCTTATTTACTTTGTTTGATTTAATTCTGTCAAGTATGAATGCTATCACAGACCAGCTCATTAATAAGGTCAAGATACCTTCTAGATTGCCTATAAGACTCCCATTATGTACTAGCCACAAATCAGAATTTGGGGGCATTTATAGGAGGATCTAGTTTCAGACTAATGAGACGGGCGTCAAGCCTTGGTGAGTGCAGGCTGTGGATAGGAAGGTTTGTCTTAGGAGCTAGCTGATCAGCAAGAGGGGTCATTCAGGCTCACTATGTAGGTAATCTCTTCAGATCCTTTTTATAAAACAGACTCCAGATCTCAGAAGGTACAAGACAAGTAATTCAGAAAGTAGAGTAAGATTTTGTAACAGGATCCTCAGTAGAACCTAGTACAGGATGAGGGGGCTCCAAATAGAAATCAGAACCAAGTGCAGATGAACTGAAAAAATACTTTGCTGCTGCTAAGCTTCTAACTACAACAGTTCACTTATTACAGGCAGTGATCCTAGGAGGCCCTTGACTACCTCTAATGAGAATTAGAAGGCTCCTTTTTGTTCTATATTCTCCCAGAATTGGGATTGGAAAACAGAATGAATCTGAAAAGGAGAAGTCTTCTTGGAGTAGAGTTATGAGGGTGAGGCAGAAGTCAGGGGATCTTGTTTTTATGCAATGGTGACACCACAACCATAATTTTCTAATAGCGTTACAAGAATGGGATTTTCAGGACACCAACTTTTTCAAAGGGCACTAAATCTTCACACTAGAATGACAGCATGTTTAATCATGAAGCTTTATTTTGATTTACAATCCTCACCATCTTATAGTCCTAACAATCTCAGACAAATGCCAGTACAAATAGCTGGAAAACAAAGAACACATTTTTGTGCCTACATGACTTGAGTAAATCTCACCAGACTGACCACATATATATTTTTTATTCAATAATTCAGTGTTTTAGACTGTACAGTCCCAAATCTTCCTAAATTATCTAGACATATGTGGAGATATACATATATTCACGGGTTTTTGATCTTTCAGAAATATTTGTGGCACACTCCAAGGCCTTCCTTCAAATGGACTTCCCAAAGAAATCTGTCTTGGTTTCAACTACCATGCAAGACTCATTCTATTTTTAATACTAAAATTAAGGGATGCTTGGAGCATTTTCCTTTTATTTCTAGGCTTTTCAGAAAACTCCCAGAAGCTCAAAATATACTTAATGGAATGGGTAGTAATTACAGACAGGAATTTCTATTATCCATAACAGACACTGTAAAATGGTGGTTAACAACATGAGTTCTGAATTCAAGTTTGAATACTGGATCCACCACTGATTCACTGTGTAACATTGGCAATTTCCTTAACTTGTTTATACCTTAGTTTCCTTAACTGTAAGATTGGGACAATTATGGTATCTATCTCAAAGGGGTTTTGTGCAATATACATATTAGCTATTTTTTTAAAGATTTTATTTATTTATTTGACAGAGAGAGAGATCACAAGTAGGCAGAGAAGCAGGCAGAGAGAGTGAGAGAAGCAGACTTCCCGCTGAGCAGAGAGCCCAATGTGGGGCTTGATCCCAGGACCCTGAGATCATGACCCGAGACGAAGGCAAAGGCTTAACCCACTGAGTCACCCAGGCGCCCCTAGATATTATTATTTTTAAATAAGGCTTCACTTGGGAAGTAATTCCCATGGCAATATGACCATGTTGGTTGTCTTTTTTTCTAGAGCGTAGAAAATAATTCAGCGAATGAGGAGAGAAATAAGGTAATATTGTCAGATTATAGTGTGAGCTCTCTGGAGACAGAATTTGCATTTTATTTCTTAACTCCAGAAGCAGGCTCAGTTTCTGACACATGGGAGGAACTTACAGTATTTTTGAAAACAAATTAATTTTATTCACTTGGATAGCAGGGGGGGAAAGGCCACAAAAACAAAAACAAAGCCACTAAGGTCTCCAAGAGTTGTGTTGATATAGTCCCTTATATGTTGCACAATCACCAGCTCACTGAAGTACTGGAGTCTTTCAAGGGGAGTGACTTACAGGTGTATCCTGAGACCCATATCAAGAGTGACCATTTCACATGTATATGTTGGTTTGTTTCAAGAGACAAATGTGGCTTCCTTCCTTCTTGCCAAGATATATGTTCTTTACTTTCTCTTACAATGGATTGTGTCTTGATTCTACTCAACATTTTAGAATCCAGGACTCCAAATGGTTCAAAATATGAACAAGAGTAGGGAAGAATATTAAACACTATCTGCTTACCTTCTGAGTTTATTCATTATGATTCCAAAGAAGTGATTTCACTGAAGAGACTTTGGAGACCAAGTCTCTAAAAGGCAATTAAATCTCACTACTGAATTGAAGCTGTATATTCATTTGGGAATGTTATTTCTAAGTCATTAAAATACAAGTATCTTTTGGGGCACCTGGGTGGCTCAGTGGGTTAAAGCCTCTGTCTTCGGCTCAGGTCATGATCCCAGGGTCCTGGGATCGAGCCTTGCATCGGGCTCTCTGCTCAGCGGGGAGCCTGCTTTCTCTCTCTCTCTCTGTCTGCCTCTCTGCCTACTTGTGATTTCTGTCAAATAAATAAATAAAATCTTTAAAAAATTACAAGTATCTTTTGTCTACTAATTCCAATAGTTCATTAGTGACACTGTACAACTTTTGACTAACACCATCAACTCCACTTCTGCTTTTATGTTACCAAAGTGTAGTAGATTCACCTCTAGGGTGATTACTCAGAGTCCTGTGTTTCTTGGGAGGGTTCTTAGCACAGTGACGTAAGAAGGCACTGAATGAATGGGGAAGGCGGAGTGGCCACAATGTATTGGGACTCTATAAAAATTTTCAATTAACAACTCAGGTAAATGAAATTCTGTAAACAGAATTTGGAACTTTCCTCTCCTTCTTTATGTTTCCCTGACATCTCCCAGCCCATCCCAGCCATCTTTGTTTTGAAGTTTCTGAAAAATCTTGCTTTTTCCTAAAAATTTCCTACATTAGTTTTGAATTGCTATAGAAACTGTTGCTGTCTAAATATAATACTGCATCCTCTCATTCACTGCTTCATTGATTTACTTTATCTGTGCATGTATCTAATTACAATAGCTTTATTTTATTGATTTCTTGCTTAGTTGTGCTCTGAATATATGATGATTTGTTTATTATTTTTACATGTATCCTTGTTAAGTTTTTCAACTTAGGTATTAAGATTCTAGGAGCTAGGAATGACACATCTTTGCAAATAATCCAGTTGAGTGCTACTCAAAATGTTTGCAAGGAGTTAAGGACAGAATTGAGAGTAAACATTCAGTAATTTTTAAAGTGATTTGACATTGCTGTGACATTTTTATCATATTTTATAAACTGTCAGTCTGTAATAACTGGGAAATTTAAAAGATAGTTGTTCCTTACCACAAATGGTCTAAGAAGTATTTGTTTAGCACATATTTATTTAACCAATTCTTACTGTGCATTTATTCTGTGCCAGAAACTATGTTGTGGAGATAGAGATAAATAAAGACTTCCTGCTCTCTGTAACCTTATGAACTAATTGGGAATAAACATTCCAAAATGACTAACCATAAAATAACATGAAAGGTGTTAAATTTGTGCTTGAGCAAAATGTTATTAAGTGAAAGAAATGGAATTAAGTCACCATCCAGGGCTAAACATAATAAGATAAACTCTGGGGAGGGCTTCACTGAGGCAATGACTGTAGATCTGGCCCTTGGAGGATGAGTGAGATATTGCCAGACACCGCAGGCAGGAAGAACAGCACATACAGTAACATAGATGCATAAAAATTTTAGAGAAAGCAACTATTGTTTCCCTGGAGTATGGGGTCTATGGAGATGAAATAGGCAATGAGGATGGAGAGGTTAACAGGGCCCCTGAGTAATGTTGTGTATTCTATAGGCAATAGGGAACCTATTCCTAATCTTGGAGTGCGATTATAAAGAGTGGATTAACATGAAGAGATTTTTCCCTTTAGAAAAGTCACTCTGGAGACATTGACTGGATGGCTAGTTTAGTGAGAGATAAGATTGGAATAGAGAAAAATAGGAGCTTGTTACAGTCATTCTGGTAAGGGTTGATGAGCCCGTGAACTAAGACATAAGCATTGAGGACAAATAAAAGGGGATGGATTTGAAAGACATTGGGAGATGGAGAGGAGAAGTGAGTTGGGGGAAATCAGAGGGGAAGACAAACCATGAGAGACTGTGGACTCTGAGAAACAAACTGAGGGTTTTGGAGAGGATGGGGGTAGGGGGTTGGGTGAGCCTGGTGGTGGGTATCAAGGAGGGCATGTATTGCATGGAGCACTGGGTGTGGTGCATAAACAAGGAATTTTGGAACACAGACACACAAAATTAAATTAAATCTTTAAAAAGATATTTTAGAGAGAAAACCAATGCAGTTCAGTGAGTGGTTGTCACAGGTAAGTGAGAAGAAGATGTAAAGGCTAACATTGAAGATAATGAAAATCCCATCATGAAGTCTTTGTGATGTGCTTTTAACTTTGTAACATCTAACATCTATGATCTCATTTGCTCTTTCAACCATTCTGAGGTAGGTTAAGGAACATATTTTCCCCTTGTTTGACACATTCAGTCCAGAGAGGTTAAGTGATTTACCCAGAGTTTCATAGCTCATTAATGGTGGAACCCAGACTAGAATCCAGACTTCCTGACGCCCAGTCATGTGCTTTTCTGACTCCCATCATGATATTGTACTGAAAAAGTGCTTGATCTGCTGTACACATTTAACCAGAAAAAATTGCTATGTATTCCTGGTGGGGAAAGAAAGAGGAGAGAGAAAAGGCACACAGTGAGATGAGCACCAACTACTTTTGAGTCTGTTGAGATTTCAGTAATGTTACTGGTAACTCTATAATAATAATAATAAATAAGTAATGTTTATTGAGGGCTTATTATTCCCAACCATAGTTCTCAGAATTTTATAGAAATCAACTGAATTAATCCTCTTAACAACTCTATGAGGTCAGTCCTATGATTCTTTTCCTGTTATAGATGAGGAAACTGAGGCAGGAAGTTGCCCAAGGTCATATATCTAGTAAATGCCAAGGTCAGATTTTTACCCTAGACAGTCTGAAAGCATAATATTTTTTCTTTGCTCAGCAACAGTCTTGCCTTCTTTCTACTCCTCTTTTCTAAGGACTCCTTGAACCCATCAGGTACCTATCAGAAAGAACATCTAGGTGTCAGAAGAATTGTGTTTTTTTAAAAAAAAAAATTAAAATTTTTATTGAGGTATAATTGACATGTAACATTATTTTAGTTTCAGGTGACAACATAATGATTCAATATTGTATGTACTCTGAAATAATCACCACGATAAATCTTTTTTTTAAAAGATTTTATTTATTTATTTGACAGACAGAGATCACAAGTAGGCAGAGAGGCAGGCAGAGAGAGAGGAGAAAGCAGGCTCTCCACGGAGTGGAGAGCCCGATGCAGGGCTCAAAGGCAGAGGCTTTAACCCACTGAGCCACCCAGATGCCCCGACCACGATAAATCTTGAATTATATTCTAGTCCTACTCTTGTCACACTGTTGACCTTGATAACATTACAGACACTAAATCTTTTTATAGGTAAATGTCAATCTCATAATATTAATTATAACACCCATTTGCTTATCTCATTAAATTTCGAAGATGATATGAGATTCGCCTGGGTGGCTTGATTAAGCATCTAGCTTTTGGTTTCAGCTCAGGTCATGATCTCATGGGTCATGATCTCATGGATGGTGAGATTGAGCCCCATGAGGGGCTCTGCGCTCAGTGGGGAGTCTGCTTGAGATTCTATCTCCCTCTCCTTCTGCTCTCTCTCACTCTCTCTAAAATATATAAATAAATAAATCTTTAAAAAACTTAGAAGGTAATATGAAGTAACATACATTCAAGAATAAGATAAATATAAAGTGTGTAAAGTGCTTTATAAACTTAAGAACTAAGAAGATATAAATTCATGCAGTAATTTTGGTGGTGTTCACGTCTTTCTCTCCACCCAGAGAGTGAGTTCTCTGAGGGGAGGGACCAAATATGTTTTCCCCACCACTGCATCCATGACAATAGCATGGTAACTGCTGAATAGTAGGTGTTCCATAAATATGTATTGAATTAATGATGTATGGATGGATGTTAGCATGCACAGGTGAAGGAGTGGTGTTGGAATGCACTACTGAAAAAGCAAGTAGGCACTCTAATTCCTGGCATCGTAGGGTTATGTGATCCAGACATTATAATGACAGCTAGTATTTATTGTTCTTTAACTATAGTATAGGACAGGCAATTTTCTAAGTGCTTTATATGAATTGAGTCATACAATTCTTTTTTTAAAATGATTATTTATTTATTTATTTATTTGAGGGGTGAGGGACAGAGAGAGAGGGAGAGAATCTCAAGTAGACTCTCCACTGAGCATAAGCCTGACCTGGGGCTCGATTCCATGACCCTGAGATCATGACCTGAGGTTCAATCTAGAGCTGGACACTCAACAAACTAAGTCACCTAGGTGCCCCAGAGTCATACAATTTTCATGACCAAGCTATGAAGTGATATTCAAAGCCACCCAATCTTTTCTTTATTAAGGTTTTATTTATTTATTTGAGAGAGAGAGGGAGAGAGAGACAGAGAGAGCACGAGTGGAGGTGGGGGCAGAGGGAGTGGGAGAAGCATACTCCCCACTGAGCAGGAGCACTGAACAGCCCAACTCGGGGCTTGATTCCAGGACCCCAAGAACATAACCTGAGCCAATGGCAGACACTTAGCCAACTGAGCTCCCAGGTGGCCACCAAACTATCCCCATCTTTTTCAGCTCTCACCCCTACTGCAAAACTTAGAAACTACATTTCCCACACTCTCTTGACAGTAACATTCAGTTTTGGATTTCACCCATAAAAGGTACTCACAGAAAGCTAGGCAAGTATAAGAAAAGTAGATACCACCATTGGTCCTCCTGACATTGTGTTTAGGTGCCAAACAAAGATTTAGGTGGCTTCTGAGCATTCTACTGTGAAACATTACCTTTGGTGTGGTCGTTAGTTGCAGTTACCTCATGCCCCTAAAGCTTCCCAAGATTTTTGCAATTACTCCAACAGTCTGAGGTTGTTGGCAATGTTCCCTTACCAACGTTCCCTCTCACAGCCCTTCCAAAGGCTATGTGGTCTCTAATTCTCTTTGTTAAATCCCTCCCTGCTTGAAATAACTAGAGTGGTTTCTGCCTACATGATCAAATGCTGAACATAATAGTAGGTCCTACTATTAGTCCACTTAGGTAAAGGGATTGAAGTGTAGAAACTGACTCAAACAAAGAAATGGCAGAATGTAGATCTGAATCCAATGAGTTTGACTCCAGGGCTTGTACTCTAAATAGTTATATTCTACTATCTTTCCTCAACTGAAATCCCAAATCCTATGAATGGGACACAGTATCTTTTTCTTAAATTCCCATTGGAAAATATTATTTGGAACCTGTTTTTCAGTTTATAAATTTCTCCTCAATTTCTGGCAGAGTTACCTTTGTTTCAAAGCAATCTTTATTTATTTTCCAGGCTGAAACAAGGTAATCTTCACTATCCAGCTGCTTGGGATGTGGGATGCACAGTGGAATGTTTCTCACAGTACCTGTGATCGATCAAATGAAGAAGTGATATTCCACCTTAGGAGTTTTTAACAATCCAGAATTGATTTCCTTTCCCAACATCCAGATAGAGTTCATTTTATATTTAAAATGAATTAATATCAATGCTGAATTAGATGGCCTTTGGGGTTTAGATACCTAAAAAGAGAATGTTAGTGCTGGAAGGGCCATACTCATGTTAACTAGCTACTGTGTATGCCTACTTCTTCAGTCAAAGCTAACATTTAAAGTCAGGCAGATAGATCTATATATATTGATCTGGAGGAATGTCCATGATATATTGCCAAGTGCAAAAAGCAAGCTGCAGAGTAAATTGATAATATGATTCCATTTTTTGAGACAAGAAAGAAAATATAAAATAACACCTAGATGCAGAATGTTAGAATTGGAAAGGTCTTTGGGTAGCAAAACGCAACCTTCCTATTATACTGATGAGCAAATTGGTCAGAGACTGGTATAACTAAGGTCACACAGCTAGTTAGTAGCAGAATCAATCCCACAGCCCCCATCTCCAGATTCCACTATGTCCCTCTACCTGTAGGCTGTGCCCTACCAGCAAGTCAATAAAGAGACAAAGCACCTAGTGACAGAGCTACCATTTTATGGTAGGGGCACCATTAGTGAAAATATGATTCTCATTTTAAGCTGTAAACCAACTTGTGATAGAGAGTGGAATATTTCTCCCCTCAAAGGCAGAGTTACTAAAATGAGTACTTTTTTTGGGTGGGAAATTTTCCATTTTATTTTGTATTAAAAAAATTTAAATTTGAGTACAGTTGACACACAATGTTACATTAATTTCAGGTGTACAACATAGTGATTCAACATCACTATACATTATGCTATACTTACCACAAGTATAGCTACCATCTGTCACTATGCATCATTATTATATCATTGACTACATTCCCTATGTTGTGCCTTTAATTCCTGTGATTTATTCATTCCATAACTGGAAGCCTGTATCTTCTACTCCCCTTCACACATTTTGCCCATCTCCCACCCCTTTTCCCTCTGCAAATCATATATATGTGTGTGTGTATACACACACACACACACACACATTTACACACACACACACTTTGTATTTATAGGTCTGATTCTGCTTTTTGTTTGTTTATTCATGAAATGAGTACTCTTAACATGTTTCCTAATTTCTGAATTTCTCTCTACCTGAAAGCCCTATTTTTTTCCTCTAAAATTTTATTAATTTCATCAATTTAACTATCTCACAATATTAATTTGAAATGTTTATTTCAATAGTAAGAAACCTTTTGTGTAAAGTATGAAACTTGCCCTGGCAGCTAGCACAGTGTCTGACTGAAAGTAGAAAGTTAATATTTAATATTTATCGAATGAATAAATTACAAATTGGCTTTTTCCTAAATATATTTTCCTTGGTATTAAAGCATGGTTTCAGTGGCTAAGAATACCATAAACTTAAAAAAATGTGTAAGGGATGGAATTTGAATAAATGTTGCATTTATTTGAAAATTAGGCTATTTTAGCAAGTGGCTTATTCATTCTGTTTTCCTCTTCATTTAGTGAGTACACACATGAGACATGTCCTGTGTATGTCTGGTACTGTTTTTGTAGCACCACATAGTGTCACCAGCAGTCAGGGTCTGAGGGATGCATTGATTATCTGTTTGCTCCATGGTGCTTTGGAGCACATCTAAGGTGTGCTGTGCATTGTATTTTTCTCCTACTGATTTGTCTCTGGTTCTCTATCAGGTCAACTGTGAGATGACTTCTTCATGTTTGGTGGATTTGCCCAAAGTAAAGTGAGACCAGGAAACAGGGGATCTGGGTCTTAGACCTAAATCTGCTTCTGGAAAGTTTCATGACCACAGGAAATTTATATACTGTTCACTGAGCTTCTGACCTCATCTAAAACTTAGAGATCAGTAGTAGATTGCTGTTTGCTGAAGTTTTTTCTTTCATTTTTAGAATTCCATTTTCAAATGAAATTGTACACAGAAAACTTCAATTCTACTGACAGGTTCCAGGCACACTACTGAACCCATAGGACTGTGAGAACTGCAGTTTAAAAGCCAAGGTGCCGGGGTGGGTCAGTTGGTTAAGCGACTGCCCTTTGCTCAGGTCATGGACCAGTCCCGCATTGGGCTCCCTGTTCAGTGCGGAATCTGCTTCTCCTTCTAACTCTCCCCCATCTCATGCTTGATCTCACTCTCCCTCTCTCTCAAAAATAAATAAATAAATAATCTTTAAAAAATAAAGTCTAAAAGCCACTGCGTTACATCTGATAATGGGAATGGATTTTTTAAAATGTGGCAAATTTGTGCAATGAAATATTCAGCAATGAAAAGGAACAAACTACTGACACAAGCAACAATGTGGATGATTTCAAAAGCATACTCAGTAAGAAAAGCCATACACAAAAGAGTACATACACATATGATTCCAGTAACAGTCACTTCTAGAAAATAAAAACTAACATATAGTGAAAGAAATTGTATCAGTGGTTGCCAGGGTTTGGGGTGGGGGTGGGGTAGCCTATGAAACAGCACAAGGAAACTTTTGGATATGATGGAATTGTGTGCTAATTCAGTGGACATCTGTTAAAATTCATAAAATTGCACACTGTAACTGGATAAAGTTTATCATACATAAATTATGCCACCATAAATTTGATTAAAATCACTGCATTAAATAATCTCTAAGGTCTCTAGTGTGGGTACAGTGAATAGGATCTGAAATCAGCCAGACCTAGACTTAAATATTGGCTCTTCTCTTTACTGGCTCTGTGCATGGACAAAGCACTTAACCTCTAAAGTCTCGGTTTCTTCTTCTCTAATACGGGTTGATAATAGCACTGTTTCATTGAATTATTGTGATAATGGATGTAGAGAGCTTAGCTCAGTGTCTGGTATACAGTAAGTGCTCAATAAATGTTAGTTGCATTTATAATTCCATAATTCCAGATAATTTTCTAGACAATATTGACAAAGTTCAGAGGTGGTATATATGTGGTCTAAATTCTAATTTTGATTCCACTACCAATTATATATGACTTTATAGAAGTCTCAACTCCATCTCCAGGCCTCTGTTTTCTTTGTTAAGATAGGGGGATTATGGTGTCTTTTTTTTTTTTACCAATGTTATAGAATTACATTAAGAATATAAAATAAAATAACATACTTGAAAGAAGTTTAGAAAAAGAGCAAGAAAAGGGGTAAACCACTCCACACAAATGTAGGAAATGGCTATGATGCAATTTTCTCATGATTCTGAGGTTAAGTAGAGCAAGTCAATTGTGCTTTCACAACAGGGCTTTCCTTCAGTAAAGTTGCAAAGTTTCTGATGTTTGTCTGCTGGTCTTTTATTAGACCATCCTTTGTCCTATTTTTCCAACTCAGTTATGACTTGCCTCCTGTTAACAGTCATAGGAAATTCTCTTGCTGCTCATGTCTCTTCTGTTAGTGAGGAAATGATTCTGATAAGCTGATTTACCTAAAGTTAAGTGACCTAATGGGTGACCACAAGCATGTCATATGTAAAACAGAGGAAAAATAATGCTTCTAATGGAAATTCAAGACTTTGTAGGGCTAATATTTTGGGGTGGGAGCACTTCCTGAAGCTTCTCAGATGATAACCATCTGTTCCACCAAAGGTAAAATCAGAAATCAGACCCTTTAAACAATATTTTACCATCAGTAAAGATGTAGCTGATGTCTCTAAACTAATAATGAACCATGGAACACTACATCAAAAATGAATAAAGCACTGTATGGTGACTAATATAACTATATATATATATGTATATATATATATACACACACATACACACATACATACACACACATATATACACACACTACATGTATATGTAGTATATGTATATATATATATAGTTATATGTATATATATATACACACACACAGTGTTTTATTCATTTATATATGAAATTTAGAAACAAAGAAGGCTCGTGTTCTTTTTGCCATAATTTTCCTCATTGCCCCTATAACATCCTTGTTCCTCAGGCTATATATCAGGGGGTTCAACATGGGTGTCAAAGCCCCATAAAATACTGAAATAAACTTGTTCTGGTTAGGGGATGACTTCGACTGAGGTTTCATATACATGGAGATTGTTGCCCCATAGAAGATTGTCACCACAGTCAAATGAGAGCTACAGGTGGAAAAGGCCTTGAGCCTACCCTGGGCTGAGCGAATCCTTAGGACAGTCATGGCAATTCGGACGTATGAGAGAAGAACAAATCCAAAGGGTAGGAGCAGGGTGAAGATACCTGTGGTGAGGATCATAAGCTCATTGAGACTGGTATCAGAACAGGCCAACTTAAGGAGGGAAAGAATCTCACAAACAAAATGGTTAATGATGTTAGCTCCACAGAAGTGAAGCTTCAGGGATAAGACAAGCATGGTAGTGAGCACAAGTGATGCTCCCCATGAGGTAGCAGCCAGCCAGACACACACTGGGCCATTCATGATCATGGAATAGCGCAGGGGATTGCTGATAGCAACCATACGGTCATAGGCCATAACAGCCAGTAAGAGACACTCTGCTGTGGCCAAGAGCAAGGAGACACTGATTTGGGTCAAACATTGTGGGTAAGAGAGGTAGGGATGGGTAGAGAAACAATGTACCAAGGCCTGGGGCATAGAAGTGGTTCCATAGCAAAGGTCTAAGAAAGACAGATTAGTAAGGAAGAAGTACATTGGAGTGTGGAGGTGGCCGTCAAAGTAGATAAGAAAGATGATAAGTCCATTCCCCAACAACGTACTCAGGTAAGTTATCAGCACCAATGTGAAAAATGTGACTCTCCACTCAGGATAGTTAGAGATTCCAATAAGGAGAAACTCAAACCCTGCTGTAGCATTATCTATGGCCATTCTTCCTATTTGCTGCTATTCACTGGATGTGTGCCAATGATTGCTTCATTTTACCTGTAAGAATGAGAATAAAGAGGGAGGGTTGGTGTGAGAAAAGTGGACATAATTAGGGTGTACACGATCATTCTTTGTCTTTTTCAAAAGATAGGGAATACAAATGAGATATCCATTTTGGGGGGTTATCAAAACAGCTGACTCAGTCTATCTCCTTTTTATTAACATATAATGTATTATTTGCTTCAGGGGTACAGGTCTGTGAGTCATCAGTCTTACACATTTCACAGCACTCACCATAGCACATACCCTCCCTAGTGTTCATCACCAGACACCCTATCCCTCCCCACATCCCTCCAACAACCCTCAGTTTGTTTCCTGAGATTGAGTCTCTTATGGTTTGTCACCCTCCCCAGTCTCATCTTGTTTCATTTTTCCTTCCCTTCCCTCCCATGAGCCCCCACCCTGCCTCTCAAATTCTTCACATCAGAGAGATCATATGATAATTGTCTTTCTCTGACTTCTTTCACTTAGCATAATATCCTCTGGTTCCATCCATGTCATTGCAAATGGTAAGATTCTGGGGTTTTTGATGGCTGCATAGTATTCCACTATATATACATACATATATATATATATATATATACACACACACACACACACACACACACACACACACATCACATCTTTATAATATATATTTTTTATATATGTGTATATATATTATAAAGAAGACGTGATATCCATTCATCTGTTGATGGACATCTAAAATGAGAACAGAGACAAAGCTAGAAATTTCTTCCTTCCCTAGGAAAATAGCAAATTCCCCATCCTTTTTTTTTTTTTTTAAAGATTTTATTTTTTTTTTAATTTATTTGACAGACAGAAATCACAAGTAGGCAGAGAGGCAGGCAGAGAGAGAGGAGGAAGCAGGCTCCCTGCTGAGCAGAGAGCCCGACGCGGGGCTCGATCCCAGGACCCTGGGATCATGACCCGAGCCGAAGGCAGAGGCCTCAACCCGCCGAGCCACCCACGCGCCCCTCCCCATCCTTTTGAAAATGGTTATATGAAAAATTTTCCATCCCTCTTCCACCAGATAACTTTGGGTTATTTTTTTTTTTTCAAGTAAGAAGAAAAGAAAGGGAGGCCATCTTCCTGCTTTTCTTACTTGTTCACCATTTTCTAAAACAACTTCAATCAGCTTAAGTAACTGAACTCTAGCAAGAGGGTACCTTCTGACACTTTAAGATAAAATATTGCTTATTCTTCTGTCTGTTGGTCACTCCTAAATTGTTCATGTCTCCATTTGCGCATTGCACTAGTATCTGCCACAGTGTTTGTCATAGAGTGCTGCAAAGTACTTTATTGATCTGAACTGATATTATGTAAATGGAATATTTCATGGAATCCTTGAGGTCTGTGCAAACCTTCTGCTACTATCCCTGGTTAGATTTATGTTGCCAGCTTCTCCTGTGTTTTTTGTGCTGTTGTTGCTGAGCACCAGTTAAGAGTGTGAAAAATCTAATGTGATGTTTCTAAAAGTGTGGGTAGTAGGAAGAGGGTTTGAATGACTGACCTATCTGAAAAGGCTTTCTCTTTCCATCTTACCACTCTCTTTCCCCTCGGTTTATGCTTTTCTTATAGCATATTCTAATATTTGAGATTATATTAATAATTTTATTGCTTGTTTATTATTTGTCTCCCACTCAACTGTAAATTTACTGAAGACAGGAACTTGTCCGCTTTATTTACTGGTGTACCTAGTATGGAGACCTGACATAAAATGAATGAATGAATAAATAAATATATAAGTAAATAATTTCTGTTATTGTCCAGATATTATCCAGAATCCAACTACTCCTCTTGTCACCTGCACTGTTGTCCTTTATTCCAAATCATCACCATTACTCACCTGAATTTTGCCAGTGACTTCCTTATTGGCTTCACTGTTTCTGGCCTTGCTCCCATTCAGTTCAAATGATTCAGTTAAATTGTAAGTCAGATCAGGTTGCTTTTCCATTAAAAAACTTCAGTAGTTTCCCATTTTAACCTAATTGAATGTCAATCTCCTTATTATGACCTATCAGGCCCTACATGGCTTGCTTCCCAATTACCTCTCTGACCCCAGTTCCTATTACTCTTTTCCTTGCTTACTTTGTTCTAGTCACATTGGCCTCCTCATTGTTCCTTAAACATTCACAACACATCCCTTTCTTAGAGCCTTTGCTTTCTTTGATTTTGTTGCTCTATATATATGAAGCCCAGATCCTTGCCTGGCTTATCATCTTACTTCCCTCAGGTCTTTACACACAACAAATCTTTTTAGTGAGTCCTTCTTTGACCATCCTGTCTAAAGGTTCATTTTTAGCCTCTGACATTTTATACCCCACTTTCCCACATTATTTTTTTCCTTAGAATCATTATTTCTAGCACATGGTATATTTTATCTATTATGTTTATTGATTACCTCTTTTAACTAGAATGTGGTTAATGAGGTCAGGGAGTTTTGTCCATTTAGCTCACTGCTGTATGCCAAAAATTTAGAATAGTGCCTAGTACATTGAGGGTACTCAAGAATTACTTGATGAATGAATGTGTGAGTGGAGCTCTTTGCCTGTTCCACATTGAAAGACAACCTCTCTTCTTCTGATTCTTCCCCTGACATTGTTGTTTATATACCAAATACCCTTTAATGTTTATGTACTTCTTCATGAAACTAACGCTTCCTTTTCTTTCTAAACTTTTCCTTGAAGTTTCTACTACTCACTGACTATGTCTCTGTATAAGTTCCTTCCTTTCACTGGCCTAAATTTGCATTTGCAGATTCCATAGCTCCCTTACTTCCCTGTCCTGGCCTCCAAGAACCTATCCCTGTGTCTCATTCTCTACTTTGTCAGCCTCTCAAACAGGCTAAGTACACAAGAATGATAAATCCACAGATATAAAAGTTTATGGCGCTTAGGAATTGGCAAACACACGCAAGGGGTGGGGAGGCTGATGACCTGCCTTTGCAGGAGTGTCCTCAGAGCGTAAGAAACCTAATGCTGGTTCTGTCTTCATTTATTATGGGACCCTGAGAAAGAGTTTTTCTCTTGGTTTGCCTCTACCTTGCAAGTGAAAATTGAGATAATCATTTCCATAATGGTAAAATGAAGAAAGATGAGAGTCACAATGAAGACTTTTACACTTTAAGTTAGTATAGTCATGCCCTATATTTTCTTGAATGGTCTATATTTAATTCCCAATTATCTATACATGCACCATCCACAGTAGAAGATCTAGAAAGATGAGGGGCAGGCTACGGATGGGAGGATGAACTGGTTTTGTATAGAAGTAGACAGCTGATTGTTACACCATTTAAAGGTCTCTGTTGCGCCTAGAATTGTTTAAAACACATTGCTTTTACTGTTAAATATTAAATATTGATAAATACATGTTTACTCTCTTTTATATGAATCTATCATTCCCAGTGGGCTGCAGGATATATTCTGTTTCTCCAGTATTGATGGAAAGTTTATAAAGAATTTATTCCTCAGTCTTCAAAGAGCCCAGTAGAATAAATTGATGAGTCATTTGACTAAAAACTGGTGATCAATCTAGGTCCCTGGGAAGAATTGTTTTTAGATGGTGTTAAGCTAACAGATAGATATTGGGATCTAGCCCATGACCTTGCCTCCATTAGTACTGTGTTTGTACCCATAGAACTTAAAATTGATGACAGTTTCCCTTTCTCACTTAAAGGCTACTCAGCCTCTTAATTGAGGGGGCTTTTCTTCATTAGTCTGGGCCCTGTCCTCCAAAGACAATGTTGATTATTTCACCCTAGAATTATCATTAAAAGATTCCTGGCAAACTGGACCCAGCATATTTCCCATCTGAGTCTTGTCACCTGTAATTATTTACACAGCCTAACTTTCCTTCCAACTAATGGCTGCCCCTTGACTTCCTGGAGTTTGCCCATGTCTCATAAATGGTTAGAGGAACAAAATTGGGAGGGGAGAGAAGAAATTAGAGCCTTTTCTCGTTACTGACTCACCATTGGAGGTCTGTTTCAATACCAGTAGTTGCAGTAGAATGAGATTGCCCAAAAGAATAATTTTTCACATTGTCAGGTTTGGAATAGTGATGATTTTTCTGCAAACTTTCATGGTGGGATTTCAAAAGCCTTCCCAGGTTCTCAAACTCCCAAATGCCTGGAAACCTCTCAAGAAAGAAAATTCTTTTGGATTAGATCAAATTGCAACTGTCAAACACTTCAATATGCAGCCCTTGGTAATGGTATCCAATTACATTATTTAATTTCTTAGGCAAACATTTATTTCAGTGACATTTGACCCACTTACATCATTGTTCAGTCTCCCTCAGAAAAATTGTAACATAAGGAGGATTAAGGTCATCTGAATGTTTTTCATCAAGACCCTTAGGTTATTTCAATTTTCAGTCTGTTAGGTTAGATATCTTTCCCCTCTTGGCAATACTTATCTACCTATTATCTTATCCTGATGAACTGGAACACAATTAAACCAAATTGCCACTTTCTTTAAAAAAAGAAGGAAATGATAGCAAAACATGCTGTACCCAGGGCTTTAAACTAAATTAGATAACTTTCAGGAGATGTCCTGGGCTGCATACCTACCCTACCCAGTTTTCTGCTCTTTCCCCACTACCTATTTTCAGTGCCAGAGAGTGAAAATATGTAACCTGAAGACTCCAAGGACTTGTGCATCTCTCTGTCAGCAAAAAGATCTAATGACAATCCCTTTACTCACTAAAGCTGAAAAATAGACCCAACCCACTTCCAAAGCATCATCCTGGAGTTGAAGCTCAAAAGCCTATTAGTTACCCCTTACCTATCCAGAAAATAAAACTACCAGA